>NC_070585.1:15011744-15659244 GCF_027409825.1 Scomber japonicus | reverse complement strand
AGCCTCACATATGTTAATTATGTATAAGTTTTTAGTTTGGTTAATCTTAGTTTGCTTTTACCTAAATGCTAACACCACCATGCTAACAGGCTCACAATGACAACGTTAACAAGCTGATGTTGAGCAGAGATAATGTTTGCCAAGTTCACAATCTTAGTTCAGAGTGTTAGGTTGCTAACATTTGCTAATTAGCACTAAACACAAAGTACAGTCGAGGCTGATGGGAATGTCATTAGTTTTGCAGGTATTTTGTCATAAACTAGTGTTGGACATGAAATTTCGACCTGATGATGATGCTACAATGAAAGTTAAGGGATCAACAAACTGATTCCTTTTACTTCCTGAGAGGAGACATGAATATCTGTAACAAATGAAAGACAATTCATTCAATAGTTGCTAAGCTATTTCACTCATAACCATGAAATGTTGACCTGCTGGTAGTGTGAACAGAGCACCAAAATAATTAGGATTCACCTTCTGGGGACCATGAATGTTCATACAAAATGTTGTGGTAATATTGAATTGTTATTGAGGTATTTCAGTCTGGAAGTGTTGGAACGGCTTTCAGACAGACTGACGTTGCTATAGCAACATCCAAGCAGGTAGCATGCTAGCCTAAAACATGTACTCACAGGATATCAATGGTGAGAAAATGCCTTGACTGTATTCTTTTAATTGATCTGAGGCAGATTCAGAGAACAGAGGCGACATTCACACAAATTGCTATACATCATCTGTTCAAATGCACCCTGGGACTGTACAGAATCTGTATGTGCTGTGTCTAAATCTCATCTTCTCCCTTGGGCCTGTGATCCTGGTCAGTTGGTCGTGACATGGTGAGATCTCTTTCCCAAGAATGACTAACAGGGAGTTCACTTGGCTTCCTCTGCGCCAAGGGTATGAAGGACTCTTGAAAGCATATTTGTGGTCCGCTGTGGGGTGTGTTTGTGTGTGAGAGAGGGACAGTCAGATTTTGAATGTGTGTTCAGATATTTGTTTTGTGTCAATGTGTGGCTGTGGGGAGATGATGAGAGTTCATTTGAAGAAATCTTCATACATTTTTCTTTCATTTTCATCTAATTTTTAGGGTATTTTCTAATCTTTCAGGGCCATTTCTATTAATCAGTGAAACAATGTGTTTACTTGGTGAGCTGAGAAAAATAAAACACAATTTGAAGTGCAACATTTTTTCAAAATGATACAGCTCGTATACCACACATCCCACACTTCTTGTCAACTGCAGGATCTGGCAGCAAGCCTAGAAGTGGATTATCCTGTTTTCTCTTTCTGAAAACTTTATTCTGTTTAAGTTGTTTTATTTGTTGTTGACGCAGTTATTTGTGTGGGGTCAGCATTTCCAGCAACTACCTGGTGTGTGGTGCCAACATTTTCTACTGCATACTCAGTTGTTTTCTGCTTAATTTCTACTCTATTCTCTTGCTCAGACCACAATGGTCATCAGCAAAATGAGAGCAATCCTATAGGTAGCATTTCCACTCCCCACTTTTTACTTTTACAGGCATTTCCTGGACTTTGAAGAAGATATTTGCCCTTAGCTGTGTCTCTGGTTCATTCTGTACCTGCTAAGTGACTCTCGGGTACGGCGTATTATTGTTCCCACCACCTGCTGCACCCGGCTGGCCCTCCGAGCTGGAGACCTGCTCCTACATCGCTCCTTCTCCTCCATTTATCTAAAGCAACAAAGAGAGAGGAAAGGATATGAGTTACAGACATAATCCCAGAGAGGCAAAACACAGAGAGAGAAAATAGGAGACGCGGAGATGAAAGGATTTGTAGGGAGAGGGAAAAAAAGTTAGACACTGCTTAGTTTAGCTCTGCCTCGTTGGTCTGTGCATTCAGCTCCTGCTAAATTTGCATCTGGCCCGCTCTGTTTTTATATGCAGAGCGTGTAGCCTGCCTTGAATACGATGAATAATCAGATATGTGAACAGTCAGGAGAGCAAGAAAGAAAGACAGAGAGAAAGAGAGAGAAGGAGAGGGGTGGAGTGAAGCCAGCATGAACAACACATGTCGCACACATTTGCCTGAATGACCTAATTCACAACAACAAGCCATAAAAAATATATTGCACAATCTCAAAGATTTACAAAGATTGCAGCATGAATATGTTAAAGTCTGCGTGTTCACTATGCCGTGCACTTTCTGCTTAGCCTGCCCTTTAAACAGAGGAGCAGTGCAGACATAATGAAGGATGGAGGGCTCAGTCAAACCCCAGGGAGGCAAAGCTGGTCAGCATTGAAACCTGACCAAATCTCAAGACTTACAGCTCCCCTCAGCTTTGTTTTGTTTCTGTCAGCCAATCAATATGCTGGCATTGAGCTAGCAGAGCCTCTGGTAATTCCTTGACAGGGTTTATTATCTATATCTGGAAATATACCCTACATAAGCACACAAACAGAGAGCTGTACAATATACCATCATGTTTCTGTTGTGTTAGATGTATGGCTAAAAATAATTTAGAGAGCGAGGGTGCGATGCAGATTCAGATTTCAATGTGGATTTCCAAGATTTAAAGTAGCTGAGGGGTATGTATTTTACTTGTTTGAGTGCACTAAAGCTGCACTGTGAAACAAGTTGTCGGTGTGATTTGTTTTGTTACGTATTGCTGTCGTCTTGTGATGTACTGCATCTGCTATTCACAGCTACCTTTGGACTGTTTGACCCCATGAAGCAGAGAAAAGGGAAGGAATCTTTGGCAGGAACGGGGAGAGTAGTGTCCCAGACCTGATCAATATGGCTAACGGTGATGAATTTGCTCCTGAAACCTAATGATCCGTGCCTTGGCCTCTTCTACCAAGGGCTTAGTTTGATCAGCTCTCTGAAATGTGGAGGAAACTTCTGCAAGCCAAGACTTTGTGAAGATCTTACAAACAGTTTCCTGGCAATCTGCCACACATATCAAAAGCATTTTAAAGAAGTTAATTGTTCATTTCAGAGACAAACAGCAGGATTTCAGCTGCAGATATGATTTCAGCTTCATGTTCACCTGAGTCTGACTGCTGGTTGTAGGCAAGTGATGACTAGCCTCTCCCAGTTGAACTAAAGTTGTAGGTCTGTCCTTTAAGAGGATTAGAGGCCCTCATTCCGCACGGGCCCTCACTGGTCAGGGTGTCACTTTAGCACCTCCCACTGATCCGTATTGAAGCAGATTGACATGAGCCTAGGTAGCTGACAGCCACTCACAAGGAACTGAGTGTAATTACTGGCACACCAGGCGCATTCGATCATTTAGAAAAACTGAAATCGACACGCCAATCAGCTCCATTTAAATCTTCAAACATTTTCGGGCTGCTAATGGAGACCTTCTTGTGTCATTGCTTTTGTCATTGGACGCAGTACGCTTGCAGGCGTATGGATGTACATGTATGTGCTACAATCAGTGCTGAGTCAAGTGACCTTTTTTTTGCTGTCACGTTGCCCTTTTCTCTCTTCTGTTTTTCATTTTCTCCTCTCCATCTCTTTCACTTTCTTTTCATCTCTCTCTCTCGCTCTCTCTCACCCTCACTGTCCTTGCCGAGTCAGGTAGTCGTCTCCGATGACAGTCTCTCTGGGCAGCAGTATGCAGACTGTATTTTGTATATGCTGTACATCCTCAGCACTTGAATAAGGGTTTTACTATCCTCACGACAGCCCAGCTTTACAACTTAACAACACCAAGTATCACTTTAGTTATAAACATCAGATACTCAAATTGAAGACAAATTAATACACACATTAAACACATGTGGCAACAAAAGATTTGACATGTATTCTGTCAGCAGGATAATAAAAACCAAATATATACTTTCATGCCCTCAGATATCACCCTCATAATTTATGAAAGCAGCACAATGCCCCACATTTCAACTGGAAGCTGTGAGAGCGTGACTCACCGTGATGTAGCTTGTCTCTTCAAGACTCCAGAACACAAATACCCTCTCGCCCTCTGAGACATCAGCTCTGCAGACCCTCCAGGATTGGCTGAAAAGAGGTGGAGGGGGGTCCTTGTGATCATCAGGGCCAATCCCTATCTGGTGCGGCCACCTGTGCAGAGCAGAGCAATAGTGTCAGGAAGACCTGTCAAAACCCATAAACATGCTGTATAATCCACATGACGAGTTTATAATTAGAGCGATGCGTGAAACAAGCAGTTATCCAGTCTGATTGGGTTTTATCAGCCCTGTTTGCCTTGGTTTTGTAACAGAGCTATATTCCAGTTGTTGATATTTTCAGAGTGAACGTGCAAGTATGTCAAGCAAAGCAGATGTGAGTCTCAACCCGCTATGTAGTTGTGGTTTTCCTAGAGGCCCCTCCTCTGGTCCCCAAGGCTCGCTCTCTCTCACTCTCTCTCTCACTCTCTCTCTCTACTCCTCCGCTGCCTCAAAAGCAAGCACATGGTGATGTGGAGACGAGGCACTCCATCTCCGTCTGGTTGTCTAAATTAAAATTTCATACCGCCCAGTTCAGCTAACAGTTCTTACCGGGCACGCTCTAAAAGCAAAGAGTACAGCCTGTGAATCCTGATGTGGGGGAGAGAAAAATGCTGCCAGGCAGACTGAGATCTTGGCCAATAATAAAAGAGGACAACTCTTTCAAGTGAGCACTGGGGCAGATATGGCTGGAACCTGAGCCTGATCTGGGAAGAAAAACACATTTGGGAACGCTTCGTTGTGACTCTTGAATTAAGTGAGACACTGAATAAACATTCTTGATCTCGTCAAAAGAAACCACCACATTTTGCACTTGAATGTTGATCTGTGAAGTAAACCCTCTCTCATCTAGAAGAGGGAGCAGAAATCAAAGAATTCATCGTCCCATCTGTGCAGCTCTCCCATCAGGCCCTGTGTCCCACACACAGAGCTCTTTCACGAGTCCCATGTGTCCCAATGAAAAGCCAGCAGAAGACCCAGACCCACACAGACTGCAGGGCACATGAATAATGCATTGGGCTAATGCAGCAAGCTCAGGCCCTGACCGCCTTCTTCTGCCACTTTGCCAACACAGGCAGCAAGAAAAGCAGAGCACAGAAGAAGACAGAGAGGGAGAGAGAGATAAAGAGAGAGAGAGAGAGAGAGAGAGAGAGAGAGAGAGAGACAGGAAAGACATATGGGGGTTGCAGAGGTAAGGGGAGGGGGCTCTAAATGGGCTGAGAAAAGGGGAAGGGAAAAGAAAGTTGGTCGAGGCAAAGAAAAGACAGAAAGGACAGGATATTGGAGGGGGGGTGCTGGGGGAGGGGGTGGGATTTTAAAGAGGGTGAAGAGGGCAGCGGCAAAGAAACGAGGAGCTGCAGGAGAAGAAAAGAACAAACAAAAGTATCTACAGTGAGATGTAAAAGGAGTGTTCACGGGGAGGAGTGGAAAAAGCTGATCAATGCAGCATTTCTCCACCAACAAACCCAGGCAGCAGACATTGATGTATGGTCAGTCGCTAAATAAATAAATAAAAAGCAGACATGTAGCGTGGTTGCCATTTGTCATGCTGTTTTATTTTGTTTCCTTCTCCTTTGCTTGCTTTAAATGAAGACTTTTTCCCCCCTCTTTTCTAATGATGTGGCAGCATTTCAGTTGATCCTGGTTTCAAATCCAACACAGTAAAGCCTGTGTGTGTGTGTGTGTGTGTGTGAGCTGGTGATGGTTCTGCTCTTAATCTGGTTTGAAATCAATAGTAATCGTGAATCCTGTCTGCCACTGTTGCCCCTTAAGTCCCCGAGCTGCCCATACAACTCATCAGTGAGCCTCGCAGCCTGTCAGGCCTTCTGTATGCCCTCCTTTCACCTTCCCACCCCTCCTCCAATCTTCGCTGTACACGGAGAATATTTGTATGTGAGTGTTGTTAGGTAATGAAGGCCGTCGCATTCCCACTGTGTTCAATGTCTGTGTCTCATTTCTTTGAGACAATCCCCGACTCCCTGCTCATTTCCCCACACAATGTCTCTCTGTCTCTGACAAAACAGTCGGTTATTCAATCCTTTCGCCTGGTATGAACACACATGCACTTCATTGAAACACTCAACTCTCTCCTCTGCTGATGAGAGGTGGGACCAAGTTGGCAGAGGTTTCTGTCTCTGTGCAGCCAGTTGGACAGAAAACAGTTTTAAGCCCAATTAGCACTGCTGGGCCAGACCGGGCCATGGCAGGTCACACCGACCTGGGGTGGAGCTAGCGAGGTAGCATTAGGACATAAAAATGTCCGGATACAGCTGCTCTTCTGGTAAATCCATCTGACAGGATGAATTTCACAGTAACAAACTTAAATTTATCACTTAGCCGTCCGCACTGCGATATCAAGACTGGCCCAATACTGCATTCTGGTAATGCAGTTACACTCAATCACACACTACACACACGCACAGACACACACATATACACAAACCTCACAGGGCTAAAACCTTAAACCAGACTCCAGAGAAAGCCTCGTTCACTGACTCAACAACAGATTTTATTTTCAAAGGACCAGTTGGCTGCTATTGACAGCTTGTCCCCAATCTGTCCCCACACAAACACACATGCACACACACACACCACAAACACACACACGCACACACACACGCACACATGCACGCACAAACGCACGCAAGCACGCACGCACGCACGCACGCACGCACACACGCACGCACCCATAACACACACACACTCTCCCCTCTAGCCGAATACAGCACACCGGATACAGCTGCACCACATGAGGTGCAGGGCAGCAGCAGGGGTCGTTTCAGCAACTCGACAGTTCAGTTTGGCTCACAGCCGCTGGACGCAGACCTCAGCGCACATTCAGTCCAACAGCACACTTGGCAAAAAAATATTATGTGTGTGAATATCTGGAGGCGAGTGTGATGTAAGTTTGTGTGAGGCAGCTGGATTGCTTCAGATTTAGTACATCTGAAGCTGTAAATGTTAAAAAACGTAAACACTCCATAGTTGAATTCAAAGGTTAATGAAAAAGTTTAAAGAAAAAGAATCATAATTGTGTTATACATTACTATTAATTGATTTTTTAGTAAGTAAAAGTAAGTAAAACTTTGGATGTAACAAATTATGCATCCAATATTCTTGTCCATTTTAAAGAATTATTTGTTAGAGTTTGTTAGAGCTGAATTTCTCGGTCAACTGTGTGCGTCTCTTTTTGACATTCTGTTGTATTGTGCATGTATTTTTGTTTTTAGGCCTTTTTTGTCTTAAGTTGGGGGGAAGTCCACTGTAAAGGTTTATGACTTCTGACCTCACCTGTCACATCTGTTGAACTTCTAATTCGATAATATTATCCATAAATGCCTAAATAATCAGGCTCCTCGGGTGCTCAGTGATGAAACGTCACACTCGAGGTGCAATTTTATAAAACATCTTTTGGATGATTTTAGTTCGTATTCAAACTGATACAGTGAAGTTGTAATGCTTTTCATCAAGAGTGTTACAATATTGTTGGTCAGTAGGTCAGTCGGTCCACCACTTTGGTCCAACAACTATAGGATGGTTTACCATGAAATGTGGTACACACAATCATGTCTCCCTCGGGATGAACTGTAATAACTTTGATGTTAATTTGCTGATGTATTAACACTGCCTAACAGAGCTGCTATAGACTGTTATTGTGTTTGTTCCTGCACTGCTGTGTTCTTTGTTGTGTTTATATAATGGCCTATATAAGGATGGGTGCTGTAAACTAGCTTAGGCTATAAATGCTGTGGTATGTGGCATTGGTCCATGATAAGTATGTACTTGTCCCTGAAAAAATAAATGTTATATAAATTAATCTTTCATTTAAGTTCACAAAAAAAAAAAAGGATCACAGTCAACTACAAAACAGCAGCTTGATGAGTTGTTTGATGGCTGATTGCTGCTGTTTTTCTGTTTATGTCTCTATCTTCCAGACATAATCACATCTCCTGTTCTTCATTCAGCCTGTCAGTTCATTCCATTAGCATTATGAAGACAGGGCTCACCGTGCGCCACTCATTTCATTTGCCCTTTCATCAGAAACCTGGCGAGGCTTGAGTTCCCCTGTGCACTATTAAATAATGGGTCTTTTGAAGATTAATAGTGCGCTGTGTTGTGCTGTGCCACAGATCTCTATCGATGGTTCTGGTGGTTCTGTAGACACAGGCAGACAGAGAAAGAGAGGATGAGAGGATGATAGATGTTGTAAGTCTGGAAAACTGTCTCCCTCGCTTCTTCTGTTGCTGTCTGAGCTCATTTCCTTCAACTCAGTGATCCTTCAAAAATTGCACAATAGAGGTCTTCTCTTTAAGTAGAAGTAATATCAGGGCAGCCAGTATGCCGGCAGCTATAGGCCTCTGAGATAAAACAGCTAGGACAAGATTTTAATTTTTCTTCTTCTTTTCTGAAGAGTATAGGGAGGGAGGAGAAAACCTGGTTATACAGAGCTTATATTTACTTAGGTTTTATTATTGTTGTAGGCTTATGGTTTTCATTTTCTTTATGTCTTCTTATATGCTCGTAAATAGAGTTGTCCTACATTGTGGCACCACTGCCAGTCAATTGTGCCGTCACCATGGAGCTGTCACATCAATGAGGTCACGTCTCCTTTTTCCTCTTCAGGAGAGCAATAATGGTACACGTTGAGGGGGAAGATATACATGTTACTGTATATGTAATCCATCACTAAATCCACCCATCAATATATCCATCAATCCATTGTTCCATCCATACAATTATCATACACCAATGTAACCCATTAATTAATTGAATTCTCTTACTGAGACACACCAATATTGATTAATGAGCATCTTCCAGTAGCCACTAGCCGCAACAATATGAATCAAATTATTGAATAGTTTCAGTTATCAGCTGAAACTAATGATCTAAGGGTCAAGGCATTAGGCTGGAGCAGCAAACACCAGCCCAGCAACACAGTCTGCCCTGGAGACATTGAGCTAAGACTAACCAGAGAGAAAGAGAGAGGGAGAGGATGGCAGGATGGCTGGCTGGCAGCTGTAAGTGGGGCAGAGGAGCAGTCAGGCGAATGCAGGAAGGCAGCAAGTCTTTCCTGATGTGCAAGTTCTGCCCGTCATGTTTCTCCTCTGGCAGAGTGACCTCGAAGCAGCAACTCCCATCACATGTTGTAGTACATCCCTGAGTCATAGCACAGTGCCTGCAGCAGTGGCAGAGCACACACACACATACACACAAACACACAAACACACACTGAGTGCACACAAGAGCGAAAACAAAACACTGAATATCCACAACAATTTAACACAGGCTGCACATCACAGGACAAACATGGCATCCGGGAACTACAGGAGCAGCGTATGATGCTGCTAAAAACATTAAGTGATGCATGCTCTGTGCATTCTGTGATATCACACAGTCATGTCTAAATGGAAACGCAATCAGCGGTCATATCAAATCATGTCATGCATTAAATGAAGGCCCCAGAACAGCAAAACGCATTGTTCCGGTCTAGTTGTGTTGCGCTTGTCATGCCTGGCACGGCACGGAAGAGTGTAGGAAAAAGAGGCTGCTGCTGCTGGCCAAAGGATACGAGCACAGGGGGGAAAAAAGACTGTCCCAGGGTGGCTGCACATCGCCTACGCCCATTCATAATGTGCGTGTTTTACTACCCAGACTCCTGGCATCCCCCTGATCCATCAGGAATTAGTCTGTTCATTTCTAATCTTCAGCCAGTGGCGGTGATTTCACTGCGCAACGACAGCATGGATCACTACCACTGCATGAGACATGTGTGAATGAATATGTTGAATAAATGTCATTCAGAGAGATAAAACGATAAGCAGCAGGGATTGAATTTTGACAAAATTTTCTTGATGGGTTGTTAGAATTAACTAACCACATCGATTAAGTCCAATGCTCATAAATGTTTCATAAATGCCCTTAAAAATAATCAATATTTCCAATACCCTGGCCAAGCTGTAACTTTGATGACTGGAAGCAGCCATGCCAATCCAACCAGGAGGCTAAACAAAGAAAAAAAAGGTCAGTCTATTGTTGCTTTCTTTATAATCTTAATCCGATTAAAAAAATCTCTCCATCGCCCCCCTCACACAGGGACGCGGATGTAGCCTGCAGGCGTTGTGAAAACGACCACCGGCTAAATTATTCATTTCGATGTGATAATTATCAGTTGAAATGGCAGGAATGGATGCAAGGTGCAGGCGTCTCCGTGCGCAGCCGAGCGCCTCTTCATCAGACAATAACACCGGGAAATACCGAGAAAAACTCACCTCGTGGTCTGAGGAGGAGACAGAGTCTGGGAGTCTGGGAGGGCTGTCCCCCTTAAAAATCAGTGATGCAGAGGATTTTAGAGAAAAACGATGTTTGTTTTCCCAGAAATATCCGCGGCGTCCTCCCAGGCCGGATGGTGATGGTGATGTGGTGAGTGTGGGGGGTTTGGCTGTGTGCTGGATGCTGTCATCGCACTGGGATTGCTCTCTGCCTAATCCTCGGCCCTGAGCTCAGAAATAACCCTCCCTCTGTCGCCTCTCTCTCTCTCCTCCCTGCCTCCTCTGCTGTCTGCCCGAGGACCCCCGCCCCCTGCAGCCACTGACTTACATCTAATGATAACAATAATAATAATAATAATAATAATAACAATAATAATAGGCTAATAATAATGACAATAATAAATGTTTATATTTCGCCTTTGCCTTATATTATGTGATATTTGTCGAAAACCGGTGATTGCACATCACCCCCCCACCCACCCAGTTTTTAGTGATTTAGTGACGTTGAACATGCTTTGAACGCATGTCTCATTTGAATGGAGAGCCACATTTAGTCATGAGTTAAAGGCTAAAAACATAGCCTAATACAAGATAATAACAATAATAATAATAATAGGCTAATAATAATAATAATAATAATGATAATAACGATAATAATAATAATATGGTAAAACTTCCCCAGGCCTCCATATTCATCATGGTTTGTGGTATTTAATAAATTGCTAATGAGTTGAAGGATAGACACAGCTGCTAATTTACTAAATCAGTACAATAATAATAATAAGTTCCTGAAAGAAAGCGAAGGTGTAAAAACCGGGCCAAAATAAACGAATAAGCTAAAATAATAGATTATGTGCATACGTGTCCTAATTAATAAAGCTACATTTTCACAAACCTGTCGTTTTAAGTCATCTAATGTGGGTGACATTAAAAAATAGATGTCGGCGATGTCGTACGGTTTGTCCCTCCGCGGCTGCCGTATGCCATTCTTATTGCTTCCGGTTTAGATTTTACGTCCATGCTGCTGAAACGGTGAAGCTGTACCACCAAAAAGCACACCGAGTAACAACTCCTAGTTTAAACCACCGCGACCATGTTCAAGCTGGAAGGATTGGGGCCGAAGATGGACCCAGAGGAGATGAAGAAGAAGATGAGGCAGGATGTCATCAGCTCTTTACGAAATTTCCTCATTTACGTCGCTCTGCTCAGAGCCAGTGAGTACACACATATATGACATTGACGCTAACCTAATAACACTGACGTTTCTTAACATTGCACTGAGACGTGGATTGGTCATCTATGATTATAATGACAGAAATGTTCATGTACTAACAGCTGCTTTGCTGTTGTATTATAGTATCTTGTTTAGTGTGTAGAAGAAAGGTGTCCAAACATCACAAAGATAATAGCTACATTGGCCTGACCCAGTATAAACATTAAACATATCACAAAGCTCACTCTTGTAAGTTTGTTTTATTTTTAGGTTAATATCAGGCACAGTAAACATTAATAAACATGGCTGTAGTGTAGATGCACCAGAGTTATGAAAAAGACTGGCTCTGGATATGTGTTACACACCCTAAAATAAGAATAAAACCCCAAAGGATAGGTTTACATTGACTGTAATCAATACTCTTATTCATACTGGGTATTAAAAGATCCTCTTCAAATTAGCTTTCAGTGTAAGTGATGGAGGACAATATCCACAGTGTGTCCACACAGTCATTTAGTGTAGAAATGCAATTATAACTTGATGTGAAGCTTATATGAGGCTTCAGCAGTCTGAGTTTGTCATATCAGGTCCATATCTGCCTCATTTTTACAGTCTATTTAGCATCAAATCCCTCGGACAGTGTTTCTCTGTTGAGCTGTGGTGCTAGTTTAGTAACAAAAAGAGGCAATTAAAAGCTCTAAAAAGACTAACATCGAATCCACTTGTTTGACCCATTTGGACTGCTGAAGCTACATATTACGTCATGTGACATGACTGTGGATTTTGGACCCCATCACATTGAAAGTACATTATGAAACGATCTTCTTATGGTCAGTATGAACAGGAGGAGTGAAATCTGTATTTGTTTGTGCACCTAACAGTTGTTGTTAGAGACCTATAGAGACACTGGATTTTTTGGGGGAAACAAATAATAGGGAGCAAAAAAGTTCTGATATCAATTCACATTTTTTGCTATGGTACCTCAAATATCAAACACTTGTGACAAAGAAATGTAATGGTATGATATTATACATTTCAACAAGAAGCTTTATTGTCTAAAATTACATCAGTGCACTGAAAACAGTAAACAACATACACACTGATACTGACATATCTGGGATAGACCAATACCAGCTGGCCAATACATCAGACTGAAAAATATGTGCTGCTACGTCTCTGCTAATGGTTGTAACAGAATCTAATAATCTGTGTTTTTCATATTTATAGCTCCATATGTGCTGAAGAAGCTGGACAGTATATGAGTGGGGCAGCTGACGTCATCTTTCCTCCATCCACTGAGAGTTTTCTACATCAGAAACAGTATGGACCGACATCTGCAGACAGCTGGAGCCATCACAACGCATGGTGTGGACGAAGACCAGTGTCCGTCCATCTCTACAACTAAGAAAACATTCACTTATTTTCACTGATAGTTCTGCTGTAAACATTAGTTTGCCTTTTTTGTGATCATTGTTAAATACAAAGTGTTATAATGTGCATTCCTCTGTGTCGTGTAATAAAGGGGGAAATATTTATTGGTTTACTTTTGTTTTAAAGATTTTTTGGGGGGTGTTTGGGGGAGCTTATTTGACCATTGGAAGTACATTTGGAGACAGGAAACACAGATTAGAGAGAGGGTCATGCAACCAAGGTCCACAGCCAGAATGAGACTGTTATGTCTTATCCAGCAGGCTGTCAGGGTGCCTGATTAACTGATTGGAGGCAGATCTGTTTAGTTATGTCTACAAAGAATATTAATGGAGGAACCGCATAAAAAAATTGCACCATGATGGTAGAGTGCAAGGCAAGCATTTTTGACAGAAAAAGAATATATTTTAAAACTAGAAGAAGAAAGGATGGGGGATATTCCTGTCACTGCAACAGACTGTACCAAACAAATTACTCTATTAGTCTTAAAACTGATTCTACCACCGACTTAATCTTAATATATCCTAATATGATTCATGATACAAAAGTACAATAATAATGTTTTTATTTGTATAGTTTTCATACAAAAATGATGCTTAAAATCACAATCAAATTACATGCATCAAGTGCTCCACATAAAAAAAGACATATATTGAAGATAAAAACGTTAATGTACATAAGATGGAATATTAAAAAGAAAACACTTGCCAATATGAATAAACATAAAATGAAGTGAAAATATGACACATAGAATGAATGCTTCAGTGGTGCATTAGTTGAGCTTCTTCATAACTTTTAATATTTTAAGCCATAGTGCTTATTTGTGTGTACAAACATTTTAAAGGTCTCTGAAATAATAGCTTTAAATCACTTATGTGATCTATGTACTTATGGGTCTGTAAAGAATGTCTTATAGCACTTCTGTAGTGGTTGATGTTTTGGAAATATTACAGACATACTGTTCGTTTGTTTTTAACTTAGAAAACATCTGTAACAGGTGTGATATAAGTGTAATGAAGCAGCAGTTTTATTCCGATGAAATAAAATGTCGATATTTTATAACAGGCATAAAATTGGTGAAAAAAATGGAGGAAATGGGTATTTCTCATTTGCTATTTTAAAACATAATTTACATTGTATTCATTGAAATACTTAATCAAGGATGATAAATTGTGCTGAAAACATTTCGACTGGCAACAGCGTCAATTGCTAAAAAGGACACTTCAAATGAACCGAAATCAATCCGAGTGGCGCAGGACCACCACCAAGAGGCGGTGCTGTTTTATTCTGCGGGATGATACTACAAGAGATGGAGGCGGCGACAGTGGATGCGATACCGGGATGACTGTGAGTCCTCTGTATCAGGGAAATTCATCATGTAAAATAGCGATATTTTGCGATATTATCGTTAAGTAGAAGACAAAGAGCTGCGCGAATGTCGGCCAGTTTGAGGAGACAAAGCCAGAGAGCGCGTCGCATCCCTCTGTGTTATTGTTGCAGCAGGCCCGCCCATACTCCAGACCATCTGTCTATGAGCAGCAGACAATGATTCACTGGAGGGAAGCTCTTATGAAATGTCAGAGTCCAGTTTTCAACAGATGACACTTGGATCAGATGTTGTATATTGCTATTTCTGACTGTTTTTGATGATGACCTTCATTGTGTTGATGTACTACCAGCAGAACCAGGCATACTACATAATGAGAAATGTAAGAGGTAAAAAGTAGTTCTTCCATATCTCATCAGGCACAGGCTACTATGGACTTCCCAGGTCACTTCCAGCATATTTTCCAGCAGCTCAACCACCAGCGCCTCCATGCTCAGCTGTGTGATTGTGTGGTGCTGGTTGGAGGCCAGAGCTTCCCGGCTCACCGCTCCATCCTAGCAGCATGCAGCTCTCACTTCAGGGCTCTGCTAAACTCCAATGACGGTGCAGACGAAGTTGGAGGACCAGCAGCGGATAAGGGTGGAGGTGGGTGCCCCAGTGTGATGGAGCTCGATCCAGAGGTGGTGACTCCCGAGGCCTTCTCCACCCTGATGGACATGATTTACACTTCCACCTTGTCCCTGGGGGCTTCCAATGTGATGGATGTACTGTTGGCCGCCTCACACCTTCACCTCAATACTGTGGTCAAAGCCTGCAAGCTCCACCTGTCCAGAAAAAACTTCCCAGCCTCGCCACCTAAAGGCTGGAAGTCAGTGCAGCAGCAACAGTTGCTTCAACATGTCACATCTGCTATGGAGGAGGACCTCGATGAGGAGAGAGCGGGAGTGGAGGTGAGCCAGTCTGGTGGAGTTGAAGACGAGGGAGTCAGGCAGAGAGTTAGTAACGGTGAGCAGGGTTCAGCACCATCTTCAAGGCACAAGAGAAAGTTACATGAGGACGGGCTCAGTAGCAGGAAGAGGCCCTGCAGGCTACCTGGAGAAGACTACAAGGAGTGTTCGCCTACTGTGACCAGGAGCACCATCATTACAGAGGAGGGAGGAGGGGAGCTGCTGTCCCCGGACTGCTTGAAGACTGCAGGCGACCTCTGGGAGAGCCGAGGCGAGCAGGAGGAGGTGGAGGAGAAATACGAAGCAACCAAGGGAGAATCAGAGGAGATCCAGCTGCCGAGCCAGTCGGACAGCGGCACAGGAGCTTTGGGTGCATGGGAGAAGGATGGGGATACAGATGGAGACAATGTGGTGAAAGTGAAGGTGGGAGATGAAGGAGAAGAAGAGGCAGAGGAGCAAAAGATGACAGTGATTGAGGTGAAAAAGGAAAATCTGACCTCCTACTCTCCAGATTTTACCACTTTAACTAACAATCCTCCTCCATCCCCACCACTAGATTCCTCAGAACATCTGGAAACACAACTAAATGATGAGAAAATGACTGTAACCTGTGCAATGGAGGGTGATGTTAGCACTTTACAGTCACAGCTGTGCTCAGAACTTGATGCAGACAAAGAGGATGGACATTTGGGTGAGGACTCAATAGATGGTGAGGGCCTTGACAGTCTGTCAGAACTGGCCTTTTCTTGCTTTCTCAATCCCAGTCATGAGAGTGTAATGGGAGCTCTGGAGGAAGAAGAAAGTCTTGCTAGTCTCACTGCTGCTGCTACCGCTGCTGCTGCTGCTGCCAGTGATGCTCCTCTTGCAGCTGCCGGAGATGCAGACGAAATGTGTCAAAACTCAGAAAAAGCAAACACGTCCACTGACTCGTCCTCCTCTCTTGTATTTCCAGTAACGTCTGTCCCTTTGCAGCAGCTTCTCCCGACTCAAAGCCCTGGTTTTAGTGACACACTGATCCTCCAGCCCGCCCAGAACTCTTTACCGGGGTTCCTCAGTGGCATCAGAGCAGGACTCAGTCTGGAAGCATCCCTCGTCCAACCTGGACGGGCCGGGAAAAGCAGAGGATGTGGAGGATCAGGGGGGACAACCTTCCGTCGCATCGCTCCCAAAGTGCCGCCTGGAACAGAGGCCGGCACAGATTCTTCATCTTCCTCGGCAGGAGATGATCGGCCACCTCTAACCAGAGCCTCGGAGGATGTTATGTCCAAGTGCAAGAAAGCAGCTGCTGAGGACCATGTGCTGCTGGTGGAGGGGGAGAAGAAATACGCCTGCAAAATATGCTGCAAGACATTCATGAACCTGACTGACTGTAAGAAGCATATTCGTATCCACACAGGAGAGAAGCCCTATCCCTGTCCCAAGTGTGGCAAACGCTTCAGCCAGTCCTCCCATCTTTACAAGCACTCCAAGAACTCCACCTGCCTAAACTGGAAAGATGATCAGTCATTCCCAGACACTCTGCTCTGACTGGATAAAAGTTTGTCTACTAGGCTGGGGACAGTTTATTGAGAAAATGACCAGTGTAAATGTAATTATTTATTACCCCAAACACTTCCTCAATCAGTTCTTTATTTTATGTGATGTTATGTCAAAAGCAAATTCAGCTGTCAATTCAGTTATTTGATGTTTTTTTTTCATTCATTCTCAATCATGCTGTTGTTTGCTTTCCATGAAATTGAACAGAAGTAAATGCACTGATAATTTTCACAATAACTTGGTTTATGTCACTGCTTCTTTAAGTGTGATGAGAATAAATGATGCCACTTTATATTTTTGCATATATGTCCATTTATTTTAGAGCAATTTCTACAACATACACAGAAGTTTGCATTTAAACTAAATCAAGTTTTATTTCATTTCATACAAAACTGGAGTGATGAGTGTTAGCATTTGTGTAAAGTGCTGACCAAGAAATGTCACTGTCTGAATAAGTAGGGTGTGTTTTTTATGTGTAATAATTTTAAGGAGTGTCGTTAGCTTCTTCTTTTTATGAACTTGACATTACGTGATAAAAACCTGAAATTGCAAAATCTTGCACTCATAAATGCAACTAATAGTCTATATCAGAGTCAAAGAAAACATCAAGTTTAAAATGATATGATGTCAACACTATCTGAGCATGTCTCAATTATGTTAGTATTCTCAGTTTTGTTTGTAGTCTTATGTTTATTTCCCATCACTCATCTAATTTCACATTGGAGATGATCCGTTATCCAGTTAGCACCAGAGCAGGCAGAAGGCACAGCGGCTCGTTTCAGGATCTAGAAGGTGAGTTCACTGGGCATGTCTGTTCCCTGTAAACCGCCCAGCAGGTTTCTGGCCGTCAAGGCAGACATGATGCCTCTTGTGGAGTAGGTGGCACTGCCGATGTGTGGCAACACCACTGCGTGAGGTAAGAGGGGATAGAAATTAACAACGGCAAACTAAAATGTCATGTGACAACTGAAAGATAACAAGGAGACATCCTGCTCAACACAGAGGAAGAGGCACAACATATATGCATAAATATTGAATCAGGCCTACTCACCACAGTTTTTGAGAGTGAGAAGGGGGTGGTTTGTTGGGAGTGGCTCAGGTGTTGTGACATCCAGTCCAGCTGCAGCTAACTGCCCGCTCTTCAAAGCCTCGTACAGATCCTCCTGGTTCACCACAGCCCCCCTAAAAGAAAAAAAAACATCACATCTTCATGCTCTTGTACTTTAATAGTAAACATACCTGATTGTTCAATAGAATAGAATAGAATAGTCTTTACTGTCATTGTACAGGACAACGAAATTTTGTTGGAGCAGTCCTCCAGCTGCCTTGTAATGTTACATGACAAGTGCCGAAGAGTGGACACTCTGCTCTGTGGTGCTTTGGAAGTCTACCTGCTCGAGTTGACGAAGACTCCGGTGTTTTTCATCTTGCTGAAAAAGGCCTTGTCACACATTCCCTGAGTTTCTGGTGTCAGAGAGCAGGAAACAACTATGAAGTCGCTCTCAGACACAAGTGTGTCCAGGGGAACTGTATAGAACAGAGAAGAGGAAGGGAGGAACCTGCATTACAATACAAACAACTTTATTAATCCCACTGGAGCAGCTTGTACAGACACAATAACATACAAACACATAAATGATACAACACACAAAAGGACAAAAAACACCAGGGAGCTGTATGTGGAGTAAAAAATCCACAAAAATAAGCTTGATAGACACAATAAAATATATCAAATAAAACATCTGCCAAGAATGATGATTCTAACACCTATGGAGCATTACCGGGATAATGAAAGATTTAGTATAGCTGTTAGTTTTACAAGCTGGTAAAACATAACGACCTGCTTGTAAAAATAACATCAAATAACCACACCTACTGACCATTACTAGATAGTTTTATAATATATTTGATTTGCACCTCTTTTGTGCAGTCTTCTACACCTCCCTATTCTTTTAATCATCCCCCTTTCACTGCAGAAGTGTCTCTCCTTTTTCTTACCAAACTCTCCATTCAGCTCAGCAGCATCTGGCTTGACTGTTCTCCCAGCGTACAGCAGCCTCTTCACTCCAAAGGGCATGAGTCTGCGAGCGATGGCCATGCCTGAACACAAACAACACCACTTATTGTCTTGTTAACTTGTTAACCTACAAACAACTCTTAAAATAAAAATGAAAAATTAACATCACACCTCTCTAGTTAGATATATAACACAGTGTCTGGCTGCAGGATATAGCCACATGATGTCATATATTAAGGGAACTGAAATTGAAGCAATAAAAGCAAGGCCTACCAATGCGTCCCAGTCCAATGACTCCCACTGTGCTGCCAGAGAGGCCGTAACCACACAGCCAGAGTGGTTTCCAGGAGCTCCAGCCACCACTGAGAGACAGAAAAGAAGACAAAGAGGTGACAGTGTGACTACATTCAGGCGATTACCTGCACTTTTAGGTTAACAAAGTAACAGAAACACCATCATCATCACAGTGGGTACTATTTAATGTAAATGTGTGACTTGGTAGGACTGACTTCTTGACCTCCTCCACTCCTTCAGGTAACCTGCGAGCAGTAGCCAGCAGGAGAGCCACTGTCAGTTCTGCTGTGGCATCAGTCAGCACATCTGGGGTGTATCCGACACGTATACCACTGTTAAAAAACAAACAACATTACTCAGAAACCATCATCTTCCTCCTGCCAGTAAAAGGTCAGTTTCATCAGTTTCATCTACAGTTTTTTAAGGTTACCTACCGTTTTTTAATTTCATCAAGAGCCATGTGGTCAAATCCCACAGACAGGGTGCTGATTACTTTCAGGTTTGGCCCTGTGATAAAAGACAGAACAACTGAAATCCAGACACTACTTCACATGATGGTGAACAGACTGTGCTAAATATTACTACTGTTTGATATGTCTCACAGCTAAAACATGTAGTGGATGCATCAGTTAATTAGATAAGATTAACAGAATTATTTAATCTAATCAATCTATCAAGCAAAAATGCCAAAAATATTAGAATCCAGCTTCTCAAATTTGCTTTTCTCTGTTTCACATCATTATAAACATTTGAAAACTTAGGCTCTGGGAAGTGAAGGAAAACTGTCACTATCTCACAGATTAACCATTTAATTGAAAAAATAATGAATTGTTTAGCGTTGCTGTTAATATCATCAGTTGCAGCCATAGTTTTTAATTATGAACCCAGTATTTGTTGGACAACAGTTTTGATAGTGAGCTGTTTATCCTGATCTAATATTTAGTCTAATTTAATGATTAACTGATGTGTACTCAGTAGACTGTGTCCTTGAGGGACTACCCTGTCAGGAGAGGACCATGATGGGTATTGGGTACCTGCAGCATCCAGGACCTCCACATCGATCTTGTCTGACAGCAGACACAGGAGACCGTGAGCACCCTGCACACCTTTAAGCAGCTCTGACCTGGGCACAGGCTCGTCTGAGTCCCACAGACACACCTCACACCTGTTTACATGGAGACAGAAAGGGACCAAATGCATGAGATGGCATCAATCTGGCACATAGGCAGCTTTAGGTTACTCACTACTACGCATAACAATTAAATGTGTCAGGCTGCAATGAAAGTGAGCTGCTGATAAATGCTTTTTTTTGTTTTGTTAATGTAAATAACAGTTCAGTGACCATACACTCCAGCTGCTGACAGGATCTTCATCCCCTCCTGCGGGATGCGCCTCGTCACGAAGACCTTCATGAGTTTCCCAACTGTTTGCATCCCAACTTACTGACAGGAAGTATGAAAAGTATACAAACTGTTACTTTCTGGACGTCTACTGTGTTAACCTTCACCGCCTGCTGCATTCACTGACAGCACCGCGCTACAGCCTGCAGGAAGCACTTCATGTCAGTGCACTGCGCATGCGTCAAGTTGTCGCTATTTAACACTTCGTTGCCTGGTTGAACTATGCATCGATTAATTCATAGACCACTAAACTATATTTCATTAGTTTTACTCACTGTGCTCATTCAATTAGATTTATTTAAACTTGGTAAAATGGGCACTAATGTACAGGTGGATTAATGTGATGTTTTGTGCCCTGAGTGTTTGAAAGTAATATGATCTATAGTTGTATATAATTATATAATTTAGCTGCTGTTGGTAAATCCCACATCCACAAATAAATGTATGTCTGCTTTTATTATTTGTTTCATTTATTGTAGAAGTCAAACAGTATGGCGCCTTAATCAAAGATGTGAAAAACACCTTTGACTTACAATGAACGGACTTCGGACTCCTCTGGTTTGTACAGCGGGTATTGTTTTTGTATTACAATTGTTGTTGTAGCTCTTCCTTGTAAATAAATACAGTATCTAACTATCTTTGTCTGTATTGTTTCTGCACAAACTTTTATTAAATACTTTTATTTGGGACTCAATTGTGGGATTGGAGCCAAAAGGTCAGTTCAGTCTTATGTGTCAGCATGAAAACTGGATCATTAAATAAAATACATAATTGGTTTTAAAATACAACACACAATCCATAAACTCATCCTTGTAAGGGCTTGTTTACGTTTCCCCTTTGATTTTGCTTCCTGGGATCAAACACGACAAGAAGGAGCGGACAATAACGACAGCAAACTCTGAGAGTAGAAATACAATACATTACTTATGAACATTATGGTAGTACATAGCCTACACTACTATGCAATTTTATTTACTACAGGAAAATTGTACTATTTTTAAATAAAGTTTCCTGCTTTTGTTATAATAATAATCGAATGTAAAATATTTATATGTATTTTTATTCTGTGTTGTAAATTCTTTTCTTACAGCTAATGTTTAATGGTTTGACTTAAATAAGATTTTAATGCTGGACCTTTACTTGTGATGAAGTATCAAGTATTTTTTTTTACTTTTACTTAGATCTGAATACTTCTTCCACCACTGGTTTTTCAAAGGAGCTTTGTTTATTTATTTAATGTTCGAAATCTCAAATAGGCATTTCAGAAACATAACAAAAATAACTGAGGAAAACAACTTAAATCAAAAAGTAGAAGAGATAAATACAAGTGGATAAAACCAATAAGTGACGAAAAGTAACATAAAAGTTTGAGAAGCAACCAAATAGTCTTAATTATTTATAATAAAGACATGTGTATGTCTAAATTTTACAGATTTAAAAATGCAGAATATAATTTGAGTTTCTTTATGTCTTCCGCAGGTTGACGTACACCGACGTCTGCTTGCGTATGACGTCATTGTCCTGTCCTGTCACCCGGGCTGCAGCTCGGTGAGATCCTCCTACTTCTCCTCCTCCTCCTGCAGCCGATGAGCACCGAGGAGCACCGAGGAGCTGTAAATGGTGAAGTCCTCACCCTCGAAGGAGAGCAATAGAGGGCGGAATCCAGGAGAAGCGAGCCGCACTTCAGGAACAAGCAAGTCGGCGCAAAAACCAGGAAATCAGCGTGTGGGTAAAGGTGAGAAATATGTCTTCTCTCTCTCTGCGTGTGTTATATATATATATATTTATTCTGTCTTATTTTTTGTTCCTGGACACAGCAGCAGCAGCAGCAGCAGCTACGTAACTGCCAGCTGTTTCATTAGGGCTAGCTGGAAAGACGTATACATGTCTCGTTGTTGGTCTCAGCACGTCAGATTGTTAGTGAGTCGGTAACAGAGGCAGCACACAGTACAAGTCTGTGTGTATCTGCGTGCAACGAGCTGTAGCCATGTCACTTACAAAGCAGGCGTCTCCTCACTATTCATGTGTTATTGACGGTCAGCAGACCACAGACTGGCTGCCAGTATTGCCTCAGGAAACCTTTGCTGGATTTTTAGTAAATTTAATATGACATAATGTAATAATCTGTACCTTTTGAGGCTGTGAAAACGGTTCAAAACAGATATGTTATACAGTGTGATAATGTACAAGAATGTACTACATCAACGGTTAAACAGCACAACTAGGAACTTAATTAGCAGCATTTTATCTTTAAAAAAAAAAAAACATATAATATTAAGCTGTCCTGATATACCCTTCTCATGCTTTCCTGTTTTTATTGTATACACTGTAAACATGATGAAAACCAATAAGTAATAAACATTGTGCTCCCTGAAGGAACACAATGTTTCCTATCTTCACTGAGGGTGGCCTATATGGACCAAATCTTTTACAGTGTTATTTCATATCAGTGTATACAGTATATATCATATAAACTCACTAGAGAAACCCTTTATAGATAAATAATAACCAGATAAAAACATTTGTGTTTCTTCTTAATCTAGTGAGTTGAATTATTCACATATCAAGACACCTCATCACACTCCCTTAGAAACATCTGATATAATGTGTGTTATTGGATCTTATCAAACCTGTTACACTGAGAATGTAATTGTCTCATACTGTGTGTCATTTCAGATTTAAAAAAAGAAAAGAGAATTATCAGTAGTATTTTCGACCCGCCTACGGCACGCTTTTGGCTCAGGAACCTACAGAGCCTGTCTGAACCTGCCACCAACAGCAGGTTTAGTGGAGAAAGACGTAGCGTGCAATGGCTCTGTTGACCCTGCACAGGATCCCATCCATCGCCACTGATCCAGTGAGTTAACCCATACCCCCCCCCCCCCACACCCTCCAACCCCCCCACCCACACACAGTATGTTGTACATTTGTACATGACCTTTTATTTTACAAAGAGATATTCAGTACAATAAACTGTGTCATGTGCAACCCTGCAAACTCTGCAAGAAGCCTTCATGAATGTGGTACTTCTGTGGTCATCATCATTGATTTCATAATGAGGCTGGTTCATTTTTCAGTTGTTGCACTGGTAGACTTGCAGGACAAACATGCAACAGATATAAACTCATCAAAGCTGTTTAGCTCCCATTAACACTCATTACAGCGAACTCAGAGAGTGATTGGATCACACTCAATCTGTTTAAATGCTCACTGTACCATCAGCTTCAATCTCTGACTTAATCTCCTCTCATTCTGTCACTCTATTAATGAAGATGTAACTTTCTGCTGGTCTTTATCATCACCAAGTTAACCTTAAATGACCTGACTGTGGGTCCCAGTCTCATTTTTTGCATATTTTGTCACAGAATCTAATCACGCTATTATCTTAACTTGTGTTCTCTCCTTTTTTTTTCTTCCAACCCTCATCATTCTTCTCCTGGCTCCTGTTCACTTCTTCTCTTTAATGTCTTTTTCTTGACTCTGTCTGGACTTGTCAGTTGCGTAACAGGTAATGTTACTGTCTCAAGTTTCTTTTTCCTCAAACCCTTGTTACTGCAGCTACTTCTCTTTCTCTCTCTCTCCTTTGCTTTCTTTCACTCTCCTCTCTTTTTGCATTGTATTTCTTTTCTCTCTCATTTCACTTCCAGTCTCTTTGTTTTTACCCCCCCCCCTTTTCCCCTTTCCTCCTTTCCTTCTGTTTACATATCACTATTTGTGTCTGTCACTTCAGTCTTCCACTGCACCTTATCAGTGTTGCACCACATTTCACGCTATAAATGACTGAAAACTTTTCTGGCCATTTTGTATCCAATCATTTTAAACAGGGACAACATCACGTGCACTGTGTCCAATGCTCTCAGAAAGCTGGTTTAAGCACTTTTGTCTTTACAAATGTCCTTAAATATTATTTTTAGGTGCATTAGAAACAGCGTGCAGTTCTCTCATTTTAAGTATTTTACAACTCCAGCATGTGCTAAGAACATTCTTAGAGGGGTTTGTGACTTCGCTTACAAATCACATACAAACACAACAGAGTTTTAATAGTTTTCATTTTTTTGACGAGGCTTTCATATGTTTTATTTTACTTTGTAAGGATGAAAGCCTCCAAAGAAGAGGGAGACTTCAGAAAAGGTAGGCCCAGACCAGTTTTGTCCTTTTGACTTGTTATAAATTACAACCCTAACAAGATGATGACCAGTCGCATTAAACTAAATGCACTCTGTCGGTCTTTAGGGAGAGCTTTGCCCTTGTGAAGGGGGCTGTCCTCCTGCTGGAGGATGGCAAGAGAGAGGGGCTTCAAGAGGAGACTTCTCCCATCAAGCAAGGAGTCGACGCTTCAAGCACACGACACAGACACCTCCATGCCATGTTTGAACTGCTCAGACCAGAAGATACCATAAAGCTGGTGAGGCCTCTTATTTACACACATGTTGTTGGATCAGATCAGTTATTATTGTCCAAAAATAAGCCTGTTGGTGATTCTCTTAATAATCAGGACCCACTGTTTGTTAATCCACCACTAAGTTTGTGTGTTAAGTCCTTCCTAAATTCTTCTAGCCACTGGCTAGTTTTAAACTCATGATGTACTTAATTAGGTCACACCGTTATGACTATATCTAAGAAATATCTTAGCTATTAAACACATCAGTATTGTGTAAATTGGTTGCTAGGACACACGTAAGTGCAGTTCAGTAAGAGGCAAATGACTATGTAAACAGGAAGTCACTGTAGCGTCTTGAGCTGTAACATAAGTTCCACAAATAACAGTTGTAGGAACCAAAAGACCAAATAAACCTAACACTTATGAATATAACGAGGCTAAATTTGAATTCATGAACAGCTGGTGGAGATAACCTGGTTTGTTTTGGTGTTCGGTCATTACATGAACATCATCTGTCAGGTTGAGGTCAGAAGATGCTCAGTTCATTGACATATTGAACAGATTAGGATCACATTTTTTCACATTTTTTCAAACTTTGTGCAGTATCTTTAAGCATTATGAGAACTATTTTCTGTAGCTGGAAGTTTTTTGTTGTCACACATAACATAATAATTGTGTTAAACATTTTACCTGCGAACAGTCAGATTTGATGCAGCAGAGTGGGATCAAGTTGATTGTGAAGGAAAAAATAATTGTACTATTATTGGAAAGTGTGCTGTGTTTGTGATACCTCAGGCAGTCAGAAATGTTGCAGTTTTAAGGGCAGCAGGGTTGCAGGATATCTGTGTTTGAGTACCAACCTTATAAGGTGAACACTGCATCAAAGGGCCATACTTGTGTTTTTTCTCGATTACTGATTTCAAGAGTGACCACGTTCCAGCTGTCCAGGAAACCACTGCATTTATGTCATCACTAAAATATGAACAACTTGGAGAGACTTGAGGCATGCTGGGTATGAGTTACGTCACTCTGAACCCTTTTGCACCAATTTGGTTATTGCATGGTATTGCCACTGAAATCATGAATAAATAAAATACAGAAGATAGATAAACAAACAACAACTAACACTTTACATTGCAAAGTTAGTTGATCAGGTACAGATAATGTTTCCACAAGCACTTGGACACTGTAGAAACATTGTTGAAATAGTCTGTATTTTCAGCTGTATTACTAAGCATTAGTAATGTTAAAATGTAAAACTAATTGATTATAATGGGTCACTCAGACATGTATTGAAACCAGAGGCTGCCTCGATGATAGGGGATATGGGAATCAATGTTAAACATAATGTTGGCTTTGGAAAATGGTGATTGGTCATGTGAACAGAATTTGAAATTAAGAGGCTATAACAAAAAACAGATATGCTCCTTTTACAGTAAATGGACTATAGCCAATAGGTAGGGTTACTGTGTAAACATAACACTGACTTCCTTGATTTGATTTTCCCAGGAATGGCAAGAAAAATATAGTGGAAAATATTATCACAGTTTTAATGAGAAGCTGCAACATGTAGCGCACGTACTTCATTAGTTTTACTGAGCCTCTGGCCTGTTGCCCTCCTGATCCTTTCTGTCTCACACATCCTCTGCCTATGTCTCCTCATCTCACCCTCTACGCTGTCGTGCAGGCGGTGCAGCTGGAGTCCGTCAGCACAGTCAGAGTCAGGTATCTGATCGTCGTCTCCACCCCCAGCAGCAAACAGGAGAGCATCCTGCTCGGCATGGATTTCCCCAACTCAGACAGGTGCGTGTAACTAAGATGCATGTGTAGTGTTTCACTCTGACACCACTCAAGATACATTTTCCATTTGCTTTGACAAACAAGAACCAGACAGCTGAACTTCCTTCCTCATCTCGTTTCTCTGTCCTCTCTGCCCTCTTTGCAGTGATCAGTGCACCATTGGCCTGGTTCTGCCGATATGGAGCGACACGCAGGTGTATCTGGACGGAGATGGGTAAGAAAACACTGAAATAGGAGTGAGGGTTACATTGAACGTGTGGAAGCACAAGTTAGGAGAGTGTGAAGCAACAGCACAGACGGTACAGCCTGATATCTGGGATTCTGGCCAGAGATAATGTGAATGAGTAATATCTCTATTTATGGAGTCGAATCATTCTCCATAAATTACAACCACTCCTGTCACTCACTCAGACCCTTACATAAGCAGGGAGATTGTGTGTTTTTGCAATGAAGTGAAAGTAAAATATCACTTATTTCTTCATTTCTCAGTGTGTAATGGTCAGTGAGGGCTCAGCTGTGGTCACTTTCTTATAAATATACTCTCTGGTTGTACCTTAGCTCAGCTTTTGGTCTGGGATTCTTCTTAGCCAGACCAGCTATGATTTGATTGAAATGTTTGGGGCTATTTTTGACATGTGGCCACTCATTACACTGTTGGTTACACATATGCTAACTCATTATACGAGGATGTAGAGAGCTGGAACTGAGAGTTTACAGGTCTAAATTCAGTCAGGGCGGCGGTGTTTAAACGAATCAGCTGTCACATGCCGAGTTTCATATTAGATGCTTTGATGGCTCACCTCGTCACGCCAGGCTGGATCACACCTTCAACTGTGCTAATTTGTTTTTGTCTCTTTCTTTCTGTCTCCACATTTCACATTATTCCTCCTCTGTCTTCACACTAACCGTCACTAATCCACACTGAATAATCAAATCACTTCACTTTGTCGTCACTGTCAGAGGCAGACTGGCAATCTGGACACTCTGTAAAAGTCCAGAACGGCCTCTTTGGTTCACTAATGTGCTAATTTGTTTGCCAAGTGTAAAAAAAAACTAACAAAGAAGAGTGAATAATTAGTTGTGGTAATAATGACAAGTAGAAAACGTAAGGAGAAAGGTGGATGGGAAAAGTTCAAAGAAAAGAAAGCCAAGTCTCAGGGCTGATGCATCCTAGAGCTTTTTGGCTGCAGTGCAACCGCAAGCAGCAGCAGTAATGTAGTCCTAGACGTCGGCCAAAGCACTGAGTCAGCCAGCAAAAGTGTTGAGGACCAGTTGGAAGTTGAACCTGATGAGTATCCACAGGCTGGACATGATGAGGGACAGACAGCAGAGGGACTGGTACAGTAAGTGGCAGGCACCCAAGGACACAAAACTACATTTATTCAGGTTGCCATTGACCGCTCTCTTAGGCAACGACATAGTCAGCTTTTATTAACGGGGTTTGTATAATATGATGATGAAAACTATCATGCAGTTTAGTGCTGTCAAAATTAAGGTGTTACATCTTGCTGTCAAGCGAATATGAAAAAATAAATAAATGAATGCGTTAAAAATTAATCGAGGTGAGGTGACCACTATTTCATCTCGTCGTTATAGCGAGCTCACTTCTGCAGGTAGATAGAAGACCATGGTGTTGAATGAAACTGCAAAACCTAAAGCATCCATTGGTTTCACTACTGACATGCTAGCGATGGGGAAAGGAGCTAAATATAGCTCCACATTTATCCAAAAGTTCGGGGAGTTAAAGTCTCACTGTCCTCCATCAGAGTGCTGTTTGTGTCTCTGTCATTTGCATGGTGGGCGATGGGCTGACACCTGGCCTAACATACAAGCCTGGGGTTTCTTTGTATACAGACTCATTATTATAAGGAAGAAATTGATAGTAATTTATCACAGCAGAATTGTATAATTAATTAGTTAAATTGTTTTGTGATGTTACTTGCTGCAAATACCTTATTTAGTATAATATTACTCCTTTTTCTCTTTTCTCTTTCTCTTTCTTCTTTCTCTTTGTGTTTCTCTTTTTCTGACTTCATTATTGCACCTCATATT
This sequence comes from Scomber japonicus, assembly GCF_027409825.1. Lineage (NCBI taxonomy): Eukaryota > Metazoa > Chordata > Actinopteri > Scombriformes > Scombridae > Scomber > Scomber japonicus. Next base: position 15,630,651 of record NC_070585.1, on the reverse strand, counting down.
TTCCTTCTGTCCACAGCGGTTTTAGCGTGACCACGGCAGAAGAGACCAGAATTTTTAAACCTGTTTCCATGCAGACCATGTGGTGAGTCAAAATGCTAATGCTAAGACGTAGTACCTCATTAACCACTGTGACCATCACTGAATCCATCAACTCCGTAGCCTCTGTTTGAGATTTTAACTGTCCTTGACTTTATGTAGTGACATCGTCTCCTCCCTGTTCCCCCTACCGCAAGGTCAGTGCTGCAGGTGTTGCATGGCTGCTGCGAGCGGGCAGTCAAGGCAGTGTTGATTCCAGGCTCCGGTCTAGAGTGGGCGCAGCACTACCAGCAGCACATCGAATCTGACCGTTTCTGCCTTAACGAGTGGGAGGCCATGAACGACCTGGAGTCAGTCAGGAAGGACGTTGATGGACAGAGGTAAGTGACGGCTCTGTTTGAGTTTAAATTCAGTGTTTCTTGTAAATGTAATGTATCTGCAGTGGCTGAGTCAGTCTGCTGCTGCTTTAAATGCTCAAAAATCCATCATCTCATACTAAAATTTCACATGATCTTTTATGGGCAGCTCGGCAGACAGAATGTCCAATGAGAGGCTGATCAAGGAGCACCTGAGAGACATCATGAGAACTGAAGACCTGGACAACCTGACATCTAAAATGGTAAAAGACAGAGAGAGGAAGTTGAACACAATTTAAAGAATATAATTGATTAAAGAATAAGAGAAAATGGTCGAAGGTATTTCTGGATAGATACACTGATCCTTCCTCTCCTGCTGTATTGTAGGTGCACTCTGCCCTTGAGACCAGAATAGGGTTTGATGTGAGACCGTTCAAGGAGTACATTGATAATGAAATCCTGGTCACCATGGCTCAGATGGACAAACCCTCCAAGATATTTGACTACCTTTACCTGGTAGGTGATCACTCTGCTACAAACACACTATTTTACTTTTATTTATTCACTGTGATGATAAGTTTCACTGTTGCTTTGGTCAGTGAACCAACAAAAGTGTGCTTTCACCAGGAAGTTGTCATGTGACTGTAACTTCCCCTTTGTGGGGCATATGTGTCGACAGTGATATAAAAAGGCTGTGTGCTCTCTCCTTTTAGTCTATCATTCCTTCAGCTGAACCTTTTTTTCATCTGGTTTCAGGGATCAGAGTGGAATGCAGCTAACTTTGAGGAGTTGCAGAAAAACAAGTCAGTGTTTTCACCTGCATTATATTCTACAGCTCTGTGTGTTTTTCTCTATCTGTTATCTGTTTTTCTCTATGCCCCATTGTGTCATGTCATGGGATACATTGTATTGTGTATTGTGGTTTGCTGAGTCACCACTGTGGCTCTGAGCTTATGCGTGTGTGTTTTTTTTTATCAGCATTGGCTACATTCTGAATGTGACGAGGGAGATCGACAACTTTTTCCCAGAGTCCTTCAATTACATGAACATCAGAGTGTACGATGTGGAGGCCACTGACCTGCTGCCCCACTGGACAGACACATTCAACTTTATCAACACTGCAAGGTAGCCCTGAAACCTTAAAACACCTCAGAACACTATTAACTCTTAATATTTCAGTCCTGGTTCATTTGGCAACACCTGTGGTTATTGGTGTTAACATTAAGGGCCTGATTTACTAATATCCCAAATAAAGGGTACTAAATTGCAAGTGCATTGCAATAGATTGTGCATTTAGTTAGCTTGCATTTTGCAGATGATCTACTAAGAATAACTGCGTAGATGAAAACAGGTGCAAAGCATCCCATATTGCATATTCTTTATGGCAAATACACTAAATGGACAGCGCGTATTATCTTGCACATGGCTGAAAGACGGAAGCCTCAGTGTGCCCCCTGAATCAGTTTGCACATTTTTTTGCAGGTGATGTCAAGTTTGCACACGTTTTTACAAATGCAGACCTTTAGTAAATCAGGCCCTATGAATCGCTTGTTTGTCAGAAATACAACTAAAGAGCAACTGGCATATATGTTAACAATAAAATCAAACATATTTACTGTTAAAAAATGACTATTGTTCTGTTCTGTTGAATTTTTAATCCAAGATCACAAATGTATTGCGTTTCCTGGGACTGCATCATATTTAAAACCATCTCATATTTTGCCAGGTGAAATCTTTTCATGCTTTTAATTTACAGCTGTGGTAGACTGTTGACAGTGAGGCATCCATGAGATAAAACAGTAATGCGGGATTACATGCATGCCTGATTTCCTTTGATTCGTTTGTGCTTAGGTAGGCGATTTCAATCCAGCACGTAAATGCCCCCCCCCCCCCCCTCCCCAAAATCTAAATACCCTGAATGGCTATTGCAGACATAGTGCTGAGCATAATACTGCAAATAGGGTTTGGTTTAATGAAAATCATCAGAATTATAAATTAAATATCCCAATTTGGAAATATCAGATTACACTTGTGGTCAAGCACACTGCCTTTACAGATATATGATTCCAGCTGTGAACATGTGACATGTTTTACCCAATTTTTCTGGTTCAGTCAGGAAAGGAAAGATTTGACAGTAAATTCCTTGTACTATAAGGTAGCGTGTGCAGACTGTCCTTTAGTGTGTTTCACTTACAACTTTTAAGCAGCCACACTGTGACTCTCAATACACTACCTTCAGTTTGAGTTCTGTAATCTATGTCCACAACCTCACAGACTGAATCTTGAATTTGCTTTACTCAACTGTCAACTGACTGATAACAGATTTTTTTTTTGCTTGTGCATCTATTAGTTTAAAGAAAAATGAGGGGTCAGTCTGCTGCTGTGACCACGGCAACCTGATAACACTTCAGTTGGTCTCTTTGTGCTGTAGGAAGAGCGGGCAGGCAGTGTTGGTGCACTGTAAGATGGGCGTGTCTCGCTCTGCATCCACTGTGATCGCCTACGCCATGAAGCAGCAACACTGGCCACTAGATGTGGCGTTGGGCTTTGTTAGAGAGTGCCGGTCCATTGTCAAACCCAACGACGGCTTCATGAAGCAGCTCCAGACCTACAACGGTATCCTCAACGCAAGGTCAGGCAAACTGAATCATTCATTGTGACAAGAAATTTTAGAAATAGAAGATTTTTGAGTTTGAATGTAACATATCACATTTTCTCCACAATAGAGATACAACATTTTTTTTTTAACTTATAACAGTTTCAAAGTAAATATGTTGTACACGTACAAGTTTTCCTACAGCTTGGACTGTACCTGAACTGCACTGTTTTTCATCATTCCAGCCAGCAGCGTCACAGCGCACTCTGGAGGCGAAAGTCAAGAGACCAAAGGCAGAAATCAGTGCACAAACAGAGGGGAGAGGGAGAGGGAAAGCAAGAAGAAGGAGAAGAAGAAGAAGAGGAAGAGGAGGAGGAGGATGAGGGACTTGATGAGGAGGAGGAGGAGGAGGACGATGATGATGTTGACAGTCCAACTGAGAGAGATGCTTCAGAGGAAGAGACAGAGGTGAAACAATTATTCTGTAGCCAAATGAATTGATAGTATATTTGAAGTCCTGCATGTGTCTTACCTGTACCTGTACATCCTCAATCCTTTATCTGCTCAAACATGTGCAGGTGTTTGAAGGACCTGCCTCAAAATCTGATACCAACCAGGAACCTGAGCAGACAGCGGCATCAGGCGTCGGTCCCATCATCACAGTAAATGAACCAGAAAAGGTGCGCTGAGTCACACACAGCACATCTGAATACCAGTCTCTTTTTTTTTTTTTTGACTCCTTCACGCATGTTTTGATGTTTTGTTTTTGTTTCTCCCTCATTTCTAGGTGGCTTCAAGTGTTAATCGCAGCGGCAGGATGAATCTCTTCTCCCTCATGCAGTCCATCAGTGAACTAGATGATGAGGATAAAGCACGCGGACAGGTAAATGAAGCACTGAGAGGAACGAGTCCAGTCCCTCTTTCACACTATTCACAGGAAAGCTTTTTGCAGGTCGAGCTTACAGACAAACAGCTGGTGTGTTGAGGAAATGTATTTTGGACAAACTTAGACCAAAAACTGAAAGTATAAAAACATACTCATTTAACTCATCTTAAGCTAAAGTCTTTTTTTATCCTGCTTAACTTTAAAAGAAATCAATTTAAGTTATTTTTCATACCAGAAATGGCAAATACCAAAAAAAAGAACTGCATATCTAGTTATGCAAATCATTACATAACTGGACTTAGCTGCTATATTACAGCTTTTCATCATTTTATGTCCATTGCTAATACTCATGCATTTAGCAAAGTAATCCTCCCTTTTTAAAGCTTCCTGGTAGTCCGAGGAGATCTCCTGGACAGCGGAGGCGTAGCCACGGGCGACGGGGTCTGATTCATCAGAGAGCATGCGTGGATGTTTCACCTGAACCACGAAGTCTGCCGACGGCCGCCGATGAAAGCAAACCCTAAAGCAATCAAAGAGATGGAAGAGCATGGGGGTGGGTGGGTGGGTGGGGGGGGGTTTAAAGAGAGACCTAGAGAGGAGGAAGCACCTGAAGGAATGTGACGTCTGGTAACATGCCAAGGTTTTTATACAGTGATACACTCCTGATGAGCTTTATATTTTAAATTATTCACAGATGAGGAAAGTTTTCATGTATGTTTTGCAGGTCCTTTATTGCATATCTCAGTTACAACTGATTGTTCATTGTTGCTGAAAGGTTTTTGTACTGCTGCAGTATTGTGACACCAGTGAATGGCAGGATATCTGAAGTAATTGTCTGTAAACATTATTGTATATTTTGGTAATTCAGTGTTTTTTTGAACATATCCTATCACATACAGATGTACCACTCTCCCTCCATGTAGGGACCTATATCTCTCTCTCTCTAGACATCCCTTTTCTGCTCTTCACCCGTTCCAGATATATCTATGCAAAAACTATTCTCTTTTATTTTCCTCTTTAAATATAAGGCTGTACGCAGCCTTTCCAAGGTAGGCAGTTTTAAATGTTTGTCAGATCCTCTTTTATCAGAAGTCTTTTTCACGAGACTTGCATCGCTCACACACGGGAGGATTTTACTGTAGATGACTGTATCTAAGCTGTGCATCATGGACCAAGTAAGGGCCAGTTTTATGGCACACGCCAAACGTCGTATTCCAATGTGCCAATGAGTATATTTAAATTCAAACTCTTTATCGTGTCAGTGTGTCAGAACCCATTTTTTTTATTTTCATTTCTTCTACTTTAACACCAGGGCCGTACGAGTGCCTTCAACCTGAGAATGAAATATAATCTATGACTGGTGTTTTTATTGTTTGACTATGAGGTGGCTGCATATTGTATGTATCTTGTACTGTTTCTCACTTGTTTTGATTGCAGTATATAAGTTTTTGCACGTATGCATAAATGCAGTATACATGTATCAACACATAATTGCTGAGGAACTGGGTGCATGTTATGTGTTTTTATACCAACTTGTAAGAGCAAATTGTTCAGGGGTTTTCTCATTTATTTATATTGATCAAGGTAAATTATTCAGTATACTGTTTTCAGAATTATGATGGCTAGATGCTGATGTGGAATATTCTTATTTCATGCTGGCATTACTCACCCAAGCTAAAGCTAATTTAATTCAACCTGCATGGTCACAGTTAAAGAAAACATGCACTTTATAATCCCACACCACACAGTTCCCACTGCCTGAGCCAATGTCACGCTGTATTATGATCAAAATTATCCTTTTTTTATCTGTAGGCCTTGATGTGTTAAACTCTCCACTGTCTACACCTCACTCTTGTTTACAACAAGCACTATGAGTGAAAAATAAATGATTATACTCAGACCAACTGCATTTGTTTCTTCATTAAATAACACTCAAAAGCAGATATGCTGTTGTTCAGAAACATTTAATCCACGAGAGGAGACGAACCACAGCAACAAGAGGCTTTACTTTCACCACTCACATTTGATTCATGTCATGTACTGTGATGGTGATCATCTTAACCAGTAAAGTCACAATTTCTAGACATTTTTACTCATTTTATAAAACAGATGTGACAGATTAAAGTTCAATTCAGGTCCCGACGTATTTCCTTCTGGGCTCACTGAGGGTGATTCCACCATTTTTCATTGCTGCCCTGAAAGATTGAACCTGAGAAATAGAAACACATGAAACAGGTGATGACTTGAGGAAATAAATGACATACAAGTTATATTTCTCAAACAGCAGTTTGTGGCTTGTGTACTCACAGCGTCAGAGCGGTACGTCCAGGGAATGGCCTTGTAAACCATCCTGGTGATGCCGGCCTGATGGCATCGATGTGCCAGCACGTCGCCCACAGCCTGACACGCTGCCACGCAGTTTGTTGAAGCCAGCTCCTTCTTCACTGCCCACTCCTTGGTTGAACAGGAGAGCACCGGGACAGGAGAGCTGCTGGAGAACACTTCTGCTGTCACGTGATGCTGAGTGCGAGAAAACACCAACCTGAAAAGACAAGAGACTGATGCTGGTAAACCATAACAGAATCTAGAGCTAGCTGACAACCACAATCATCATATTAGTAAAAATAGTCTAATATGGATATATTTCAGGACATAGTGTAACTGTAAACAAAGTCACAAAGAAAATATCCAGATTTGAATGGAATTAACATCCCTCAGTTTTTTGCTGAATTACATCACACAAAACTAAACTTTTTTTGTGATGAATGAATCACTTGTTAAGTGAATAAAATGTCAGAACATTATTTTGATGAACACTTGATCTGATCATTTTCATGAATAATTGTTTAGTCAGACACATTCCTCTGACTAGAAGAAAAAATTCCATTCACAATTTCTCAGAGCCCACAGAGACTTCTTCAGTTTGGATTAGTAATTATATTAAAAGCAAAAATCGCCACATTAGAGCAGCCGGTACCAAAAAAGGCGTGCCATTTTTGCTTAAGAGGTGACTGAAACAGTTACGGTAATATGATCAATGTTCATCAGTCTAAGGTGTCTATTTTATTACATCAGATTTTTCCTCAAGAATGATTTCTGATATACTGGAAAATACAGATGAAATGTATAGTTAGAGTTTGTCTGTAACCACATGGTACAATGTGACGGACAACAACTGGAAGATTAAATTCCAACTTTTTCATGACAAGAAATTTGATGTATGGTGATGTTTTGTTACACACACACACACACCTGTGGTAGAACTCCCGGTGAGGCCAGACTGTCTTCCAGCCTCGGTCCTTCACAGCCAGAGACATTTGCTCCAGGTTCCTCGGGTTTCTGTTCACAAAGGTCGGATTCACGGCTTCATTTTCATCAGCGATGGGCCTTGGCTGGGAGGCTGCCTGACTCAGACACCGAGCTAAAGTTTCCGGAAAACAAGGCGTGAGGGAAGATGTATTCAGATCCTTTACTTGGAGAAGTACCAATGCAGCAATCATTTCATTATTAATACTGAAGTATCAGTGTTAGAGCAGCATGTTACTGTTGGAGCTGCTGGGGGTGGAGCTAGTTTATACTACTTTATACAGTTAGTTAGTTTAGTCCAGTGGTTCTCAACCTAGGGGTTGGGTCCTCCAACGGGACACCAGATCAATCAGAGGGGTCATGAGATGATGAAGGAGAGAGGGAAGAAGAAAAAACAAATCTAATCTCTAATCTTTGATTTTTGGTGAAATATTGAATCTTTTAAACATGTATTGAGATGAAACCATGGGAGAAGTTTAGAGGGAAAAATCACTATTTGGCAGAGCAGTTACCAACTCATAGACATCTGAAATGTGACCCAGACTACACACTGCTTTTTGTCAGATGTCAAAAGACAAAAAGGTTGGAAAACACTGGTTACATCTTTAACAATGTGTTGCGTTTAAAATTGTTATATCATCCATTGTGTCAAATCTTCATCTGAAAACTAAAGCTGTCACATAACATCATCATCATCATCAAAACATTTCCCTCTGAAATGTAATAAAGGGAAAACATAAAGTAACATCAAATGGAAATACTCAAATAATGTCCAAGTAACTCATACCTGTACTTCAGTGCAGTACTTGAGTAAATATATTTAATTACTTTCCTCTACTTGAAGCTTTTAAGTTACAGTGAGACAAAAGATTTTAATTAAACGCATAATTATCATCAAGGTTGAACTGCAGCAGATAAACAGGACTGCAGTTTGTGAGCCGGGCTCTTCACATATATGATACATGAATGTAAAACAGATGTGATGAAGATAGTTTAATGTTACCTGTGTGGTTTGTGGCCGCAGCTGAATGAATGTGAGCAAACAGCAGCCGCACACATCGGCTCACTCCTCTCAAAGACATTTTCCTCCTCACACAAATGTAACCTGCTACCGTCCACTAAACAAATACATACAAACACTCTACATTACTGCAGAGAAATCACCGAGACATGTGAAACACCGTCTCTGACATTCAGACAACATCCGGTTCACTCGGTGCAAGGTTATAAAAGACACGGACAGAAACAAACGCCAGCTCGTCGAAGGTTCCGCTGATATTTCTTCAGCAAGGATGAAAAAAAAAGTTTGATTTGTCTCTTTAAATTCCGTGACTGCACATTTGTTCAAGTTTGAATATATTGCACCCCCACTCCCTCTTTTATTTTTATCACACTATATTTATCTAACAGTTTAGTTACCGTGCAGATTAAGATGTTACATATAAATCACGATCAGTTTGATTGTTGACAACATAAACATGAGTTCCACCTCATTTTCGTGTGGATCATATATATATGATATATGTCATATATATGGTGATACAGCAATAATAGTAATCCAATAATATAATACAGATAGGGCACACTTTTGATACTTAAGATATATATTATTAGTTATTTTACTTTTATTTTACCTTTACATACTATTCGGGTCATATCTTTTACCCTGAAATTTGACGACTTTGCGAAACTGGCCCAAAAAGCACAAAAATGAAAATATTCAACACTGTTATACTTCTGTATAGGTGCTAACCTTTTTTTTCCATTGAGGTTGTTCCAGGTAAAATTTGACCCGTATCTGCCGTATCTGTTGACATGGTTTTAGTTAAATGAATAGTTAATAGTTTTAATAAGTTATGAGGATTTCTTTTTATGGTGCATCAGTGGAGACTGTTGGCTCTAATATTTAATACCCCCCCCCCCCCTCCCACTTTCATACAGTTCTTGTCATTTTCAGTTTCAATCAAATACATTTAAATAATTATTTCTATGTTATATTTTCATGTCTTAGGTAAAATAAGACATGATATTCTGTGTCAGATGTTTTTTCTTCAAGAACGAGTGGTGTTAAACCTAAAAAATAATAATACACTCTCTCTGCTCACTGAAACATTAATCAAGGTTTAATTCCCCATTTATTGATCAGTCAGATCGGTTATTGATAGATTCTAAACAGATCTGTTGTTCAAAATTTGATATAGACACTTTTTATGAGGAGATTATTTGACTGGGTCAAAATTGATGTGGAAACTTGGAGCCTCCAGTGCACAAGGACAGAGCATGGGCTTCACACTGTAGGAGTTCAGCAGTTAAACTTTTGAAACGAAAAATATTTGCATATTCACAGATTGTGGATTTTTAATGAGGGAGAAAGTGGAAAAACCACATGACACAAACTATTATACAAAGATTATTTTATGTCTTAGATCACATCTGGGATCAATGTGTAATGGATCCACAACTTAAAATGTGTTGTACTTGACATTATAACAATACTACTACTAATAATAATCATATAGTGTGAACAGGCAACAGGTGGTGAATGACTTCACACAAGATTAAACAAGAAAATCTTATTTAATTTAAATTCAGATTTTTATCAATTTTAAGAGTGCAAACTGACATACAGAAAAAACAAAATGCCCCAGGCAGAGTGTTGTTTAAAGTGGTGACATGGTAACGATGGACGATCTAATCTGATCCAAAGACTAAATAGATAAACAAGCACTCAGTCTCGGTAAGGCACGAGAAAAACCTTTACTATCACTAAAACAGCTGTTGCATGTTGTGCTTGGAAGACATGACGATGTGGGAAAAGTATCTTTGGCTCAAGAAAATCATTCAGATAATTCCCTGCTGTTACAGGACTGGCTAACTGAAGCTCAATACATTAATTGAACAAGCATACATTCCCTTAAACTGCAGAACAGATTACTTAATTGACCTGCTTTTCCCTTTTCAAAACGATACTTATGATAAATGTTAATACAGTGAATAGTTAATGATTGAGCTACTGAAAGAGTAATTAGAAAGCAGTACATAACACTGATAGTGGAAAGAAATTAACAAGGGGATACAAAAGTATATATTTTCATTTTACATAATTCAATTGTAATTCCTTCAACAGGAATTGTATTATTATCATTGTACTGATGGGAAAATAACAGTCTATACCATCATGATCATTGTGCAAGTCAAGTAAACCATCTCATAACCTCAGTCGATATAACATTATTAAGACAGGGCTATTCTGATGTGCTGCAGTCCAAGTACTCATAATAAGATACATAAATTAATACAACCATTTGGCAATCCTAATTAATCATTTGGCCAATCATATAGCAGCGGACGCATTGATCATAGATGAGAAGGAGAAAGGGTTCAGCTTGTACCCTGATCCACTGTAGAACTTGTTCTGAAACTCCACCCTGTAAGAGAGAAAAGCAAAGTCAACACAGAACAGCTAAAAATCTACAATACAGAAATCTCTCTAGGCCTTTTCTTTTAGTGCCACCATCAGCAAAACTTTCCTTTTATACACACCCATTAAAAAAAAAGAACTGTGAGGGGCTGACTACCATAAAAATGTACTGATTTATGATTTTTATGCCACTAAGACGATAAACCATTTCCATTTTGGACGCAATTTTAGATTAAGAGGTCCACTATGTAGGCAAGATATGTCATTCAATATAGTAAAAAGACTGACGTGAACTTTGCTGAGTACATTCTTTACCTCCATCAAATCTGATGGAAAACAGTAATCAGAGTATAATGTGATCACCAATATGAAAACTCTGATGTGGACAACTTTATTTTATAAATTGGTTTGTTTTCATTTGCAGTTCATGAATTATTTCTTCTTTTTCTTTCTTTATTAAGAAAAATGTGATATAATTAAAGTTTATTATTATATATTATTATAGATTCACAGGTCAGTCTCTAAATGCTTTACTGAGACTGAGGACAGCCTCCCAGGTTTTGTTGTTAAAACTGGGTGGAAACAATTATTGTTTATAAGAGGTAAAACAAATGTGGCATTACAGAGCCAGTCCAAAGTCTTTAGGGCGGCACTTCATATTAGGGCAGTGACATACAGTTCACAATGGAGGAGAGCGTGGGGAGAATCATTTTGGGTCAGGTGAGTCTTTGACAAAATTAAAGAGCGTATGTTTGTTAGCGGCTGTTCTCACTGCAGCTACTGTGCATTTAGAAATCCTCTGACGTCTGTAGGCAGAGATCTGTTTGTTTTTTAAGTGCAAGACTAATATTATTATAAATGTAATGTAATTAATTAATTAATAATAAGTACAATTTAGGATCCTATAAAATCATTAATATGCACTAAAGTAAAGATTTGTGCTAGGTTTTACTCAGAGCTCTAATACAGCCTACATATGAATCCAACTGTGCGACAGGGTCCCAGAATAAGGTTCACGCCTCCTAAATAATTTGCACAGCCCTTTAAAAAAAAAAAATCATCCTTACCAATGCAGACGGAGAGCGTGCAGGAAAGCTGAGAGGCCCTCCATAACCAGCAGGATGGAGATGGTCAACACAGCAAAGAAGGCGAAAATCACAAAGAGAGCTACAGATCCTACATAGCCCTGCCACTTCAGGGCGATACGCATCACCATCACCCACAGCACCTCTGACAGCTCTGTGGAGGGAATAAGTCACCGTCAGACAGCCCAGTCTATGAATAACTAACTGGAAAAAAGAAATAGCCTGAGCATGTTTAGTTTTTGAGAGGAAGTTTGTCTGTGTGTGTGTGTGTGTGTGTGTGTGTGTGTGCATCATGTGAGTATGAAGAGACACAGTCTGGGTGCCACAGTACTAACGTGCGTGCGCCAAACTGAGGGCCCACAGTCGGAGGTAAGAGGCGGTATTAGAGATGCATCCCAAGCAGTACTCTATAGTGTGGATGGCCTGATGCATGAACACATCTGCAGCATCAAACTCCTGCGGACAGATTTAAACAGTTACACGAGAACCACAACAGCTCATCTCCTAGCTGGTTTTATGAAACGTTACTGAAGCTTCCCCCCTTACCTCCTCTTCAGGAGTTCCTCCATCCACCTCCCCTTGACGTGTGTTAATGGAGCCGTCATCAGGCACCAGTGGGCGTCTGTCTTCCTCCTGATGTTGTGGAGATTCAGATATCTGTCAGAAAATGAGCTGACTGTAGACAAAAATGGTAAAAAGTTCAGCTCCACACTCACCACTTGACGTCTTCTTTTCTTGAATGTGACATATTCACTGATGGGTTTCCCCAGCAGGAGGACTGGGACAGAACACAGAGCCAGCACCACCAGGACCTTCTGCACCACCGTCTAAACATGAAAAGTTAAAAGAGAAGTCCCCCCAGCAGTTATGTGAAGTACGTGCGAACACTGATGGGTTCCTTTTAGGGAAGTGACAAAAAACGACACACACCTGTCCTCTATAGAGCTCTGGGTTGCTGGGGTTGTCTGTGAAGAGGAACATGTCTATGAAGTGGATGAGTATACTGGGAGCTATTTTGGACTTGTCGGGAGTGTAGACAATCCACTTGAAGATGACCATAAACACCAGGTATCCAAACAGACACAACATGAAGAACAGCTCAGGGATCAACACGAAGAACACACTGCTTATCTGGCGAAAGTGCCTGAGAAATCACAAACAAGGGAAGGGGAAGGCAGGAGGGGCATATATATCAGGATAAATATGAAAAGAAAGAAAGAATTAAGGCACAGATGAACATGAGCATACTTCTTACGTAAAAAAATAGTTGCTTACAAGTAGTTGAAGAATGACAAGCAGACTCCAAACGTCATGTGAATGACACCAATGATGACAGACATTTTCATCTTGTACGAGTTAAGGAAAGTTAGTTTGTTGTTGGACAATCCCCAGACCTGACAAGGACACAAAACAAGAGAGAATGAGTCTGGACACATTGACAAACAAAATAGCAACATGAAAGAAAATGGAGTCAAGAAGGAGACCGTACCGGGTCTATGCCAAATGGATACGGGTCGGTGAAAACACCAGGCACAACAGGATCCATGGACAAGTACTGGCTCCCTGCCAGGACTGACGAACTAGAAGAGATAAATCACAAATTTGTTGGACAAGACACAGACATTTGGAGATTGGAGAAAAAAACAACAACAAGATTTCAAACTTGGTTCTATGAAATGTTCTCACTTCCAGATGTTCTGCTCAAACATAGGGCCGACGTGCCACGATGAGCTGAAGGTGCTGAGGCCTCTGCTGAAGCACTCATTGTAAATGGCCCCCGTGTAGATAGAAAACAGTCCCATCAGAAGAATCAGATACCTTCCTCCAAACATCATCTTCCAGATCTGAACCACACAGGAGGAGGAGACAGATTTTAGTTCAGTGTTTAGTGTCCACCTTGAACATGAACAGCCATTAAGCTGAATTATTTTTACTTCTAAAAATAAATCATGAAACCATGTGCACCCATCAATAGATAGTATAACAGCACTTGAATTATGCTCTCAATAAAAAAAGAGTGAAGGGAATTCGTTTGAGCACAGATCTTTACGGGGTTTAACAATATGTGCTGGACTATTTCTTGGCCAGGAGCAGTGCAGCCAGCAGGAAAGTAGCTTAGCACTGAGACTGGAAGATATTTCTCTTTTATCTCGTCACCTCCAGGAAGTCACTGCATGGGAGGAAAAGATACAGCAACTCCCCATATAACCACAACTAGCTGCTTTTACAATTAAAACTAAAATAACAGGCTGCTGGCTTCATATTTCACAGACACATACAAGAGAGGAATAAATCTTCTCATCCAACTACCAGCAAGAAAACTAATGATATCTTTATTTAAGGGATAAGGCCTCAATAAGGATAAACAGATTTAATACAATGCAATCAAGCCCAGACATTCATAAGTCCTATCCTTGCATCATGTGTGCATAAACATCCTCTGAATTACCTCATTATTGTTGTTTTTAAGTTTGGGGTCCCTCTCCTCAAGAACCATCCATAGGGCAGCCAGAGTCATCAGTAAACCGTGACCCACATCCCCAAACATCACAGCAAACAGGAAGGGGAACGTAATTATGGTGTACACCGCTGCAGAGACATCAAAGAAGTCAAAGATTAATACATGCGAGACTGTGCGTTCTCTGACATCAACATTTGAACACTTGACATATTTGTGGCGACATGCCTGGATTGACTTCACGGTAGCTGGCCACCCCGTAGGCGTCTACGATGTTCTGGAAACCAGCTGTGAAAGAGTTGAGGGGGAACAAGGTAGGTGGAGGGGTGGTGGAAGGCAGGCGGTTGTAGAAAGAGTCAACCCCGCTGCCACTCTTCCTCTGAGAAGACAGAAGAGAGAATGGGAGATTTTAGATACCAAGTCCCCTCATCTACTACTTTAATGTTTCTGTTGTTCTCTTTGGTCTTACCCCTCCCTCCCGCAGTGCGCTCTGCAGTTCAGGCAGCTTGGCGATGGGACACCAGGCTTCAGCGATCAGGCATTTGTCAGTGACGGAGGGACTGCAAAGGTTTAAGACCATCTGGACCGCCTTGCACTTCTGGACCCGAACCTTCCACTGGGGCAGCACGGTCACCGCCCGCATCAGCAGCTGCTGCAGGAAGGCCTCCGTCTGAGATAACACCTGGAGTGCAGAGGGAAGTGAGAGGAGAGTCACATAAGAAGACACGGTTTCAGATATCACAGGGGGAAAAAATGTCAGCAATTCTTTGAAGTAATAAAAGACACATTACTGCTATTTTGGCCTTTCAAGTATTTTTGTTGCAGACATTAGAATACTCAGTGCTTTTATACAAAAGGGCTTCAAACTTACTGATTTGATATCTTCAATTCTGCCTTGAAGTCCCTGGAGAACCTCCTCTCTCTCAGCAGTGCTCTCAGGGTATGCAAATGTCTGTGTGCGGAAGCTGAAAGAAAGGAAATCAAAAGTTATCTAACAGGTTAAACATTAGATTGTGTAAATTGGCAATAAAAGACGAAGAATCAAACTGCTGCACAGATTTACCCACCAATCACAGATCTTCTTGACTTTCTGTCCAATCTGATCTCCCCAATAGGAAATGAGAAACACGGTCCATTGCACCATTTCTCCCTGCAAATGAAGAAATCAATTAACAGCTGTAAGAAAATGAATTAGATGTGACCAATCACCAGAGATCTCTGATGATTCTATTTCTGTGTATGCTAGAAATAACTCTCATTTCTATCCCTCGACCATGATTCCCCTCCTATCTCCCAGTTCTCACCGTGTCCGGGTGCTCGAGACGATCCTCCATTTCTCTGAAATCCACCACAATATAACCGCGACATGCCCGCCACAGCAATCGCTCAAATGAGGGGACCTTCCACGGATGGACCACTCCTGCCACAAAACTGAGAGAGAGGAGATGGAGTGAAAAATGTAGATAAAATACAGAAAAGAAAAAAAAACATAAAAGAAGAGGTCTACCTGAGGTGGACATCTTGGCGGTTATCAAACAGGCCTTGGGTTTCCAGTACAGGTGGTGGTGCCTATAAGAAAAAAACAAAACATTTAGTCTGTAGTTTTATCTGTGGTTCACTGCAGCTGAGTAATATAAGATATAGTGATGAATATTGCAGAATTTGTTATTAGTTCGTATCACCTGTGAGGCTGTGAGACTGTGTGTTTTGGTCAGGACTCCTCGGTACTGACAGAGCTGGGTCTGCTGAGCCCGAAGGCTGTCTCTATTCCTGGACACCTAGTGAAAAACACACATGAATTAAAAAAAAACAAAAAAAACAAAAAAAAAGTATAACATCCTCTGATAGTATCACTGAGGAGACAACAGAGGATTTTTTTTTTTTTTCGGCACAAGCGCTCACCTCTTTGAGCTCTCTGGCCAGCCTCTCGCTCTCCTCCTCTATGGTGATGAGTTCGCGGGGCTGAGGCGCCAAAGGTGTCGGACATGGAGGAGGGAGGGGACCCTGCAATGGCGGAGACAGGGAGCGATTTATCTCCTGCTCCAGGAAGGCTGAAGGGCAGATAAAGAAGATCAGAAAGGGAAAAAAGAAGAATCTAAAGAAAACTAACAAATAAAGAACAATGATGGAACAATGTGTCGATAACGTACTAAAGGTTTTCTCAAGTTCCTCGCATCTTCTGACCTCCCCGACAAATTTCCTCTGAAAGGCGTTCACATTTGGATTTAACTGAAAGGTCGGGGCAGAGGAAATAGGATGGAGGTTAGTCATGTTCATCTGATCACAGTATGAGAGAAGGAAAATGTTGAAGTTTGCTGTGGTGATTCATAGCAACCATCAGCTCACCAGTGCATCTAAGTTCAGATTTAGAAATGCTGGAAATTCCAAAGGGATATGAGCCAAAACACATGAAAACTGGGTTTAAATCAGGCCTTCCTTTACAAGGTTAGAATTAGGTCAAAACAGTTACATGTAGAAAAAAACCCTCTAATTAAATGAGGACAGTAGCTGATTAGTTTAGAAGGCCACTGGAGCTTCCTTTGTGTTATATTTTAACAAGATCACACACCAAGCATTACTCACATCTCTAAACTCAACCAGGCCCAGCTCTCCCAGCTCACTGACACAGTTGTAGGCTGAGCCGGACTGAAGGAAGAGCTGCACCAGGCACACCTCCTCACTGCGAAACATGGACCCCATTGTTACCTGTACAGCACTGAGGGAGACAAGTCCACATTAATATTTACCTCTGTCTCCAAAGTACTGCAATTTACAGAAGAATGTGAGATACGGTTGAGATAGTGAAACAGAGAGAGGCAGTAAACAGTAAATCATCATGTTCACAGAGGGCAACTATATTCAGTTGGGACAATAAAAGCCTCTGAGTAACAATGCAGAAGACGATCAATGGAAACTGTAGAAAAGGGAAGCATCAAGTTCTCCTCCTGACTGATGAGCAGCTGGGTTTTCCATTCTTACACAAAAAGCTCACATATTTTCTTTTTCAGTTTGTTGAGTAAAATCTTGGTATGATACACTAAAAAAAAAGAGGGATACATATGTAGAAATATACTCTCAGTTGGGAGTTTATTTTAAAATGTTCAGTTTTAGTCGAAACTGTTATCAGATAGGTGTTGATTCAACTTAATGCTCATTTGTGGTGCTGCTGAATTGTGTTTTGTTACACTGACAGATCTTCCTAATACAAAAATCTACACTGTTTAGTATAAATGGGCTTGACAAAATATTAGAAACACCTCTCAGTGTAGTACAATACACATTCAACACCTTCTAGAAAAATGCTAACAAAAAAAAACAACATATGATAGCCTTCATCGAGGGTGGTTGCATTAATTTTAGCTGGCTGTATGCACTTAACCACAAGTTGAGTAAACATCACAGGGCACATGATCTGTAGCTATAAACACATCCAATGATGAAGCAACAGAGAAAAAAAGAAACGAGCTTATTCATGAATGCATAATGACCCCAGCTTCATGGCTTTGTCTGCATTTTTTTCGCCTTAATCAACAGAAGTGGGTCAGTTTCGTTTCTTAACATACCATCATAGCTAATGAAACGCTACCAGTCAAACACGCAATGTACACTTCACGATTTACAACTTTAGCATTCAAACTAAAATACTGTATTTTGATTAAAGTTGGGAGGAATAGTTTGATATTTGCCTTGACAGCAGCAGTTCAGACACAGCGGCTGTGTGAGGTAGAAAAACAGCTAAGTGAAAGAACAAAACGAAGCCAGAAACGGAGGCTCTCACCTGACTTTTCACGTAAACTCCGCTGGACTCCAACCTGTTCCCTTCCAGGCTGTCCAGACCCGTACCGACACACCGGTCAAACCAAACGGTGTTTATAAGAAGTTGTTGCTGCGACTCTTCTCTCACACTTCCCGTTTGTGAAAGTCACGTTACCGCAGGCTCACGTGACAGCCGGTCGACACTAGAGGTCTTAGTTTTGGGTTAAATGGCGGTAAAACGTAAATGTTAGGTCCGCTTTATGAAGTGGATTAAGTTTAATGTACAGCATTCATTATATTTACACAATACGAATAACAATCTTGTGTTTATGGCTAAGTTTAAATCTCCATCAGTTGGTTTATTATCAGCTCGGCGTGATTTTCATTAACTCGAGTGGGCGTTACCATGGAAGCCCATTTCCGCCAATGTGATGAAAATAAAGAAGATAGACAAAATAATGAGATACTATCTCAAAATTATAAGATACCAATAAGGCATAAGATAACTTATTATTTTTGAGATACTAAGTCATTATTTTGACTTACTTAGTCATTATTTTGACATAGTTTCTCATTATTATTTTGACTTACATTATTTTATTTTTTTCATGACATTGGCGCAAATGGGCTTCGATGCGTTGCCAACGACAACAACGTCCGTTAAGTTTTAAAACCACGTAATGGCACATAATTTATTACATTTTGAACAGGTGTCGATAACCTTAATCTGCAGTTCATCCTCTTGCAGTTCATCCTCATCCATCCAATTAATAACCATAACCTACTGCGTAGGTGGCACCTTAATAATACGACTCCCACAGGAGAGGCAGTTATTTGAGGGGTTAACCATAGACTGTATTTAAGGGTTAACAGACTTCAACGCAACAGCTGTAATCACATGACCACGTCCGTGACATCAGTAAATGTCCACATGCGTTTCCTGTATGTGCTATGGTCCTGATAATAAAGACAATCCCTCCTGACTTGGATGAATATGCGACAGATACCAATTCAATCCTATTACTTTTCTCAAATTTTTCATTTTCTGTTTTTGTTAACATAGTCAAAAAGTTGATCATTCTGCTTAATGTGTATTACAGTGCACACGAGTACGCCCCCACCACTTCAATCTCAGTAATAAAGTAGAAAGATCACCTTTTTTGATAATGTCAACAGAAGCTAAAAATATATAACCTTGAAAAAAGTAGAATTGATGGCAGAGCTGTTGTATTGGATTGAATTATATTGCACAGGTGTACCTAATGAAATGGCTATGGCATCATTTGTTTGCGGTTTAGTAAATCGAGTACTCATAAACCTTGTTCTATTCATTTTGTCTTAGAATGTGACATTTAAGTTTTTAAATCACCTTTATTATTTAAACATATGTACATATGTATTTAATCTACCCCCCATCAGTACCATGACTAGAAAATCCAGTGTATAAATATCCAAACATTTTAACTTAATGTCTTCTTCCTCATGAAATCCAGCAGTGTATGCATCCTGTTGAGCTACAGCCTGGATATTTTAAGTTTCCTTGTCACACTTGTGAATTGCACATTGGCCTCTAAGCTTGTGATGTCACAAAAATGACTGTGTAATTCCTAAGATTTAATATGAGCAGACTGCTTTTGCTGATAAATATGAAAACAGCCTTTAAGCCTCAAACTCGAACAGTTGTGATCATATATCCAAGTCAAGCAACAACAAATGGTGCAATTTCTACTACAGAAATTATGATAACTCAACCAACTGTAGGCTGCTTATGCACTTACTGAGTAACTCATGTTTTGTGTAATCTGGTGAAATACTGGACTACTTTTCTTCTGAGAATCTTGTCTTGATCTGACAAACGGATAAATGGCAATACAAAAGATATTTTATTTTATTGTAAAAGGGCAGAGTCGCAACAGGTACAATAGCAAATAATGAGAAATATACAATTGGAAAATAGACAAAAGTTTAAATGGAACAAATGAAATAGGAAATGAAACTGAGGGGAGGTTAAACCAGACTTAATTTTTCACAGAGGAACATGAATTTCATACACCTGTTCACAACTTCTGCTCAGCTGTACATCACTACAGATGTAACTCCATCTGAAAGATTCTGTAATGAAACTGTCTGCATTAGGAAGCAAAGGAGACAGGTGTCACACCACTTACAGTTCTCCAACAGTGTACAACATTTAAGTTGTATAAGAAGAAACTTATGACCCCCCCACCCCTCCCACACACACACACACAAAAGAAAATGACTACAGTAAAATCATAACTGCTGGCAAATCAGACACAAACGTTACGTGGGCATTTCACATCATTTATATTTCAGACTCACAACGGCAACAAACATGTTATCCTAACCATGCTGTTGTGGTTTCAAATAGATTATTTTATGGGATCTTTTTCCTGGACATGAGGACTAACACACTAATGAAGCAAAGTTAGCAGTGATTTTTTTCTTCCTTTTTTTTATCTAAAAATTATAGGTCTATGCTAAGTCTGTGTCCAGGACAGTGACCGCTCAGACACAGACACCGTTTTTATCCTCCTCCTGCCATCATGAATTTATGCTTTTCTACAAACTGTAAAATTTGAGACTTCTGTCCATTCCTGCAGAGGTCAAGAACTGAGCGTTCTCTCCGAAGGCCACGCCAGTCACCAATCCGGTGTGGTCTACAAACGAATAAAAAAAGGGGGGTCAAAAACAGCAAATGCCATGCAACATGCATACTGGATAAACATTTGGACACACAAAAGCTCTTGCTCACCGGTGAAGTTGAGGACCTCAGACCACTGTTTGCAGATGTAGACACGGATGTCAGACCCTCCTACAGCCAAGTAGGTACCGCTCTGGTCAAACACGAGGGATTTCACCTGAAACAGAAAAACACAATACGATTTTAAAAAGGCACAAGCAAACATCAGTCATGATGAGAAATGATCAAACCCAGTGTAAAAAGCAAACACGGTCATGTGTGTAAAACAAATTAATGTGGTTGCTAACATCATGAACATCCTGCTTGTATTAGAGTCTTCCTTTACATCCATCTATAAATTCAGGGATTGTTGGACACTTTTAGATGACACTAATGTAAATGTCTGTATGCTAAATATGACACTAGAGCCAGAAGGTGATTAGCGACACATAGTTTTACGGGGAGTTATGTGCTCTAACTATTCCTCCTTCGTATTTTTTCCCAAGACTTCAGGATGCAACTGCTCCCAGCAGGTAGCACTCCAGTCTTTATGCTAAAGTAATTATCAGCTGGCTCCAACTTGTGTCAAGACATAAAATCAAACTTCTCATCAAAAATGTATGATGATAACATGATAACAGCAGATATATTAGCGCTTACATACCTCATAGTTGTTGTCCAAGGTGATGGTCTTGAAGTTCTTCAGTTTCCTCAGATCCCACAGTTTCAGAGAGCTATCCTGGGCACCTGGACCACAGCACCAGACAATTCAGTGTAATTAAAACAGAGGCAATAACATCACTGTCACTTGAGGTCAAAAAGAAAGGCAGGAAATGCTAATGTTAGCAGAAGTTGTAGGAATCCTACAAACTCTGAAATAAAAAACACCCCCAAAGTTTCTGTAAAAATCAGCAACAAAACTGATCATAACGCTGCTGGTAGCAGTCACCGGTAGCAGTCACCTGTAGCCAGATAGTATCCGTTCTCAGAGAAAGCAATGGAGGTGACGGGGCCAGAGTGGCCCGGGAAGTTGGCCACGTTGGTGCGTTCCTTCAGATCCCAGATCTTGATTTGGGAGTCAGCCGTTCCAGTACCAAAGATGAGACCATCAGGGTGGAACTGAGCACAGGTGAGAGCTGTGGAGGACAAACAGGAACATTACCACCTGGAATAAGGCTCTTATTAACTTTGTGAAACACACAAGTAAACACTGAGGAACTTACCACAGCCAGCGCTTTCATCAGTGACTTTGGTGAGGACTCTTCCAGTTTGGATGTCAGAAAAGGCCCAGTACTGCAGAATAAGAAAAACAGAAAGAAGAAACGTATGATCAATGTTTCACTATTTGTACTATAAGTGCCTGAGGTCTGTCTTTATTTTCCTAAAGCTGCATACATACCTGATCCTCAGAAGAGCTGAGCAGGTAGTCCCCAGTAGCATGCAGAGACAGTCCAGTGACACCTGCCTCATGGGCACGCACCACCTGGACACAGTTGCCCCCGGTGACGGACCACACACGGATGGTGGTGTCTGGAGACGCAGAGAAAACCACCGACTAAAGATAAAAGACAGAAGGGGAGCGAAGAGTGGGAAATAAA
The DNA here is from genome assembly GCF_027409825.1 of Scomber japonicus. NCBI lineage: Eukaryota > Metazoa > Chordata > Actinopteri > Scombriformes > Scombridae > Scomber > Scomber japonicus. The sequence continues at coordinate 15,608,452 of NC_070585.1, read as the reverse complement.
GTGACAACTGATCAGAATAACAGAACATGTTCAGCATGTTTCTCAATAAATTTAACTGTCCTTCTGCAAAAAAAGGGGCAATGACCTAATTTATTTATTTGAGGGGATTTTGACTGGTTGATGATAGTGAAAGGAAAGAAAGTTACCTGGGATGGATGGTAAATGACAGAGGTGACCTTCTTGGTGTGACCCTTAAGTGTTGCAACAATCTGCTCCTCATTCTTGTCAAACACAACCACGTTCTTATCAGCTCCACCTAGACCGTCACAAGAGGACAGATATCAAATACAATACGTCACAGACTTCTGTTGAGTTACCAATCACAAAAAACTTCAGGGTAAACAGATGCAGCCGAGCATAAGAAGAAGATGATGCTGTACCGGTGAGCACTTTGTTGGTGTCTGAAGGACACAGATCCAGTGAAAGAATACCAGGTACACTGGCACTATGAAGACCCTGAAGGCAACAAAAAAGAAAGCATGTTCACACGTCAATAAAATCAGTGTCATAATTCTTATTAAAGAAGAAAATGTCCTTTATTCTCAGGCAGACATGAATACTTACAGCATGGGAGGCCACTTGGCGGTATTTGCTGAGATCCTCAGCTCTAACCAGCTCCTCTGGAACAGTTTTTCCTCTCTGGAGAAATGGCGGGAAGTTGTTATATGGAGTATAGGGTATATTATGTAGTACCACAATAGTTATTCAGCAACCTTAAAATATAATAACTGAAATGTCAGAATCTAAAACAGCTAAACAAAACCCTACCTTCTTTCTCTCTGTGGTGAGGATGGTGGCTTTGTCTTGAAGCTGCAAACAAGAAAATAAATATTCAAACAGGTTGCACAAATGTTACCCATCTTATACCTGAAGAAAAATTGTCAGACGAGTCAAATCATGATTACTGCAGATAAGAGGAAAAAATCTTACCTTCTGGATGATCTCTGGGGTCATTCCCACCTGTTCACTAATCTCCATAGGTTCTCCACCAGCACCCTGCAATAAAGAGAGCAGAAACAGAGATTGTGAGAAGGAACAATGGAAAAAAATGATAATGTAGTATTACTGATCAGTATCTGATAGACGGGAATTAAAAGCCAATCACTCACTGCTGCAGCTGGCTGAGAGGCGGGGACTGCCTGAGGGGCAACCAATCCAGCCTGGGGTTTGAGTGTGGCAAGAGCTGTAGGAAGAAGAAACACAACCAAATTAGAAAAACATGATCACACACCAATATCTGTGGAGCACATTCTGGAGAGAGGTAATAATCGACGAACGAATAAAAACTATTTGAGGCGCTTGACAACTGAAATCTTGCCCTACAACCCACCTTCTCTTGCAGCAGTGACCTCTTTGGTGAGTCGAGCGATGACTCTGCAGGCAGCATCATGTTGGTAGAGGGCATGGGACAGCTCTTGGCGAGTTGTCTGCAGCTGCTGCCTCAGGGTGAAGCTGTGAAGCATAACAGCATCCTAGAAGAGATACAAACAGAAAACATGATCTCAATAAATCTGATGAACATCACAGAGCCGTCTTGCTATTTTTTTTTCTTCTTACTTTCCCTTAACCTGGGTCACATATTGGATTTCCCAATCAGACAGCAAACTATTTGTAAATGTTATGCATTGTACATATGCATGGGAAGTAAGCAATGCGAAGCAATAGCACCATTAATATTTTACATTTAAGAAAGAACACATATTGCATTGTGCACTAAAGCTACATTTATCAAAGATTAGTACATGCTGCTACACCAATAATGACTCATTTAAAGAATACTGGTGAAAAGAAACAGCAGGTCAATAACAGGAAATGGCAACAGGATTCTTTTAGGATATGTATAGTGTAGTCTTTATTTGGTCACCATTGAGAGGGAATATTATGCACATGCAACATGTCTTGTATTTGATTTCCTCTTTACAACTCATCACTGTCATGGATAACCACTCACCCACTCATCTTGGAGAGACTTGAGAATGGCAGGAATGCTTGTTGCTGATGGCGCCTTTGGTCTAATGGGATGAGACACTAAAACAGAAATGTTGCAAAAATCAAGAACAGCATCTTTGCTTCAATCATCTGTCATTAATAATCATTTATCTAGTTTATTTGTGCCGACTTTATAAGGATCTCTTGCTGCAAGTTTTGGACATATTTTAATGGACAATTAAATAAACAATCAAAAAAATAACCCTTATGTGAATCTGTGATGAAAATGATTGTTCGTGATAGTTGCAGGCCTTTACATAACTGTCCCATTAATGGCTAAAAATATAAATAACTCTAGACTGATAGTGTTTGTCATTTTCTCAGAAGCTACATTACTTAACTGCATTGAAAACAGTAAAATACAGCAATATGTGTGGCTGGTTAACCGGTAAATGAGTGTTTCGCCTCCAGCTACAGCCTGTAGTTTACCTTTAATATCTACGAGCTGCTCCTCCGACAGAGGTTGTCCATTCATCGGGTCCGTTCCATTCTCAGCTATGTACTTCTCAATCAGCCGGCGCTCAAACACCTGGTTGGACACCGGAGAGACGCACGGGTGCTCTGGGACCTCGTTGGAGACTGTAAAAAAGTGCAACCACAGCTTACAAATAAAAACACACAACCAGAAACTAGACTAGCGAGGGTTCACAAGTACACCGTGGCACTGCATGGCCGCTAACCTTAGCTAAGTTAGCTAGTAGCATTAGCGCGGTGCTCCGTCATATCAATGAATTTAACTTCACTTACTTGCACAAACCAAAGACATCTTCCCAGTGCAGTCCTAAAAGTCGTCTCTGGAAAATGGAATGACGCCCGCTCTGTACTTTTATAAATATTACAGTAAATGTAGGCTTTACTTATGTTTTCCTCAGACTGGAAGTAGCACGCTGTCCTTTCATTGCCGCTACAAACGCACTTCTTCTTCTACGCTTTCTCTCAGTGTGAGCGCTCAAGTCTCATATGTGCTGTACTGCCCTCTACTGCCACTAATCCATCAATGCACCCATCTACTACTGAAACTAGAATGAGGATAGGGTTTGTTTGTTTCAATCATTTTCAGATAAAATGCCAAATATTCTCTGTTCTGTCTCGTTAAACGTCAATATGTGCTGCTTGATTTCTATAATGATAATTTAGATGTTTAAACTTTTTTTTCTTTTAATGTGTTTCCAGCTATTGTAAAGCACTTTGATATTGATGTATCTATTTTTGTATGTAACGTGACAGAAAATGGCAACACATGTCAGCTGTTATGTAATGTCCTGTTTTGCCTATGGTTTTGCCCAACCAACTGTCTACAACACACATTTATTCAGTTTACATTCACAGAGGATGAAAGAAACCAGAAAATATTCATATTAAAGAGGCTGGAACCAGATCATTTTTCAGTTTAAAAATAGAAGTAAATTAATATTCTAGGTGGACTCCTGGAGACCCTGGGCCCCTTTGAACAGCTCAAAAATATACTAAACATTGCTTTATCATCCTAAGACTAAATGTATTTTATACAGTTGGACTTCAGAACTGTTCTTACTTTTATGAAAGTTGCTTATAACCATGGTTTTGAACTGATGGCATTTCCCAGAGGTCTACTACAGGAAGTAAGCATTACTTCTTGTATTTTTACTTTTTGGCAAAGAAAAGGGATATCATGTGTAGCCCACATGACACATACAACATGAAACATTCCTTTATTTTGTGTAATAGAAATGATTTATTTCTGCTTAATTGATTAATTTTGCATTTTTTATGATTTGTTTTTTCATTTTAGGGATTAAATTTAGGGATTCCAAATAATGAGGAAGTAAAGTCAATCTCAGCCAGACCCAAGGGTTAAACAGAATATCCAGGGAAATTAACTTCCACCCTGTCATAACAAGCTATTTGAAGGCATCACCATGAGCTCTGAGAACTTGTGATGGACATTTGCCAGCATTATCTGACAATTTCTACATTAAACAGTGAATCACAAAACGATTAAAAAGATTAACTGATGATGAAGATAATCATTGGTTGCAACCAACCAAACCAAACATACAGTATGTTGGAGAAAATAAAGTTAGAAGTAAATTTTATTGTTTGAGAGATGACATGCTCTTAAACATTTTGATATTGCAAAAATATTACATGTCCAATCATATTTGTCACTTAAAACTCAAAACATTGTTCTGAACAAAACCAACATGGATTAATATGCTTTTGCAATATTTGTTGGAACCTATTACATTTCACATCACTATGACTACAGTTACCTCAAGGGTAAATACAGTATATTAGTGCAAAAATCATTAAACTGCAGAACATACACTTAACATGATAATTAATTGTTGTTGCAGTTAGGAGTGGTTAACATGATGAGTGGAGTAAAACACTTCAGCTATCTCTATATTACTGTACAGTATTCAAAGTTCCCTTTTGCACACTTTCATATTGCAACTCTATTTTCTATATTGCCCTAGATATCACATTAAACACACATACACACACTCTCAGTGCATATCATGTTGGTCCTGAGGGTCTGGAGGTAGGTAACTGCAGAGGCTAGAGGAGACTTCAGGAGAACCATCAGTCAGTCTCAAGAAATGGGAAATATGACAACAAGAAGTCTAATGCTCAACCCATGCTGCAGAAAAATTACCATTACATTAACAAATGGCATGCAATATTGTTGTCAGATCATTTAAACAAGATGCAAAAGGCACAGACGAGGTACATCTTTTCCATAACTTTGTCCACATATTACGTTTCTCCTTCCTTTACTCCAGCTCCACATCTCTGTGCTCTATAAGCAGTCCAGTTTCTCCGAAGTGTAAACACTGTAGGATTCAGACGTGTCCATGTCTAGTGGCAGTGCAGAAAAATACTCTTGTGATTTGCTCCACCTTTCTTTGTCTCCGTCTTTCTTGATTTGGAATTGAACACAGTCTTCTGACGAGTGGAGGCAGTCTGAACCCCCGGGCACTGAAAAGGAAATTTTCCTCTCTTCCTCATTAGATGTTTCCTGCTAAGAAGAAATTAAGCCATATGTCAGAAAAAAAACTTTTTTAGTCCGTGACACAATACATACTCACAGGTAGAGTGTAGCATTACCTCAGTAGTTGAATTATGACTAGGGGAGGTCCCAGCTGCCAGTCTGTGTGCTTCCTGGTTCTCAGCTCTCACATGAGCAGGAGTTACTTGAGGAGTTAGTTGAGATGGAGTTCCTTCCATAACAGGAGTGTAACCCTGAAAATACAGACACCAGCACATACATATGTACATATATAACATGTACACAGGTACAGATCAATTTAATACTTTCCACTAAAGATAAATGGAAAGCAAAATCAGCCTTACAGTATGGGTTGGACTGACTCTCGGGATCCATTTCATTGGTGTTACAGGCTGCTGAGGGTAACTGAAGCCTGAGGGATGAGGGTGGGCCTGACTGTAATCCTGCATGAAGACATACAGACACGTAAAAGTGCAGCCTCTGGATTTCATGAGGCAGTTGTCTACGTAATTATACATAATATAATCATGCAGATTTCTTTCTTTATTTCACTTTTGTACTCAGTTCGTTTGAAAGATTATTATTGATGACTTTCTAAGGTTTTATGTTGGTTATGATTAAAAAACGTAATCATCACTACTGAGTTACACTGTATTAATATATTCAATATGACACAAAAGATGACTAATAAAGAAAAAACAAAGAAACATGGTGTCAAATTAAAGTGTTAGGCCACCATGAGCAACAAGAGTTGCTTCAATGCTTATTGATTATCAACGTTTCTATCTCTACTGGAAGGATAAACACCAATATTGCAAAAGATCCAAGTCCAAAATCCCAGATAGGTTTTTAATTGGGTTGAGATCTGGTCACTGCAAAGGCCATAAAATATGACTCAAATCATTTCATAATTAACTACTCAGTGACCCTTTGACTTCATGAATGAAGGTGACTGCATTTGTTCTGTTTCTCCACTCATTTATACTGTTTTGTTTTTTTAATTGCCTCCTGCCTTTCTGTTTTAGTTGTTTGTCTGCAGTATGTCAACTTTATGAAAGCAAAGCCATACAAGCCTTGGTCCACATTTATGAAATATTTTCAGTGGTCTGCCATTTGTGAGTTTTATGTTGACATTGTGTTCTCATAAGAATAGTTTGCTTTTATTCATTACTTTTTCTATTTCTTGGAAAGTGTAACTTTATTAGGATAAAGAGAATTTATGACAGGTATTGATTAGCTTCTAAACTAAAGCAAGAACAGATTTATTTTTACAACATGACATATATCATCTCCTACCTCCATAACTATCTCAGCCAGCAGGGCCACTAATCTGGTTCTCCTCATTTCCTCACCTGGATGTTGACCCTCGGAGGATTGGCTGGTGGTGTGTGGTTTGATCTAAAACCAGCAGCGATCTGCGACAGGGTGCAGGTAGGGTAGCGCTTCATGAATAGGATGAAACCAGCCAGCGACACAAACATGCCAGAAGGGACAGTGATGGACTTGAGAAGTGCTCGCCATCTACCCCCCTTTTCTAGAGATATTAGAGACACAGAGATGAGAGAGACATCCAGGGAGAAATGGTGACTGAGGTGAAACAAACAACCCAGATACAAAAAAAACCTACTGTCACTCACCAATCACATGCAACCAGGTGGAGGACACCAGGTTGCCATCCCCATCTCTGATTTCATATACCCCATCGTGCCTTGAAGTCAGTCTCACTATGATGACTTCATAGATGGAGCCATTTCTGCCCAGAGAGATCAGACCCCTGTACCGCATGTCGTGGTCTGTTATCTGGCCCTCGCGAATCAGCTGCACAGGACCACGGGGGGGCTTAGGGTCGAAAGGGCCCAGAGAGGATTCATCAGGGTGTCGGGCGGGGGTAAAAATGAGGTGAGCGTGAGGGACAGGAAGAAAGAGGGGCAGGTTAAGGGATTCCTTAGTGTAGCGGGTGACATTGAAAGCATGCCCTGCATTCACATGCAGTATTGTGAACAGAAAGATGATGGGAGGATGAAGGCGATGATATGAGAGTGCATCGGATGGAAAGTGAAAGATAAAAATATAATCATTATTGTTGACAGGATCCCAAAGTTTAAAAAACTTCAACTTTAATCCTCTGGTGTCTCTGTTTACCATGGACAGTGAGGGTGCTACGGGACAAGACCTTCCCTCTGCCATCTCTCACGGTGTAGTTGCCTTGGTCTGCTTGCTTCACTCTCTCAGCCACCCACAACTTCCCGCCCCGCAGCAGCCTGCCCCGACCCATGTTACTGGTCTCAGGGTCTGTCCAATTCCACAGGACAACTGGCATGGCCTCAGATGGAGAACCCCGGGGAGAAAACTCGAGTAGGGAGGCATTTTCAGGGATGTTGTGCTCAAAGTTATCTCCATAGTTTCTCTGGTAGTACTTAATGCATTCTAAAGAAAGTTGAAAAGAGAGAGGGGCGAGAGAAAGAAAGAATGGATGATCAGCAGTACATTTACTCAAGTACTTCAGTGCTGTTTTGAAATGCACTTCTTATTTCACTGCCTTATTTGGCAGCTGTAGTTACTTTTCACTTCATGATTTCATGTGAAAAATGTATAATATGTATCTGAAAATATACAAGGTAGGGTTAAAAATTAGAACAGTGGTCCTCCATCTTTTTGGCTCAAGACCTTACAAAAATATATAATGTATGTGGGGCTCTGTGACACTCCTCAGATGTAAATAACTGTTCAAAGCCCAAAGTAATAAAATGATCCATTATTTCGTGACAAAGGTAAGGTGAGAGAAAAGAGAAAAAGATGGATACAAATTTATGTAGCAGATTTTTCTTCATCTTTGGTGCCCCATTAAATATCTGACAACTCAGAAGACTATACTTTATATACAACTGTATAGAAAGAAGTTAAAACAACCAACTACAACAGTAAAATGCTGCTTATGCATTGTCACAATAATAACAGTTTAATAATGCAAAATATAATAACAAATTAAATACTACAAGGGCCATTTTTCTGCAGAAGGAGCAGTTTTATTTGTGATACTTTAAGTACATTTTGCTGTACTTTTGCTGAAGAAGGATTTACTTTTACTTGTTATATTTTTACTTCATTAAAGTGGCCAAAAAAACTGGGACAAATAAAAAGGAAACTATCCCACCTGACACAGTCAAACGTACGGTCTCATAGGTGAAGCCAGAGGACAGTTTGATGGCGTAAAGTCCCTGATCTTCATGAGTCACTTCATTCAGGACTAGCATCTTATCTCTGGTCCATTCGAACCGCGGGTCCTTTACCTGCAGCAGGACAGTAAGTGAGGTGTTGGCGATATGTATGCACAACAGACAAGCACAAACATGAAGACATAGACACACTTCCACTCACAATGGTTTTTTCCAGCAGGACACGCCTCATTCCCGGAGGGTCTGGTGTAAAAGTGACAGTTCTTGATATCGAGTACACCGGCAGACGAAATTCCTTCCCAGCACACACCACCAGAGCTTCTTCTCTGTCACCTGTCGAAGTGGAGAAGAAGGTCAGCAACGTCTTCATCGTAACATGTTTTTTTTAATGTGATGACATATTAGGGGTGTAAGAAAATATCGATACACTTAATTATCGTGATATTTTATTTGACGATACCGTATCGATATTCGATGGCACTGTATCGATTTTTTTATTAACAATTAACATGCAAATATTCACGGCGTTTATTAATGTTTGTGTTGAAATTAAACCTCCGGCCGCTAGTTGGCAGCAGTCATTATGTCCTCCGCGCCAAAGGAACAATGAGATCCCGCGAGAGTGCCAGTCTGTGGCAAACTGCATGCTAACCGCTAATTTAGCACAGTTCACCGGCGATGGCTGAGGACGAGAGGCTACAGCCAGGGTTCATTCCTATGTTCACCGCTTTGTATGTGACCGGGGAACATAGGGATGATCCCGTCTACAGTTAGCCAGTTAGCTGAGTTAGCAGCCGAGTTAGCCGCCAAATTAGCCGCCGAGCTAACAGCGGAGTTAGCCGCTGAGCTAGCAACCGAGTTAGCCGCGACCGGGGAACATAGCTCCCTACAGCCAGCTCCAGCAGCTTTTAAAGCTGACGTTTGGGCATATTTTGGTTTCAAAACAAAGGAAGGCAGTTACGACTACGACAAGAGCCATGCGGTGTGTAAACTCTGCAACGCCAGAGTCAAGTACTCGGGCAATACTACAAATTAGTAGTAAGTATTTGAGACTTTTACTGAAAGGCAGATATTAATTTCTTCAGCCTGCACATAAAGAGCAGATGTTGCAGTGACTTTGCATTTTCTTTTTCAACTTCAGAAATTTGAACCTGCTTATTACAGTTATGGGATAACCTTTTAACAGAGTCAAGAAATCTGTTAACTAATTTTTTTCATTTGTTTATCCAAAAATCCTGCAAATGCTTGTATTTCTTCAGCAAGCTGATGTTAAGCATGTAACAGCATTGTGTGTGCTATGTGCTACAGTTTTCTTACAATTAAATTCTTTCAAAGAAACTCAATATATCATTGTTCCTACAGTATCGCAATATATCGTATCGTTGCCCCTGTATCGTGATACCTATCGTATCGCCAGATGCTTGACAATACACACCCCTATGACATATTGGTGCTGACTTACCCAGAACGACCCAACCTATGAAGAGAGAGAAAAAGAAATATTATTTATTTATGTGTAGATCTCCCATGCAGTGGAATATCAGTCTAATAACCATGTATTAGAGCAACATTGATATTATATATATGTAATGGTTTAAAAGTTGAGTTTTATTAATGCTTTGTTTTCTTTAATGCTAAATGATGTGTTATCAATTAGCTATTAATAAGAGAGGTTTTGTTTTTTCCAGATGTTGTTTATCCTCCTCCAGTATACAGTACAACATGATTTTTCTTTTTAGCTCTTTAATTGAACATATTTAGACCCCAGACTCCAACAATTGACTGTTTGACCTCTGACCTATAAAGAGTTATTAAGTACCTGAACCAACTAATTTAAAACTGCACAGTTAATGGAAAATGTTAAGACCCATTCATTACTGACTGTTAAAAATGCATAATTGCACATGATTGATTGACTAACTTTGGCTGTGGAAACTATAAATAACTGCATTATATATGGGTCAAATACGAGACATGTAAATTTAGTGTCCCAAGACCATTAATGTAAAATAAAAAAAATAAAAAATGCATAAATATAATATTAAAACACTCAACTCTTACCCTTCTTTTCACACAGAAGTATGTGTGTGTCAAAGTACTCAATTAAGGGAGTTATTGAGCTCTAAAGTGTCAAAATGTTATTCAGTGTACCTGTCCCGATTAAAATTCTAATGACAAAAATGTTTTTAAAATATAGAAAATAATCCTAAAATGTAAATAAACACACATGGCATGATTATGTAAGTGTTTGCAACAGTATATAGAACTGTTTTGACCCAATGTTAGGTCAAACTCACCCAATCAATAACTCAGCAGCCTGAAACCAGCAGTTGGATATAAAAATAACCCAGCGGTTTTAAGAGTGGAAGCCACGTTATACCACAATGTAATTTGTTATGCTGACTGACAGAAGCATTTCTATCCCATGTTTTCACTGTTTATAACATTTAATCTTGTAATTCATATTTGTTGTATTAATAGTGGATATTATCATTTTAAACTATTCTATTATGGCATTTTAATGTATGTCAAGACACATTATCTGTATACTGTATTTTAAACATCCTATCCTGTTTTCGATACAGTTTTTAACTTGAAAAAAAAAAAAACAAATACTGGTGCTGCTGCCAATAATTGCTCATATGATCATTATTGTTGTTGCCAAAGGAATCACATTTGATCAATATTTAGGGCCATCTTGATATGTGTCATTCAGTGTAATGAATTATCATCATACAGTATAACCAATAATTTATATTTTTATTTTTGACTCATGGAGACAAAAAATAATCTTAAAGAATTAAGTAAAAGAACCATATGATTATGATAAATGGTCATAAAAGGGTTTTTTTTAAACAAAACGTACTATTACACTGAATAAGATTTATTTTTCTTTTCTAAGGTATATTCTTATCAAACACAATAAAAATGAATTACTGGCTTTATTATTGAGATAACACTCTAATGAACATAAAAAAGGCCTTTTAGGGAAATGTAGGCCATTTGCTGTTTTGTTTTTTGCAACTTTGAAAACCTTAAATGGCCTTGACCCATATATAAACAACAATTTTTCAATCCATAGTTAGAATTTATAACCCTGTTATGAACAGAGGTGGAATACTATTTACATGTACTGAAGGACTATCTGTTTAATGTCGTTTACATCTGTTTACTGCAGAAACATTATAACAACAGAGATCAATCTGTGACTCCTCAAGCTTTGTGCCACAATCTTTTACTGTAAGGGAGTATTTATGTATGCCTGGCTTTTACTTAAATGAGTTCAACCGCTGGCGTCTGAGCAGAAAAGGGTGCCAAAATTTTAATCAAGCACTTACCGACAGCAAGAGGGAGGCTGAAAAGGGCTACGAGAAGAGTACAGGAGGACATCTTCTCTTGTAGAGACAGACCGGAATGTTTCCTGTAGTGGACAGCAGAGATGCAAACATGATTGTCATTCATGCCCATGCTCCTCTGAAAACAAGCCAACGAGTCATGCGATCATCAATCAACAGCAACTCAAACTGGAGCTCAAAGACGTTGTTTCTGCAGATATGCATACATGTGTAGGTCATCAATACCCCGACAGTCTGATCCAAGACGCCCTGTCTGTCTGCTGTTTGAAGTCACGTCCACTCAGGTGTCCAGCATGTTTCCTATCCGCTGGACAGCATTTACAGCGCGACATTAACGCCCATCTGACAGGCGGATAATGGTAATGTGCAAATGTACCACAGTCTATAGTCTGAACTCACCTGCGGGGTGTGCGGGGAAATAAATCCACAGCCAGATATCTGTAAATGTTTCTGTGAATGAGGATAAGAGGATAACAGCGTCCTTTGCGGAGCGCGCATGAGCATTTGGCGCAATTTTATTTATGGTGATGGGTAGGCTCTATTCTCAGCAGCTCCTGCGCCTGCTGCGTCACAACGTCACGTTGTTTTCCCCAATGCACTCTTAAAAAATACGCAATTAGCGCAAAAGAGATACAATTGCAAAGTGGGCCACCCTTTGTGTGCGCCAAGATTAAATTTAAAATGTAGTCAGGGATTTACGAAAACAAATAGATAGATTATATGTTCGATTATAGCTAAAAGAAAATAAATGGTCTTTTGTTTCCTGCAGAGAGTGAGCAAACTGACCTTTAACACTGCTGACACTGAATGAATGTTTCCAAAATATTAGTAAGTCCACTGAAACGCAGCAGAAACAAAAGGAGCCATCAGTCAGCCTGACAAGCAAGTGAAAAGTTGACCTATTTTAAAATTGAATATCTGTGAACTGCACACACAACCCTCACCAACATGACTGATGTGGGAAACACATAAGGACTTATCTTTGTATAGCCTACTACTACGTCCATGCGTGCGTCCCAATTTTATTTAAATTAATCTTTTAATTTATATTGTATATATTTTATGTATATTGTTTACTGCACATATTAGCCTATATAAAACTGCCCCTGTTACATAAATAAAACTGGTGCCATGCAAGGCTAACTGCTTTATTAAGATGTTTAAAAATGTATCGGCTAATAATAGGCTATAGTTAGGCTACATTTTTAAACAGCAGGAACATGGGTGAAATGCATGATGAAAAAAACATTGATAAATACAAATATAACAATGTCATTAACATATCATAGGGGTTATGGGTTACCTACTGTCACTCACCAATCACATGCAACCAGGATGCGGAGGACACCAGGTTGCCATCCCCATCTCTGATTGCAAATTCCCCATCGTGCATTGAAGTCGGGGGGGGGCGGGGATTAGGGTCGAAAGGGCCCAGAGGGGATTCAGGGTGTCGGACGGGGGTAAAAATGAGATGAGCGTGAAGGACAGGAAGAAAGAGGGGCCGGTTAAGGGATTCCTTAGTGTAGCGGGTGACATTGAAAGCATGCCTAATCATTACAGGTTATGACCGTTCAACCAAAGAGTGATTTTACTGTTGCCATCTTGGATTGTTTTATTAAGCCTAGTGGTCTAAAAATGTGAAATGATCAAGTATTACACAACACAAGGGCAGAAAAATGGAATGACTAGCCTAAATATATTTTATGTATTTCAGCAATACTTTGGTGGTTCGCGCACATTTGGTGCAGTTGTGACCGGTTGTGACATAAAGAGGGCGTAAAGCTCCGCCCATTCGTCTGTTTCAGAGATATAGCGGAAGAGAACTTTTGTTTATAGTGTTTTTCAGATCTTGAGCTCGATGTTCACTTTTGTCCACTGAGACTTAGTAAAAACAGTTTACTATTATTGGGTTATAAGTAGATCATGTTTCTGAGAATCTTTGCACTATCTATACTCCTACACTGTTTCGGCTTTGGTGAGTCGATCGTTTACACAGAATAAATACTGCAACGGAAATATGTGGATTTAACTATATTTAGCATCAAATGGTTTGTTGTTGTCGTTGTTGTTGTTGTTTTTTAAAGTATTCTATGTTTTTATTTGGTGTGTGTCCAAACATGCCGTGGATCATGTTAACATTCAGTGGCTCAAGCTTGCATGCATGTATCACATATGACCTGTTATACAGCAGCTGCAGTGCGTGTTTGCTTTCTGCTGAGTTAACTATGAATAATTGTGATTAACATCTTAAATCAAATCAAATCCAACAGGAAACGGGAGGTCAACACTTTCCGTACCATCTATAGACTTACTTTAGTGCTTTTGACCATAACGTGTTTCATTAGAGAATAAAAATATAAATATAAAAGGTTATAGCAGAGGAAAGGTTTAGCAGTAAGTTGTCAACCTGTACAGTGCAGTGTGTCAGTAGCTGCAGCTGGAAAAAGGTAAAGTTAGTAACAATGGGTTAGCCTAACCTGTAGATGCTAAACAGAGTAATAGAGAGCCACAACTCAGTGGAAAGCTGTCCTTCCTTCAGCACATTGAAAATCAAATTTAAAAGTCTGCCAAAAGCTTCTTAGCTCTGTAACCACTGACTCTGCTGTGCTATAGTGTGTAGCTTTTATTTTTTGTAACAATACTTTAAGATCCTGTTTATGTTGCTTCTGTGTTTTTTTTCTGATCATGTGACAACAAAATAGATTCCCACCACATCTGCTTTGAATCAGATCTGCTGTACACTTATTGCAGCATTTTGTCATCTTTATGGCATTAACTGATCTTCTACATTAGTTTAACCCAAAGCAACATCATAGTTATAACTATGATGTTGCTTTGGGTAGACAGCTAAGTACATTATATATATAATCTGATCAGATATATCTGATGTTTATTGTCTTACTTTAATATTCATCCCATCAACAGTATCCCTTCTTTACTTTTTTCTGATTGAAGGTTACTCTGATGTTGAACATCAAGAACTGTGCTATGGGAGACATTTACGCTTATCATCTATTTATTCACCAACTTATTTCAAAGGACAGATGTATTTCACTCCGAGTACAGGGGAACCCCGGAGGCTACTGATGGAAAATGGACAGGTGAGTGGATTGTGGTGCAATAACTTCAAGCAATATTTCTGTGGTATCCAAGCCAGGCAGGATCTAAAACATGTCAAATATGTGACTCCTGTTGAAATCAGGACAGTCTTAAACATATATCTGTATATTTTGAGTATGCCTGTGTTGTATGCTGATTAAGGTGAAGGACCCACGCCTGGAGTTTGCTTCCATCCCACTTACTTTGAGAGATGTGACAGAAAGAGATGAAGGGACTTATTCAATCTCATATGATGATGACGACAGACTGTTTGTTATCGTCAGAGTGAATATTTTAGGTGAGAACATTACACAATCCTTTATTTTTACATCAGAAAAAAATAGTGGTCTTTAAGAGAATAACCCAATCCTGTTTTTTCCCCATGTGTTTTTTAGATTGTGCTGAAGAAGTGGAAAGGTCTTTGTATTCTATGTATTCCGGTCATATTCCTAGAGAGGCTGAATTACTGGAGTTCATTTCCATCCCCAGAATAAGGGACAAGCCACATGTCCTGTGGAATCGCACAAACCCTCGGACCCGTAAAGGAAGCAGGGTACTTGTGCAGGGCGATAGCTGGAAGATTACTAAACTCGTTGAGTCAGACAGCGGCTTCTACAATATCAGGAAAAAAGACAACACTTTAATATCTAGAATAAAGCTTACAGTAAAAGGTAATGGTAGAAAATGTGAGCACTATTAGACCACTATGTATCTGATTAAATATTCTAAAACAATATATTCTTTATCACACACAGAGTACATACTTTACTATAATGGTGATGATGTGAAGAAGGACGGGCTCCACATCTCATATCCCGATGGTTTTACCCCATGGGACGTAACCTTCTATCCTAAAGGGATAGACAGAACAAAGGTAACTGTGATGGAAGCTGGCCATCTGCCTTTAGATACAGACTATTTTGGAACTGTGTATTTTGATGGGAGAATTCAGGAGGTGCCTAATGGCCTCAAGATTGATCCTGTGAAAAACACAGACTCTGGCGTCTTTGAGTTCAAATATGACGACGGCAAACTGGGCCTTGTTGTGGAGGTGAATCTAGAGGATGGTGAGTAACAACATTTTATTTTTCTTACAGGGGGAAAACTGTATGAACAAACTGTTACTGATCATTACCATAAACCTCCAACATCTCTGATCTCTCTCTCACAGTATCTATTCCTGCGTACGAATATGTTGCTATAATCGCTGGCATTATACTTGTGATTGTCTGCTGCTGCTGCTGCTGTAAGAAGTGCTGTTGTAAAAAGAGCTCTGCTAAAAGGGGGTCCACTCCTCAAACTGCAGCAGCACCTGCTGTGTATTATCATGTAAGTACCCATTCAAACTGTGTACAATATTTGTTGCTATTTTTACTTAAATATCCTTGTTCCAATTGCAGGGCACAAATCAACCTGATTGCCCAAGTTACTCTGCTGCACCACCTACTCCAGCTTACTCTTACCAACCTATTAGTACTCTGGGAAACCAAGAACCAACTACTTCCCCTGGGCCCCTGGTACGTGTGATTTATTTGTATCCAATTCTTTTAAAGGGCCTTTTTATCATCTACTGCAGCATTCATACCTGCTCTCTAAATCACTTGTCATGTGTGTGTTCTGTGACAAAAAATATTGCTCCAAAAAATGTGATTTGGTTTGCAAACAAAATAATTAATTGCAATAGAGCATGAAAGGAAAGATGTTTTCCTATCGTCACATGAATATCATCATATTTCACTTGGCCACTTGGAGAAATGGTCAGTAAGGCTCATTGTTGGAATCTTATCCAGTTTGAGAAGTGTCTACCAACAGTTTTGTAGACCTACACGACATATACCCCTGATGTTATCACCATAACGGCATGTAACACAAAACATCAATAAGCCTAATCATCCCACTCCTCATTGCCTAAAACAGCATCAACAAGTGGGTGTGTCATGTAGATGCTGCAAGTCCGCAGATTGACCTAATTGTCCATTTCTGCTTCTGACTCAAAATCTCTACTGGTGACACACTGTCTGTCAACTTTGGCTTTAGGACCCAAATGCAGACCACGAGAGGCAAAAGTTCATTGCAAACCACAGATTTATTGAGGGCGAAAAGGGGTTTTGGTCATACAGAGGATGGGGTATGGCTGGCTAGAGGCTTAGATGTTGCAGAGGGAATCCAGGAAGGTCAAGCTGGCTGGCAGGCGTGGACTGGGAGGTTAATAGACGGCAGGCAAACTAGGAACAGAGTTTCAGGCACAATGGTGGTGGTGTTTAGCTCAGTGGGTAGAGCACACGCCCCCCATCCTCACTGCAGGCGATCCTGGTTATAATCCTGTGCCGAGCTGTCCTATCCTACATGTCATTCCCCTCTCTGCCTCCCATTTCCTGTCTCTCTAACTATCTACATTAAAGGCAAAAAAGCCCCCCCCCAAAAAAGAGAGTTTCAGGCACAAACATGACACTATTTCAGGGCAGAAAGCTTGGCGCAACAAACCCAGCTGTGACTGTCAGACTCTGTATTTGATGTTGTGTTGTACACTTCCTGTTTTATTTTGAAAGTCTAGTCTTCCCCTGTGTTAACAGTTTTACTTCCCCTCTTTGAGAGAGAGAGAGAGAGAGAGAGAGAGAGAGAGAGAGAGAGAGAGAGAGAGAGAAAGGCTGGACTGTGACACTGTCTGGACTTGTAGCTACAGCAGTTTGTCTCCATTCAATGAGGTGTAACATCGGTACCCTGCTACTTAATGTCAATCAAACAAGCCTCCAACATGCCCCCAGCCAGCTGTGACAAAAAGGAGCATTTCTCTTATTTCTTTAGACCTTTTTTCATTGTTGACATGATACAAAATTGTAAACAATATATTCACAAAACATTTTGACAGCAAAGAAGGATTAAATGTTATTTTCAGTTGAACTTTTATGTTTCTGTACTTCTTCTCTTTTTCATTCTAAAGATTGTAAACTTCATTTTTCCAGTATTGTATGACATTCATTCATTATTTTACGATACAGGTGTACAACCCAGTGGATATCCATGTGAGCCCAACTCAGCCTGAGGTACAAACACACACAAAATTCCCCAAAAATACATGAAATCAAGGAGCATTAGAAGTCTTCAGGCAAAACTGAAAAATGAAATAATCTTAAAAGCAAAAGAAAGTCCTTATTATAACTCATTTAACTCATTAAACTTACTTAAAGCTGTTTCATTAACACACACCATTTTTGGTTTGCTGCTCTCTCCAGGTTGCAGTTCCAGGAGGGCAGGGAGCAGCTCCAGCTCAATCAATTGGCTCTGATTTTCTGTCCTCAGACTCTGGGCCAACGTTTGAGTTTAAAGGAACAACCTTTCCCTCTGCTCCTCCCCTCAGCTCAGACTCAGCTAATTGTGATGTCTACAACTCAGATAAACTCAATTTCCTGTAGGTAGGATGTAGGATGCACGTTAAATGTTCAAGTGTTGTGGAGTTGAAGTCAGCATGGTGCTTTGGATAAGCTGACATAATAGCCATTTTAATCCTTGATACATGACCAAATGTGTCATCATATTCTCAGGATGTATGATATTGTCTTTCTTTTCATGTAAATGCATACATGCAGTGTAGTCTAACAAATGTGTGGCCTGCAAACTATTATTAGCTTTGGGTTTTTTGGGGGGGATTTTAAACCTTTAGTGGGCGGCTTACAGTGTAGAGTGCACAAATCATTTATAGTGTTTTATCAATGAACTCATGATATCTTAAATTGGTTGTAAGGCTGCAGTGGAGTCTGATACCACTACCGTAACCACTTCATCAGAGTGTTTTTATAATATAGAATATATAAATGAATGTGCCATAAATATAGGTTTTTATTTAGAATGTATAATGTACAAATATTATTTGATTTTGGAATTTTCCTGCTGCCTACGATATCAAAGCCAGGAGAGATTATGAGTAAGGATTGAAACGGATTAAACACTCATGGGGAACAACACATTACACTCAGCAATTTAAGTCATGGTTGCTCACTTTACTTATCTATATCTAATATTTTAATATTGTTTCAAAGGTTCTTCAGGTTCATAATGTGTCTGTGGATTTTTGAGAAATGATGTGTTCTTTTTTGTTTGCTACCAAGATATAGAAAAAAATGAGCAAACTTTTTTGACCTCTCATGTATTGTTTTATGAGGCCTCTGTTGTAGAAATGAAACAGTTTTCAAATTTTTTACATTTTTGTAAGTTTTTAGGGTTAGGCCTAGTTGGGAGCAGAATTTCTGTATATGTACTCACTTTTTCTGAACAGATATACAGAACATATAAGCATTCATTTGCAGGGTTGATTGCTTACTTAACACCATAACACTATATATCATCAGTAATAATAACACAACATTCATAGTTTTATGAATAAGCAGTTATTAATAAAAATACTGGAAAAAATTGTGTTTACAAAACTTTTTCTTTTTGCCACTTCTTAGCCATGTTCACTTTCAATGTGGGTTGAATGAAAGTTGTCTCAGTCCCAGTCTATGTTGACTTGCAGTGATAGCATTATGCTCTCTACTTACCATACTAAAAGGAACATATGCATCCCCACAGAGCACTTACAGGTTCACATTCAAGACCATTCGCACCTGTCCCTGAACAATGCAACAGGCCTCCCCCTCAAAAAATCCAGAACATTCAGAGCCTGTTTTTCTTGAGAAATGATGTGTTCTTTTTTGTTTGCTACCCAGATATAGAAAAAAATGAGCAAAAATGTTTGACCTCATGTATTGTTTTATGAGGCCTCTGTTGTAGAGTCACTTCATTCAGGACTAGCATCTTATCTCTGGTCCATTCGAACCGTGGGTCCTTTACCTGCAGCAGGACAGTAAGTGAGATGTTGGCAATATGTACGCACAACAGACAAGCACAAACATGAAGACATAGACATGTTGGTGGGGTTGGATTGTTTTATTAAGCCTAGTGGTCTAAAAATGTCAAATGGTCACGTATTACACAACACAAGGGCAGAAAAATGGAATGACTAGCCTAAATATAATTTTGTGTATTTCAGCAATACTTTGGTGGTTCGCGCACATTTGGTGCAGTTGTGACCGGTTGTGACATAAAGAGGGCGTAAAGCTCCGCCCATTCGTCTGTTTCAGAGATATAGCGGAAGAGAACTTTTGTTTATAGTGTTTTTCAGATCTTGAGCTCGATGTTCACTTTTGTCCACTGAGACTTAGTAAAAACAGTTTACTATTATTGGGTTATAAGTAGATCATGTTTCTGAGAATCTTTGCACTATCTATACTCCCACACTGTTTCGGCTTGGGTGAGTAGATCGTTTACACAGAATAAATACTGCAACTGAAATATGTGGATTTAACTATATTTAGCATCAAATGGTTTGTTGTTGTCGTTGTTGTTGTTGTTTTTTTAAAGTATTCTATGTTTTTATTTGGTGTGTGTCCAAACATGCCGTGGATCATGTTAACATTCAGTGGCTCAAGCTTGCATGCATGTATCACATATGACCTGTTATACAGCAGCTGCATTGCGTGTTTGCTTTCTGCTGAGTTAACTATGAATAATTGTGATTAACATCTTAAATCAAATCAAATCCAACAGGAAACGGGAGGTCAACACTTTCCGTACCATCTATAGACTTACTTTAGTGCTTTTGACCATAACGCGTTTCATTAGAGAATAAACATATAAATATAAAAGGTTATAACAGAGGAAAGGTTTAGCAGTAAGTTGTCAACCTGTACAGTGCAGTGTGTCAGTAAATATATGCTGCAGCTGGAAAAAGGGAAAGTTAGTAACAATGGGTTAGCCTAACCTGAAGATGCTAAACAGAGTAATAGAGAGCCACAACTCAGTGGAAAGCTGTCCTTCCTTCAGCACATTGAAAATCAAATTTAAAAGTCTGCCAAACGCTTCTTAGCTCTGTAACCACTGACTCTGCTGTGCTATAGTGTGTAGCTTTTTATTTTTTGTAACAATACTTTAAGATCCTGTTTATGTTGCTTCTGTGGTTTTTTTCTGATCATGTGACAACAAAATAGATTCCCACCACATCTGCTTTGAATCAGATCTGCTGTACACTTATTGCAGCATTTTGTCATCTTTATGGCATTAACTGATCTTCTACATTAGTTTAACCCAAAGCAACATCATAGTTATAACTATGATGTTGCTTTGGGTAGACAGCTAAGTATATTATATATATAATCTGATCAGATATATCTGATGTTTATTGTCTTACTTTAATATTCATCCCATCAACAGTATCCCTTCTTTACTTTTTTCTGATTGAAGGTTACTTTGATGTTGAACATGAAGAACTGTGCTATGGGAGCTATTTAAGCTTATCATCTATTTATGCACCACCTTTTTTCAATGGACGGATGTATTTCACTCCGAGTACAGGGGAACCCCGGAGGCTACTGATGGAAAATGGACAGGTGAGCGGATTGTGGTGCAATAACTTCAAGCAATATTTCTGTGGTATCCAAGCCAGGCAGGATCTAAAACATGTCAAATATGTGACTCCTGTTGAAATCAGGACAGTCTTAAACATATATCTGTATATTTTGAGTATGCCTGTGTTGTCTGCTGATTAAGGTGAAGGACCCACGCCTGAAGGTTTCTGTCATCTCACTTACTTTGAGAGATGTGACAGAAAGAGATGAAGGGACTTATTCAATCTCATATAATGATGACGACAGACTGTTTAATATCGTCAGAGTGAATATTTTAGGTGAGAACATTACACAATCCTATATTTTTACATCAGAAAAAAATAGTGGTCTTTAAGAGAATAACCCAATCCTGTTTTTTCCCCATGTGTTTTTTAGATTGTGCTGAAGAAGTGGAAAGGTCTTACAATTCTATGTATTCCGGTCATATTCCTAGAGAGGCTGAATTACTGGAGTTCATTTCCATCCTCAGAAGAAGGGACAAGCCATATGTCCTGTGGAATCGCACAAACCCTCAGACCCGTAAAGGAAGCAGGGTACTTGTGCAGGGCGATAGCTGGAAGATTACTAAACTCGTTCAGCCAGACAACGGCTTCTACAATATCAGGAAAAAAGACAACACTTTAATATCTAGAATAAAGCTTACAGTAAAAGGTAATGGTAGAAAATGTGAGCCTTTTAGACCACTATGTATCTGATTAAATATTCTAAAACAATATATTCTTTATCACACACAGAGTACACACGTCACTATACTGGTGATGATGTGAAGAAGGACAGGCTCCACATCTCATATCCCAATGATTTTACCCCATGGGACGTAACCTTCAGTCCTAAAGGGACCAAAACAAAGGTAACTGTGATGGAAGCTGGCGATCCTTTAGAAACAGACCTTTTTTCAGAAAGTGGGAAATTTGAAGGGAGAATTCAGGAGGAGCCTAATGGCCTCACGATTGATCCTGTGGAAAACACAGACTCTGGCGTCTTTGAGTTCAGAGACAACGACGGCAACCTGGCCCTTGTTGTGCATTTGGATCTAGAGGATGGTGAGTAACAATATTTTATTTTTCTTACAGGGGGAAAACTGTATGAACAAACTGTTACTGATCATTACCATAAACCTCCACAGATCGATCTCTCACAGAATATATTCCTGCGTACGAATATGTTGCTATAATCGCTGGCATTATACTTGTGATTGTCTGCTGCTGCTGCTGCTGTAAGAAGTGCTGTTGTAAAAAGAGCTCTGCTAAAAGGGGGTCCACTCCTCAAACTGCAGAAGCACCTGCTGTGTATTATCACGTAAGTACCCATTCAAACTGTGTACAATATTTGTTGCTATTTTTACTTAAATATCCTTGTTCCAATTGCAGGGCACAAATCAACCTGATTGCCCAAGTTACTCTGCTGCACCACCTGCTCCAGCTTACTCTTACCAACCTATTAGTACTCTGGGAAACCAAGTACCAACTACTTCCCCTGGGCCCCTGGTACGTGTGATTTATTTGTATCCAATTCTTTTAAAGGGCCTTTTTATCATCTACTGCAGCATTCATAGCTGCTCTCTAAATCACTTGTCATGTGTGTGTTCTGTGACAAAAAATATTGCTCCAAAAAATGTGATTTGGTTTGCAAACAAAATAATTAATTGCAATAGAGCATGAAAGGAAAGATGTTTTCCTATCGTCACATGAATATCATCATATTTCACTTGGCCACTTGGAGACATGGTCAGTAAGGCTCATTGTTGGAATCTTATCCAGTTTGAGAAGTATCTACCAACAGTTTTGTAGACCTACACGACATATACCCCTGATGTTATCACCATAACGGCATGTAACACAAAACATCAATAAGCCTAATCATCCCACTCCTCATTGCCTAAAACAGCATCAACAAGTGGGTGTGTCATGTAGATGCTGCAAGTCCGCAGATTGACCTAATTGTCCATTTCTGCTTCTGACTCAAAATCTCTACTGGTGACACACTGTCTGTCAACTTTGGCTTTAGGACCCAAATGCAGACCACGAGAGGCAAAAGTTCATTGCAAACCACAGATTTATTGTGGGGGAAAAGGGGTTTCGGTCATGCAGAGGATGGGGTATGGCTGGCTAGAGGCTTAGATGTTGCAGAGGGAATCCAGGAAGGTCAAGCTGGCTAGCAGGCGTGGACTGGGAGGTTAACAGACGGCAGGCAAACTGGCAACAGAGTTTCAGGCACAATGGTGGTGGTGTATAGCTCAGTGGGTAGAGCACACGCACACTAACCCCATCCTCACTGCAGGCGACCCTGGTTATAATCCTGTGCCGAGCTGTCCTATCCTACATGTCATTCCCCTCTCTGCCTCCCATTTCCTGTCTCTCTAACTATCTACATTAAAGGCAAAAAAGCCCCCCCCCCCCAAAAAAGAGAGTTTCAGGCACAAACATGACACTATTTCAGGGCAGAAAGCTTGGCGCAACAAACCCAGCTGTGACTGTCAGACTCTGTATTTGATGTTGTGTTGTACACTTCCTGTTTTATTTTGAAAGTCTAGTCTTCCCCTGTGTTAACAGTTTTACTTCCCCTCTTAGAGAGAGAGAGAGAGAGAGAGAGAGAGAGAGAGAGAGAGAGAGAGAGAGAGAGAGAGAGAGAGAGAGAGAGAGAGAGAGAGAGAGAGAGAGAGAGAGAGAGAGAGAGAGAGAGAGAGAGAGAGAGAGAGAGAGAGAGAGAGAGAGTCTGGACTTGTAGCTACAGCAGTTTGTTTCCATTCAATGAGGTGTAACACTGGTACCCTGCTACTTAATGTCAATCAAACAAGCGTCCAACATGCCCCCAGCCAGCTGTGACAAAAAGGAGCATTTCTCTTATTTTTTTAGACCTTTTTTCATTGTTGACATGATACAAAATTGTAAACAATATATTTACAAAACATTTTGACAGCAAAGAAGGATTAAATATTATTTTCAGTTGAACTTTTATGTTTCTGTACTTCTTCTCTTTTTCATTCTAAAGATTGTAAACTTCATTTTTCCAGTATTGTATGACATTCATTCATTATTTTACGATACAGGTGTACAACCCAGTGGATATCCATGTGAGCCCAACTCAGCCTGAGGTACAAACACACACAAAATTCCCCAAAAATACATGAAATCAAGGAGCATCAGAAGTCTTCAGGCAAAAATGAAAAATCAAATAATCTTAAAAGCAAAAGAAAGTCCTTATTATGACTCATTTAACTCATTAAACTTACTTAAAGCTGTTTCATTAACACACACTATGTTTGGTTTGCTGCTCTCTCCAGGTTGCAGTTCCAGGAGGACAGGGAGCAGCTCCAGCTCAATCAATTGGCTCTGATTTTCTGTCCTCAGACTCTGGGCCAACGTTTGAGTTTAAAGGAACAACCTTTCCCTCTGCTCCTCCCCTCAGCTCAGACTCAGCTTATTGTGATGTCTACAACTCAGATAAACTCAATTTCCTGTAGGTAGGATGTAGGATGCACGTTAAATGTTCAAATGTTGTGGAGTTGAAGTCAGCACGGTGCTTTGGATAAGCTGACATAATAGCCATTTTAATCTTTGACACATGACCAAATGTGTCATCATATTCTCAGGATGTATGATATTGTCTTTCTTTTCATGTAAATGCATACATGCAGTGTAATCTAACAAATGTGTGGCCTGCAAACTATTATTAGCTTTGGGTTTTTTGGGGGGGATTTTAAACCTTTAGTGGGCGGCTTACAGTGTAGAGTGCACAAATCATTTATAGTGTTTTATCAATGAACTCATGATATCTTAAATTGGTTGTAAGGCTGCAGTGGAGTCTGATACCACTACCGTAACCACTTCATCAGAGTGTTTTTATAATATAGAATATACAAATGAATGTGCCATAAATATAGGTTTTTATTTAGAATGTATAATGTACAAATATTATTTGATTTAGGAATTTTCCTGCTGCCTACGATATCAAAGCCAGGAGAGATTATGAGTAAGGATTGAAACGGATTAAACACTCATGGGGAACAACACATTACACTCAGCAATTGAAGTCATGGTTGCTCACTTTACTTATCTATATCTAATATTTTAATATTGTTTCAAAGGTTCTTCAGGTTCATAATGTGTCTGTGGATTTTTGAGAAATGATGTGTTCTTTTTTGTTTGCTACCAAGATATAGAAAAATATGAGCAAAAATGTTTGACCTCATGTATTGTTTTATGAGGCCTCTGTTGTAGAAATGAAACAGTTTTCAAATTTTTTACATTTTAGTAAGTTTTTAGGGTTAGGCCTAGTTGAGAGCAGAATTTCTGTATATGTACTCACTTTTTCTGAACAGATATACAGAACATATAAGCATTCATTTGCAGGGTTGATTGCTTACTTAACACCATAACACTGTATATCATCAGTAATAATAACACAACATTCATAGTTTTATGAATAAGCAGTTATTAATAAAAAATACTGGGAAAAATTGTGTTTACAAAACTTTTTCTTTTTGCCACTTCTTAGCCATGTTCACTTTCAATGTGGGTTGAATGAAAGTTGTCTCAGTCCCAGTCTATGTTGACTTGCAGTGATAGTATTATGCTCTCTACTTATCATACTAAAAGGAACATATGCATCCCCACAGAGCACTTACAGGTTCATATTCAAGACCATTCGCACCTGTCCCTGAACAATGCAACAGGCCTCCCCCTCAAAAAATCCAGAACATTTAGAGCCTGTTTTTCTTTCTCCTAATGCTAGGTGCTACTTGAGCTCAGGATCATTTAGAAGTAAAAAAACTACAAAGATACAGGGAGTTTCAAATACTGCTATAGATGATGGCGTTTGAAATACCACAAACAATTTGGTCATGTGTTTACAATTATAGTCTAAGCTAAACTAAGTAAAAAAAAAAAAAAAAAGGCAAATTTAGAACGTAGTGACAATGAATGATCTAACACTTTAAATTTCTACTACAATTTTTTTCAATTAGTCAACATGTGAGAAGTGCTGTGTCCTTATGTAATGTGTAAGGAACACAGGCTATTTTGACTACCACTCTGGCCCAACGTTGTAGAATTACAACATAGACATAACAAGCTATAAATCAAATATAATGAATGTTTTCTCTTGTTAGAGACAGTTGTTCATCAATCTTATCAACTGGTGGCTTGATTCCTGGCACTTCCTGCAAGATGCTAAACCCCACATTGCTCCCAGTGGATGTGTAAAAAAAAAAGTACGGCTCCCTCTTGACCAAAGTATCCACCAAAGTTATGTAGCATCAACTTAATCATGACTACAGTCTTTGAATCATGTGACTGTGCATGTGTCACTGTCCACCATGTGACAGCTACAACATTTTGGAAGGTATGACAATAGACTCATTCATCTAAAGATGCTATATGAAAAGTTAAAGTTGCCTTCCTCTCAAAAATGTGTTTTTCCTCTTTTCCATTCAGTTGGATGATTTCGCATCATTGTGCAGAATGATGCAGAGTTTGACAGCAGAAGCCCCTTTTCACATCCATCTGCTGACAGTGGCAAGTGTAAGATTTGTGACAATGTGGGAGTCAATCATGTGGTGTGGAAACTTTAATACTTTTTAAAAATCTATTCATTTATTTTGGTCTGGTTATCAGATAGGGAGAGTACGACAGGAAATGAAGTAAGACAGATAAGGTGACATGCAACCACGGCTGCTGTCAGATTTGAACCACAGACATCTGTCAGTGGCATGCAGCTCCTGGCGTGCACCTAGCAGTTATATTAAATATTCATAGATTCTCACATTTCAATGACGAAGAAAGACTAAATGTGACTTTAATGATTTAAATGTGGAAAAAACATCGTAGACACACATAACTATTTCTTAACACACGTCTGTAGCGGCTCTTTAAGGGAGGTAATAACATTTCACCTTGAGGGAGGCATGAAAGTCTCCATGATAATGCATCCGATGAATCATTTCAATCAAAATGTGCTACTCATAGTGGCGATATTGTTATGAAGAAAATGTATGATATAGTATCATAAATGTATGTTTCAATCCATTTCGTATGATGAGCTATTTCACAAAAGCGGACTAATGGGGAAAAAACCGTAATTGTCATTCCTTGAGCAGCGGCATACTTACACTGTCACATCCCACAGTACTTGAACGCACCATAAACAGGTTACTGCAATGGAAACGCCCTGATGGGTGGGCCAACACAAACCCGTTCCCAACAGACCCAGATCATTGCCTTATACAACCGGTACCGAGAGCTTACAATAAAAGGCCTACCCTGTGGATGTGTCTGTATAATATTGATCAATTATAATCGTATCGTGCGCTTAATTGGTCGAAGATTAATGTGATATTGGACTCTGGATTTGCATTTTGAACTTCGGCAGATGATGATAGTGTTGCTGCTGCTTAGTTCCTGTCTCTGTTTGGGTGAGAGTGGATATATTACATTATTAATTCACCTTCAAGACTGTTTGTGTATCCTTTTGTTCTGAGTGTATGACTGATTGTAAGGATCTGTAGTAACATTAGCCTATGGCTGTGGTACCCAGTCAGGAGTCATTTATAGTATCTGCAGTGGTGATATGTGGGGGGAAAAAAGAAGAGTTTTACCCCTGAAAACAAATCAGAACCACAGTGGGCCTAGCCTATATAGCCTTACAGTAATGTTACCTGCTCCTGATGTGCCATGGGGCTGCTGCGAGTAGGCTACACGATTTATTTCCAGTCACCCTGATCGTATTCAGATTTCGAGAATTGCACTAACACTAACTTAGAAGCTTTTAATATCGCAGTATTAAGTACATCTTACTATCCGATATCAGATCTGGAAAAAAAAATAGTAGTGGAAGAAATACTGAGATCTTTTACTCTCTAAAAATATCAATACCACAAAAAAAATTACAAGTAAAAATCCTGCATTCAAAGCCTTACATAAGTAAAAG
This sequence comes from Scomber japonicus, assembly GCF_027409825.1. NCBI lineage: Eukaryota > Metazoa > Chordata > Actinopteri > Scombriformes > Scombridae > Scomber > Scomber japonicus. The sequence goes on along the minus strand of NC_070585.1, from coordinate 15,580,470 downwards.
TGCTGTCAGCAAAGTGTACTTAAACTATCAAAAGTAAAAAAAAAAAAGTTCTCATGTAAAATGGTCCAATTTCAGAGTGTTATATTAATATGTGTATATGCATTTGAATATTAGCAGCATGTAATGTTGTCAAGGAAGAACATACTGTTGAATAGTTTAAAGTGTAACAATCCATATTTATGAAGTGAGTATATGCTTTATGTATAAAATATTGAATTGAAAAAGTAAAAAAAGTTTCCCTCTGAAATACAGTGGAGTATAAAGTAGTACAAATTGGAAATACTGAAGCACTAATACTCATACATTTTAAGACTCAAAGGAAGCCTAGGAATGCTGGCAGGTGTCCATCCTGTTCAACATATATTCATCAGGTTTGTACTCAAGTGTGTGTTTGTTTCTTTTTCCTCTCTAGGCCTCACAGATGATGATCATGTTGTCAGACATTACGGGACGACGTACAGGTGGATATTGGGCCGTGACATTCAGTCAGTAGAGTTCATCCCTAAGGATAACTCATATAGGAGAGTTCTGTGGAAAGACGGAGATCCTGGCATGGAATTCACAGATCCTGAGGAGAGGATCTTAGCTAGTACCTTTCGGGTGAAAGCCTTGTATCAGCTGACTAATTTAACCCAGAAAGACAGTGGCTCCTACTTAGTAAGAACCGACAATAAGAAAGTGCTGCGTACTACAACCCTTGAGGTAATAGGTGAGGATTCTTCTTAGGCCTATGTTATTTAATTTCCTTTGCTGACAGTGTGGCTGTCACTCTTTTCTTGTTTTTTTGGTTTAAAAGTCCATCTTAAAACAACAGTCAGGTACCCATATGAACACTGAAATAGGTTTTCCTTGCTGTTATCATTCTGTCTTTTCATATTATCCACATTCCTTGTTTTGAATGAAAATGCATTTAAAAGTTTGTTTGAACCTTTATATGAGGCTTCAGCAGTCTGAGTTAGGCATATGTGATAAGGGGATATTCAAATTCCCTCCTTGTGTTTTCGGTTCTATGTTGAGTCGCAGTGTAAGTATAGTAATGAAAAAAGGCATCAACAAGACTGGAACACTGAAAGATATCTACTTGATTTGACTATATCAGACAGCTGAAGTGTGAGGTTAGCCTCAGATAAAATTTGTAATACATAATTGTGGATTTTGGCCACCATCACTCACATTGTAAGTGCATTTGCTGGTGTGAGCCTCATACTTATTATCATCATCATATAAGAGTTATATCAGTACTCTTAAAACGCCCAAAATGTCAAACAGTTTCTTTAAGATGCCATACCAGGGGAGAAACAAAAGTAGAAACTTGCACCCCAGTCAAGACCCATGTTTGATACAGATTTTAGGTAGAGAGTGACTTTAATATCATCTGTCTTTTGCTCCCTCTCTTCCAGAAAATAAAAAGTCCTATGAACGCAAACCTGGAGACCACCTACACATCAGCTTTAAGCTGACACCACGCTCCTGCAACATTAACTTCCTCCCAGAAAGGGACCCTTGGGAAGGGAAGACTCAGATAGTTCGTCAAGGCAGGTTGCAGAGCAAGGGCATAGATGGAGGCAATTGTGTTGGGTTTCAGCTGAAAGAGCCATGTGGGATTTATGTTGATAGCCTCGAAATGTCATGCCGCGGGAAGTATGAGGTCAGAGATCAGAATAACAACCTGGCCTTGGTGGTGACACTGGAAATGGAGGGTAAGTGTGCTTACTAATCAGTATCAGATGTGTTTTTTCATTATCATCTTGGTATGAGAAAAACCTTCTTTTGCTTGTTGCTTGGGTTCAAAAATGGGTTCAAGTTTTCAGAAGGGTTATATAGTTTCCTCACTTGTTAAAACGTTCAATCATTTGGTCAGTAAGTCTATAAATTGTTAGGAAATAATGAGAAATGACCACTGCAAGTTCCAAAATCTTAAAATGACATCTTTCTTTTTTTTTCATGTATTCAGTTTACAATGATACAAATCGAGGAACATTTCAGAATTTTTTGCAAATTATATATTGTTGGTGATACATTTTCTGCCCCACTGACTAATCACTTAATCGACTCATCGTTTCAGAGCTACCACCTCGTATTGGAACTAGACTTGGTATTTCTATTGGTTTCTTCTCTATGGTGTTTCTCTGCTCTTGCGTGAAGGCCTGCTGCTGTGGGGACACCTCTTCAAAAGAGGGCAATTCTGAGACTGAAGGTGCTGCTGAATCCCCACCTGAGGTGACATGTGCTGCCATACAGTTTCTTGATATTTTTTGTTAGTAGACTTACTACCATGCAGTGAGGTTAAAAATCACTGATATGTTATTTACAATGTATTCCCATTGTTTCTCTTGACCGCATATGTGTTTAATTGAAATTGCAGGATGACCGTCAGCCTGTTAGACCAAGGTCAGATGAATCAAGTCACCGCTCTGGGACACAAAGCCCCGCTCAGCCTCCTTATACTCCAACTAGGCCGCTGGTTAGTGTGTGTTGCATTGCAAAGAGAGAAATTCTCCTCTCCTACTTTTTTGTTTGTTCTTTCTCTTGCCACTCCACCATTAAACTGTTATATCACTCTGCAGGTACACACGTCTACTGACATCGTGCCACCTCCTTATTCTGAGGTATGACCTGATGTACATGTTAGTCTGAGCATGCACACTTGATGAATAAAAATATAATTTATGGTATTTTGCAACATCAGCGTTTCTTCATGTTGCACCAACCACAACCGCTATCTGCACTTGATTCAGTCGGATATGCATTTAAATTAGAGCTTGCTGATGATTTTCTGATACGCAGTGACATGACTGTCTTTTTCTCTCCAGGTTGTGGTGCCAGCAGGGCCCAGCGCTCCATCTTTACCCAGCTACTCGGATATTGAGCCACAGTTTGAAATCAAGGGGATGACCTTTACCTCAGACACAGACACAGACACAGTTTATACCTCAAGCAAACTCAACTTCCTGTGAAGGCCTTCATTTTGATGGGTATATGCCAATTTGTAATTTGTAAACTCATAATGCTACAAAAAGACATGTCAACTCCTCATGCATTGACTAATGTGTGTTTCAACATATTGCAAATCTGAATTGGGTAAGTGATGAACATAGTCCCATTTTTTTCTTGTTTTACAGATGCAGGTCGCCCGGTGGGAGGAGCAGACGGTGAGATTTATATCCCAGGATCACACGTTCAAAGAGTGATGCCGATATTGAAAAGTGACTGATGGTATGCCACCAGTTGTTGACTGGCACATGCTGATCCCTAGACTGGTATTTCACTGGATCAGGAGCGGTATGTTGGTGGATAATGTTATATGCGTATATGTGTGAATTATGAATGCTGAGCTGTAGATGTTACTGGCACTGATATATACTGTAGCTATTTCAGAAACATGTTCATTATCTCAGGCAAGTCTCACACATAACCAAAGGTTTTAAAGGGAGTGATCATTTGACACCTTCCAAAAAAAAAGAAAAAGAAAAAAAGACACGCACTAGTTGCCTTTTTCGTCCTGCATGTATCCACTGGAGAGCAGTACTAACACTTTTACACCCCTGCACTGCACTCAGTTAACGTCACTGTGTCCATAATGGGGTTCTTTTTACACTTTTACATAATCACATAAGCGATTAACTGACTACAGCTGAAATGTGCCGTTTTTGAACATGAATCCATGAGTCACTCTTCCATGTGCACTTTCCCTGTTTTGGGAGCTTTAGGGAGTATTTGTAGTATATGTTTTAATTTTAAATGTGTGTTTAATGTATTCGGATGCATGTCATAGTTTGAGTGTTGTGTAAATAAGTTAGTCTTCTGTTGAAGCACCAACTAATCTTATATCATTTTCAATCAATCAGTCAGACAAAACAGGAAAAGAGGAGGGGAATACAGCCATTTTCTCTACACAGTTTGTAACTAATAACATATGGGTGAATGTACATCATTTCAATAACTTAAACTTACTTGAGCTCAAGGCAGAATTGTCAGTGCTCATCATTACATTACATCAGCCACCAATACATTCATCACTATTTCTACAGTACTGCTCAGATCTGATCTCATTCGGCATCACCAGATATGGCAGCTCAATTCTGAATGGAGACCTTAACATTCATATGAATTAAAAGCATTAATTCCAAAGTTGGGGAGCTTGTGAATTATATTTTGAACTTACCCAACATGTAAAGAAGCCACTCATCAGCATGCCAACACCCTAGATAATAGTAATAACAACAGGGCTAAACACTGATATTGATAGGTATTGAATTACTTCTTTCTGACCATCACTGTGTTTTTGATGCCGACCACACCTTAACAAAGACTGAAAGGGAATTTCAAAGTTCAAATGAGTTTCCTAGATGGTGAAGTAAAGTGAGATCATATGAGCCATGCAGTGATAACTGCTCTTTAAATGACACAGCTGAAAATGTCAGCAATACCTCATCATCTGCTTTAAATACTGCTACTCTGCTAAAGGTTAAAAAGAGGTCGAATCTCCTCATGGTTAAACAATACCATTTTTAATGAGATCAGGAGAATCTGTTGGGCGGCTGATAGAAAATGGAGGAAAAGTAGTCTCACAGTTCACTGTGAAATGTGTTCACTGTGCTGCTGTCTGTCTCTAACAAAGAGATTACTTCTCCAAGATGATTACAGAGAACAATGGAAGCTCTTGAACATTATTCTCTGCTATTGACCAGCCACTCAGCATTACCCCCTTGCAGTTCTCTGCATCAGAATGTGAAGAGCTTGCATTGTTCTTCAATAACAAAATAACTTCCATTAGGGCCAGTATTGCTGCTGATGTAAACACACAAATCCTGTAAAAAATGATGTAACTGTGGGAAAATGAACCTGTATTAACTTAGCTTTGCAAGCCTGTCACTGAATGTAGCTCCTCCACCTCATGCATTGACCCTGTACCTAAAGTAGTTTTAAATGGGCGTCCAACAGTGTTTCAGGTATGGTTTCAGGTCATGTCCTGAAGATTATAAATACATCACTGCCACTCAGGCATCTTCTCAGATGCCTTCAAAACAGCTGTTGTTAAATCCTCACTAAAAAAAACCTGCCTAGATGGTTGTGCATTGACCAACTCTAGGCCAATACCTTCCATTAATGAATAAGATACTTGAAAAGATAGTTTCAGGGCAAATGAACTCCTTTCTTAAAGAACACAATATCCTGAAGGAATATCAATCAGGTTTAGAACAGCAGTAGTAGTTAGTACTGAAACTGCTCTTATTAAAATAATTAGTAACCTCAGACTAAACTCTGATGACAGTAAGGTCTCAATTCGTATCCTCCTAGACCTTAGTGTAGTCTTTGATATGATTGACCATGATGTCTCGATCAATCGACTTGGTCTAACTGACCGCGTGTTAACCTGGTTCAAAATATATATCAAAAAGTTTTACGTCGGTCTTGGAGATCATACGTCTGAGAAACATGACATCTGTTTTCGGGGTGCCTTGGTAAGTCTTGGAGTTATTAGTGACATTACCAAGGTGATGAAAACATCATTTTCCCACCTTTATAAACATAGCTTAAGTGCCATTTATAAATCAAAAAGCGCTAAAAAATTGTATTCATGCCTTAATTTCAAGCTGACCTGATTACTGGATTAGGGTTAGGGTTAGGGTTAACCCTAACCACTTTTGAGTAGCATCCTGAAAAAAAAACAACACAAAAAACGAGACTTCTGTTCATTCAAAACTCTGCAGCTCAGCTATTGACCAGAGCAAAGAGGAGAGAACACATTAGTCCAGTTTTAGTTGCTCTGCACTGGCTTCCTGCTTGTATACAATGCCCTTAATGGACCAAGACCATTGTTAACTATTTGCCTTTGAGACCACTGTGGTCATCTGCTGCTAGTTTATTCCCAGCGACAGCCTTTATCAATTACACACTACCTTTTAGATGTCAGTGAAGCCAGCTCTCTAAATAAATGTTGTATTTTGATTTTATGCACTTTATGTATTTATTTTACACTTTATGTAAATATTTTATTTTTTCATTTATTATTATAACTATAAAGTAGATCTAATGTTACCTTGTTTTTTATGTTATGTTATGTTTTATATTATGTTCAGTTTTGTATTTATGTTCACATTTTCATGTGAAGCATGTCATTTATTTGTTGTACTGTGGCACTTTTTGTTTTGTATTTTTCTTGTAGTTTATTGTTATTATTGAGAAACATTATGAATACTTGTATAATATTTGTGAATCCATGTAAACTTTTTTTTTATGTTTATACTGTAGAAATTCTGACTTTTAATGGTGCATTAAAACTAACACCCTACTACAGTATATGGTTATTTGCATTTGTTCTTCTGCCTCCATGTAAAAAAAACAGATAACATTACTTGCAGGCACCACCCATTCAGCATGTCGTCACACAGCAAAAAGCTCGTCCAAGCATATAAATTCTTTCCCACCGTACCAACTGGTTCACAGGAGAAACTCGACTGAGCAGAAGCTAAAATGCCACTGAGTCTTTTGTATGTCGAAGAGAAAAACTGCAGAGACACAAATCTGTTTGGCATGTGAGACAAGAGGCCACAGTTGTTACTGTTAGTGTTCCTGAATATATATCTCCCAAGTTTTATGTAGGACTGAAGTGAATTAATACCTGAAACACACGCACTTCAACATGCATTAACACTATCTTTGTCATTTAAAACTAAAACCCGTAATGCTATGGGCCAAAACAAAATGTTTTAATATCAATTAATTCATATTTGTGTATTTGGGAAGGTGCTACCTAATTAATTGTAATACCATATTATTCATCCAGAAGAATTACAATCTGATCACAGATTACCTCCAATCTCTCATTTCTCATCAGATTAAATTATAAATAGATTTGGGATTTTAGGTGAGATAATGTTACAGCCATACTGCAGCTCTTGATCATCTACACATATCTTGGGGCAGCGCCTTTCAGATTTCAAATCATCTTCACTTTTGTCTACATCATGGTGAACTTCAGACCTTTTAAAATCTTCTCACAGGAAATTCAGAACATCTGTGAAAGAAGTATTATATTTTCCTGTTTTGTTTGGCATCTTTTTCCAGACCAAGGACAGTTTGTACATGTCAAATCCAGAAATGCTACTGTTGTCAAACTCAAGTCGGTAGTTTCATTTGCATATCTTCTCTTGACTAATTTCTTGTCCTAAATATATAATTTGTGAACTTTTCATCTAGCGCCATCAACTGGTCAAAATGTCAAAGGCTATCATTAAATAATGATGTAGTAAAGTAAATAAAAACATATAGTTGTAGAATTCTCTCTCTCACTCTCAGCAAAGGGAAAGGAGTCGTGCCACTGCAGTGCGAGCTAGAAGGACTGATAAATCTGGCTCTGAGGTCAGATTGTTCCACTTGGATGGAGTGGCAGAGGGGGTGAAGGATCGAATAAGCTTCCAGCTGACAGCAGGGAACCAATCAGGCGTGGGAGACTGGAGAGGCTGTCAACAGGCCACAGGTCAGCCTGGGTTGAGTTGTGGCGAGTTGAAACTGAGACCTCAAAAGATGACACTGGATTACTACAACCTATTTTAAGATGCTGGTCCTTCCACCAACAGGAAACGCTTTTTATTGAACAATTATTTAAAAATTATTTGATTTTTATTTGTATGCAATTGTGGAAAAGACAATACAGAAAGAGGACAGTTTTTAAACCCGACATTTTAAATTGTCAAATCCTCTGTGCACACTAGTCTTTCTATTGCAGCCTTTGATTACTTTTTTATTAGTGTAAAAATACTGTGATTTGATTATTTTTGGCATTTTCTGAAGGCAAATTAAAAAAAAAGCATTTCTGATTAAAAATCCCAGAGATTACTTTAATTCCCATCATACGTTGACACAATATAGAAACCATCAGCGTTACTATTGTCATGACCAACGTCACCATCACCTTTGTCCATCTCAACCTCTTTTCCCTCCTCCCATCACTATTCCCCTTTCCTCTTCTCTACCGCCTTCACTCGGCCCTCCAGGCTGTTCAGCCGATGCTCCACTGCAGAAGACTTTTCAGAGCTGGACGTGAGCAAAGTTAACAAGACGCATCCCAGCACCAGGCCGGCCAGGCGCACCGCCGTGGTCTCTGCGCTGGCATTCTTGTCAGTCACCATCAGTCCGAAGAGCCAGAGAGCGAAGACTGTTTTCAGCATCCAGAACACCCGCCTCATCAGGCCAATCAGCAAGCGGAGAACAATGGTCAGCACCCAGTAGCCAATGAGGGCTAACAGACCCCACTGGGCGACTGCTGTCACACCCTCTGGAGTGAAGCGGGGCAGCGTCAGTGCAGCTATGAAAAGAGGAAATCCAGCTTAGTTGACTTGGCAGGAAGAATAAAGCTCAACAACACCTGTGAGCAACAGGAGTAAACACTCTTAAAAAGGAGTGTTACACAAATTGCCCCGAGGGAGAGGCGTGACTTCATATTTTCACTTGCACCTGCTGCCTTCATTGCCACTGATCTACTCTGTGCAAACACTTGATTGCAGTTTATAGTAAGCTTGGAATAAGTGGAGCATGCAGTAAAGCCTAAACACACGCTCATTCATCCTTGTACCCACCATCAAACCCTGTGACTCTAAGGATCTCTGTGACGTAAACGGCGATGACGTTCAGTCCGCTGGCAGCTCCTTCAGCCAGGAATCGGATCACCATCTCCAAAAACTGGGGTTGGGTGGAGGAAGGGTTGAGACATGTTTTGCTTTGTTATCATACTTGTTACAATGAGGAGAGACAGCATTTTGATCACATTAACAACATATCCAACATATCCATGAAAATATATTTACAGCAGCTGTTTGAACAAGGTTAGTAAATATATTAAGAGGCTACTTCGACATCTTTTGATAGAAGAAGTGCTTTATTGTTGACTTGGACAAACAGCTGTGCATGCGAGTGACAGCTGGACAGTGCCCCTCTCTATTCCTGTACAGTCTCTACCCCCCCCCACCGCCAAAATCTAACACGTATACACTGTGTGGCTTCATCCAGCAAGGTCAAGGGTAGTCCAGCAAGTTGGACGAGTATCTTATCTGCACCTGTTGCACTACACACACCAATTCATTCGGGAGGACTGTCCAATACGTCAGAACATGACTCTGGCATCTGTCACTCAACATCAGTGTGTGTGTGTGTGTGTGTGTGTGTGTATCACTTAAAGAAACACACTTAATGATTTACTGATCTGTTTGATTCATACATGATTTTTAGGTTTTTATTTTTAACAAAATAGCTAAAAAGGATTAATTTAAAGGAAATGCAGCATTGCACGTTTTTCTGTGGTCTTCCAAACTAAAATACTAAATACTAAAATACAGCACTAATCTTTGGTTATTTAATGCAATCTACTAGTAATACATCAAGGCTTACTGGAGGATTAAACTTTACCATTAAAATCACTATTTTCCCCTCTTCAAATGGGTTTACTAAAATGGCGTAAGGCTCTTTTTCAGTCTGCACTCAGAGATACCAACTGAGTAATTTTCCATTTCTGCTTTGCAACAAATGTGCAGAATCTTATCAATACAAACTCCTAAATAAGGCTGTACTGTGGCCTCACATGCAAATATCAGTACATAGAAACACATACACACACAGCCACCTCTCCGCTACAGTCATGCTCCTACCCTCTGCACTCTAAATATGAGGTTGACATGGGCTAAACAGAGCCATGTTGAGAGGACTCCGTTTAGGAGACCATGTCAGGGCGGGTTAGATGGAGACACCCAGGAGGTTTCTTACCATGGCCACTGAATAGACGTTCTCCTGACCAAGCAATGACTCTAGAAACAACACAGCACTCTGGGGAAAAGGAAGCCACAGCAGGGTGGAAGCAGGGAGACAGAAGAGTGTGTGTGCATGGGTGAGGGGGATGCATGGATATAAGAAGGGTAGAGAAGATGAGGGGGGATCAGGAGAGAGATTAACAAGTTGAGGGGCGAGAGAAGAGGAATATGTGTGAAGGTTGAATTAGGCTCAGAGGAGAAATGGATGGAGAGAGGTGAGAGGGTTGAAGTTGAAGAAGTAAAATTAGTCATCAGGTACAAGTGATCAAGAAAAGACAGAGCACACAGTGAAGTTATAGCAGCCAGTAAATAGGATTAACAATTAAAAGAAAAGAGGACATTATAAAGCCACTTCCTAGTGCAGAAAAAGGTGGTGCTCCTCCTCTTTGTACCTCAACAGCTGACCGCAACACGCCGGTCCCCACTACTGACTCCACGTACTGCTGGATCTCCTGGCAGGTCCCCGTTATCAAGGTGAGCAGGGTAAAAGCCGGTGGGCTCCCCCGAGTCGGTTCGGCCTTCTCAGCTCCAACCAAGCCGAACACCATCACACAGGTGGTGAGGAAAAACGCAGCCATGACGCATCCAGCGCGCCCTGAGCCAGGCGCACAAAAAGTCATAGTTGTGGATTTGAGAACAAAAGTGAAAAGTGAAAAATGGATTTCTGCACACGGAGCAGGTTGGGCAGCCTGTGTTCAATGACTCAGACAGGCTCTTAAATCAAAGACTTAAAATGGCTTCTGGTGACAGCAGTCAGGCTTCAAAGCGATTTTTTAAAAACATGCTTCAGTTCACAATAGGCAGTAAAATATGAGGCCAAGTACGCCAGCTTCTTAAATTGGATGTAATACTAACTGATTCAAGTGTGTAATCTGCTAATTAGACAAGCCCACGTTGTAAATAGAGCTCTATAATAAGTCAGAGTGATATGACTGAGTATTTAATTATAAACTTTGGCAGCGTTGCAAATATCCAATCTAGGACCGCTCCGCTCCGTCAAGGACACACCAGCATTAACAGTGGCTATATTTGGTAAGAAACCGTTAAAGGCTTAGATCCAGCAGTAGTCGAGATGTCTGACCATCAGTCCAGATACAGCAGAAAGTTGTTGATAAGAGATACAGTGCAGCGACGTGTCCCAAAGTTACTTTTCTGTTGCAGCTTTGCGCGTAAAAGAAAACGGTGGAAACGCGATGACGTTGAGCTGACCACGAGTCTCCTAAAGCTTCTTATTTCAGCTCTGAGCTCCACAGTCAACTTTACTGCTCCTTTGTCTCCGAGCCTGCATCAAATGCGCTGCTGCGATGGATTATATTGCACAATCTTTAAAAAAAAAAAAAAAAAAAAAAAATCCCTGTCGCTGCTGCCGCATGGCACTCCCTTCCTCCCAGCGCTTTTTTAACGACTGTTTCCAGTGTGCAAACATGACTAGGTCTTAAAAAGGAGGAAGAGGAGGAGGAGGAGGAGGAAGGGGGGGTGGAGAAAAGCGGTCTGCATAGGATAAACAGAGATTTGCACACTGGGACTTGTGGTCTAATAGTTCCTCCTAACACCACATATCAAGATTACTAATTCAAATCTACATAGGTACATTTTGACAACGGTGGAAAGTAACGAAGTACATTAAGTTAAGCACATTACTGTAATTAAGTACCCTTTTGCAGTACTTGTACAGTACAGTATTTCCATTTATGAATATTTTCCATTTGATGCTACTTTATATTTCCACTCATGCTTCATTTTAAAGTTAAGTATTGCACTTTTTACTCCACATTTATTTGACAGCTTTAGTTTCTTTTGAAATTAAACTAAAGATACATTCCAACCTTTTTGTCTTTTGACATCTTACAAAAATCATTGTGGGGTCACATTTAAGATGTTTTTGAGTTGGTAACAGCTCCCTCTAAACTTCTCAAATAGTTATATGTTAATATGTTAAACAATAAATGTTGAAATGTACCAATATTTTACCAAAAATCCAATAACTGGAAATATTTGTGTATCAAACTTAGTTTTTTCTTCTTTCCTTTCGTTAATCATCTCATGACCCCTCTGATTTATCTGACGACCCTTTGGAGGAGCCCGACCCCTAGGTTGAGAACCACTGGACTCAACTACTTAGCTGTATATAAAGTAGTGTAAACTAGCTCCACCTCCAGCTACAACAGTAACATGCTGCTCTAACACTGATACTTCAGTATTAATAATCTAATGATATCATATATAATAATTTATCGGTCAGAGGGACCAACCCACTACTTTTACTGTAATACTTTAACTACATCTTTGATACTTATGTACCTTAGTAGGGTTTTACACACAGCACTTTTACTTGTAATGGAGTATTTTCACATTGCTGTATTTGTACTTATGATCTACACTTCTTCCACTGTATTTAAGAAAAAAAGTGAAAAGGAAAGTGCAACCAGACACTTCTGAAGTCAGTTTAATAACTAGCAGAACAGCAATTACACAGAATCAGGAGATTGTGGAGATTTCAGGACAGTTTGGAGCAGGAAGAAGCAGTTTTCAAATAATAATAAAAAAAAGAAACAATAATGACAGTCTGTACATACACACTAAGATTATACAAAATGTCCACTTCATTGGGAGGAATGCTGTTCTCTGACTGTACTGGTCTTTTTCTTTGTATACTGGTTTGTGTAATTGCCTGTTTTCAAATACAAATACACACTCACACGTACACACATACACACATACACACGACACACACACACGACAAAATCTAGTGTGTGATGCAAACTCACAGAACGTCGTCTCTCTACGTACCAGTATCTGAAAACATACAGTGAAGTAGTGGGTACTGAATGGGGGAATTTTGAAATCAGTCAGTGTTGAAAAAATGAATTAAAGCATTCAGTTCAGAGCATCATCAGTTCGAGGCTGCAGTCACCAAGCGACGTGCACACTGACAGTATCCCGAGCACACAGGAGGAGGGAACGCGAGCCGGATCCAAGTCTGGCTCCTGGCAGTGTCTGTACCACCGCTTATATCGTTCACCTCTTCTTCCCAGCCCGTGTTTGTGACTAATCGTAGCTCTAGCCGATGTAAATGCGATGGAAGTCGTTGGCTCCGAAAGCAGCGTTGCACTTGGGGCACTTCCTCTGGCGTGTGTCGTAGCGCGTCTTCACGCACTCGAAGCAGAAGACGTGGAAGCACTTTGTCAGGACTGCATCCTTCACACGGGAGTTGCAGCATGGACATGTTAGACGTGCCTGGGGTAGAGAGAGGAAGAGAAAGAGAAAAGTGGATGTGGGGGAGGAGAGAAAAGGCTCATCGTGGTTTGAACAATAAACTGAGGGGCCATTTTTGCCCTCAGCTGAGTGGTTCTTAATGAATGGACACAAATATCTAGGGCAGCGGGGAGGAGGCTCGTGGTTATAGAGACTGGCCTTCAAGCTCAACTGTCCTTTCCCAAGAACATGTTACATGATATGAAGGCTGATGCGGCCGTGGCTGATTTTTCAAGACCATGAGTCTGTGCTGGAGAGCAGAAATAGGACAGTGACTCTACTGACGGTGTTTGACCCTTTGTAACTGAATCAAACTGGGTTAATATTTATAATCTGCAAATGTGTTGGTCATTAGAGTTTAAATTTTAAAACGTGTCCTAGTGTGTACCCTGTCCAAGGAGTGTGATCGCACCGAAAGTTGGTCTCAATTGGTGCAAAGAGTCTTAATAATGACTTTGTATCATTCAGTTAACAATGGCTACTTTCAAGTGAACAGAGCCTGCAGACCAAACAGTTATATAAGAATAAAACCTGTTATTAAGAGATTCTGTAAAAGGCGAGCGATTCCAGTGCTGTCTCTGTACAACTGGACATGTCTGCTCTATTTTACCACCTCAGGTGTTCATCCCATCAGGTGACATCTAAATATGACTGCTGGTTCAGACTTTAGTTTGCTGCTGGTTGTTGAATTTCAATATCTCCATTCTTAAACTTAACATTCATGCTCAACAACATAACTATGAGACTGTATGTTTTGGGGTAATTTCTTTGAGTCCTTCAGGATTATAGATTCACGTATTTTAAGATCAACACAGCTGTTGTTTTTGTTAGAAGAGGTTCAGGGACATCTGACTTTAAAACATATCAGCACAGTTAAACATGACTGAGCCATTCAAAATAAGTGGACATGCTTTAAACCCCGACCAGTGTCCATGATGCTGTTTAGCTGATGTTGCACCCCGACCGCAAATTATTCAGTGTTCTTATATCACAGAAACTCACCTTGTACTCGCTGATTTCTTCATTAAGGATATCATCTCCGTTGCTGATTTTCTCAGCTGGTTTCTTGGCCTTCTCAATCTTTCTCCTAAGTTTGGAGATGTCCTCCTAAAACACATTTTAATTTGACAGCTGTGAGTAAAAGGAGCTCATCAACAGACAAAGTGTTCAATCTCTGATGAGCCTAACAGCAACGTGAAACCAACACATTGACAATGTTAGTGATGTGGAACAGTTGCAACCATTTCAGCAGAGCGTAAGACTATTTTCTCTCTGTGAGCAGTAATGTCCTGGACTCTCCTGGCAACTGTTGCCAAGATATATCAATCAACCAATCAATCAATCAATCTTTATTTGTATAGCGCCAAATCACAACAGAGTTATCTCAAGGCACTTTACACATAGAGCAGGTTCTAAACCAAACTCTTCAGGTTTTAATTTTAAAGAGACCCAACATTCCCACATGAGCAAGCACTTGGCAACAGTGGCAAGAAAAAACTCCCTTTGAACAGGAAGAAACCTCAAGCAGAACCAGACTCAGAGTGGGCGACCATCTGCCTCGACCGGTTATAGTGTGCAGATTAGCATTCTTTAAATGTTAAATTTGAATGTTAAACTGCAGTTGAGTTCAAGCAGTCTGATTTGAATGCACTTTATTCACTTGGTTTACACTGTGTAAGTTGTAGACTCTTTACCTTTGTTGTCAATGTGAGCAAAAATCTTGTGAACGCAAACACAACCTCTATGAATGTAACTGTGTGAAACTTTGTTTAACTTCATTTGCAACCAAGTGTTTCTACATGTTTTACCTGTGCTCGTCGGGCATTAAAGGACTCCTTCTCCCTCGAGATGCTGTTCTCTACGACCTCTTCTCTGACCAGGCTGAGCCTCTGCTGAACCTGCTCCAACTGAGTTCGCACCTCCTCTGACAGCAACGCCGAGTCCTGAGCCTAAATGACGACAGGAGGAGACAAACAGAAAGGAAACAACAACTCAAGTCGATCTGTTAAAAGTAAAGTTTGTATTCTCCCTAAATGGAAATATTCTTTCTTATTAAAACTTTACTTATCCTTTTTATATAAATGTGCGTTTGAGGATTAAGTGTTCATACATGAGTGTGTTTTACAGTTTGGTTTGCAGCTCATCTTGCACTCTGCAGCTGTGGCTCATGGTACCTGAATGATGCGTTACCTTGCGTTTGTTCATGTCCAAAGCCTGCGTCCGCAGTGCCAACTCTCTCTCAGCAGTACTGATGGTGCCCTGCAGGAGGCGCTCCTTCTCCTCAAGCTTCCTCACCACCTGCAGCTGGGCATCGACCTGAAAAATCCACAAAAAATTATGTAAGAAAATGAAGATTAAAGATTCATTAAAAAAACATGATAAGGGTGCATTTTTGTGGATGGCATCATTTTTAATGGCACTCGAAGTCAGTAAGAATTCATTATAGCTAGTTTTCACTTCAGTTTAACTTTGTGCATGTCACAAAAGAAGCATGTATAAGCTTGTATCCTTGCAGATCGCTGGCGGTTCACCTGAGTTTTTAAAGTCAGCAGTTGGTCAGCTAGCTCCTCCTTCTCCTCTTTTAGCAGCTTGTGGATCTGGTTAGACTTGATCCGCTCGCTCATCAGCTTGAAGTTGGCATCGTCTTTTTCTCTGAGCTGCTGCATCAGACGAATGTTCTGTTCCTGCATGTCTTCGAAGGCCTGGCCCGTCACATCCATCTCGCTCAGCAGCGCGTCCTCCTCCTGCACAGGGAGCAAAGGGGTGAGACGGAGTGTCAAGAGGACGAAAGGAGAACCAGGCAAATGCTAAATAAAATGGCCGACTCGCTCACCTGTTTTGCAATAGACAGCTTTTTGTTGAGGATGTCGATCTGCTCCTCCACAGAGCGGATCTTCCTAAGAGCTTCTTCGTCTGCCATTTTCTTTCCTTCCCTCCTCTCTCTCTCCTCCAGCTCCCTCAGCCTTTGCCGCAGCTCATCTCCCTGGAATCAGTATTGTTATCATGGGAATGCATCAGTTAGTAAATTCTTTCCTTCTTTTTTATACTATATTATAGTATTATTATGTTAGAGTAGTTCATTTTGAGTATTTTTGACCACAACACCAGGCAAATTCCTTGTATGTGCAACACTATAATCAATGAGTGTTTCCACTGGGAGTGTCTTAGCAGCGTCTCTCTGCGCCGCAGCGCTATCAATCCGCAGCATTTCTATTTTTGACAGAGCCATTTCTAACTCGCGACAAGCTCAACAGAGCAGATTGCACCAGACAGGAAGTCAGACACAGAATGGGCATAATAAAACATCCGTCTTTCAAAATAAAACAACCCGTGCGGCCTCCCAATCGAATAAAACAGACAGATAAAGACACCATCTAGCTACGTAACCTACTGACACATGGTATAAGCACAAAAATCAAAGAAAATTACCAAATCAACTAAATTTGAGCAAGTTAACAAAATCGGGCTGTTTAGTTGTGCTGCTACTACAATAATTACGGTAGACCAAAGGCACTCATTCGGATTTGATTGGGCTACCGTAATTACTGTATTAACAGTGCAACTTCATTTTAAAAGGCAGATTTCTCTCCCAGAGCATGCTCCGCTCCGTTGCTGTAACGCTCCCGGTGTGAGTTGACGCCAGGCAGAGGACGGCGCTAAACCGTGGCGCAGCTGTTCCGCGCCGCTGATGGACCCGGTGGAAATCCCCAGTTACTTGGCAATAAATGTGACTGACTTGAATAAAGCTGTGCTAAGAAATGTAATGCACTATCTAGCTGTGTGTCAATCAGCTGAAACGATCAAAGCCAAAAGAGAGAACCAGCACAAATATCCATAAGTCATGTTATTAATGTCCAAATACAATACATGTGTAGTGCAAAGTGTTGATCACCTCTGACTTGGCCTTCTTCTCTGCAGCCATGAGCTGGACTTTGTCCCTCTGCTCCTTGGGTGCTGAGCGGTACATGTCCAACAGCAGCTTCATCTCCCTCTGAGACTCCTGAGCTTTCCTGAACAGTCAGGGTTAGAGTGTTAATCACAACTGTCATCAGCAGCTTCATCCAAAAATATGAAAAGAATCAGAAATCAATAAGGGCTCTGCCAATAAGTTATTTTTTGTGGGGGTGACGGGGACAAGAGAAGTAAACATCATTTTTAGTCAATTTCAAAGTGACAACAGTTTTGTTTACTTGCCATATATTAAATCAAGGGTCTATTTTTTCCCCTGTGATCATGCTGGTGATTCACAGTCATATGATTTTTATTTAACATACTTACAAAAATCGCTCCCTCAGCAAAAACATTCAAACAAATGTTTAGATAAACAACAACAGAGAGTTGAAGATGAACACGCTGGTAACAAAAAGGTGGTAGAAATGGCACCTCCTGGGAGTTAAAATTGTCAGGCATGAAGCATAATCCTAATTCTTAACAAACATATTATTTGCCCATATTATTTGTCTGTCAATAAGCAAAGCAAACATATTATGTAACATGTCAGTCAAGTTCTTCCTGCATCACAAGCTGTGTGTATGTGTATATGTATATGTGTGTGTGTGTGTGTGTGTGTGTGTGTGTATATGTATATATATATGCATTTGTGTGTATGTGTTTGCATTTGTGTGTGTGTGTTCTTTGTGATGCAAACATATGAAATGATTCAGCAGGCTGGATGCTCGCTGGAACATGGGCTGAAATTTCCAGGTTAGACAACAGTCTCATAAACTACGAAACACAAGCAGACACTCAGCATTATCTTTAAATTAAAATGACCAGAAGCACGCATGCCACTCACTTGAGCTCAGCTCGAACAATTTTCAGCTGTTCCATTTCCTTCCTCTTGGATCCTCCAACCATGGACAGCCGCTCTCCGGCAGACTCCTCTAGTTGGCTACTGCTCCCTGGCTTCTCCTTCTCTTCCTTTATCACACCGCTGCGGGTTGGCCTCTCCCTCTCCTTTTCTTTCTCCCTCTCTCTGTCTTTCTCCTCTTTCTTAATAAGGTCCTTTTCTTTCTTTTCCTCCTTCTCTTTTTTATCTTCTTTCTCCTCCTCCTTTAGTGTGGGTTCAGGTTCTACTCCAGGCTCGGTTTTCACTGAGGCGCCTGTAGAAAGACGAGACAAAGCTGGAATCGTCAGCGGGGACAGTCCTAACATTTCATACGAATATTGCCAACAGGCCATTTCAGTTGTCTGCAACGGTAAAAATGTGAATTAACGTTTACAGTCAGTTAACTAGTTGTTAGTTACCAGTGCTGCTGGGTGTAGAGGAGCCGTTGTCAGGGTCTGTCTTCAATACAGGATCCCCCGAAACAGTTAGGGTCGAAGGAGAGGTTGTCTCATCTTTCACATCCATCTCTGTGCTAGATTGGAACTGGAGGATGGCGTTGCCCTTTGAAGAACGGATCTACAGGGGCATCATATGTGATAAACTTCAGTGTGATGTTCTGCTGTGTTGTGCTTCACTACACACATCAGATATAACATGTGCTTCCATCAAAGTCAACCATCAACCAATAATTGTTATATTTCTTCTTCTGACTGCAAAGGTTTCGCTTTGTCTCCTTTGGACCTACCTGATTGAGTTCTGTTTGCGTCTCTCTCAGTCTAATTTTGTATTTCACGACCTCTCCCTTCATCTGCTGGTTGTGGGTTTGCAGCGTGCTAATCAGATGGCGCATCTCTCTGTTAATAGGGCCTGAGAGACAGAGATGGAGAGAAACAGGAACAAACAAAATAAAGTTTAGAATTCTGAAACATGTTTTGTCAGCTAGTATGCACTTCAGTCAGTGTATAAACCACAACCTCAGACACTTACCTGCCTGCTCGTTGGCAGCGAGAGTCTGTTCAAATTCGATGCGCAACATCTCATACTCCTTCCTGACCTGGGCCAGTGTGTCCTCCAGCTGAAACACCTCTGTGCGAACTTTCCTCTGCAGAGCAACTTCATCATTCTGCATACAGAGAAAGTAGTAAGTAAGAGAGGGATGAAGCTCACATTAACAGATGCTGGCAGAGACACAATCACACACTTGCCTCCATGTGCTCCAGCTGTCGAAGGCGTGCCGTCCTTGTAGTGTTAAGGCGAGCGCGTGTCTCATCTAACTGAGCCTTGAGGATCAGAGACTCGTTGTAAAGCACAGAAAACTGTGACTGCAGACATCGATACTCAGAAGTCTCTTTCACCATGCCCTCCGCTCGACTCAACAACTCCGTCTGAGAGGAAGAGAGAGGAAGACAAGACAGAGAGGGAAAAGGAGCAACAGAAAATATTCAATAAAATCAAGTTTTTAATTGATTTTATTATTAGTATTATTAATTTCTTTTTTGTTTTTGTTTTTTAAAATCCAGCAACTAATGGTATGCCAGAAATATTTTGAGGTAACATGTTTTCCTAATGAAATATTTCTAACCATTAATTGTAAAACTTCACTCTGGCATCAAATATACTGGAGATGCACCTCATTGACTTGAACCAGTATATCAAAAATGTAGAGACGATTAACAAGTGGTGTGGATTACTTTTAGGAGCATAAAGTTGAATTAAATAAATTATAAGTAATTTAATCCACGGACGGGTCATTTTCCAAATCAAACACTCAAATCAGAAGTTCACCTTCATGTTGTTGTTCTCCTGGTGGACAGTCTGCAGGTCCTGCTGGAGCTTCTGCAGCTCAGTGAGGCGGTTGTCTGCAAGCTCCTGGTTCTCCTCCAACTCGCTGTTCATTTCCTCAAACTTAAAAGAACAAATGATGGAAAAAGTCATCAAGTATTCAAAGCAAGATGTTGAAAGAAAAAACAAACAAACAAAATGTTAGGAGCTCTCGTATCACTTGTATTGTTGTAAAAAATAGTAAAAAAGTTCCTACCTTTCTCTTGTTAATAGTGATGGTCCCACATACGCTGCTGGCCTCCCCACACACCTTATAGCCTTTGCTGTTCACCTGGGATGCAGGACAGAAAGTGTTATAACCAACCTCAACATAAACACATATGGCACTTTTCCACAGTACAGCTCCAGCAGCACTACTCGGCTCGACTCGACACGGTTCCAGATACAACCTTTTCCATTACAAAAAAGTACTGACTCAACGTGGGCGGGTCGTCATAGCACGGCTCCGCGAAACTGCCATGACTTCGTTTTATATGCGACACAAACACATAAACAATGGAGGACATGGAGGCCGTGGTGTACTTGCTGCTGTATGTGACTTTCTGTCACACACAAAGCAAGAGAAGAGAAACGAATGACTGTAACGCTGTTAAAAATGCCCGGTTTGATTCTTGTGTGGGATGGCTAATGACTCTGCAGCGACAACTCTTCTGACCAATCAGTGGCCCGCAGTCTGTTGACGTCACATTTAGTATCGGCTCGGCTCGCTTGGAATCTCAGCAGAGCTGGTACTTAAAAAGTACCAGGTACCAGGTACTATCTCTAGTGGAAACGCAAAAAAAATGAGTCGAGTCGTGCTGGAACTGTGTAGTGGAAAAGCACCAACAGTGAAAGGCTGACAAACATACACACAGAAAACCTCCTCACCCTTTCCAGAATCTCGCTCAGGTGTGCATTGAGCCGATTTTCTCGCCGACGGATCTTCTCCATGTCCCACTGAAGCTCCTCGATCAGAACCTGCAGCTCGCTGACACGCTGGTCTGCCTTGTTCGCTGCACGCCCCAGAGACCGGGACTGGGCAATGTAAGAAAACAGAGAGACTTAATGGCACACACAAGGGCTAACAGAAATATAATAACTGCTAAAATATTACTCTTCTAAGTTTACTAGGTTAAAGCGCACCAAACCAGCCTCCAAATGTGGTAAAACAAGCTCAAAGCACATTTTTGTAACTGTAAAGGTTGGCTGTACCTGAGAGGGAACATACTGCATCAGTGAATTTAAGCCCTACCTCGCTGGTCATGTGACTGTGTTTCTGCTTGAGGTCTTCAGTCAGCTGTTGTAGCCGCTCATTTTCACTGGTCAGGAGGGCGTTTAGTTTGGAAGCTGCCTGCCACAAAGTGCCCTCTGGAAAGAAAGAAACAATAGTATAGTGACACGATGTAATGTGTAATAATGTGATGTCCTCAGCTATACTCCATCTCTATCTCACCAGCTTCAGAGTCCAGCTCTGTCTTCAGTTGGTCCACAGTGCTCTTTAGACGAACGTAGATCTCCACCACGCGATTGGCCTGCTTCTGGCTGGACTCCACCCTCTCCTGGAGCTCGGCCTCCATCTCCTCACTGCTGCTGCTGGCCAGCGTGGCGAGGAAAGAGTTGGACGTCTCTCCCTGGTGGCCTGGGTGACACATGTGGATTTGAACAAATATAGAAAGCTCCAACACAGTTTTCACAATGGATTTTTTAAGCTATATATTGTTTTTTTACACTCAACAGTATTTTCTGATGCAAATACTATGGTACTGTTAATCCTTTATAACTGTACATAACTGTATAAGTAAAAGTAAAATATCTGTGGGGAAAGCAAGACCTTATTGCACACTGTCCTCCTGCCATACTATCATTAGTGCTTGTATTTTATTTCCTCTCCAACAGAGGTAAAGACACTGGTATAATCTAAGCCAAGGTGCACTGAGGCTGCTCGGAATTTTCTGGTTTCATTTATCTGTGAATATTTCTTTAAATTTGACTGAAGTCGATGCACTACCTCTCACAAATATCAACATCTCATCTAGTAACAGCTATAGCATATAGCTATTTAACCCATTGTCTTTGCTCAGTCCAAAAGTAAGAAGATGCTGTGTAAAACTGGGAGTTGTGTGACCCAGTCTGGTAAACAAATATATATGTTATTGCCTTCTCAGTCATGATCCTACATTAACATCCCTTTACCTCTCTCTTTTGCCCTTTCCTGGTTGGAGTCGCCATCAGGTTCAGGAGTTTCTGGCTTCAGGCTCCGCCCCTCACCTGCTGGAGATTTCTCTGGTTCGCTGGGTGATTGGTCATAACGCCTGATGATAAACTGAATGTTTTCATCAAGCTGAAAGCAAATGGAATTAGGGAAAGAAAACAGCATTACATTTAGACTTTATGATTAATCTTTACAGTGTTGATGGTGAACAAGCAAGTTTGGTTTCTTGCTTATCATTCTGTGACAGTTTACCTGGTTCCAGTATCTATTAAGAATCAGAAGACTAGCATCATCAGTGGCCTGGCGGGTCTCCAGTCTTTCAATTCGCTCTCGCAGTTCATCCTCAATCACCTGCAAACCAACAAATACAAGAGATGAATATTCTTTGGAGCAACAGAGTACACATGTGCAGATTCCTCTGTGTGTTTGTGTGTGTGTGAGTGTGTGTGTGTGTGAGAGAGAGAGAGAGAGAGAGAGAGAGAGAGAGAGAGAGAGAGAGAGACTGGATGTAAATAGTGTGTGTGAGTGTGTGTGTGTGTGTGTGAGAGAGAGAGAGAGAGAGAGAGAGAGAGAGAGAGAGAGAGAGAGAGAGAGAGAGAGAGACTGGATGTAAATGTTGGTAGAAATTCTACCTGTCTTTGATCAAGAGCTTCTCCCAACTTTCGGTTCTTGGCCTGGAGAGCTTTGATGTCTTGTTCCTCCTGAAAAAGAATTGATTCAAGCAAGATTACAACCACACACATCAGCTAAACAAACAAACACTTTACATTATCACGATCAGAGTTATGAGTAAATACAAGTATCTCACCGTGTTGGACACCCCTCCCAGTTTGATGACCGTCTCCACCGCGGTGGCCCCTCCGGCAGCGGCACTGACACCAGGACCTCCGTCCTCTCCGTCACGCTCCCTGCGCTTCTCTGGGGGAGCGCCGGAGGACGAGGGACCGCTGGGGTCAGCAGGACGCTTCTGCCCCGACATCCTCAGACACCTGGAACAAACTAAGAGAAAGATAAACAGCAGAAAGTGAATGATGGATAAACTGGAGGACTGGTGGCTTCATATGGTTGTGCTGAGTGAATGAAAAACTAGAGTACTTGATAGACTTTATCGCTAGAAGTGACCGAAATGTTTATTTTAAGCCCATATCCACCTGAATGATGAGTGGTGGAAATAAACACACTCCAAACTTTCTGCTACAACACTTTTAAACCCAAACAAGCTGCTTCAAATGAACTGAACGTAACGTTAGGCTAACGGTTAGGCTAACGTTAGCCGTTTGCTAACGCGAGCTTTAATTAATGTCGGCGGCCAAGAAATCACTATTCTGACAGATTAATGCGTTAAAGTTTTAATGCCATACATTCTTATCAAACTCAGTCCAAGTCTTACCGCTTTTAACAAGACAGTTTTTGTGTTATTAATGAATCTGTCTGTGGATGTTGATGTTGCGGCTTCTTGCCTCTCGGAAGCGGAAGCAGCAACGGTCATGGTGTGACATCACAGCGCCCTCTGACGGCCCGGCGGGCCAGGGTGTCCAGGATCTGCTGCTGGGCCCCTGGTGCCTGCGATTCCCCATACAGTACAGTGCACACACATGTCAGATTTATCCAGTTCTTTAATTCGGAACCCCATAAACCAAAACAATGCTCCTACACTGCAATACTATAGCCACCAGATTTGCTGTTTAACTGGTTTGAAACACAGCTTTGTTAGTAAAATGCACCATGTGAGCACAATACAAATAAATAAATAAATAGCCTACAGTATTTGTATAATCTATATGTTTTTCTATTTTTACTGTCCACGTGCTGCTGTAACACTGAAAATTTCCCCATTGTGGGATTAATAAATGTATATCTTATCTTATCTTATCTTATCTTATAAGGTGGGCCACAAGATATGGCACAGTTGATGTTGTAGCTACTTTTAATGGTGTAAAATCATAAACACATTTGCAAGTAATTCAATTAGAAGAAAGCATCAAACACAGTGAACCAGAGGCTTTTGGGCCTCCCGGGGTTACCTGCTTTTTCCTGTTGGTAATACAACCCTATCATAGTTATAGAATTCAGTTTAATAAAATATTACTAATACATACAAATTCATATTTAAGTACTAATTAAGTACTTATTAGTACTTAAGTACCAATATGTACTAATTCATAAACATTGTGTTACAACCCAAGAAAATGGAAGCATGCAGTTAACTAAAGACTGCCATTTGCAGTGTACATGGATGATTTCCTTTCATTAAATCTACCAAGACAAATCTGAAATCTCCTGATCTAATCAACATGGCTTCACAGTAGAGATTTGCAGCCCTTTGCAGTAAATGCAGTGGTACTGCACCAATATCCCCAAGCACTATACAACAAGTTGTACTTGTAATACAGTGCTTAGGGATATTGCTGAAATAATCATGGAACTTAAGCCACATTTCTTCAGGGCTATCTTATTTTATATAGTACCACTACTTACTTGTGGTGGTCTGCAAAACCTGTTTGTCTGTGACTGTTTGCACTCTCCTCACTCTCTCTTTTCTCAGTCCTTATGTAAAAGGGGATTTGCAGACAGAGGCTGACCTCTGATCAGCAGTATTAAAGAGTACATTGCACCGGGTGCATGGTCCAGGTTGTGTAAAAGCTGGCTTATAATTATTTGAGTTACAGATTCAGCCCAACCTATGGGGTCAAATATCCTTATCTGTTGATGTCACTGTGTAGTCTGGTGGCTACACTAGAAACAGCCCCAACATGTTTTTTGGGGCCATTTTCAGCAATCGATATGAACTCTGTTTATGTGTGACGTATTTGACAAGCAATGTGACGCATGAAGCTGATACACAAGGTAGCATGAAAAAGCAGTTTTTGGTCTTTAACTCACATTAAAGGCATATTATTTGTGTCAAACAGATGAACAAACTAATGGAAAAAGGCAGAAACTATCACAATATGCAGAGAGCATTCCCCAATTCTTTATCAAATCTGAAATTAAGATGACACAAGTAATTCATTATGTAATTACTGACACAAAATAAAAGTTCAAGTTTCTTCTTGTTTAAAGGACAGCTGAAAATGATTGTAAAATCCCACATTTTTGCTTAGACTACAGCCAAGTGAGATAAAGAAGCAAAAGATGCTGATGTAATCCAAAGTTAAGAAACAAAGAAACCAGAATTGCAACATTGCAGCAGACCTCATGTTACAGTTCACCTGTCTTTTTTTCGTGATGCAACAGCAGACAAAAGCAGGAGGAGTCAGGGCTGTTTAGAGACTGCGTGATGCATGCATGTATTGAAGCATGCAGGTTTCGATTTTATGATTTGCTTCAGGCGAAACACTGTGTTCCCATCATGTTTTCAACTCATCCCCCCAAGTTCTGATATAAACTTAAAGTCCACAAAGGAGCATTGATGCCACACCACCACACAGACACCGCCCCTGTCTGTCTGATGGGGCCAATTGCTTTACCGGGATGACGCACGCCCCGCCACATCACGATGCAGCGCCTCCTCCTCAGCTCCAGGCACAGGATAAATACAGCTTTGTGGACAATTTTTCGGCCTTCGCAATCAGTTCAGTTACTGTTTGGAGGCTGCCGAGGCTGTTGACCACGTCTGTTGTCGTCGCTCTTTGATTCAAATCTCAAGTAGGTCAAGTTGTATCTGTCTCCATGTGGCTTTTTTTTTCAAGGACAAATTCACTGATTTGTGCAGCACTTGACTGTGTGTGCGCTGTTCCTCATGTCCCAAGAGTGCAGAGTTGGAAGTCAGTTTGCATTTATGGATTTAAGCTGCAAGTGTTATGTAAAGTTTATAAAATTAGTTTTATGTTGGAGACATTATTACATAAGGCTGTTCAAATTCATTACTGCAAGATGAAGGAAGTACTGTGCTCTGTGCATGAAGGGACTCGTGTTGCCTGCAGCTGCTATTTATCATCTGTCTCAATGAGTTAATGCAAATACTTAGAAGGAAACACACATCCGCGTTGAGGTTGTTGTTTTCCCAAGCAAACTATGTTCATGCTTTTCTGTCCAAATATGATCGGTTTGTTACAGTAGGGTGTGTTTTGCAGAAAGCTTTGGATAAACACCATATAGCAAAGGGAACTTTGAACTTGTGCTGCAAATTAAGAGGGAGAGCTTATCTGTTTTGATGGCCAAAGTTCAACCATGCAAGCCAAATATTTACAGAGGTGATGCAACAGAGGCAGGAAGTCAGAGGGGCACATTGTCTTGTGAAGAAAAAAAAAGATTAAGTCTTCCTCATTCCTCAACTTTCTTGATGAGTTCTTGATCACCTGTGAAGTAACTTTTTTTTTTGTTGTTGTTGTCTTCTCTAGGATGACTCACCAGTTTCCATCACTCTCTCCGGAGCAGAAGAAGGAGCTCTCTGACATTGCTCAGAAGATTGTGGCTCCAGGAAAGGGTATCTTGGCTGCAGATGAATCAACAGGTGAGTGCGCACAGTGACAATTCCTTCCAAAGATGAGATGTAGTTGTAAGAGAGTGTAACCGAAATGGATTTCCATCCTTCTTTCTTTTAAGGCACCATGGGAAAGCGTCTCCAGAAAATCAACGTGGAGAACAACGAGGAGAACCGTCGCAGCTTCCGTGAGCTTCTCTTCTCCTCCGATTCCACCATGACCAACTGTGTGGGTGGGGTCATCTTCTTCCACGAGACGCTCTACCAGAAATCAGACAGTGGCAAGCTCTTCCCCCAAGTCATCAAGGACAGGGGGATTGTTGTCGGCATCAAGGTGAGGAGTCTGCATGCTGAGATCCCAATCCAGCATCATGTATGCCCCTGATAACTACATTTCACTTGCTGACCTTTTATTGAGAGTTAATGGGTTTGTTTGGTTTTCATGCTTCAGGTGGACAAAGGCACAGCTGGTCTAAATGGAACAGATGGAGAGACCACCACACAAGGTAAATTGATTAGATTCATATTGGAGCTTGAAATCTTTTATCTCTTAACACTGCACAATAATATGGCCATTGCATAACAACATTCTCTATCTTGGCATTTCCATATAGGTCTTGACGGTCTCTCTGAGCGCTGCGCCCAGTACAAGAAGGACGGTTGTGACTTTGCCAAGTGGAGGTGTGTGCTCAAGATCTCAGACGGTTGCCCATCAGCTCTTGGCATTGCAGAGAATGCCAATGTCCTGGCCAGATATGCCAGTATCTGCCAACAGGTGTGTAATCTGTTTGTAATGCAAACATCTCAATAGAAATGACTGAATTCTTCTTGATCATTACATTGATCATTATATCATTGTGATCGGCTCATTTTAAATGTATATTCATGTACTTTATCAGAATGGCCTGGTGCCTATTGTGGAGCCAGAGATCCTGCCTGATGGAGACCATGACCTGCTGCGCTGCCAGTATGTCACAGAAAAGGTTGGTACACTAGCTCTGGCTCTATCAGCTAATTACAAGGCCACTAGAAATGAAGTATTTTTCACATTTACATATAATTATATGTAAGTGACATTTTATATTAAGTGTGTTGTAATGAATCTGCATATTCATCTTTTAGGTTCTGGCTGCTGTGTATAAGGCTCTGTCTGACCACCATGTGTACCTGGAGGGCACCCTGCTGAAGCCCAACATGGTCACAGCTGGACACTCCTGCACTAAGAAGTTCACCCCACAGGAGGTCGCCATGGCCACAGTGACTGCTCTGAGGCGCACTGTCCCTGCCTCTGTGCCTGGTGAGTGTTGTCTGTCAAGTTAAAGAGGACTAGGTTTCTCTTTTTTGACTTCTACAGTATATAATGAGTAGCATGTTGTTTCCTGTGACTCTCCAGGCATCTGCTTCCTGTCTGGTGGCCAGAGTGAGGAGGAGGCCTCCCTCAACTTGAACGCCATCAACCAGGTACCTCTCCATCGTCCCTGGAAGCTGACCTTCTCTTATGGCCGTGCACTCCAGGCATCTGCTCTTGCAGCCTGGCAGGGCAAAGCTGCCAACAAGGCCGCTGCACAGCAAGCTTTCTGCACCAGGGCCAAGGTAAGTTTCAGCACACATGAATGACTAACAATGAATACACATTAATGAGCTATTGACACTTATCAATTTTATAGGTTTTGGACTGTGCACACAATTGGCTATTAAATGACTTTATCTTGTATTACCCAACTTTATACTGACTGGTAAATGATTTCTAAAATGCTTTTTGTCCCTTTTTAGTCTAGTACTAATGTGGTGTGGGTAACTTGGCTGATCATTAACATTCAGATGTGACTTTGTCCCAACTTCCCCTCTGTTGTTCTCTTCAGATCAATGGCCTGGCTTCCAAAGGAGAGTACAAGCCCTCTGGCTCAGCTGACAAGTCCTCCATGCAGTCTCTGTACACTGCCAGCTACGTCTATTAAATACTCTGAACAATACTGTGAAAACCTCCCAAAAGGTACACATGGACCAAATACAACTACAAGAAATGCCTCTGCTGGATATGACTCCTCCCCATACTACCAACACCTTCGGGGGGACAAATTGTTATAATGTTGAACTACTTTTTTTCCACTAATGAAGTGACTTGAAATGAATGGAAATAAATTAAGTGACCAAAAAGATGTTTTAATTGTTGTTGGGTTTTTTTGTTGGATTGTGAGAACTGAAGCATCTGAGAACACAAGTAAGGACTACACTCTAAAAATCAAATAGACTGAATTTGAGCTTTTCATTTCAGGTGATTTTGCTTGATGGGTTTCACCTACTGTTGATTAGGATTAACCATTTACAGTGGAAGGCTTATGTTTAAGCATTTGACTGTGCAGAGGAGTAAAGATATATTTAATTAAACAGGAGACATGTCTTAACAGCAGAGCAAGAATGATATCAATGTGCTTACATATGGCAGTCATGGGGAATTTTAAGTATTTAAAAGCACAGTTTGATTTTCATTTGAATCACAAAAGGTGCTGATCCATCACCAAAATTGAAAACTTGAGATTAAATCTGACTAGCACTTTCAAGTTGACACATCAGAAACAACCTGAAGCAATTTAGTTTTCCAGAATCAAGAGAAGGCCTGTGGTATCTTGGGACTCATTCATGGGAATAAAATACATGACCTTAAAGAGTAGAGAGGGTGTGTGAGTATGAAGTTCATTATCTAAAGGGTTGTCCTCAGGTATTTCTAAGTAATTCTGATAACTAGTACAGAACACTGTGCACTCACTTTGATCTGCACATAGTACAATATCTGAGTGCAGCTGGAGTTGAAGTCCATGCATAGTGATTAGTATATGTGTAATATGATCATCAATCTGAGCACAATATAATTTTATATCTATTGTTTATTTAACAAAAACATTTACTGCAACAAATATAGTACAGCTAAATCTTGACTCTCAGGAATAGGTTAATCTGTGTTGTGCACATTCATATTCAAAAGATGGCAACAGGTTCTTATCACAGTAATATACATGCATAAGCTGAATCATATTAACATGAAATCATAAAGATAAGCTTGTAGGATGTAGGCTGTTATATCCCATTATCACTTCAGTTCATCTACAAGCTGATTACAACCCACCTACAACTTTTTTCTTTTTAAAGACCTTTGAAGTAGCTACCACAGGTGGAGTTGCTTTTCTGTGACCTGAGTTACAAGTTCAAGCCCATCGGTACAGAAATGATCCACATCCAGCAGTCACAGTAAGCAAAACACAGTCACAATGTGAAATGTCATTTACAGCTGCGTGTCTGCAGAGGATCACATTTATTAACAGATTTACAGTTTAAAAGAGTCTAAACTCTGCCCAAATACTGTACATATAATGTGAATATTGCAGGTAGCAATACATAGTAAAACTTAAAACTGACATGCTATATTTTGATTACTCTCGTGGTTGGATTAGCTGTAGGTTGGTGGATTGTAGAGCAAACTGTACCTCTGATTTATCATTTCATCACTGTGCATTGCTGTTTGGACAATATTAACATTAATCAGTTGACTTTATTGATAGATATTATTATTAGTACATTGTATTCATTTTTCTTGAGGCTTAAAGTCTGACATGCACTGTGAGTAACATAATGTTTTCTATGACTCATGAAGCCTTAACAGAGGGATTAGTGGTTACTATGTTTCCTTAATAAGTGCATATAAACATATTTCCCACACAAGAGGACAGGAATCACTTTAATGCCTTTACAAAAAGCAAATACATGTGGGTCAGTACTGCACTTGTTCTTACTGTTAAGTGACGCTTAAAGTTACTACAAGGAACTCTCATTTGTGTTGATTTTAGTGGCCCCTGTGGACGAAAGCGGTAGTGTTTTCCAATTCTCAAGTAAACTAGTGCGTATATTTGTTTTGGAAGTAGGTGAAAGAAAGATGCTATATAACTTAAATAGTGTTTTCCTTTTTAAACACAGCTGTTGGCAGCATGCATAGTAATGGGGTGATGTATCTGTTTGTGTAAGATTAATTATTGTAATATGACGATGAAGTAAAATTTGTTTTAGTACCATTTATATACCAAATTAAATGTAAGACTGCATTCACACCAAATTGGGCAATGTGACACCTGGTCGTGTTCCTTCATTCAATCTCTAGCTCGATTGACCATCGCTGCTCTCTCCCTCATGCTCTTTCTCTTATTTGCACAGCTTTTTTAATAATGAGCCGGGAATCAAACAACAAATCTAACATTACCTTTAACGTTATTAAGCAAAGAGAAATGTCCTCCCCTCGTCTTAGTAATGTGTTTTTACTCCCTCATGCTACAATGAAATGTAATGGAAACATCTGCTTTTCTGGTCTGCGTGCTGTAAATCGCTTTGTCTGATTTTGTAGGAAAATCCGACTTGATGGCAAACATGTAGTCACTGTTTAGAAAGAGCTAATCTTCTCACTGATGGCTTATGTAGGTCATATAGAGGCATCAGTATTAGATTGAGATGGTTTCATAACCAGTTAAAAACTCCTTGTAGTTGCTTTAATGTGTCCACAATTACTAAACTGTGCAGAATAATCTTTTTTACAGTTTAGGTGTACTGCAGGAACACCACTCTTGATTAATCTTAGGTTGATGTCGTGTCAGTCTTAGGTGGCGGGATGAGCTGGACAATGACCTGTGGAAGACATGAAGGAGGAACTGGTTAGTGACAAATGACATCAAGAAGGCAATAAAATGATAATTGACAAAAATTAAATCTGGATTTTCCTGGCTGCCGATGGTATTTCTATGGTTTTAGACATTTCCAAGGGTGTTTTAAGCACCCATCTAGGTTGTTTGTCTAGGACATTTGTTTTTACATTATTGTATTGTGAAAGTTTCAGTTTAATGCTGATATTTTAGCATAGTTTTGTGTTTTCTGTTGGTGTGTGTAACTCATCATTATTGCTGCCTCTCTTGAGAATTTTTGAATTTCGAAAGGGTGTTTCTGGTTTAAAAAAACCCCATATAATAAAAATTGTGAATTTAGATACCATGCTAGGGCCTCGTAAAGTGAAGTCACAATGATATGAGTGAACTTCATCCAGCTATACTTTGTAAACCATCATCCATATCTTAGGATCAGCAGATAAATCTGAGGGGTCGCTTCTTATTTAAAACAAATAAAGACAAAAAAATTGCTGTTTCTTGGCACGGCCATAACCTGAGGGTTCACAAATAGAGATTGGTTTGTTTTCAGCAAGTGAAACAATGCAGTAGAATTTTCTTCACTTTTCTCTCCACTTCTTTTCTTTGTACATTGCCTTTTTCTGCAGCTTTTGATTGTTAAAATATCTAAATTTGAATTATGAATTCTGAGAAAAAGGCCTGTTTTAACAAATAACAGTGACAACATAGTGTTTTACCTGAGAGCGTGTGGATTTCAGAGCTAAACGTGCGATGACACACAGGAAGATAAGAATCACTGACACACACAGAGAGGACATGAACAATATGCCTTCAATACCAACAAGCTGGTCCTAAAGCAAGGGAGAGTGGAAAAGAAATCTATTTATACACTGCGGAAATATACATGCCATCCATTTAATCTGAAAAAGTAGATGCTGTTACTCACGATTCTGTTGTGGGCCCACTCATGGTCATATTGTGAGTGCTTAAGCAAGAGAGAGTGGAAAAGAAATCTGTTTATACACTGCGGAAATATACATGCCATCCATTTAATCAAAAAAGTGTAAAAAGTGCTGTAACTCACTTTGTTGTGGCCCCACTCATGGTCATAGTATTGTGAGTGCTTAAGGTAGCCATAATGTTCGAAGCATTGTATCCTGTAGCAGATGGAGACTACAATTCCCAAGAGGGACACCACATACATGGACAAACACACTGTCACCTGGGAAAGATCAGATTAAGTGACTTTTGTAAAGGACGTAAGAAAGAACTAAAGTTAAACATCACAGCTAGAATATAAAATCCCATTATACGTACCATCTTTTTGGATGGGTGTACTTCAGTGTAGATAGACAAGCTTCCACAGAGAAGAAACTTGAAAAATAACAACACAAATCAGATGATCTCATCATTTTCTTCTGTCATTCACCAAAAATGCCTCATTCACACCTTTATCATCACGGCAGCTGCAGAAGTGACTCTTCTGTAAAGCTGATTTTTAGGCTGTCAAAATGTAGTGACTACTTAAGGCAGTCCACTTCACATCAATGAATAGTGTGTGTGGGAATAATGTGGGAACTATACTTATTTCCTTGCTGGCAGAGAGCTAGGTGAGAACTACTTTTTCTGAGAGTGGTATTGACCTTCTCATCCAATTCTCAGCATGAAAGAAAATGAGCATATATCTAACTATTCTTTTTAGTTTTGAAATCAAGTTTTCAGGGGATTTAACGACATAGTCTTTTTCCGACAAAAGCTGCTCTTAACTAGAAAGAAAGAATATAAGTGACGTAAAACCAATTTATTTTGCTGCTCTGAAGGTGGAGAATCAACATGTCACTACTGCTAACCAGCCAAATGTTATGTACCAGAGCTCCCTGCAAGAAGGGGGTGTAGATTAAACAAGAGGTTTCCACATGTTCACTGGCCAGTTGAAATCCCATCAGGACCTCTGCGCAGCCACAGACCAGAATGGCAATCTGGTAAGGAGAGGAGTAGGCAGGTGAAGACAAACAAAACATACTAACATAGCCCCTTTTTTAGTACATATCTATTTCTGCACACCTTCGTTTTTTAAATAAATTGACCACTATCTCATTTCTATGTTCCTGGATTGTTTGATGTGTTACCCCAAGACTTCTGGGCTCTCTTTGGACGAAGCGATGCAGAGGCTTACTGGACATCAGCACTCTGTGGTCTGCCTCCTGATTCCCATCATTTCCTGTTGTTCTGTCTGTAGTTGTTGACTCAGTATCCTCCATTGCCAGGAAACTAAACAATGTGTTTGGCTGCGGGGAGACAGAGGAGGAATTAATCGAACCAGATGTATGCTCTCCACTCGACAGCACAGATTGCAAGTCTACAGTGCAGATTAGAACAGACATGAATAGTTTTGGTGTAGCAGAAATACTTCAGGTATCTGCTGCATGCAAGTTTGTAAAAGCAGTCTCAAAGAATGCAGGGATATAAAAACATAAAGGGACCCACCTTGTTTTAGTTTTAAGTGCAGAGAAGCAGTGTGAATGATAACGGGTAGGGAATGTTGTGGGTGGAAAGGAAGTGGGGAAATTTGAGACTTAATTTTTTTTTCATTTAGGGGAGGAGCAGACCGGACTTAAAGTGGGGTTATTGCCCCCCCTGTATTTAGGTTGTTATCCTATGGGGCAATGGCCATAATGCTGATTATTATTACCATAATAATTATTAATTCTTACTAAAACAGGACATTTTCACAACAGCTATCACTATAGCTTTTAATTCCATGAAACTAAATCTCTATAAAGGTATTATACTGTCCATAAAACATATCAATATATATATCATGTATTTGTCTCTCACGAGGCATTATACAAACACACAATGATGAAAGTACATCTTAAAATGTTCTCTTTCCACATTGATATGCTGTATTTTCCAAATCTATTACAGTGTGGCCAATAAACAAAAACAAAAACCAAACCAAACAACTCAAGTATTATTCAGTAGTGATGCTCTCATTTATTAACTTATACTGAATGTACAAATAGACATTAATGGCATGGACTAATGACAGTAACACAAATGATACTTCTACAAGCTACAATCATAAAAAAACAAGACAGGATGTTTTTGTATCACCTGCACTGTAGATATTCAAAGTCAGTTTTCATATAAACACATCCTCTGTCAGATGAGAAAGTCTTCAGTCTTTTAATAATAATAGATAGACAGACAAAAACACATACCAGATCCATTCTGGATATAAATATGGATACAATGTCAAAGTTTAAGAATGAGTGCATGATAAGAAGTATTGAGTCTCGAGTATTAAAAAAATATTTCATCTGTACAGATATTACTGCACCATTGGTAGTAACACTGATAGTCAGTGCATATTAAAATAGATCATACTTGTTTTTTTTTTTAGGCACAACCAATTGGTAGGAGACCCCAGACATACAACATGGCACAGGAGCGCCAGAAAACCATCACCAGTACCACCTGTCCCCAGATAAGCAGCAGGAAATGGATGGATATTTAAAGTACTTCAAAACAACTTTAAATATAAAAACAGAATCTGTCTGTCTGCATTTTACAGATTGTATGGAGGTAAAGATGTAGTAGGCTTTTCTATTCTCAGGTGTGTCCTGATGACACTAATGTTTTTATTGACACACTGTATCCCATGTATTTGAATTTCATGTGTTCATCTTAGTTCAGGATCATGAGATGGGATGTTTTTCAACCTGCAACACAAAACATAATGTTTTAAATTCTGGATTTGTCCAAATTCTGCATTTAACATATTTAAGAAAAGTCCTTACAGACAGAGCACTATGATGAGTGGGACTGTAGGTGGTGCTCCAGGAGGTATGTTGCCCTTCGCCTCATCTCTCCTTCACTGTTGTACTGAATAGCTTCTAACAGTGAAAGCCCACCTTGCCTGACAAACTCCTCTGCAATCTGAAGGGAAACAATTACTCATCATCTATAAGACAACACAGAGAAAACATGTAACAACCAAGTATCTCAGTAAAACCTCATCATCATCTAGTTTGTTTTTCAGTCATTAATGTGGCCTTGCTTACCTGTGTACTACTAACTACCAGCATGAACAGGACGTCAAGACTCAGGGTCACCATCTCTTGGTTGGCCATTTTAAGTGTGGCACAGAGTGCAGACAGCAATCCAAGCTGGCCCAGCTGGACACAGAACTCCTTTTTCTTATGGGCAATATTTGCCAGAACTCTCAGGATCTGAACAAAAGAGGCATCCATGATGAGATGTAGTGTAAGAGTGAGGAGTTGTGTCAGAAATTAAGGAAACATAAGAACAAACACAACATTGATCATTATTGTTATCATTATCACACAATGACAGTGAAGCATTCTATAAAAACAATCTTTTTACAGTTTAGCTTCAGCTTGCACTGACCATCGTATTGATGCCTTGAGAAAAAGGCAGAAGCTGGATCAGTCCAGGGACCAAGTTGAGAGTCAGCAGAGCAGAGCAGAATGCACTGGAGTGAGCTGCAGCAGAGAGATGGCAAATGCAGGGAAACAAGGACATCATACACAGAAAACCTTCACATATACACCAATGCTCAGGTGTCAATTCAAGGATAAAACCATACTGTCCCCCATTTTCATTTTCCTGCAATGGATGTTCCTCTGCTACATTTGATGTTTTCATAAATACTGCTAAAATGAATCTGGCACTAGATATGTTCCATAAAAGTATAATAAGGATAACATTTTAACATTGCCACACTAACCTTAGGGCTAAACAGCTAGATCTCTACACCTTAACTAATGACAATAATGACACTTTAGAAAACATGAATTACATTAAGATGTTCTTTAATTTCCAATTGTGTACCAAAAAGGCTTATAAGAGGGAAAACAAGTAAAAGCCAACCACATTCATGTTATTTAGTAAATGGGCATATATATTATTAAAATACAATCCAAAATAAATAGTTTGGATTTAATACAGTGTACAGCAATACTTGTATGTGCCTAATACCTTTATGTTGCTGATATGACAAGTTAATAAAATGCAAACACCATAATTATTGTAGAAGTATGTTTGGGATTCAGTGGAGCATCAAAGGTGACTGTAACCGATGAGTCTAACCTGTGAGGTTGTTGAGGACCCAGGCGCTCTCTCTGGCCAACGCTGGTTGACTCTTGAAGAAAGCCTGAAGAACTGCACAAACAGCAACCACGAGGCGAACGTCTCTCACTTGAGTGGTCAGGTCTTCTCTTGGACATGAGGACAGGAGATTTCCCACACACCTCAGCAGAGGACAGACAAGCTGGAGAGGAAGAACAAAGCAAACATCTTTGTGCTCCATGTCAGTTTAAAGACTACACTCTTTATTATCCAAACTTCTACAGAAATATTACAAATGGTGTCTGCTTACACTGTGGCTGATTTTCATGGTTTCTGATTTGATTTTTTTTTTCTTCTAAATACTTGAAATTCCTTTAGATGAGATAAGTTATTACAGTGAATATTTAGTCATCTTTGGTAAAACTTGGTAAGGTTATAGAGTTGTAAGTTAATTCCATTTAAAAAAAACCCTCTTCTCTAAACAACCAAAAATAGATGATAATTCTCACATATTTTTAGTTAATGTTTGTTGTATAAAAACCCAAACAACAAGAGCATTAAAAAGCAAAAAAACATTAAGAAATTTGTATTTGATCTGTTCATTTTCTTACCAACTCCAGTCCTTCTTCTTTGTTTCCTTTAGCCACAGCAGCACCTAGTGACACTAACAGGGAACTGCACTGTAAGAGTGCTCCATGAGCCAAGAGTGCTCTATTATCCACAACACTTTGAGATGAAGGTAGAGAGAAGACAGGTCATTATTATTATGATCAATACAATTACACATGTCTCTGAAGTAACTGCGCATGGTGACAACTGAGTAAATATAACAGATTGTTGACATTTGCTGTGAATATCGTACAGTTCTCACCTGCATATGAGGTAGTGCAGACACCACGCACACTCAATGGCAGGCCCCAAGGAAAGCTTTGGGCCAGGGGTCAGAACTGATATCAAGTGTGAGGGTAAGCTAGAGGCCAGGACCGTCCTGCAGACAGAGAGGGAGAACATTACACAACAGACAACAGTGTTTATTGTAAGTACAAACTTTAAAAAAAAAAAAAAAAAAGAGAGATAAACTGGTATATTTACGGGATTATTTTCTGTGCTGCATCTTTGGTCTGGAGCAGCTGAGAAAGGGTGAACCCCACAGCTTCCGTCACTGCTAGATTATGTCTCTGGTTCTGGACAAACACAAACAAACATCTCTACATTTTAATAAAAAGTAAATGGGAGAAATCCTCTGAGTGACTTGTTTATTTATAAAAATTCTACCAATGATTTCCTGCCATCTCAGTATGTTACACATACTGAAGCAAAATTATTAGTGTAACTATGTCGAGCTGCTGTTACGCTCATCCATCTTTTTAGTTTACCTCTATACAGCTGGCCAGAGCAGGTATGATTCCTTGAGCAAGAAGTTTCTCTTTAACAACATCACTGTCTGCCCATAGGTTACCGAGTGTGTAGAGACACAGCTCCTGTGAAAACACATAGATGCAAATAGTGAAAATCCTAAAGAATGATTGAGTGATATTACATGGTGCCTGGTATGAATGGATACTAACAGTGAACTTGGTACTTTGTCCAGACAGATAGGTCAGCAGGTAGGGAGTGGCAGGCAGACAGGCTGGGGTCACGCTGGGGTGAGGAGAATTGGACAGCTCATGAAGACACCGCACAGAATGCAGACGCCACTGAGCATTACTGCCAGTAAGGAGGCCAACTAGCAGATGCATACTATTCTCCTGCCTAGAGTGAAAGCAGATATACACACAAACATGATGCATTACACACAGTCTAAACATGGCTATGAAATACCTTTTAACTCATTTGATGTGACGACAAAAGTTACCACCATACTTGATGAAGGAGAGCTGTGCTGATGGGTCTCGGAGAGATTTACTCAAGGCTTTCAGGTGGACCTCCTTCTCAGGCCCACTATGTTTAAGTTTGTGGACCAAGCCAACCACATCCTGCAGACATGGAGAACAAATTCAGATGACACAATCCTTTATTTTACTGCACCTGATAACCCTGTTTCTACCACGATATCTGCCACTTACCTGCTCTCCTGGGTCAGTGTCCATGGCGGCTTCTTGCTGCTCCTCATCTTCATTCAGAAGGAGTCTCTTGCTCACCAGCTGTCTGTCTCTGCGGGCCTGTCGCAGTACTACAACAGAACATTTACAAATATCACACAATACTCTGCTTCAGTCAGCTGATGGCAGCAAACTACACTTGGGCCAACCAGTGTAAAGATAACCACATACAAACCACTGACCTGTCAAATTCAGTGACAATGCTCTATTCTGTATATTAAACACTGAGTATAAGGGAGTCATAGTAGTAGTAGTAGGAATGAATTGATTAATGGCGGTCCATAAAATGTCAGTATATTGCACAAAATGCCCACATATCCCCAGGGTCCTTGTGACAAAACAAGGAAGCCAAACCTCATTGAACCTTGGAGAGTGTTTAGCATTTATGCTTAAAAAATGTCTTAAATGATTACCTAAATGGGTGCCAATTAATAATTAATGTAGTTCCATTCATTGATTCATCAAGCAGTTGTTTCTCTACTACATATTATTATTCATACATTATGTTGAGTTGACCGATACACTAGTTCATCAGCCAAGGGAAATGAGTTAATATGCCCCCATGGTTTGCCACTGTATCTACATTAGCTACAAGCTGTGTAATTTCTCAGAGATTAATTATATCATGACTACAGTTTAAATCTATATCAGAATTATGTGCAAAGAAACGTTTCCAACTCTCATAATTGACAGAAAATCTCGTCACATTATCGATATCATTTGACTGTGGACTGGTTTACATGTACAGCAACACAAATACAGTTATTACTATAATTTGCATTAAATATAATACATTGCGAAACATGAACATGAACTGTCTGCACCGCCCAGCTCTTGTTGTCAGTGATTTCTTGCTTGTTGATTGACTGAAACCTTTATTTAAATAGCTAGTTAGTTGGATTAATATCACATGCGCAAAATGTGAGTACAGTAATTTAACGTTACCATGGTGATGTTAAAACGCAACCTAGTTATCTGTACTGACTTCAAATGTGTGTTTGTGCTTAAATAAGTTACCTGTGTTAGTAAAATAGGTGCAAACAGTCACAGTAACAGCTAGATTTGTCGCTTACTGTAATACTGAAACTTTAGCGGTTACATCCTCACATAAATTAACTTTATCCTCCTCATTTACAAGGACTAATGTTAGTGTTTGCTGACACAACGTTGACACATTTTCGGCCACCACTCACCTTTTTCGTGCTCTCGCCTCTTTAACCTGGTCTCCTCCAAGCTGCCGCCTTGACGACCCGCTTTGTGGCGAACTTTGCTTAGCCTCCACATTTGTTTCTTCTGTGTTCATCCACTAACTCAACATAAATGAAGACAACGAGTGTCCACTTCCTGCCAGTGACAGAGGGGGCGGCCATCTTGCTTGTATGACGTCATTTGGAGCCAGATGTGTTTATAAAGGCATTTCTGCTCACTACCAGGGGTAAAATATTCCAGTGGCGTTTATAGAACGTCTTGTGAAGTTTGGTAATGATATCCGCCCTTTTGTGTCTTTATTATTTATTCATACATAATATGATTGTATGTTCCAGTGAGAAGTACAGTGTTGTAATATCAGCCATTTAATAGGTAAAGGCTGTTCATTCATGCTGATTAACCGGGATAACCCAGCATTGCCTGCCATTGGCACAATAAAAAAAAGAAAAAAAAGATTATTAATTTGTAATTTTTACTTTCTTTAGACAGGACAGTGCACAATAAACCATTAACCTTGTATAAAACAAGGAAAGATGCATTGCACCAGGCTTTTTAATTTTTTTTTTTTAGCAGAATTGCTATTTTCCACCCTAGACAGCTAGGGGAAACAATAAATTAAATCAAGAAAATATTAAATGCCTGGTGGTGATCAGATGCGGAGATGAAATGTGATACCTTTGGCTTTCCAGTTTGAGAGTGGCTCTCAGAGCTGTCAACTAGAGTGTCACACTCTCTTTTTAAATCAAGAAATAACTAAATAAAAACAGACTTATTAGAAAATGGGGAGTTGGAAAACATCATCATAGAACTAAATAAAATGACAGAAAGCATCTTTGGTACCTATCGCACCAGCATGAATCTATCGGTGTCCACGTTAACAGACTTCAGGTACACAACAAGATTTACAAAACTATCAAGTTTAATTTGTATTAAAATCATATTGTACATATATGAAAGTCATATCAAACATGTAAAAAAAGTTAGTTTGCAACATGCTCTTCACAAATCAATACCACAATAGGCAGTTATAACATTTTTACCCACATATTTTTTGAATAAATAAAAAATCTGGACAAAAAATGTTCTGATGTAGCCTTTCTGTTTTTTTTCATCAACCTTTATCTTTCATGATGGGTTAATAAATGTATATAGATAACAAATCAAGATTGGGGACCATTATGGGAGAAATTCCTGAGACTGAACGAGAATGTGCTTAAAGGAGACATCACTCCATTCAATGACTGAATTTCACTTTGAGAAGATTTCATGAAAGGGATCAGCCATTCCAGTCAGCTATAATCCCTTTTATGCACTGTATTCAAACCATTAAAATGGCAAGTATCAAACAAAACATAGAGTAAAAGACAGCTGTGTTGGAACACACTTAATGGGTAAACATATAAGACAAACAGAAAAGATACTAATTTAAAAATGTACCAAAATATTAAAAAAAAAAAAAGTCCATTTCTTTTAAAAGTTTTCAGTGATCTTTGTAACTGTTAAACACATTATTAGAGACGATCTATCTCAGCAGGGATGCAGAGGCTTCATGACTCTGTGATCTTCAAAGATTTCCCTTTCTGTAAAAAATAACATGAAAATCAGTGAATGAAGTGACCTGGCATTCAAAAATCATCACATCTTTCTTTTTCTTTTAATTTTTTTGTTTTCTGGAGCAGATAACAGTGTTGTGATACCTATTTCTGGGTGTCATCCTAGACAGAGGCTGAAGGTGTTTCTGGAAACTCAAATGGTATCGATTTACTTTTTTCTGTGGAAAAAAAAGAAAAAAAAGTAAAATAAGTAATCCAAGATTACGAAAGCATTAAGACTGTAATCCGTCATGATTTTTACGAGTCATTACAAGTGTTACTCACTTTTCTTCTTGTCTGTAGGAGGAGTTGGCGTCTCAGGGGTGGATGGAGGTAGTGGCTCTGAGTCAGCGGAGTCGGTTTCTAACGCCTTTTTCGTTTTCTTTTTCTTCTTCACTTCAGTATTCTGCTCCAGCATTTCATTGATTGTTGTTGTATTTTCTTCAACTATCTGCTCTGAAACCTCTTCATTATGTTCAGCTTTGTTCTTTTTTTTCTTAATTTTCTTTTCTTCAATTATCTGCTCTGAATTTCTTTCATCAGGATTCTCCTTTTTCTTCTTCTTTTTCTTTTCTTTTTTAACTGTCTCTGGATTCTCCTCACTATCAGCCATTTCTGTCATCTTTTTTGCTTTCTCTTCATCAATTATCTGCTCTGAATTTTCTTTTGCTTCTTCGACTACTTGTTCAGGATTTTCAGCACTATCAATGTGCTTTTTCTTCTTCTTCTTTGCTTTCTTTTCTTTTACAACTGTCTCTGGATTTTCCTCACTCTCAGCAGTTTCTGTCGTCTTTTTTGCGTTCTCTTCATTAACTATC
This sequence comes from Scomber japonicus, assembly GCF_027409825.1. Lineage (NCBI taxonomy): Eukaryota > Metazoa > Chordata > Actinopteri > Scombriformes > Scombridae > Scomber > Scomber japonicus. The sequence goes on along the minus strand of NC_070585.1, from coordinate 15,538,646 downwards.
TGCTCTGAATTCTCTTTTTCTTCTCCGACTACTGGCTCTGGATTTTCAATAGTATCATTGGCCTTTTTCTTCTTCTTTGCTTTCTTTTCTACTGCTGTCTGTTCTGAGTTTTCCTCACTATCAGCTGTGTGCTTTTTCTTCTTCTTTGCTTTCTTTTCTTCCAATATTGGTGCCAAAGTCTCCTCACTATCAGCCATCTCCTTTTTCTTCTTCTTAGATTTATTTTCTTTTACTATTGGCTCTGTAATTTCCTCTGTATCAGCATTCCCATTTTTGTTCATCTCTGTTATCAGTTCTTCTTGAGTGTCAGTTTTCTTGTTATCACTATTTGTCTTTTTTTTCTTCTCCTCCACAGGTTTATCAACACACTCTGGCTCAGTGATTTCATTCTTTTTTTTCTTCTCCTTCTTGCTCTTTTTTCCTTTTCCATCTTCCCCTATCTCATTTGGATGCTCTTCCACTTTGTTTTCGAACACCTCCTTTTCCTTTTTCTTCTTCTTCTTCTTAGGCTCAGACGTTGTCTCATCAGTTTTTTCCTCACTGGGAGTCACAACTTTCCTTTTCTCTGCCTTTGAGGGAGGTAGGTTGGACATAGCTGGTGTATCCTCTGCAGTGATCAGGTTTTGCTCTTGGCTCAGGGTGCCAGAGGAGTCCACAGATGTTGTCTTTTTTGGCTGGCTCTTCTTGACTTTATCCGTTTTTGGCTTTGTCACAGCTTTCGCCTCCACTCCCTCATTCTTCTCAACAGTCTCATTATTCTGTTTAACAGGAGTGTCAGTTTTTGCTGGTGCCTTGGCCCGAGGTTTCCTGACTCTCTTCTTTGGGGGTGGAATGGAGTCCAAAGCATGGATGGTGTCCATCTTGGCTACGTCAGCATCTGTGGACAGAGAAAACAAGGTTTAGACGTTGGACAAACATGTCTTGGTGGCACAAATGCATCAAAGAAAACATCAGTGGCAATGTACACAGCTACTGTACACACGCTGTTTGTATGAAATCAGTTTTCCATGGTGAGGTTGTTCATGGGTGGTGCTGTTCTGTCTGGTGGGTTGTCCTTCTCCCTTTTAAGTGAGAAGACCCAGCTCTCCCTGTCTTTTCATCTCCCATCATTTCCTGCATTTTCCACTCTTCCTAACTTTCACCACCTTTCATTCTTTCTCTTTCCAGTTAGGAAATGAGTAATCAGTATTCTCAAAACTGTGAATACTCTGGCTTTTCCTTTAACCTGGAAAGCTACCTGAAGTCCTGACTCTCAGGATCTTGGAAATATTAAGTCTAGCTCACCCTACTGCAGTGGGATTTGGTTTGTGGTGTGCAAAGTGCCAAAAAAAAAAAAACGCTTTAAAAACTCAACAACATCTGTTTCCATGTAAAATGACACGGTAACTCAAAATTATCCACAGGCCACAATTTAAACAGTTTTTATGTGTAGACAGTTGACTGCTGGATCTCAGGCATAAATGTATTTTTATTAAAATTGTTCACAATCCTTGTGTACTCGCTGTAGTAACAGAGGAACAAGCTGCTTTAATGTACTTTAGGGTGGACTACTGCTTTAAAAGCTGTAGGAAACTCCCACCACCTCATCCAAAGCTTTTACACATACAATGTACTCTGTGTGTGTCTCTCCCTCACACACACAGCACACATACCACCTACCTGTCATCTGTAGGAGCAGTGTCTTCCATTTCTCTACATCCAAACTGCTGTCAGAGTCTGAATCATCTCCACCAGCAGCCACAGCCTTGTCTTTAGTTTTCGCCTTTGATTTCTTCGCCTTTACACCATTTACTGCAGATTGACCATCACTCTTTTTCCTTTTTGCTGGCGACACAGACTAAAAAAAAAACAAACAGCCAACTTAGTAAAGTCAAAGAACGTTATTGTCACTGGTTCATAAAGCAGGGTTCAAACATTATATGGATAAATTATTATTGAATAACAAACTCACCTTTTTTGGAGATTTTGCAGTTTTATCCTTCTTCTTCAGCGTGGATGGCTTGGCTAGACCCCGAAAGTAGGAGAAAGGAGTTAAAGGTTTATTTAAATACACCTGCAGACTCTCAGTTTTACCACCTCTTTAATGTTTGGTGTGTGTTTGTTGTCAACACATACCATCAGAAGGTGCTGTTGCAGAGGTGACGCTGCTTTTCTTCTTGGGACTTTTGACCTGAGGAGAAGCAGCAGCAGCTTTAGTCTCTGGAGTGATTGAAGCCGTTAGTTTAATAAGACAGTAAAACAAAATGCTTAGTCAGACCTTAACTGAGGCTTGTTTTTTGCCGACTGTGTCCTTGCTGCTCTTTAGATTTTTCTTGTCAGGTTTCTTCTTTGCAGCTTTTTCGTCAGACCCATGTGAGTTTTTACCAGATTTTACTGCCTTGGCTGTTGATTTCGGTTTCTGCTTCACTGGTGTCACTATTGATGCTGATGTCTGTAGTTATATGTAAAACAGGATAAAATATTCATATGTTATTTACATGACAAAAAATGAACTCAGGCTCCCTGTAGCAGCAGCCTAAAGCTATTCACTTTTAATATATCAATAAGGATGCCTTACAACAGCTGGAGTATTTTCTTCACTCTCTGATATGTCAGTGCTTTCACTTGAATCCCCTTGGGCTGCAGTTACAGGTTTGACTGGGCTCAATGGTTTCTTTTTGTTTGGAGATGCTGCTGCCACTGGTTTGACTGGGGTTGTGGGAGCTGACTTTTTACTGGTAGCTGAGGGAGTCTGTAAAATCAAAATAAATCTAACCTTTCATTACAATCACTGGTGGCGATGCGTGAGTGTGCACACTTAAAACAACATCAGGATTCATGCATGCAGTGTAAAGTGTTTTGTTCTGCATGTCACCTGTGGCAGTAGACTCTGACTCAGCTCCTCACTGTCTGAGCTGCTGTCATCCTCAGCTTGGGTCTGATTGGATGTGGATGGAGTTGTGATTTTTGTGGCTGGTGCAGGTGTAAGATGAAAATAGAAAAAGTGATGCACAAACTTTCAATATTGAGGAGCACTGCATAATGTACACACAAGAAATCTTTAGAATAGTTCAAAGACAGGCAATGCTGAGAAGAAGAGAGACGCTGAGAGAATGAATGCTGCATGTTTACGGTCACTTTTGGAAAAGAAGAGGTCTTACCTTTAGTTGGAGTAAAAGTCTTTTTGGAGTTACTGTCAGGAATAGAAACAATCTATTATGTACTTCTCAACATTATAAAAAGAATCCAATCAAGGTGTTACATTTATCAGAAATCATACTCACTTTAACCACGAACTGTAGATGTCCAATAATGATGTAGATAGTTTTGTCTCCCCCTGCAGAAAATGAACAAAAACATTACATTTAATTATTACACTACTAGAACATCCACTGAACCTCCACTTCATCTAGGCACACTCATTTCTTCATCATTATTAAATGAATTCAGATTCATGGAGGTTTCCTACAGTATATATTCTGACTACCAGGAAAAGCATGTGGGATTAATCTTTTTTTTTCTTCCTTTTTTAAAAGCTTCCATTAAGTGGTCGATTAATAGTTGTATTAGATACACTTGTGTTTAACAATTTAAAACTTTAGTTTTAGTTTCGCTTCTTATTTTTTGCACTGGGCCTAACCTGCAATGGTTCTGCAACCCATCCAGGGGGGCGTGCACCCTCTGTTTCAGAAGCACTGAACAATAATAGATCAGATTTAGCTATATGCATGTAATAAACTAAGGGTATAATGCCAGAGACTCTGTAATGGTCCAGTTTTAACAGTTTCAATTGCTCTTTGATTTGAAATATATGCATTAGTCTGACAATGATCCTGAGAAAGTAGTGCAATGAGTCAGAGGTCCAAGATGAGGCAATGCAAATAACACTTTCCAAACATGCAAGCACATAAGAAAATAAGCCACTGGTGTTTGGAAAACAAGGAATGTGAGGCTATTTATCTGTTCAAAATGCAATTTTAGTAATATCATTTATGGAAGACTTAGTTCAACTTATGGCAATAGTATACTTATAATAAGACAATATTAGGTGATAACCCAACAGTACAGAGAGTCTGAGAATAGGAAACAACTTCCCCGGTGCCTGTGTGCGCGTGTGCGTGTGTGTGGACTGTATCGACCTGTGGGCTGTGCCTCTGAAGCTCATCTGCAGCTGAGTGGAAACCATGCTCCTTCAAATGGCGGTGGATCAGCTGGATCAGCTCGTGGTTTGATGCGTTCACGGACATACTTTACAAACAGCAGATAACAAGCACACGAAATCAACCACTAAAACTACTTCATGGTAAACCTGGACAGACAGATAGCTCACTGCACGCAGTCACTGCTACCCCACTAAAACACGCATGTTAGCAAAATCAACTGTGAACTCAGGATGTAGTTCTGGTTGCCGCCGCAATGCATTATGGAACATGTAGTACTGTGTAATTACTTCCGTGACACAGCTTCAATACTGTCTATGCCACAGCCTATATGGTCTTATAGACCATACGTAATGTTTATCACTAAAATTAGGACTTCCATGCTAATATTAAATACCACATTGAGTTTTTAATGTTGGACCACAGTTATTTCGTAATCCCTTACAGTTTCCCGTACGTAACTGTTTTCACCTTGCTTTTATAAACCAGATATTACAGTCGCCCCAGTGTGATATTGAGCCATTTAATCCAACTGACAAAGACGTTTTTCTCTCCACATCCTTGTTTTTCTACCCGACCATTACTTTGATTTTGGTCAATTTTAGCTGAATTTCACCTCAGTCACTTTCCCAGGCAGGAAACCATGCAGACAAGTCAAGGCCTACATTTTTCCCCTGAGGGCATGTGATTTTTTTTATGAAAGAGAGCTATCACAGCTGCAAATAAGTGTTCTGATCTGTAGGCCTATTTCTTGCAGTGTGAGTGTAGCCTTTATGGAGCAGGGTGTTAGTGAATAAGCATTGGCCTCAAGGTTGCTTCTTGAGGATTTTCTACAGATGTTTTATAGTTCATTATTGACGATATTGGAATTGTGATTTCATTTAGTTTTTAGGTTGACAGTGTTTCACCACCCTCTGTGATTAAAAACTTTAAGCCTGTTTTACCTTTGTAGTTAGAGTTATACTCTGTGAAAGTGCCCCCACACTTAACTGGCTCAGAACTGGTTTAAGCTGGTTTGGCATGGCTTCCCTCTTTTTCAAATTGGCACACATAACTGCACACGCCACTTATGTTGACTCAAACTGTTGTCTTGGTATTTGACATACCAAGACGTGTATTGACGGGTTTGTAAAAAATAAAGAATGTATTTCTCACTTAAAGGGTGAAACCAAATATAAAGGTACGGTCTCTGTCAACCTTAAAAGCTCTGAAAAGATGAAATTTGTGTTTACAACAGTATATCCCTTGCTGCTGTTTGATGATCATCTTAGAGAGAGGCTACAACCTCATAACTGGACCAATATGTTACATGTACTCCATTTAAACAGGTTTGCCTGCCCTTGCCGCTTTGTAGCATCTGGCACAAAAGCATGGCCACTCAGAGTGCTACCTGTTGCACCTGTAACCAGACCCAATAGTGATGTCATGAGGTCCTGTTGCACCAGACCCAATGGTAATGTCATGAGGTCCTGTAGTACACCTGTAGACGGATGCAGCAAGATGAGAAGTGAAACCACTGGGTGTCAGCAAAAACAAGATTTTAAGGTGGTGTTAAGCTTTTATCTTAATCTTAGCTTGAAATGAACCGCTGCCCTGATGGCAAAGATACCATAAAACCATTTAAGGGTTTGTTAAAAGTGATTCTCATACTATACGAAAATGAAATCGCTTTGACTTACTTTATTAAAAGCAAAGCAAGCCCTGATCAAACTATGACTTTGATGACTGTTTGCACACATGAAAGGGTGAGAATGAATAGGGGGTTGAAAGCACAGACCACTGACTCAAACCTGAAGAAATAATCTGTCTTAAAATAACTACCTCTTCCCTTCTGATGACTCTTTTTACTGTTTCTCTTGTGACTCTATAGAATCTCTTTTTGTAGAAAATCTCTCTCTTTTTTTAGGATTTTTTTTGAACTACAGACCCAGACAGTCTACAAACTATCAAATTAAATAGATAAATCAAAACCTTTTTAAAAGCTGCCAAGAAGGCTGATGTCCTGTTGAGGTGTATTTGGATAAAGGCTTAGCTTTTTCTTTGGATTGGTGATTTTGGGAAGAAACTACTCTGGGCACAGCAGGCTGCCAGGGAGTGGATCAGAGCAAACTGGTGGTGAGACCTTGGGTCAAACTAGAGGAGAGTATTGGGTAAGCAGAGGGTCAGCAGGAGCAAACGGCTGAAAGAGTCCCATTCATGGGGCAAAACCAGAAAAGGAAAGCAGTGTGTATTCCAAACTCAACGTCAATCCTCAGTGGGTCTCACCGAGTTTGATTTCACCATCTTCCACAACCCCCCATACACACACCACAGCTTTGGCACAACGAGCTGCTTATGAGGCTGACTCAGCTCCCATTCTCAGGGTGTTGAGGGGACAGACCACCAAGGTTTTATGGAAGAATAACTATTTGTAAAATGGGGAAATGAAGTATTTCCTCAGCTTAGATTTTACTCCAAACATCGCAATATGTTGAATGAAATAAATGATATGTGTTCAATAGAAAAGTTATCAGAGAGGAAGAAACAGAGACACAAAGAGGGCTGATTGTCCTTATATCCTTGAGCAGAAGAAAAAAAAGAGAACATTTCCCTTAGCTTTGATGACATGTTGCAGGAAAAGTGACTGGGGTATTTGCACAGGTTACCCTTGTAAATGGCACTCTGTTTCACAGGAAGTAAATCTACTTTACATTCCACACATTTAGCAACTCACATCTGCGCTCACTCCACAGGTAATTACCTACAATTACCTACAACCCATGAGATCTGTTATTATCGGGGACCTTTAATGTGTCACAACTTGTCAATGCTGTCTTTCAAAGTGTTATAGTTTATTCAGCTGTACTGTATAAAAAAGTAGTAAAACTGATTAAAGTATAACACTTTAAGATGCATTAATACCTCAATATTTGAAAAATTATGACTGATCAGTTCATTAATTAAAGCGCAACAACCCTGTAGAGACATTTCAAACACACCTACACACAGTCCCATAGTTATTGTTCATTAAGTCCTTTTCAGATGTCTGTCCAGGTGGCTTTGCTGGATGGATGTTATGAAGTGTTGTGTCTGCCTTCCTGCCCAGGTGCTGCGAGTCCACAGAGCCAAGTCAAACACACCTTAAGTCAGGGAGCCCTGGACTGTTGGCCTCACTTACAGTATGAGATGCCACCTGGTAATGTGGACATAATGGACGTCAAAGCTGCTGAAGGAGGAGATATTTACTGATTCCATCAAAATCATTCTTTCTGTTACAATACTTCCACCGCAGCTCAACAGGGAAATGCAAAGAGGGACTTTCGCACTAAAAAGACTGTAACATTGAAAGATATATACTTGATTTCACTAATTTGGACGTCTGAAGGTTCATATTAGCTTTATGTGTACTTTTAAATATGTTTTTGCCCAGAAAGCTTGTGGATTTTGGGCCCCATCATTTACACAAGCTGAAGGGATTTTTAAATGGCCAATATGAACAAGAAGAATGATTATGGCAGGAAAAACCTGTTTCAGTGTTAATTTGTGCACCTGACTATTGTTTTAAGACAGCTGACATTTGAACAATTTTGATCTCATCCTTTAACCTGTCTCATTTCCATGTATTGTGTAACCTGTTATTAAATATATCCAACATATCATGCAGATGTTATTGTACTTGTATGAACCCTGTGTTGTTTTTCATGCTGCAGATTTACTGATAGTGGAGGATGTGGTTGTTGAAGCTGGTGTGTTAAACCACATCCAGTATTAGACATAGGCAAGCCCAAACCCACATACAGTTGATCTTACTACCCTCATAAAAAAGCAAGATGCAGTAAATGTAGTCAAAATTAAGTTAAGATCAGAATCTGCAAGTAAGAGGTAGCTGGTTTATCATATATATATAGGATATAGCCACAGCTTCAAACGGTCTGCTGAGCTACATTTGTTATTGGTTATATGGGTTAAAGTTAACTCAAGTGGAAATGATCTCATGTTGCAAGTCGTAGCGGGTATGTTGCAACTTTGGTGACATGGGCCCCTGTCTTTGTTGGTACATTCAAGAAACGCCTGAAAACTCCGCTCTTCTGTGAACACCTCAAAACTTTAGCTGGTGTGGCTTTCCATATTTCACTTCAGCCCCTTTAGCACTTTGTTGTTGAATGTTTCACTGCTTTCTTTTTGTTTCTTATGCACTTTGTCTACTTTGTTCTTATTTTAATGATTTCAAAAACAAACGTCTGTCTTCTGTCTTGCTTTCTTTCTCATTGCATTTGTACCTGGTCAGCTTCTTGATAATTTGTACCACAGTTCTTTCTGAGTTACTGTCCTCTCATGTGTGGTTGCCTTGCTTCACTTGTAAGTTGCCTTGGATAAAAGCATCTGTCAAATGACAAAATGTAAAATGTAAAAGGTGTAAAATCAAGGCATTTTGCAGGTTGTTTCTGTAGTTAGCCCTCTCCTATCTGTCTTTGTATGGCAGTAGTTATTGACCGGCTGTAATTTCTGTCATTTAAACCAGTAAACTAATCAGAACTAAGAAAGAGTGATGAATCTCCCTGGAACTATACCCCTGATTTGATGAAGTAATGTTGAAAAGATAATAACAGATTAAAAAAAGGAATATTGAGCAAACTAGACGTAGAAACAAAGGTACTTCTGTACAGAGTGGAGGGGAGACACGCTGAATACAGTTTTATTGAAGTAATGGTTTTGGCTCGGAGTTGGCACACAGGAAAAAAGAAAACCTCCATCCAGTCTTACTCAGATTAGAAAATTGGGGTAAGAGGAGGAGTAATGTGCAGGTTTACTGGCAGGGCTGTGTTGATTAGAAAGGAGGTAGTGTTCATGGTGAAGGGGAGCAGCCATATTCAGTAACAGCACCTCTTCCTCCAGCCAAAGCCAAACATCTGGTGCTGACCGACACAGAGCAGCAGCAGCACCCCCGTGTCTCTGCTTCCCTTTCAACTCCTTAATTCATGGTCGCTCGGAACAGGCTTCAACCTGGTTGGAAAGTGATGTAAAATGAAAAGATGTATATGTGTGTGTTTGTGAGGAGTTTATGAAAAAGTTACAGCTACACTCTGCTACTGCTGCCCCCCACCCCCTCCATAAAGCTAACTCTTGATTTGACAGTGAGAAACAGAGCAAGATGTAAAACCATTGTGCCTTTTTGCTAAGGTCAGTCATGAGCCTCACCAGCTTAATATAATGAGCTGCTGTTGAATGAAACCATACTTTGATCTTTAATTGCATTTTTTATATATACTTTTAATTAAGCAGCTGAGAAAAGGAAGCCTGATTCAATTTATGATGTTCCACAACAGTCTGTTCACATCCTCTGGAAGAAATTTACATCAAGTTGTGCTTAATGCACAACTAACAAACACACCACAACACAATTAAATGCAACTCTGAGGATTTCTTAGGTTGCTTGTAAAAATCATTTCCCCCACAATCCTCAATCTGAACATGATGGGATGTAGTCATTTAGCAGTGCACAGAGAACAGTCCTCTGAAAATCATACGGACAGCAAAGAGGAGAGGTAAAAGATTGTTCACTTCTACTGTGTTTTCTTCTACTGTTTTTACTGTCTCTTATTGTATACACCATAAAGTACTGAAGGAACACAGTTTTTATTCCCTAGTATAACCTGAATATTGCATATGGGGAAAAGACAATAAAAAGGATTAAAAGTGCAGTTGTGTACAGGTCTTAGAATATGATCTGTTGTCTTAAAGTATTAGTTCAAAATGTTACAAGTCTGTCCTAAAACAACAGTCAGGTGCCCAAATGAACACATGTCTTGCTGTAATCATTCCTTCTGCTTATACTGGCCATTAAGCAATCTCTTAACATTTCTTCAAAATGCACTTTCTGTGTATGTGGTAGTGGTTAAAATCCACTGCCTTCTGTGCAGAAATGGTTTAAAAGGTTTATTGAAGCTAATACAAAGCTTTTTCACCCAAATTAGTCAAATCAAGTCAATACCTTTCAAAGTTACTGTATTTTCAGTGTCAAAGAGTTCCTCTTTTTTGCGAGGATTCTTCCACTGCAGCTGAACATGAAAACAGTCAAGACGCAAAGAGGAAATTGATATGTCAAAAACTGTAATTATTTGTAAATTGTCCCTCATCACTTACATTACAAGCACATTTGGAGGTGATCTCCTAATGGTCAGTATGAACAGGAGTAATGATAACAGCCAATAAAACCTGTTTCAAAGTTTATACAAGCGCTTGACTGTTGTTTTAAGACAGACTTGAAAAACTGTGAACCTATCCTTTAAACTTTAATTACCACTGAGTCACACATGGGTCAACAGTAACTGTGTGTGGCCCGTTAAAGCAGAGTGACTTAAAATACCTAACACAGCCCCCCCTAACTGTGTTTGAATCAAGCCAAATCTGGTATGAGATGACTGTGGTTTATGCAAATAAATGTCCATATTTTTTATTCATAGCTCAGTTTGACATTATGACAGTAGCCCAAGATAAATTATGACACACAAATAACTGAAAATAACCTCCTTAGACCAAGTACAGTGTTTATTCAATATTTAAGGGTCACTTGTATTCTGACTCGTGGTGTATTGTTAGGAAACTGAGTCCAAAAATACTGTCATCAAACAGTTTGTGGTTACAGGTTGAATTCTTAATGGAATGATTTGGCAACATGACAATATGCTTATAAATGGATTAGCAGGAGTAAGATGTGAGTATGCAGTAATGTATTATAATATGTGAGGTGAGGCACTCAGGTCACCTCATGGCTAAAGCGCATACTGCACAAAAGTAACGTCCATGGCTTGACCCCCAGCTGAGGGACCTGTGCAACATGTCATACCCCTCATTCTCCCTCCCTAGCTTCCTGTCTCTACACTGTCTGTCAAATAAAAGCAAAAAGCCTGAAAATCAACATCTCAGTCTTTGGAGTATGACCGGTATGTGCTTATTAATATTTGTGTGTGAGTGAGTCAGTGTGTGTGTTGTTTGTGTTGTGGTGTTGGTTCTAAGTAGAGTTGTTGTTGACACGGTGACTTGTTGCAGTTACACCTCTGACCAACAGAAAACAGATGAGTCACATCTCGTAAGTATGGTTGCCCAAAAACCTGAAGACTCTTACTTTCCTGGCAATATACTAACACACACACACACACACACACACACACACACACACACACACACACACACACACACACACACACACACACACACACACACACACACACACACACACAGAGAGAGAGACACAGATTTGTTATATGTTCCCCTGCACAGTGATTCTGTGTTATTACATTGGCACCTGAGGACATTTCTACATAACTGACTCTGTCCTGTCTTCTTTGTTGTCTATTTGAGTTGTTTCATTGCAAGGTGTTTTTCAGACATACCGTTAAGTCATGACCAATAATATCAAGTCACTCAGTGTGATTGCACAACATCTCTCTAGTTTTTGGTGGGATTTTTGCAAAGACCTTAAGCTGTCCGGGCTACTCCGTCTAGGAAAAAAAACCCTACATAAATAAACACAAGAGTGTGAAACTTCAGGTGCACCTCAATCGTTTTTTTCTTCTCTCTTTCTGGACATGACCTGCCTTAAACTCAGTCACTCTGACCGGCACTGCTCCAACTCCAAAGATGCCTTTGCTGCTGCTGGGCAAACATCCCCCGCCACAGCTCCATGCCCTTTACGGGAGGCTCATACTTCCTTTGGCTGCCCGGCCACCTCCATGCCCACAAGTCTCTATGTAACCAATATCAACATTTGCAAGGTGTGATGTATGTTTTACCTTTGAATATGTTGCTCAACTCTTGACTTTTTCAGATCTTATTTCTATATGCAGACCATGTTTCACCTCAATGACCTTAAACCGGGAGACAGATTCAGATTTTAAAGTGAGAATTATATTATGACATCCAGCACAAGGAACATAAATTTGATAAAAACATTAGGATTCTTTATGCTCTCAAATGTTACATAGTCTGATACCAACATTATGTCTGTCAAAGTTTAAAAATCTATCTTTTCCTCCTTTTCTCTTGATCTAAATTCATTACATTTGGTATAAATCAATAAGTAGCATTCACGTTCATTTTTTTCTGACTTCCACAACTCTACTTGCGACTTTCCACAGCCCTTCCCCAATTTCCAATCTGAGTGAATCTGCAGCATGAGGAAGGTGCAGACAAACAGCTGTGAAGGCCTCCGTCCACACAGCAGCTGTGGCTGAGGCTGTACAGTCCTGCTACTTTCTGTCGACCCACTGGATGATTTGTAAAGTGGTTCTTTGACGCCTGGTTGGAGATGTTATCAGAGTCTGGGAAGCCTGCTCTGTCTCTCTCCTCAGGTCTGCGTTAGGCATGAAACAGCAGGAATAATAAGAGAGCGCTTGTGAGCATAGTGCGGAAAACAGTCCATGACTGTGTCTTTAGGGCCCCACAGTCACCTCGAGACTCAAATCTCCCTAACACACCGTGTTTCTCTGAGTAAGGGTCTGTCTGTAGACCCTCTATCATTCACAGCTAAACCAAGTCAGATGGGAATGTTTTTTTCTGGCTTGTTGGCTATGTGGGTCATTGAAATCAAATTACCACAAAATGACATGAGTATGGTATAAAGGGGTTTTTACACTGATTGGAGCATAATATGATAGATTGATAATATGTGATGTAAACTTACTATTAACACCTGGATGTGAGAGAACCCCCCCACCTCCCCCTCTCTCTGTCCTCTCTGTGTGTGTGTTTTGGCGTGGTAGGGGACTGATGTTATTTCAGTGAGGCTGCAAGGCAAATGGGCGGGGTTAATGGGACCACTAGGGCAAGAAAAAAAATTTCAAACGAGGCTGAAGCATTTTTGGAGGGGCATTAAGGATGGAGGTGTACAGTTAAGTTTGCTTTCTTCAAGCGCAACATCAGATGAGAGGATAACGCGTCTCTCACGAAGTTTACCTCACTGCACAATGCTTTGGTGACAGTATATTTAATGCTCGATAGTTTGACTAATAGAAAGCGTCAGAAGCACAATGGCAACGACAGCTCTGACCGGTTTCTCCATGATGAGTCTGCTCAGCCTCGGGTACCTGAGCTGGGACCTGATGAGTCCTAATCAGGTGGAAAACGAGCCCGTTCAGACATTTGGGGAAGCGTCTCCCGTCCCCCAGCCTCCTCACATCATCTTCATCTTGACAGACGATCAGGGGTTCAACGACATCGGTTATCACAGCTCTGACATCAGGACACCGGCGTTGGATAAATTGGCCGCGGACGGTGTGAAGCTGGAGAATTACTACATCCAGCCCATCTGCACCCCATCCCGCAGCCAATTCATCACCGGCAGGTAAAGTGCTTGTACTCTGACCCGATCTGACTGCTTCTTGATGTCTGGATTTCTTAAACATTTTAAAATAATTATTTATTCTGTGATTTATTATACTACTGTAAAATATAACGTACGTTGTGTTATTATTAGTTTTTGAACAAGTTTATTATATAGCTATATCATAGCCTATATAATGTTTTATCCAATATTTTAAAACATACTAATTTATTGTTAATGACCACTGAATAAAAGACAAGTGATAATAGCATGTTCATTTATTTTGCCTTGCAATCTTAAAATCTTAAGCTGCACCCCAAATTGATGTACTCTAAAATCCAAAGAAATCCTATAGAAATCTGTGATCAAAATTTGGGTTTAAGGTTTAAAATCACAACGTCAATATCAACTTGAATATGAGAGTATGACCATTATTAAGTAATTAGGACCTGATGACACAGAGTATTTACTTTTACACACTTTTTTTGGGTTGATTATTATATAATAATAAAAGAAACAACATGATAAGATGTTAATGGAAGTTTTGGATTTTCCTCAACAGGTTAATCAAACGTGAAGTTGAGGGAGGAAAAGGGGAGTAATCTCACCCTCCCTCCCATCCCTCTCTGTGTGTAATTACTGTATCTGATCATCTGGTTGGTTCAGATTATTGATAACACATTTGTCCCTCTGACAGTAATCTTAATCTTAACTCTGCAGGTACCAAATCCACACTGGCCTGCAGCACTCTATCATCCGCCCCCGTCAACCTAACTGCCTGCCCTTTGACCATGTCACCCTTCCCCAGAGGCTGCAGCAGCTTGGCTACTCCACCCACATGGTAGGCAAGTGGCACCTGGGCTTCTACAAGAAGGAGTGCTTGCCCACTCGCCGTGGCTTTGACACATATTTTGGCTCCTTAACGGGCAGTGTGAACTACTACACCTACAACTCCTGTGATGGACCTGGACTGTGTGGCTTTGACCTCCATGAGGGGGAGACAGTAGCCTGGGATCAGAGGGGCAAGTACTCCACCCATCTGTACACACAGAGAGTCCGCAAAATCCTGGCAACCCATGATCCTCAGTCCCAGCCACTGTTTATCTTCCTCTCCTTCCAAGCTGTCCATACACCCCTGCAGTCCCCGCGGGAGTACATCTATCCATACCGCGAGCTGGGTAACGTGGCCCGCAGGAAGTATGCTGCTATGGTCTCAACAGTAGATGAGGCGGTGCGGAATATAACATATGCCCTCCGCAAGTATGGCTACTACCAGAACAGTGTCATCATCTTCTCGACTGACAATGGTGGCCAGCCTTTGTCTGGTGGCAGTAACTGGCCACTCAGAGGACGTAAAGGCACCTACTGGGAAGGGGGTGTTCGTGGTTTGGGGTTCGTCCACAGCCCTCTGCTGAGGAAGAAGAGAAGGGTGAGTAAAGCCCTGGTGCACATCACTGACTGGTACCCAACACTGGTGGGATTAGCAGGTGGCAATGAGTCCCTGACTGAGGGGGTCGATGGGTATGATGTTTGGGAAGCCATCAGTGAGGGGAAGGAGTCACCCAGATTGGAGATCCTCCACAACATTGACCCTTTGTATAATCATGCTCGCAGTGGCTCGCTGCAGAAAGGATATGGGATTTGGAACACAGCTGTGCAGGCCTCCATACGAGCTGGAGACTGGAAACTCCTGACAGGAGACCCTGGTTACGGAGACTGGACACCACCACAGATGCTTCCTGGTTTCCCCGGCAGCTGGTGGAACCTGGAGCGACACACTGAACCCCGGAAATCAGTTTGGCTTTTCAACATCTCCGGAGACCCCTATGAACGTTTTGACCTTTCTGAGCAGAGACCAGATGTTGTCAAAGAGTTGTTAGCCAGACTGGTTTACTACAACCGCACTGCAGTGCCAGTTCGGTACCCATCAGAGGACCCACGGGCTGACCCCCACCTGAATGGAGGTGCCTGGGTACCCTGGGTGGGAGATGAGGAGGAGTACAGCTGGGACAGTGTTTACCAGAAAAAGAACAAGGACTGGAAGAAGAAGCTTAAACTGTCCAAAAGTAGGTCGTTCTTTAGAAAACTCAACACGAGGATCATGTCCAACAGGATATAGAAAAGACATTGACTAAAAAAAAAAGTTCAGAGGAGACTCACCTGAAGGACAAAGTTCATATGAAAGATAGTTCTGTTTGTTTGTTTGTTTGAAGATGTGTTTTAGTTTTTTTCTAACAAGGAACTGAACTTCAGTTTCTCTAGAAGAACTTATTGATTAAAAAGGTTCAATTGGCAGTAAAGCTTTTTTTTTTAAAAGATTCACTCCCAAAGAGGCATGTATCCAACTTGAATAAAAATGTGTGTGCACTTCTTGAAATGACCTAATCTGTATTGAAAAATAAGAAATGATCTTATAAGATGATTCGGATATACAAGCAAATTCCTTTAACATACAGGACATAGGTTTGTTTAAATTAAAGTAATGTATCTGAAAAGGATGACGAGGTTTACAGACAAAATCACTTGAAACCAACAGTACAATAGCACTGATTACCTCTCTGTCAAAGTGGTATAGTTACAAGCTTTATTTCTGTGATTCCATCTCCATTTCTTTCTCTCTTATGAATTAAGACACGTTGAAACAATGAAAAACAGGAAACATCTTTAGGATAAAAATAGTCTGTAGTTCATTTAAACTACGCCTCTATTTATGTCAATCATTGTCTTGCATGTGGCATAATTCAAGCACAGTTTACTGATTTTCTGAACATGACATGTTTTCTTTTTCAATTTCTTATGGTAGTTAAATCTCACTTCCAGGCTGGAGTTTTTCAGGTAAATGAGCTCTAGGTTATTTGCTAAATCAAAGCCCATTTGTCACCACTATTTAATGAGAACTTACCAGGAGATTATTACTGTCAAAAGGGAAAAGACATGATTTTAATGTGATCAGTAGAGTGAATAAGTGATGGCTTTAGGTAAGCACTAATAGTAAATTCTACTCAGTTTCATTCATTTATAAAAAAAAATACTGCATTCCTTACAGAGCCACTTTTCTCATTTCTGATGTTAACCTTACATGACAGCAGACGGGTCATGTTGAGTCTCTTCCAATATTATTATGGTGATTATTAAAAAACACCCAGGCAGCTAAACTGTGTATTTTCTTGGTTATTTGGAAAAACTACATGTAAAGGACACGTCCCACAGTGAAGCCAAACTGACTGATCAGGAGATGTAAAGCAGAGCAGGTAATTATTTCTCATCTGAAACATAACACACTGCTGCCCTTCAAGTCCTCTGAACATGAGTATGTCAACAAACAACCACAGGAAATCACAGGATCTCAGCATGTGTGAAGTTTTATACCATCAAGCTTAATCAGTTCATTGCTGTTGCCTTTAAAACTGTACTAGTCAATATATTTATATTAACAACAGAACAAATGTGTAATGTAAAAGGAGTTGCTTGAGGTGACAAACTTACATGAAATGAGCACTTAAGTTCACTCTATGCAGACTTTGAAGATGTTTTAGCTTATTGTGATTTTATGACATGCAACTTTACTGCTTTGGTTCACTCTCAGCACTCTCATCAGCATTGTTTGGAGGTCTAATAGGCCACTGTTATTTTATTAAAAAAGCATAGGCTGGGCTATTAAGAGGTCATCAGAAGCTAAGACTTCCCAAAATGGTAATGAAAATATGTAGAAGAAACTTTTTGTAAATGACTAGTGACTGATTGGTTAGTTAGAGTCACATGTGAATTAGAAATAAGGAAGTGTTGTCACACTGATGAAGGGTGTGGTATGGTAAAGAGCTGTCTCTTCTGTTAAGAGTGATCCAACCACTACATGGTGAACTGACAGTTTATAATTTTCTCAGTATAATATCACAGGGATTGTCACTTGTGACTTGTCAGTTCAGTGATTTAACCATCTGTGTATACGTCTACTGACAATCCACTGTTGTGGTACTGAACTGAACAGTGTTGCTATTACAAAAGTTACAAAGAAAACTTTAAATTTCAAATTAGGTTATTAGAAAGAGGTTGTTATATCCCCCCGCCCCTCCAACCACTCACTTATATCTGTGGCATGTCTACTAGTTCATATAAGTATCCAGTATACCAAGGACCAAGTGTTGGGCACTGACTGAGATCTCCACCCTCAAATGTGAACTACAAGAAGATTTCTGAATTTAGATTTCTTTTACTCTCTTTCCATCACCCACATGTGCCCAAGTCTCATTTCCATTTTTCTTAAAGGATCAAGAGGAAGGGCCCTGAAAACAAAACAAAAATCAAAGTCCCCTATGCCAACTGTGATCATCACATTTTGAGGATGTTGAAACTGCCATCCCAGTCCCATGACGGTGACCACGGCAAGTTTGAGATTTTAAAGACGTGATTTCGACAGAGATAGAAATTTGAAAAAAATCTTCAGATGCTGTTTATTTACCACGATCAGTACACCACACTACGCTGCTACAGATGTGTTTTCGCAAGCAGAAGTGAGACGGTTTTTTCATTTCCTGCCATTCTACTGCTCTGAGAAACTGACACTCAGTTACCATTTCCTTTCAGTACCTAGCACCACCTTCGGACTGAGGTTTACTATCCCGTTCTATCATTCTTTCTACATTCTCTGGAATTCATTCATCCATTTAAAGTGTTAAGTGATATTCTGGGTGACAAGAATATGGAGCAAGCACTTATTCTTCTTGTGATGTTGACTGGACTAACGCATGGTAAGATGCTTATCTTTAAAACACTTTATAAATCTGCCATGAAAATATGTGTAATAATTTAAACTAATCTGCATATTCTTTTGATCGTACCTTCCCAGCTTTCCTTACACCTGCTGAGACTAAATGTAATGCCACAAAGAATGCAACTCTGTGCTCTGCTACACTTGGACAGCCTGTGTATATCCAAATGATGATGACCAATATATCTCAACTGCACTTTAAGAAAGGATCAGTAAAAGTGTTCAGTCTGAAAAACAGAAAGGTGAATATATATAAAGATTTTCAAAACAGAACTGAAGTTTTTATCAGCAACGGGACGTTCAAGATCAACAGCATGGAGAGGAGTGATGTAGGTCAATACATCATAGAGGGCTTTGATGAAAATGGGCACGGGGTGTTAAACCTTCATGTGAAACTGGATGTTCAAGGCAAGTACTACTTAATAAAACCTCCTCCTTTACTTTACTTACATTTTAATATAATACACGTTGTGCACTTTATTTACTGACATAAACTATACTGCTCTGCAGTTGACTAGTTCAGATTTTCAGTCAGTATTTACTGTGATATAAGTATTTGATGAAAGCAGAACAATGTTTCAGTCCAAATGAATACAGAGAGATTATATCTCTGAAAAAAGTTATTCAATCTGGTGAGGTTTTCAGGTACAATTTGCAATATATGACTAAAAATGTATGTGAAAATAGAAGAAAATACACCTGAGTCTTGCATTGCATGATAGGAATGCAGAACGTTTGAGAATATGCTTGAAAGTGCACTGATGCTTTTTTAAAAATTCATGCTCTGATGATTTAGACCCATTTAGAAATATGGTGAACAGTGCATGTTTGATCATATTCACTAATAGCCTGTGGGTAATCTTGCTTCAGCACTGTCACGTTTCCAGATGAAAGGTGCTTTGTAAAAGAGGCGTTCACTGCTCAGCAGTCACAGCAACTCTTTGTGTGAAGAGAACTTTTGGACTTTGTCAACTAGGGTTTTATTCTCATGTTTTTGTGCATTGTGATTTTTGGTTACAATACTTACGAAGCACTTCTGTTGTACACAGTGTGAACCTGCTATAACTTATAACTTCACTTCACTTCAACAGAAACCTTCTCAAACACGTATCTTAAAGCATATAAACTGAAATGAAACACTGAGGGCCCCATTGTAACGATCTATAGCGCATGGCGTGAAGCACGTGGCACGCGGTAAACCAATCACAATCAGAGTGTCATCTCCCATTCCCTTTAATATCCAGGAGCGCTGTCACTTTGGCGGATTGCTATTATAACTGCACATTTACCCAGCAATGCGTTTCAATAATATAACATGAGTTACTTTTGCTGAAAAGAAAGTTGGCTGATGAGGTGCTAACCTCACATTTAATTCATATAAAGGAAGAATATGGAGATATAACCAACCAGTCTGATGAGTGTAGAGGTGTGTGTGGTTATACTGCAGCAGCCTGGTGTCATCAGCTGATTTAATAAACAGTGAGTGGCTGTGTGTAATGGCACTGCGCTCTGTGCAGCATCTCAGAGGCTACAGACTTTCAAAGGTTGTTAGGACTGTCCACAACGGCACTCTCCATTTTTTTTTACAATTAATTAAATCCGATAAATATTACTGACTAACTAATATGACATGTATTTTTAATATGTTGATGTACATCATAATACAAATTCACATTGTGGTCCTTTTATTAGTGATGTTTTGCATGTTTGTGTGCTGCTGCCTACATACCCGCCTATAGGAGCATATTGGGCTCTTGATGATGCGCCCCTTAAATAACAGTGACTTTAGACCTGTTTTTTTATGGTCAGTAGTGCAATAGCTTTCCTCTGCCTCAAAATAGCAACGTGGCACCAATGCGCCTGAACACACCTCATTTTGAGACCGACACACCCATAGGTGCACAGACTGGTGCAAGTGCATTTGCTATTTAGACAATGTGGGCTCAGGGTGAGAAAATGACAACTGTGCCAGGGGAAACTAACAAAGACACATGGGCCACGCCCGCCATCCGCTGTGCGCCGATGGGGCCCAGAATGTTTTCCTCTTATAGTCTCTGTGGCTGTTGTGGTGAACGACATAGCAGCACTTCCACACTCTAAGGATAGCTATAGATTTCAAAGTTTTTCATGCTGATTTTAGTTAGATGAAGAGTGTTTTTAATCACCTCCAACAGCTTCAACAGTAACATGCTGCTTACACATTGATGCAACAGTAATCATAATGTCATATATAATAATATATAAGTCAGACAGACCAAACTCAGAGGAACTACATTTTTACTTTAAAACTTTAAGAACACTTTTTTTGCGCTAGTACATACTTACTACTTTCATGGAGGGCTTTTACTTGTAATAAAGTATCTTTACATTGCTGTGTTGGTGCTTTTACTGAAGTAAAGGATCTGCGTACTTCCTCCACTATTGGAAGTAACTGTAAGTGGTAAATAAATGTAGCAGAGGACACAAGGACACATTTCCCTCTGAAATAGTAGAACTACCAAGTACCAATGTAATGTAAAAGTAAAGCCCAAATACCTCAAGTTTGTGTTTAAATACTGCACTTGAGTAAATATACTTAGTTACATTCCACCTGGTTATGGATAGTGTGTACCTTTTCTTTTTGTCTGTGCAATTTGGAAACTTTCAGAGTTTGAAGAGTTGAGCGTCTTGTTGTGTTTTCTGCTACATGCTAAACTGAAATGGAACCTCTAACAAACACATAACAAACCAGCGGGTGCTCAGTCTGCATAAATGTGTACAGTTGTGGTGGTGAATAAATTGTATATGAATAATACCCAGGTTGACAAATAGTTACGCTTAAGTGCTATACAGGCAATGTGTATGTACTGTATAATTACCAGTGTGGTCTCTCCTCCCCAGAAAGCAAGTTGCTCATCTGGATTGTAGTCGGTTCAGTTGTGGGTGTCATACTGGTAGTGATATTGGTGATTGCTGTACGGCGGTTTTGCTGTGGTAACAAGAAAAGTGGGCATCACTACAAGCCAAAGGACTCTTCACCACAGACTGCATTATAAACATAACTGTAAGTTTTTCTATATATTCCTGATTACTAGACAATAAAAGAATTTCAATCACTAAATAATGTGTTGGTAAAAACATTAAAGCCTCATGTTTTACATTATTTGCAGAATAATTGAACTATATTCTGTTTTTTCTTTCTTTCTACAGGCTCATATAAATAACGTCAAAGAGAAGCCTTCAGGATGATTTTTAACTGAGAATGACTATCACCACGGACTGAACTAAAGACTACAAGACACAAGAGAGAACATAACTTTAAGCTTTAATAGAAAAGACTGAAATGTTGCTTTGCTGGAATGTTGATATATCGCATGTTAATTTAATTTTAGTAGCAGCAGCTTTATTTTTGAGGTAACATCAGAATAAAATTGAAAAAAAAAATAATTTTTGATCTGCAAACTATTGTAATAGACTGATGCTCATAATTGACATAATATATAAATGATAGAAATGGGACTTAAATATTAGTGCTGAAACCCAGAGACCAAAAATGAATCACTGATGTGCGATTAGTTGTAATGTTTATTAAAAGAGTTTTAAATATGAGATTGTGAATGGAGTTTTCACATAATGCGAAGATGATGCTGTAAATGTAACACTGCAGAGTCCGTCTGATAGTAAGAGTGAGATGGGATAAATAATAACTTAGATTCAGTTTCTGTCTAGTGTTGGACTGAAAATCATACAGCCTAAAGTCTACAAGTCAAGTACAAGCAACTTTGTTTTTGTTTATTATTATTGTTATTATTAATAGTATTTACTGGGTCTCCTATGTGTCTTCAAGATCAACGCTGTCAAGAATACCTGATGATTGAAGGGTCAGAATGTAACAGAACAGAAAAGGAAAGATGTTTGTGGATTGTATGTGGTTTATATGTCAACAGCTTCACATACAGTTTGTTTCATTTCCTTCACAGCGGTGTGCAATGAGTCTTTCACATTTCCAAACTTCTGCTAAAAGTTGAGTACCTAGTGTCCTGCTAAGGCCACTGTCCCCATTTTTCTAGTTTCTAGTCCATACACTGGTTGTTCTTAAAAAGGGGAAACAAAAACTGCAACACAGAATGTAGTCTCAATTGTCTTAAGACAATTGTCTTGAACAATAATAGAAACATAGGTTAAACAGTTCCCAATGTAAATGAAAAGCCCAGATGACCAGTTAGATACAATCCTGTTTCCTTTTGTGTATTGTGAATAACAACTTTTACTTTTAAGTTTTAAGCCACACTTATATTATTAGACATTAGATTATTGTTATATATTAAAAATATTATTCTATATTGAACCATGGTCTTTGGAATGATTAAGGTCAGTGATCTTTTCCTGCTCAGGACAGTATGCTCATGACTGGCATTCAGCATCACTGTCACCTGTGGCTTGGATTGTCTCTCGTGTACATGCAGTTTTGGAAAAAAAGCCCAAACACATGCCAAGTAAAAATATAAATGTCAGTGTACAGTATAGGATCAGAATTTTGTTTATCATAGAATAATTAGCATGTCAGTGACTGTAGAGAATTACAAGAAGGAAATATAAAAACAGAAGAACAGTAATTATACAGATGGAGGAGATGAGGAAGTCAGAGCAACAAAAAGAAGAAGGTGTGTGGTTTTCTGTCTTGTAAACAGTGACCATATTAAGTCGCACTTCCTTTCCCCCTCCCCACCTAGAAAAACTGTAGCTAAATATTGCACTCTATTTTTCACACCTTTCTATGAAAGGTCAGTCACTAACAGAAAACGTTTCACGCTGATCACTGAAGGATGTTCATGTTTTCTACTGAATAAAACAAAGAAGTTGGTTTCAAAGCTGCTGACTGGGTCAACAGAGGCTGAACAGTGAGGAGACATGAAAGCTGTGGTTGGATTGTTGGTGATGCTGCTGGGAGTCTCTCATGGTGAGCTGTTTCACTATCTGACATGTTAACATTGGATTTGGTAGTGTGCTAATAACATGTTTTATGTTAAATTAGTACCATAATCATTATTGATGATTTTATGCAGCCAAGACATAACTTGTACTCAATATAAAGAGTTTGACATCATCCTCAGTGATGCAGCTTAAATACTGTTTCAGGCTGGAAAAGCTTTGACCAAATAAATACTTTTAACAAGAATCAACTGACAACTAAGATTTCAGGGATTAGTTTGACATGCATAACCTGTGCATTTAAAACTAGTGAGTATGACACACAACATGCTATGAATGAGTGACAGTAAATGTTTTGATGTTGCAATAATCTGAAAGCTTTCTGTATGTTAACTTCACACAATCACAGGTTGACTAACTAAATGCTGATCAATTTTATAAAAATGAGATCCAAATCAGAATTTTGAAACTATCAATTGAGAGCACAAAAGTTAATTCAGTTTTATTTGGACTGTGACAACCATCTTACCAAACTTACCAAACTAACCAAAGATCAGAACTGACTGAATGATCAAATCTCTGGTAATTTCGAGTTATATGCAATACACACTGCCTGGCCAAAAAAGTTGCCACCAAAATAAAAAGGTCACACACTCTAACCGCCTTTAGCTTTGATTACGGCACACATTCACCGTGGCATTGTTTCAATAAGCTTCTGCAATGTCACAAGATTTATTTCCTTCCAGTGTTGCATTCATTTTTCACCAAGATCTTGTATTGATGATGGGAGAGAGGACCAGTGTGCAAAGCCTTCTCCAGCACATCCCAAATATTCTCAATGGGGCTAAGGTCTGGAGTCAGGTCTGGACTCTGTAGTGGACAAGCCATGTGTGAAAATGATGGTTCATGCTCCCTGAACCACTCTTTCACTATTTGAGCCTGATTAATCATGGCATTGTCATCTTGGAATATGCACGTGCCATCAGGGAAGAAAAAATCCATTGATGGAATAACCTGGTCATTCAGTATATTCAGGTAGTCAGCTGACCTCATTCTTTGGGCACATAATGTTGCTGAACCTAGACCTGACCAACTGCAGCAACCCCAGATCATTGCACTGTCCAAAGAGTGTGTTTTTTTGGTGGCAACTTTTTTTTTTCTCATTGAATTAGTGCTGAATAGTGATCACAATTACAACATGTTTTTCCAAGAGAAATATTGTTTTACTGTATTTATTTGTAGTGGTATGATGAGCAAATTTTAGTATGTGCATGTTAGGAAATATTTTGGCGTCACAAATCGCAAAGCTTCATTGTGTGGCAACAATGTCCTGTGTGAAGCTAACTTATTAACAAATTAATTATTGTTTTTGTACTGTTAGCTGAGACCAACTGTTTTATAATCACAGGTACCAGATACCAAAATTTAAAAAAAAGAAATAAAACAGTATAAAAATACTCTAATAATAATAAAGCTAATAATAAAGCTAATTAACTTTTACTAGTACTAATTATGTATAATGACCTCATGTCATGATATATTATCATATATATTATTATGATGACTATGATAAAGTGTTTCAGTTAATTTAAACATATTATATACTGTAGTAATATCTACACTGTCATGTTTTTAAACAAATTCATCTGAAAAGTAACTAGAAGACACTAATCTATGGGTTGACTTTTTTTCTTTCATTTTGTAGAAAATTAAGGATAAAAATTGTTTACTTTTTTTCAAACTTCTGTTTTAAAATGTGCAGGTGTTGAAAGTCACTGTGACGGCAGACAGGATGGAGCTCAGTGTTACAGAGCTCTGGGAGGAACTGTGGTGATCCAGCTGATGGACAGTGCCTCAGAAATACTGAGATACCAATGGTTTAAAAACAAAAATTCAAAAATACTTGATGTGAGAAATAATAAGATTGTGTTTAATCTGATGGAGGACAGATCTGTCTTTACTCCCAGTAATGGAACATTTAGGATAAATAATCTGAACTGGTCTGATGGTGCTGAATATACATTTATAATCACTGATTCAAATGGAAAGGAATCAGAACATCGGACTCTTCAGTTGTCTATTCAAGGTAAATAACTTACAATTTAATTTGTATTATTCACAATAAACCAAAAGATATATAAAAAAGTTTACAAGCAGTTGTGGGTCTTTTTCTGTTAGCTCAAACAGACTAGAAACCATCCATGGTTTCTTGATCACTTCTAAATATAAATGCAGTCGTAGAGTCAGTTGAAAGCTGCAGCAATTTGAAACTGATGTTTCTGTTTGTCCTTGGTCCTTCAAGTTTTTAATAAATGTAAAAATTCAACAGTAAAAATGACAGTTGTTAGATACTAAAGGTGAATGTTTTAAATGATACTTTTAGGGTGAACGTAGGCAACTTCTTTCCTGAGGATTCAGAAATTTAAGTTAAAAAAAATAAAAAAAAATAAACGAAAACACACTCAATTATATCATGCTCTTACTAACTGTGTGTGTGTGTGTGTGTGTGTGTGTGTGTGTGTGTGTGTGTGTGTGTGTGTGTGTGTGTGTGTGTGTGTGTGTGTTTTAATGGAAGCACTACAGGAATTAATGAGGGTTTAACTTAAAATGTGTTGTGCATCATTTTATACAATTTCACCATAAATATATAATTTACAATTTTTGGAAAAGTTTAGATCTCAAAGAATAAAGCTCTGTATATGTGGAAAAACATACAAAATGAGTTTGTGATGAATATATGAGGTTAATTTAGTAACACTAGACTAATCTAAATGAAAAAATGCTCTACAGGGAAATAAACTATTAACTAACAGACCTGTGTAACACTAACTGTGGTCTGAGACAGACAGAGCTGTTTCTGTTTTAAAACATGAGTTTATATAAAATATTATCATGGTTGTTAATTCAGTTATCACATTTGTGATAATAACATTTTTTAATAATGTATTTTTCTATGTTTCCAGGTGTTGAAAGTCACTGTGACGGCAGACAGGATGGAGCTCAGTGTTATGGAGCTCTGGGAGGAACTGTGGTGATCCAGCTGATGGACAAAGCCTCAGAAATACTGAGATACCAATGGTTTAAAAACAAAACATTAATAATAGTTTATGTGAGAAATAATAAGATTGTGTCTAATGAGATGGAGGACAGATCTGTCTTTACTCCCAGTGATGGAACATTTAGGATAAATAATCTGAACTGGTCTGATGGTGCTGAATATACACTTATAATCAGTGATTCAAATGGAAAGGAATCAGAACGTCGGACTCTTCAGTTGTCTATTCAAGGTAAATAACTTATAATTTAATTTGCATTATTCACAATAAACCAAAAGACATATCATTTGAAATAAAGATAAAATAATCCAAATTACAAATCATGTTGGAAATGAAACAACACTTTCACACATACTACAATACAAATACTATTTCTTCATTTTACCTTTGTAAAAAATATAAAATGTTTCACATGAAATACTCAAAGTCTTCTGCTGTTACATAACTACAGTTTAACGCTGCACTTCCTGAAGCTTTTAATTCTGTACTTCTCTATATGAATTTACATTGTAAACACTGAATATGTTTATGGCCACATTAAACAAAAGTAATGTGTGTGTGTGTCTCTCAGCTCCTGTGTCCTCTGTCCGTCTGGCCTCTGAGTGTCTGTCCCAGGGAGAGATGAGCGTGTCCTGCTCCTCTGAGGGAGGAGACAGTCCTCAGTACAGCTGGACTCTGGATGGACACACACTGACAGACCATCAGCTCCTCTCTGGAAGTAATGAGACCAACATCATCACTCTGAAACAAGATGTGTCAGGACTCCTGGTCTGCTCGGTCAGGAATCACATCAATAGTGTCTCGAAAGAAGAGATGATATCTACCTGTGGTGAGACACAACGTAACTAGAAATCAACTTGATAATTAATGATCATACTGTACATTATTCACTGTTGATCTTTTTGTTTGCCTTTAGGCTTCATATTCATCAACTGTACCTCATCCAATGGGACAAATATATCACAGTGGTTGTTTCTAGCCAAAAATTCGCCCTGTCTTGACGGAGACACTAACCCTAACCCTCCACTCACATCACACATGCCAATAACAATTGTTTTTCACCAAACAGACACTGCTTGTTGTACTTTTGTTAGTGAACATAAACTTTGTTGTCAACGTGCAAACCTGACATGTGATTTTTGTGTCTCTGTATCTGAACAGATAACTCGCTGCTTG
The DNA here is from genome assembly GCF_027409825.1 of Scomber japonicus. Taxonomy (NCBI): domain Eukaryota; kingdom Metazoa; phylum Chordata; class Actinopteri; order Scombriformes; family Scombridae; genus Scomber; species Scomber japonicus. The sequence goes on along the minus strand of NC_070585.1, from coordinate 15,511,295 downwards.
TATGTAGTTTAAAAGCAGTTGTGGGTCTTTTCCTGTTAGCTGGGATTTGGATCTATTTTACTTGGAAGAAGAAGAAATACAAGAAAGCTGAAACCTCCACCGTACCACCAACGATGGACCATCCAGAGGACTCCTTTGCAATGGTTGAATTGTGAAGTTCTGCATCTGAATGTTAACTTTGTGAAACTATCACCATAGTTTTCTCTGCTCACCTTCTGCAGTGATTGGTCATGTGTCTGTGTAGCTATAAATATATAAAATGTATAAAATGTAATTGTAAAATCTTTCACCTGTTGTTAATCTTTACAAAACTATTTCTGCCACAGTGTTCACAGCTCAGCAGCTCACTGTGAACCTTCATGAACAAATGAGTGTCAGCTGAATTGATCACAGTAACCTAGGCTCTAGTATCACAAATGGAGCCTAATTACACTTTTTTCTCAGGTCACTTCAGTAGTTGTTGACTTGGTGAAAGTGGGCTCAGTGCATCTTTTTTTAAATAAAGATTTAAAAGTAAACAGACTTGTTGTGAAATCATCAGTGTACTCCTGCCTTTAGTGATAAATCCTACAGATCTGCACGGCTCTGCCTGTGATCATAGAATGAAGAAGACATTTGTGTACTTTGTAATGTAAATCATTTTGTAGAACTTGTTAAGTGTTTAGATTTTTCTTTTGTGTCACTGCATTAGTGCTGAAAATATATTTTAATAGGAAAGACTGATGTGTGGCTTTGCTGAAATGATATGTACTGCATGTTGATCTAATTACAGCAACAGTGGTGTAACCATAAAGGACAGTTTGTACATTTAATCAATTTCAAAATACATCTGCTTTATCTTTTTTCTGAACATCTTGTCAAAGTGTTTCCAATGTAAATGAGAAAAATGTAAGAGCCAGAAGTATGACTCATGAATTATATCTCATTTTTACAGATGCTTGGTGAAGTTGATAGTAGTTCAAATCTTCAGTGTTAAGTTGAATTACAGACATTTTATTTGCAGCTTTTGACATATTAACCAAAACAAAAATAAAATCTTTGCAAAAGGACCAATGAATTGGTAATTTTTTAGATGCTTCGTTGTCATGGAGATTGTTCAGTTGTTAACAGGGGACTGATGAATGATGAACTTTCACTATTACAGTACAGACTAACCAAAGACACACTAACCACACAGTTCAGCTTTACTAAAAATAGGTAGAAAAGTCTGGGGGCCTCTGGAGGACTGGTGGAGAATGGCAGCTGGTGACAAAGAGCCAGACTTTAACATTTACAGTAGATGTTGACTGTTTTACATATGTGGATGCTTGATGAAGTTGAAATAGTTGAAATATTCAGTGTTAGGTTGAATTGCAGCCATTTCATTTGTGTCTTTTTTGATAAGAGAGGGAAAAAATCTTTGCAAAAGCACCAATTTATTGTTTTTTAGAGGCTTTAAGCTACATCTTGTGTTCTTCCTCAGTAGATTGAGTTTGCTATGTTGTCATGGACAGTTGTTAACAGGGGACATAAGTAAGGAGATTTGGTGACATGTTAATATGAACTTTTACTATTTTTCATTACAATAATAAACCTTGAAACTAAATATCTCTATTCATGATGTGAATAAGTTAAACTGATATATTTATTGTTTAACAGTCTTGTAATGAATGCTTATGAAATGTAACCTGTATGGCTGTTAATAGTTCATGGAGTTGATATATTGAACTGTATCATATTTTTAGATATTAACAGTATTTTTTCTATGTCAGACCAAATGTCATCTGAGTGATTGATGTCAGTGATGGTTGCCTCTCTGCTCCTGTGAGGGCAGGGACAGTCCTCTGTACAGCTGGAGAGTGACAGAACCTACTGAGAAACACATGGAGAGAGAGAGAGAGGATGACATGATGAATATTACTGGTGAACTTCAACCAGGCTTTAACCACCTGACCAACAAGACACATCTTTCTCTTGACTTTTTGGACACTTCCCACAACTGTTTCCATTCTGATTGAAGAACTGGATCTGTGGTCAGTCTGAGACAAAAACAATCACTCAAACCAGTATCTTCAGAAAAGCTTTGAAGGTGAACATTTTGAAGTTTGAAGGAGTTGGGGTTTTTTTGTAAAGCAGTGAGGATAATTCATTTTATATTCAGCTGTGATGCAAACATGATGATCCAGAGATGTATTTGTGCTAAAATGACATTTAATCTTTTCCTCATGAGAATAAATAGACAGTTTACATAAAAAACTACCAGCTGTTGTTCTAAAAAAAACAGAATACGGCCTCATTCACTAAAATCAATCTTTTTTTTTTTGCATACAAAAAGACCAATCAGTCTTGCAGTTTGTGTCTTATGTTTTCAGTTGTCCTGACGTCCTTTGACCATCATTAAAATGAACTGAAATGCAGTAGAAAACAGCTGCTAGGTACTGCATGACTGAGATCAAACATCACTGTCACCTGTAGCTTGGATTGTATCTCATGTGTGTGCCACTTTGGACAAAATCACCTGCCAAGTGAAATGTAAATGTCAGTGTAAAATGTAGGATCAGAGTTTTGTTTGTCATATGCTAAATACTATGTCAGCAACTGTAGAGAAGTACAAGAAGGAAACATAAAAATAGAGCAACTAATCATACAGATGGAGGAGATAACGAGGTCATGGCAACATAATGACCAGTGAAAGAAGATGGTGTGTGGTTTTCTGTCTGGTTAGTAGCTAAGTACGTGACAAAGTTAAGTTTCATTTCCCTTCCCCCTCTCCATTTATAAAAAGTGTAGCGGAAACAGAACTCTGTTTTTCACACCTTCTTATCAGAGGTTGACAGAAAACATTTCAGGCTGATCAGTGTAGGATGTTCATGTTTTCTACTGAATAAAGTAAAGAAGTTTGTAAGAAAGCTGCTCACTGGGTCAACAGAGGCTGAACAGTGAGGAGACATGAAAGCTGTGGTTGGATTGTTAGTGATGCTGCTGGGAGTCTCTCATGGTGAGCTGTTTCACTATCTGACATGTTAATATTGGATTTAACATGTTGTGAGTAACATGTCATGCAGATATGACTTTTTATGCAGTTGTAGGATCAAGTACAGTGAGAAGCTTTTCAGTGATGTGCAATGCAGCTCAAATAGACTAGAAACCATCCGTGGTTTCTTGATTACTTCTAAATATAAATGCAGTCGTAGAGTCAATTGACAGCTGCAGCAACTTAAAAGTGACTTTTCTGTTTTTCTTTGGTTAAAGAAAAACAGAAAAAATTATGTCTTTAATAATTGTTGAAAAAACAAACAAAAACACTATATTGTGCTCATACTAACTGTCTGTGTGTGTGTGTGTGTGTGTGTGTGTGTGTGTGTGTGTGTGTGTGTGTGTGTGTGTTTAATGGAAGCACTGCAGGAATTACTGAGAGTTAACTCAAGATATGTTGTGCATCATTTTATACAAATTCCAGATAAATATATAATTTTCTATTTTTGGAAAAATTCAGATCTCTAAAAATAAAGCTCTGTATATGTGGACAAACAAACACAGTCAGTTTGCTATTTTGAGGAAGAGGAAAGCGATTGTGCTACTGACCAAAAAAAAAAAGGGTTAGGGCCCCAAAGTCATGCAGTCGGTGCACAGCGGATGGCGGCCGTGGCTCATGTATCTTTGTTAGTTTCCCCCGGCGCAGTTGTCATTTTCTCACCCTACGCCCACGTTGTCTAAATAGCAAATGCACTAGCACCAGTCTGTGCGCCCATGGGCGTGTTCTTCTCAAAAGGAGGTGTGGTCAGTATCTGTTTATTAAATCAGCTGATGACACCAGGCTGCTGCAGTATAACCACACACACCTCTACACTCATCAGACTGGTTGGTTATATCTCCATATTCTTCCTTAATATGAATTAAATGTGAGGTTAGCAGCTCATCAGCCAACTTTCCTTTCAGCAAAAGTAACTCATGTTATATTATTGAAACGTATTGCTGGGTAAATGTGCTGTTATAATAGCAATCTGCCAAAGTGACAGCGCTCCTGGATATTAAAGGGAATGGGAGATGACACTCTGATTGCGATTGGTTTACCGCGTGTTACGCCCAAAACACGCCTATGATTAATGAGGGGACTTAAGTCCATCCCTTTTAGACCATGCACCCGGTGCAGTGACCTTTTGTTCTGCTGTTAAAATCATGGTTTAAATAGCAAAAGTGGATTCGGATCTGCCCCAAAGGCACTTGCGCCACGCGCTTCACGCCATGCGCTATAGATCGTTACAATGGGTCCCTGTTGTTGTCTGGGAGAGACAGAGCCGTTTTTATTTTAAAACATTAATATACATAGAACATTGTTATGGTTTTAGTAGAAATGGAATTATCACATTTGTGATAATAACATTTTTTAATAATGTATTTTTCTATGTTTCCAGGTGTTGAAACTCACTGTGACGGCAGACAGGATGGAGCTCAGTGTTATGGATCTCTGGGAGGAACTGTGGTGATCCAGCTGATGGACAGTGCCTCAGAAATACTGACATACAAATTGTTTAAAGACAAAACATTAATAATACTTTTTGTGAAAAAAAAAAAAAATTTGGCCGGATCTGTCTTTACTCCCAGTAATGGAACATTTAGGATAAATAATCTGAACTGGTCTGATGGTGCTGAATATACACTTGAAATCACTGATTCAAATGGAAAGGCATCAGAACAGCGGACTCTTCAGTTGTCTATTCAAGGTAAATAACTTACAATTTAATTTGTATTATTCACAATAAACCAAAAGATATATCATTTGAAATAAAGATAAAATAATTCAAAATACCAATCATGTTGGAAAATGAAACAACACTTTCACACATACTACAATACAAATACTATTTCTTCATTTTACCTTTGTAAAATATATAAAATATTTCACATGAAATACTCAAAGTCTTCTGCTGTTACATAACTACAGTTTAACGCTGCACTTCCTGAAGCTTTTAATTCTGTACTTCTCTATATGAATTTACATTGTAAACACTGAATATGTTTATGGCCACATTAACCCTTAAACAGACAACGTGCACCAGGAGATACAGACTCTTTGACTTTCGTGTTGTCCTCCTGGGTCCCTCCTCTGTCCTTCCTTCCTTCCTTCCTTCATCTGTCCGTCCTTCCTTCCTTCATCTGTCCGTCCTTCCTTCCTTCATCTGTCCTTCCTTTCTTCCTTCCTTCCTTCCTTAGATCTAAGTTCAGCTGTTAGGATAAATGTTCCCTCCTTCTGTCCTTTCTTCCTTCCTTCATCTGTCCTTCCTTTCTTCCTTCCTTCCTTCCTTCCTTCATCTGTCCTTCCTTTCTTTCTTCCTTCCTCCTCCCTCCCTCCCTCCTTTCCTTCCTTCTCCCTTCCTCCCTCCTTTCCTTCCTTCTTCCTCCCTTCCTTCCTTCCCTCCCTCCTTTCCTTCCTTCTTCCCTCCTTTCCTTCCTTCCTTTCCTTCCTTCTTCCTCCCTTGCTTCCCTTCCTTCCTCCTTTCCTTCCTTCTTCCCTCCTTTCCTTCCTTCCTTCCTTCTTCCCTCCTTTCCTTCCTTCCTTCCTTACTTTAGGTGCAAATGACATAACTAGTAAGGATTTTTTACATCTAATTTTCCACTCCTGCCTGTTTAAGGGTTAAACAAAAGTAATGTGTGTGTGTGTCTCTCAGCTCCTGTGTCCTCTGTCCGTCTGGCCTCTGAGTGTCTGTCCCAGGGAGAGATGAGCGTGTCCTGCTCCTCTGAGGGAGGAGACAGTCCTCAGTACAGCTGGACTCTGGATGGAGACACACTGACAGACCATCAGCTCCTCTCTGGAAGTAAAGAGACCAACATCATCACTCTGAAACAAGATGTGTCAGGACTCCTGGTCTGCTCGGTCAGGAATCACATCAGTAGTGTCTCGAAAGAAAAGAACATATCTACCTGTGGTGAGACACAACGTAACTAGAAATCAACTTGATAATTAATGATCATACTGTAAATTATTCACAGTTGATCTTTCTTTTTGCCTTTAGGCTTCATATTCATCAACTGTACCTCATCCAATGGGACAAATATATCACAGTGGGTGTACGCAGCCAATAACACCCTGTGTATTGAGCCAACAACACCTCCAATCACGAGTACAGACCTTAAGACCTCCACTGAGGGTAAGGAGACAGTGTCAAACATATCACCGTGGTTGTTTTCAACCAAAAACTCACCCTGTCTTGACAGAGACACTGTGGGTAAGCAGAGTGACATTCAATTGTCCATTAAACCCTCCACTCACATTACACATGCCAATAACAATTGTCTTCCACCAAACAGACACTGCTTGTTGTACTTTCGTTAGTGAATATAAACTTTGTTGTCAACGTGCAAACCTGACATGTGATTTTTGTGTCTCTGTATCTGAACAGTTAACTGGCTGGTTGTATATAGTTTACCAGCAGTTGTGGGTCTTTTTCTGTTAGCTGGGATTTGCATCTATTTTACTTGGAAGAAGAAGAAATACAAGAAAGCTGAAACCTCCACCTTACCACCAACGATGGACCATCCAGCGGACTCCTTTGCAGTGGTTGAATTGGGAAGTTCTGCATCTGAATGTTAACTTTGTGAAACTATCACAATAGTTTTCTCTGCTCACCTTCTGCAGTGATTGGCCATGTGTCTGTGTAGCTATAAATATATAAAATGTATAAAATGTAATTGTAAAATCTTTCACCTGTTGTTAATCTTTACAAAACTATTTCTGCCACAGTGTTCACAGCTCAGCAGCTCACTGTGAACCTTCATGAACAAATGAGTGTCAGCTGAATTGATCACAGTAACCTAGGCTCTAGTATCACAAATGGAGCCTAATTACACTTTTTTCTCAGGTCACTTCAGTAGTTGTTGACTTGGTGAAAGTGGGCTCAGTGCATCTTTTTTTAAATAAAGATTTAAAAGTAAACAGACTTGTTGTGAAATCATCAGTGTACTGCTGCCTTTAGTGATAAATCCTACAGATCTGCACGGCTCTGCCTGTGATCATAGAATGAAGAAGACATTTGTGTACTTTGTAATGTAAATCATTTTTTAGAACTTGTTAAGTGTTTAGATTTTTCTTTTGTGTCACTGCATTAGTGCTGAAAATATATTTTGATAGGAAAGACTGATGTGTGGCTTTGCTGAAATGATATGTACTGCATGTTGATCTAATTACAGCAACAGTGGTGTAACCATAAAGGACAGTTTGTACATTTAATCAATTTCAAAATACATCTGCTTTCTCTTTCTCTTTCTTCCAATGTAAATGAGAAAATGTAAGAGCCAGAAGTATGACTCATGAATTATATCTCATTTTTACAGATGCTTGGTGAAGTTGATAGTAGTTCAAATCTTCAGTGTTAAGTTGAATTACAGACATTTTATTTGCAGCTTTTGACATATTTAACCAAAACAAAAATAAAATCTTTGCAAAAGGACCAATGAATTGGTAATTTTTGAGATTCTTCGTTGTCATGGAGATTGTTCAGTTGTTAACAGGGGACTAATGCATGATGAACTTTCACTATTCTTCAGTAAAATAATAATCCTTAAAGTTCAATATCTCTATTCATGATGTGAATAAGTTAGATATATTTATTGTTTAACGTAACCTGTATGGTAGTTGCTAATTCATGGAGTTCATATATTGGACTGTATTATTTTGTTAGATATTAAAAATGTTTTTTCTATGTCAAACCAAAGATCATCTGAGTGATTGATGTCAGTGATGGATGCTTTCCTGCTCCTGTGAGGGCAGGGACAGTCCTCTGTACAGCTGGAGAGTGACAGAATCCACTCAGATACACAAAGAGAGAGAGGGAGAGGACGACATGACAAATATTACTAGTGAACTTTAAAGAAGCTTTCAACCACCTGATCAACAAGACACATCCGACTTTCTCATGACTTTTTGGAGCATTACGTGACACCTCCCACAAGTGTTTCCGTTTTGAACAAGGAACTCGACCTGTGGCCAGTCTGAGACAAAAACCAAATTGTTGAGGTCATCAGAATAAAATGGTGTGAATTATCTTATTTGTGATCTGCAAAACAACTGTGAATGACAGATGCTTATAATTTACATAATTTGTCTTATACGTCTAATGTATCAGTTATGGTAAATTCAGCAAGAACAGTTTGTACATTTAATACATTTCAAATACATCTGCTTTTATCTTTTTTCTGTATTTTTCAGTGGTCTGCTTATTTTGTTCTCCTACACTCTGGATATAAGTTCTTAATAGAAACGGGACTTAAATATTAGTGCTGAAACCCAGAGACTAAATTTTACTGGTGTAAAGAAACACTTAATACCACCAGAAAACACTGATAACTTAGAAATAGTTTCTATTTAATGTTACCAATGGACTTTTTCATCATATAAGAAACATTAATGCTTCATATGTCATATACTGTATTAATTACAGCAACAATGAAGTGTTCACACCCAAGTAGCGTTGTAATTGCTGTGATGTAATTGTGCGTGTGTGTGTGTGTGTGTGCATGTGTGTGTGAGTGCATGTTGGATCATTTGTGATTTTGATACACACATTGGTACATACAATGGCACAGAGCCAAAGATGACCTTGTATTGAGTTTTTATATAGTGTGTCAGCCACTTAGGGATGGGGGGCTCATAAAGTCCTGTAGCGGGGGTGCGGGGTGGGGGCTCATAAAGTTCTGTAGCCCAGGGGCCTCCAGTGATGTTAATGCGCCCCTGAGCAGGAGGACCCAAATGCAGCAGACTGAACTGGAACTCGGGACTAAAATAGTTACTGAACTAACGAAGGCTGAAGTGCAGGTGGGGAGATAAGTGGAGAAGCTCAGGTGAGTGGAGTGAGGTGATGAAACAGGAGAACAGACAGCTGATAGGCTGAGGGAAACACGGGGAGCAGGGCGGGGCAGATGAGACTGATGCAGGATAGGTGTATAGGGGGGGCGGGGGGAAAAACAGACTGGGGAGGAGCAACGAAACACAGAAGGAAAATCAGAGCAACAGAAAGTCATAAACCACAATCCTCTTAATAATAAACTGACATACATAAAACCAGCACAGAATACACATGAATGAAACTCAAATACACAAACAACACTACAACCTCTCTTATCTGTAATAAAAAGAAAGCCAACAATCATCTTAATAAGTGAGCTGAGTATAATCTGAGAGAGTACAGACCAGAATGAGAACAAAGACACACTAACCACACAGTTTAGCGTTACTGATAATAGGTAGAAAAGTCTGGGGGCCTCTGGAGGACTGGTGGAGAATGGCAGCTGGTGACAAAGAGCCAGACTTTGACATTTACAGTAGATGTTGACTGTTTTACATATGTGGATGTTGATGAAGTTGAAAATAGTTGAAATATTCAGTGTTAGGTTGAATTGCAGCCATTTCATTTGTGTCTTTTTTGATAAGAGAGGAAAAAAATCTTTGCAAAAGCACCAATTTATTGGTAATTTTTTAGAGGCTTTAAGCTACATCTTGTGTTCTTCCTCAGTAGATTGAGTTTGCTATGTTGTCATGGACAGTTGTTAACAGGGGACATAAGTAAGGAGATTTGGTGACATGTTAATATGAACTTTTACTATTTTTCATTACAATAATAAACCTTGAAACTAAATATCTCTATTCATGATGTGAATAAGTTGAACTGATATATTTATTGTTTAACAGTCTTGTAATAAATGCTCACGAAATGTAACCTGTATGGCTGTTAATAGTTCATGGAGTTGATATATTGGACTGTATCATATTTTTAGATATTAACAGTATTTTTTCTATGTCAGACCAAATGTCATCTGAGTGATTGATGTCAGTGATGGATGCCTCTCTGCTCCTGTGAGGGCAGGGACAGTCCTCTGTACAGCTGGAGAGTGACAGAACCTACTGAGAAACACATAGAGAGAGAGGGAGAGGATGACATGATGAATATTACTGGTGAACTACCAGGCTTTAACCACCTGACCAACAAGACACATCTTTCTCTTGACTTTTTGGAAGGATATATGACACTTCCCACAACTGTTTCTATTATGATTGAAGAACTGTATCTGTGGTCAGTCTGAGACAAAAACAATCACTCAAACCAGTATCTTCAGAAAAGCTTTGAAGGTGAACATTTTGAAGTTTGAAGGAGTTGGGTTTTTTTGTAAAGCAGTGAGGATAATTCATTTTATATTCAGCTGTGATGCAAACATGATGATCCAGAGATGTATTTGTGCTAAAATGACATTGAATATTTTCCTCATGAGAATAAATAGACAGTTTACATGTAAAACTACCAGCTGTTGTTCTAAAAGAAGCAGAATACGGCCTCATTCACTAAAATCAATTTTTTTTTTTGCATACAGAAAGACCAATCAGTCTTGCAGTTTGTGTCTTATGTTTTCAGTTGTCCTGATGTCCTTTGACCATCATTAAAATGAACTGAAATGCAGTAGAAAACAGCTGCTAGGTACTGCATGACTGAGATCAAACATCACTGTCACCTGTAGCTTGGATTGTATCTCATGTGTGTGTCACTTTGGACAAAATCACCTGCCAAGTGAAATGTAAATGTCAGTGTAAAATGTAGGATCAGAGTTTTGTTTGTCATATGCTAAATACTATGTTGGTAACTGTAGAGAAGTACAAGAAGGAAACATAAAAATAGAACAACTAATTATACAGATGGAGGAGATAAGGAAGTCTTGGCAACATAATGACCAGTAAAAAAAGATGGTGTCTGGCTTTTTGTCCGGTGAGTAGCTAAGTAAGTGACAATGTCAAGTTTCATTTCCCTTCCCCCTCTCCATTTATAAAAAGTATAGCTGAATACAGAACTCGGTTTTTCACACCATCTTATCAGAGATTGACGACTAACAGAAAACATTTCAGGCTGATCAGTGTAGGATGTTCATGTTTTCTACTGAATAAAGTAAAGACGTTTGTAAGAAAGCTGCTCACTGGGTCAACAGAGGCTGAACAGTGAGGAGACATGAAAGCTGTGGTTGGATTGTTGGTGATGCTGCTGGGAGTCTCTCATGGTGAGCTGTTTCACTATCTGACATGTTAATATTGGATTTAACATTTTGTGAGTAACATGTCATGCAGATATGACTTTTTATGCAGTTGTAGGATCAAGTACAGTGAGAAGCTTTTCAGTGATGTGCAATGCAGCTCAAATAGACTAGAAACCATCCATGGTTTCTTGATCACTTCTAAATATAAATGCAGTCGTAGAGTCAATTGACAGCTGCAGCAATTTGAAACTGATGTTTCTGTTTGTCCTTGGTCCTTCAAGTTTTTAATAAATTGCAACAGTTCAAAAAATTCAACAGTAAAAATGACAGTTGTTAGATACTAAAGGTGAATGTTTTAAATTATACTTTTAGGGTGAACGTAGGCAACTTCTTTCCTGAGGTTTCAGAAATTTAAGTTAAAAAAAATTAATAAAATAACAAACAAAAACACACTCAATTATATCATGCTCTTACTAACTGCGTGTGTGTTTTTAATGGAAGCACTACAGGAATTAATGTTCTTAAGATGTGTTGTGGATCATTTTATACAAATTCCCCATAAATATATAATTTACTATTTTTGGAAAAGTTTAGATCTGAAAGAATAAAGCTCTGTATATGTGGAAAAACATACACAATGAGTTTGTGATGAATATATGAGGTTAATTTAGTAACACTAGACTAATCTAAATGAAAAAATGCTCTACAGGGAAATAAACTATTAACTAACAGACCTGTGTAACACTAACTGTGGTCTGAGACAGACAGAGCTGTTTCTGTTTTAAAACATGAGTTTATATAAAATATTATCATGGTTGTTAATTCAGTTATCACATTTATGATTACAACATTTTTTAATAATGTATTTTTCTATGTTTCCAGGTGTTGAAAGTCACTGTGACGGCAGACAGGATGGAGCTCAGTGTTATGGAGCTCTGGGAGGAACTGTGGTGATCCAGCTGATGGACAGTGCCTCAGAAATACTGAGATACGAATTGTATAAAAACAAACCATTTCATAGAATACTTTATGTGATAAATAATATGATTGTGTTTAATCGGATGGAGGACAGATCTGTCTTTACTCCCAGTAATGGAACATTTAGGATAAATAATCTGAACTGGTCTGATGGTGCTGAATATGAACTTATAATCATTGATTCAAATGGAAAGGAATCAGGAAAGCGGACTCTTCAGTTGTCTTTTCAAGGTAAATAACTTACAATTTAATTTGTATTATTCACAATAAACCAAAAGATATATCATTTGAAATGAAGATAAAATAATTCAAATTACAAATCATGTTGGAAAATTAAAGGACAGTTTCACACATACTACAATACAAATATAATTTTTGTAAAAAATATAAAATATTTCAGATGAAATACTCAAAGTCTTCTGCTGTTACATAACTACAGTTTAACGCTGCACTTCCTGAAGCTTTTAATTCTGTACTTCTCTATATGAATTTACATTGTAAACACTGAATATGTTTATGGCCACATTAAACTAAAGTAATCTGTGTGTGTGTCTCTCAGCTCCTGTGTCCTCTGTCCGTCTGGCCTCTGAGTGTCTGTCCCAGGGAGAGATGAGCGTGTCCTGCTCCTCTGAGGGAGGAGACAGTCCTCAGTACAGCTGGACTCTGGATGGACACACACTGACAGACCATCAGCTCCTCTCTGGAAGTAAAGAGACCAACATCATCACTCTGAAACAAGATGTGTCAGGACTCCTGGTCTGCTCGGTCAGGAATCACATCAGTAGTGTCTCGAAAGAAAAGAACATATCTACCTGTGGTGAGACACAACGTAACTAGAAATCAACTTGATAATTAATGATCATACTGTACATTATTCACTGTTGATCTTTTTCCTTCACCATAGGCTTCATATTCATCAACTGTACCTCATCCAATGGGACAAATATATCACAGTGGGTGTACGCAGCCAATAACACCCTGTGTATTGAGCCAACAACACCTCCAATCACGAGCACAGACCTTAAGACCTCCACTGAGGGTAAGGAGACAGTGTCAAACATATCACAGTGGTTGTTTTCAGCCAAAAACTCACCCTGTCTTGACAGAGACACTGTTGGTAAGCAGAGTGACATTAAATTGTCCATTAAACCCTTCACTCACATCACACATGCCAATAACAATTGTTTTTCACCAAACAGACACTGCTTGTTGTACTTTTGTTAGTGAATATAAACTTTGTTGTCAACGTGCAAACCTGACATGTGATTTTTGTGTCTCTGTATCTGAACAGATAACTCGCTGCTTGTATGTAGTTTACAAGCAGTTGTGGGTCTTTTCCTGTTAGCTGGGATTTGGATATACTTTACCTGGAAGAAGAAGAAATACAAGAAAGCTGAAACCTCCACCGTACCATCAACGATGGACCATCCAGAGGACTCCTTTGCAATGGTTGAATTGTGAAGTTCTGCATCTGAATGTTAACTTTGTGAAACTATCACGATAGTTTTCTCTGCTCACCTTCTGCAGTGATTGGCCATGTGTCTGTGTAGCTATAAATATATAAAATGTATAAAATGTAATTGTAAAATCTTTGTGTGTCAGCTGAATTGATCACAGTAACCTAGGCTCTAATATCACAAATGGAGCCTAATTACACTTTTTTCTCAGGTCACTTCAGTAGTTGTTGACTTGGTGAAAGTGGGCTCAGTGCATCTTTTTTTAAATAAAGATTTAAAAGTAAACAGACTTGTTGTGAAATCATCAGTGTACTGCTGCCTTTAGTGATAAATCCTACAGATCTGCACGGCTCTGCCTGTGATCATAGAATGAAGAAGACATTTGTGTACTTTGTAATGTAAATAACTTTTTAGAACTTGTTAAGTGTTTCTGTCACTGCATTAGTGCTGAAAATATATTTTAATAGGAAAGACTGATGTGTGGCTTTGCTGAAATGATATGTACTGCATGTTGATCTAATTACAGCAACAGTGGTGTAACCATAAAGGACAGTTTGTACATTTAATCAATTTCAAAATACATCTGCTTTCTCTTTCTCTTTCTTCCAATGTAAATGAGAAAATGTAAGAGCCAGAAGTATGACTCATGAATTATATCTCATTTTTACAGATGCTTGGTGAAGTTGATAGTAGTTAACATCTTCAGTGTTAAGTTGAATTTTATTTGCAGCTTTTGACATATTTAACCAAAACAAAAATAAAATCTTTGCAAAAGGACTAATGAATTGGTAATTTTTTAGATGCTTCGTTGTCATTGATTGTTCAGTTGTTAACAGGGGACTGATGCATGATGAACTTTCACTATTCTTCAGTAAAATAATAAACCTTGAAGTTTAATATCTCTATTCATGATGTGAATAAGTTAGATATATTTATTGTTTAACGTAACCTGTATGGTAGTTGCTAATTCATGGAGTTCATATATTGGACTGTATTATATTGTTAGATATTAAAAATGTTTTTTTCTATGTCTAACCAAAGATCATCTGAGTGATTGATGTCAGTGATGGATGCTTTCCTGCTCCTGTGAGGGCAGGGACAGTCCTCTGTACAGCTGGATAGTGACAGAATCCACTCAGATACACAAAGAGAGAGAGGGAGAGGACGACATGACAAATATTACTGGTGAACTTTAAACAAGCTTTCAACCACCTGATCAACAAGACACATCCGACTTTCTCATGACTTTTTGGAGCATTACGTGACACCTCCCACGAGTGTTACTAGACCTGTGGCCAGTCTGAGACGAAAACCATCACTCAGACCAGTATCCTATATACTTATTCCTTTATACTTTTAAAGTCTTTGGATTTTTCTTTTCTTTCTTAATTAGTGTTGAAAATATGTTTTAATAGCAACGACTGATGTGTGGCTTTGCTGAAATGTTAGGTACTGCATGTTGATCTAATAACAGCAGCAGCTGTCTAACCATATTGTTGAGGTCATCAGAATAAAATGGTGTGAAGAGCAGGTAATTATTTCTCATCTGAAACATAAAACATTGCTGCGCCTCAAGTCCTCTGAACATGAGTATGTCAACAAACAACCACAGGAAATCACAGGATCTCAGCATGTGTGAAGTTTTATACCATCAAGCTTAATCAGTTCATTGCTGTTGCCTTTAAAACTGTACTAGTCAATATGTTTATATTAACAACAGAACAAATGTGTAATGTAAAAGGAGTTGCTTGAGGTGACAAACTTACATAAAAGGAGCACTTAAGTTCACCCTGTGCAGACTTTGAAGATGTTTTAGCTTATTGTGATTTTATGACATGCAACTTTACTGCTTTGGTTCACTCTCAGCACTCTCATCAGTATTGTTTGGAGGTCTAATAGGCCACTGTTATTTTATTAAAAAAGCATAGGCTGGGCTATTAAGAGGTCATCGGAAGCTAAGACTTCCCAAAATGGTAATGAAAATATGTAGAAGAAACCTTTTTGTAAATGACTAGTGTCTGATTGGTTAGTTAGAGTCACATGTGAATTAGAAATAAGGAAGTGTTGTCACACTGATGAAGGGTGTGGTATGGTAAAGAGCTGTCTCTTCTGTTAAGAGTGATCCAACCACTACATGGTGAACTCACAGTTTATAATTTTCTCAGTATAATATCACAGGGATTGTCACTTGTGACTTGTCAGTTCAGTGATTTAACCATCTGTGTATACGTCTACTGACAATCCACTGTTGTGGTACTGAACTGAACAGTGTTGCTATTACAAAAGTTACAAAGAAAACTTTAAATTTCAAATTAGGTTATTAGAAAGAGGTTGTTATATCCCCCCACCCCCCAACCACTCACTTATATCTGTGGCATGTCTACTAGTTCATATAAGTATCCAGTATACCAAGGACCAAGTGTTGGGCACTGACTGAGATCTCCACCCTCAAATGTAAACTACAAGAAGATTTCTGAATTTAGATTTCTTTTACTCTCTGTCCATCACTCACATGTGCCCAAGTCTCATTTCCATTTTTCTTAAAGGATCAAGAGGAAGGGCCCTGAAAACAAAACAAAAATCAAAGTCCCCTATGCCAACTGTGATCATCACATTTTGAGGATGTTGAAACTGCCATCCCAGTCCCATGACGGTGACCACGGCAAGTTTGAGATTTTAAAGACGTGATTTCGACAGAGATAGAAATTTGAAAAAAATCTTCAGATGCTGTTTATTTACCACGATCAGTACACCACACTACGCTGCTACAGATGTGTTTTCGCAAGCAGAAGTGAGACGGTTTTTTCATTTCCTGCCTTTCTACTGCTCTGAGAAACTGACACTCAGTTACCATTTCCTTTCAGTACCTAGCACCACCTTCGGACTGAGGTTTACTATCCCGTTCTATCATTCTTTCTACATTCTCTGGAATTCATTCATCCATTTAAAGTGTTAAGTGATATTCTGGGTGACAAGAATATGGAGCAAGCACTTATTCTTCTTGTGATGTTGACTGGACTAACGCATGGTAAGATGCTTATCTTTAAAACACTTTATAAATCTGACATGAAAATGTGTAAACAATTAATAATTTAAACTAATCTGCATATTCTTTTGATCATATTTTCCCAGCTTTCCTTACACCTGCTGAGACTAAATGTAATGCCACAAAGAATGCAACTCTGTGCTCTGCTACTCTTGGACAGCCTGTGTATATCCAAATGATGATGTCCAATATATCTCAGCTGCACTTTAAGAAAGGATCAGAAAATGTTTTCAAACTGAAAAACGGAAAGGTGAATATACTTAAAGATTTTCAAAACAGAACTGAAGTTTTTATCAGCAACGGGACGTTCAAGATCAACAGCATGGAGAGGAGTGATGTAGGTCAATACATCATACATGGCTTTGATGAAAATGGGAACGGGGTGTTTAACCTTCATGTGAAACTGGATGTTCAAGGCAAGTACTACTTAATAAAACCTCCTCCTTTACTTTACTTACGTTTTAATATAATACATGTTGTGCACTTTATCTACTGACATAAACTATACTGCTCTGCAGTTGACTAGTTCAGATTTTCAGTCAGTATTTACTGTGATATAAGTATTTGATGAAAGCAGAACAATGTTTCAGTCCAAATGAATACAGAGAGATTATATCTCTGAAAAAAGTTATTCAATCTGGTGAGGTTTTCAGGTACAATTTGCAATATATGACTAAAAATCTATGTGAAAATAGAAGAAAATACACCTGAGTCTTGCATTGCATGACAGGAATGCAGAACGTTTGAGAATATGCTTGAAAGTGCACTGATGCTTTTTTAAAAATTCATGCTCTGATGATTTAGACCCATTTAGAAATATGGTGAACAGTGCATGTTTGATCATATTCACTAATAGCCTGTGGGTAAACTTGCTTCAGCACTGTCACGTTTCCAAGATGAAAGGTGCTTTGTAAAAGAGGCGTTCACTGCTCAGCAGTCACAGCAACTCTTTGTGTGAAGAGAACTTTTGCACTTTGTCAACTAGGGTTTTATTCTCATGTTTTTGTGCATTGTGATTTTTGGTTACAATACTTACGAAGCACTTCTGTTGTACACAGTGTGAACCTGCTATAGCTTATAACTTCACTTCACTTCAACAGAAACCTTCTCAAACACTTGTCTTAAAGCATATAAACTGAAATGAAACACTGAGGGCCCCATTGTAACGATCTATAGCGCATGGCGTGAAGCACGTGGCACGCGGTAAACCAATCACAATCAGAGTGTCATCTCCCATTCCCTTTAATATCCAGGAGCGCTGTCACTTTGGTAGATTGCTATTATAACTGCACATTTTCCCAGCAATGCGTTTCAATAATATAACATGAGTTACTTTTGCTGAAAAGAAAGTAGGCTGAGCTGCTAACCTCACATTTAATTCATATAAAGGAAGAATATGGAGATATAACCAACCGGTCTGATGAGTGTAGAGGTGTGTGTGGTTATACTGCAGCAGCCTGGTGTCATCAGCTGATTTAATAAACAGTGAGTGGCTGTGTGTAATGGCACTGCGCTCTGTGCACCATCTCAGAGGCTACAGACTTTCAAAGGTTGTTAGGACTGTCCACAACAGCGCTCTCCATTTTTTTTACAATTAATTAAATCTGATAAATATTACTGACTAACTAATATGACATGTATTTTTAATATGTTGATGTACATCATAATACGAATTCACATTGTGGTCCTTTTATTAGTGATGTTTTGCATGTTTGTGTGCTGCTGCCTATATACCCGCCTATAGGAGCATATTGGGCTCTTGATGATGCGCCCCTTAAATAACAGTAACATATGCGCCAGTGACTTTAGACCTGTTTTTTTATGGTCAGTAGCACAATTGCTTTCCTCTGCCTCAAAAAAGCAACGTGGCACCAATGAGCCTGACCACACCTCATTTTGAGACCAACACACCCATAGGTGCACAGACTGGTGCAAGTGCGTTTGCTATTTAGACAACGTGGGCTCAGGGTGAGAAAATGACAACAGCGCCAGGGGAAACTAACAAAGACACATGGGCCACGCCCGCCATCCGCTGTGCGCTGATGGGGCCCAGAATGTTTTCCTCTTATAGTCTCTGTGGCTGTTGTGGTGAACGACGTAGCAGCACTTCCACACTCTAAGGATAGCTATAGATTTCAAAGTTTTTCATGCTGATTTTAGTTAGATGAAGAGTGTTTTTAATCACCTCCAACAACTTCAACAGTAACATGCTGCTTACACATTGATGCAACAGTAATCTCATAATGTCATTTATAATAATATATAAGTCAGACAGACCAAACTCAGAGGAAATACATTTTTACTTTAAAACTTTAAGAACACTTTTTTTCTGCTAGTACATACTTAAGTAGGATTTTTCATGGAGGGCTTTTACTTGTAATAAAGTATCTTTACATTGCTGTGTTGGTGCTTTTATTGAAGTAAAGGATCTGCGTACTTCCTCCACTATTGGAAGTAAGTGTAAGTGGTAAATAAATGTAGTAGAGGACACAAGGACACATTTCCCTCTGAAATGTAGTATAACTGTAGTAGAACTACCAATGTAATGTAAAAGTAAAGCCCAAGTACCTCAAGTTTGTGTTTAAGTACTGCACTTGAGTAAATATACTTAGTTACATTCCACCTGGTTATGGATAGTGTGTACCTTTTCTTTTTGTCTGTGCAATTTGGAAACTTTCAGAGTTTGAAGAGTTGAGCGTCTTGTTGTGTTTTCTGCTACATGCTAAACTGAAATGGAACCACATAACAAACCAGCGTGTGCTCAGTCTACATAAATGTGTACAGTTGTGGTGGTGAATAAATTGTATATGAATAATACCCGGGTTGACAAACAGTTACCCTTAAGTGCTATACAGGCAATGTGTATGTACTGTATAATTACCAGTGTGGTCTCTCCTCCCCAGAAAGCAAGTTGCTCATCTGGATCCTAGTCGGTTCAGGTTTGGGTGTTCTCATACTGGTAGTGATATTGGTGATTGTTGTACGGCGGTTTTGCTGTGGTAACAAGAAAAGTGGGCATCACTACAAGCCAAAGGACTCTTCACCACAGACTGCATTATAAACATAACTGTAAGTTTTTCTATATATTCCTGATTACTAGACAATAAAAGAATTTCAATCACTAAATAATGTGTTGGTAAAAACATTAAAGCCTCATGTTTTACATTATTTGCAGAATAATTGAACTATATTCTGTTTTTTCTTTCTTTCTACAGGCTCATGTAAATAACGTCAAAGAGAAGCCTTCAGTATGATTTTTAACTGAGAATGACTATCACCACGGACTGAACTAAAGACTACAAGACACAAGAGAGAACATAACTTTAAGCTTTAATAGAAAAGACTGAAATGTTGCTTTGCTGGAATGTTGATATATTGCATGTTAATTTAATTTTAGTAGCAGCAGCTTTATTTTTGAGGTAACATCAGAATAAAATTGAAAAAAAAAAAGTTTGATCTGCAAACTATTGTAATAGACTGATGCTCATAATTGACATAATATATAAATGATAGAAATGGGACTTAGATATTAGTGCTGAAACCCAGAGACCAAAAATGAATCACTGATGTGCGATTAGTTGTAATGTTTATTAAAAGAGTTTTAAATATGAGATTGTGAATGGAGTTTTCACATAATGCGAAGATGATGCTGTAAATGTAACACTGCAGAGTCCGTCTGATAGTAAGAGTGAGATGGGATAAATAATAACTTAGATTCAGTTTCTGTCTAGTGTTGGACTGAAAATCATATAGCCTAAAGTCTACAAGTCAAGTACAAGCAACTTTGTTTTTGTTTATTATTATTGTTATTATTAATAGTATTTACTGTGTCTCCTATGTGTCTTCAAGATCAACACTGTCAAAAATACCTGACTATTGAAGTTTGTTTCATTTCCTTCACAGCGGTGTGCAATGAGTCTTTCACATTTCCAAACTTCTGCTAAAAGTTGAGTACCTAGTGTCCTGCTTAGGCCACTGCCCCCATTTTTCTAGTTTCTAGTCCATACACTGGTTGTTCTTAAAAAGGGGAAACAAAAATTACACAAATTGCTCAACATAGAATGTTGTCTCAATTGTTTTAAGACAATTGTCTTGAACAATAATAGAAACATAGGTCAAACAGTTCTCAATGTTAATGAGAAGCCCAGATGACCAGTTACATACAATCCTGTTTCCTTTTCTGTATTGTGAATAAAAACTTTTGAGGATGACCTTTAAGCCACATTTATATTATTAGATATTAGATTATTGTTATATATTAAAATATTTTTTCTATGTTGAACCATGGTCTTTGGAGTGATTAAGGTCAGTGATCCTTTCCTGCTCAGGACAATATGCTCATGACTGACATTCAGCATCACTGTCACCTGTGGCTTGGATTGTCTCTTGTGTACATGCAGCTTTGGGAGAAAAGCCCAAATACATGCCAAGTAAAAATATAAATGTCAGTGTACAGTATAGGATCAGAATTGTGTTTATCATAGAATAATTAGCATGTCAGTGACTGTAGAGAATTACAAGAAGGAAATATAAAAACAGAAGAACAGTAATTATACAGATGGAGGAGATGAGGAAGTCAGAGCAACAAAAAGAAGAAGGTGTGTGGTTTTCTGTCTTGTAAACAGTGACCATATTAAGTCACACTTCCTTTCCCCCTCCCCACCTAGAAAAACTGTAGCTAAATATTGCACTCTATTTTTCACACCTTTCTATGAAAGGTCAGTCACTAACAGAAAACGTTTCAGGCTGATCAGTGCAGGATGTTCATGTTTTCTACTGAATAAATTAAAGAAGTTGGTTTCAAAGCTGCTGACTGGGTCAACAGAGGCTGAACAGTGAGGAGACATGAAAGCTGTGGTTGGATTGTTGGTGATGCTGCTGGGAGTCTCTCATGGTGAGCTGTTTCACTATCTGACATGTTAATATTGGATTTGGTAGTGTGCTAATAACATGTTTTATGTTAAATTAGTACCATAATCATTATTGATGATTTTATGCAGCCAAGACATAACTTGTACTCAATATAAAGAGTTTGACATCCTCCTCAGTGATGCAGCTTAAATACTGTTTCAGGCTGGAAAAGCTTTGACCAAATAAATACTTTTAACAAGAATCAACTGACAACTAAGATTTCAGGGATTAGTTTGACATGCATAACCTGTGCATTTAAAACTAGTGAGTATGACACACAACATGCTATGAATGAGTGACAGTAAATGTTTTGATATTGCAATAATCTGAAAGCTTTCTGTATGTTAACTTCACACAATCACAGGTTGACTAACTAAATGCTGATCAATTTTATAAAAATGAGATCCAAATCAGAATTTTGAAAATATCAATTGAGAGCACAAAAGTTAATTCAGTTTTATTTGGACTGTGACAACCATCTTACCAAACTTACCAAACTAACCAAAGATCAGAACTGACTGAATGATCAAATCTCTGGTCATTTCGAGTTATATGCAATATACACTGCATGGCCAAAAATAAAGTTGCCACCAAAATAAAAAGGTCACACACTCTAACCGCCTTTAGCTTTGATTACGGCACACATTCACCGTGGCATTGTTTCAATAAGCTTCTGCAATGTCACAAGATTTATTTCCTTCCAGTGTTGCATTCATTTTTCACCAAGATCTTGTATTGATGATGGGAGAGAGGACCAGTGTGCAAAGCCTTCTCCAGCACATTCCAAAGATTCTCAATGGGGTTAAGGTCTGGAGTCAGGTCTGGACTCTGTGGTGGACAAGCCATGTGTGAAAATGATGGTTCATGCTCCCTGAACCACTCTTTCACTATTTGAGCCCGATGAATCCTGTCATTGTCATCTTGGAATATGCCCGTGCCATCAGGGAAGAAAAAATCCATTGATGGAATAACCTGGTCATTCAGTATATTCAGGTAGTCAGCTGACCTCATTCTTTGGGCACATAATGTTGCTGAACCCAGACCTGACCAACTGCAGCAACCCCAGATCATAGCACTGTCCAAAGAGTGTGTTTTTTTGGTGGCAACTTTTTTTTTGGCCAGGCAGTGCATATTGTATTCTCATTGAATTAGTGCTGAATAGTGATCACAATTATAACATGTTTTTCCAAGAGAAATATTGTTTTATTGTATTTATTTGTAGTGGTATTATGAGCAAATTTTAGTATGTGCATGTAAGGAAATATTTTGGCGTCACAAATCACAAAGCTTCATTGTGTGGCAACAATGTCCTGTGTGAAGCTAACTTATTAACAAATGAATTATTGTTTTTGTACTGTTAGCTGAGACCAACTGTTTTATAATCACAGGTACCAGTGGAAGAAGTATTGAGATCATTTAAAATGAAAAAAAAAAAAAAAAGAAATAAAACAGTATAAAAATACTCAATTAATAATAAAGGTAATTAACTTTTACTAGTACTAATTATGTATAATGGCCTCATGTCATGATATATTATCATATATATTATTATGATGACTATGATAATGTGTTTCAGTTAATTTAAACATTTTATATACTGTAGTAGTATCTGCACTGTCATGTTTATAAATGAATTAATCTGAAAAGTAACTAGAACACACTAATCGATGGGTTGTCTTTTTTTCTTTCATTTTGTAGAAAATTAAGGATAAAAATTGTTTACTTTTTTACAACTTCTGTTTTAAAATGTGCAGGTGTTGAAAGTCACTGTGACGGCAGACAGGATGGAGCTCAGTGTTATGGAGCTCTGGGAGGAACTGTGGTGATCCAGCTGATGGACAGTGCCTCAGAAATACTGAGATACCAATGGTTGAAAAACAAATCATTAATAATACTTGATGTGAAAAGAAATATGGTTGTGTCTAATCTGATGGAGGACAGATCTGTCTTTACTCCCAGTGATGGAACATTTAGGATAAATAATCTGAACTGGTCTGATGGTGCTGAATATACACTTAGAATCACTGATTCAAATGGAAAGGACTCAGAACATCGGACTCTTCAGTTGTCTATTCAAGGTAAATAACTTCAAATTTAATTTGTATTATTCACAATAAACCAAAACATATATAAAAAAGTTTACAAGCAGTTGTGGGTCTTTTTCTGTTAGCTCATATAGACTAGAAACCATCTGTGGTTTCTTGATCACTTCTAAATATAAATGCAGTAGTTGAAAGCTGCAGCAATTTGAAACTGATGTTTCTGTTTGTCCTTGGTCCATCAGGTTTTTAATAAATGTAAAAATTCAACAGTAAAAATGAAGTTGTTAGATACTAAAGGTGAATGTTTTAAATTATACTTTTAGGGTGAACGTAGGCAACTTCTTTCCTGAGGATTCAGAAATTTAAGTTAAAAAAAAAAAAATAAATAAACGAAAACACACTCAATTATATCATGCTCTCATGCGTTTGTGTGTTTTTAATGGAAGCACTACAGGAATTAATGAGGGTTTAACTTAAGATGTGTTGTGCATCATTTTATACAAATTTCCCATAAATATATAATTTACTATTTTTGGAAAAGTTTAGATCTGAAAGAATAAAGCTCTGTATATGTGGAAAAACATACAAAATGAGTTTGTGATGAATATATGAGGTTAATTTAGTAACACTAGACTAATCTAAATGACAAAATGCTCTACAGGGAAATAAACTATTAACTAACAGACCTGTGTAACACTAACTGTGGTCTGAGACAGACAGAGCTGTTTCTGTTTTAAAACATGAATTTATATAAAATATTATCATGGTTGTTAATTCAGTTATCACATTTGTGATTATAACATTTTTTAATAATGTATTTTTCTGTTTCCAGGTGTTGAAAGTCACTGTGACGGCAGACAGGATGGAGCTCAGTGTTATGGAGCTCTGGGAGGAACTGTGGTGATCCAGCTGATGGACAGTGCCTCAGAAATACTGAGATACCAATGGTTTAAAAACAAAACATCAAAGATACTTTATGTGAGAAAGAATATGATTGTGTCTAATCTGAGTAAGGACAGATCTGTCTTTACTCCCAGTAATGGAACATTTAGGATAAATAATCTGAACTGGTCTGATGGTGCTGAATATACACTTATAATCAGTGATTCAAATGGAAAGGACTCAGAACGTCGGACTCTTCAGTTGTCTATTCAAGGTAAATAACTTACAATTTAATTTGTATTATTCACAATAAACCAAAAGACATATCATTTGAAATGAAGATAAAACAATCCAAATTACAAATCATGTTGGAAAACACTTCCACACATACTACAATACAAATATTTTTTTTAATAAAAAATATAAAATATTTCACATGAAATACTCAAAGTCTTCTGCTGTTACATAACTACAGTTTAACGCTGCACTTCCTGAAGCTTTTAATTCTGTACTTCTCTATATGAATTTACATTGTAAACTCTGAATATGTTTATGGCCACATTAAACAAAAATAATCTGTGTGTGTGTCTCTCAGCTCCTGTGTCCTCTGTCCGTCTGGCCTCTGAGTGTCTGTCCCAGGGAGAGATGAGCGTGTCCTGCTCCTCTGAGGGAGGAGACAGTCCTCAGTACAGCTGGACTCTGGATGGACACACACTGACAGACCATCAGCTCCTCTCTGGAAGTAAAGAGACCAACATCATCACTCTGAAACAAGATGTGTCAGGACTCCTGGTCTGCTCGGTCAGGAATCACATCAGTAGTGTCTCGAAAGAAAAGAACATATCTACCTGTGGTGAGACACAACGTAACTAGAAATCAACTTGATAATTAATGATCATACTGTACATTATTCACTGTTGATCTTTTTGTTTGCCTTTAGGCTTCATATTCATCAAGTGCACCTCATCCAATGGGACAAATATATCACAGTGGTTGTGATATAACCCTATTAAATTGTCCATTAAACCTTTCACTCACATCACACATGCCAATAACAATTATTTTTCACCAAACAGACACTGCTTGTTGTACTTTTGTTAGTGAACATAAACTTTGTTGTCAACGTGCAAACCTGACATGTGATTTTTGTGTCTCTGTATCTGAACAGATAACTGGCTGCTTGTATGTAGTTTAAATGCAGTTGTGGGTCTTTTTCTGTTAGCTGGGATTTGGATCTATTTTACTTGGAAGAAGAAGAAATACACGAAAGCTGAAACCTCCACCGTACCACCAACGATGGACCATCCAGAGGACTCCTTTGCAATGGTTGAATTGTGAAGTTCTGCATCTGAATGTTAACTTTGTGAAACTATCACGATAGTTTTCTCTGCTCACCTTCTGCAGTGATTGGCCATGTGTCTGTGTAGATATAAATAAAATCATCAGTTTACTGCTGCCTTTAGTGATAAATCCTACAGATCTGCACGGCTCTGCCTGTGATCATAGAATGAAGAAGACATTTGTGTACTTTGTAATGTAAATCATTTTTTAGAACTTGTTAAGTGTTTAGATTTTTCTTTTGTGTCACTGCATTAGTGCTGAAAATATATTTTAATAGGAAAGACTGATGTGTGGCTTTGCTTAAATGATATGTACTGCATGTTATTCTAATTACAGCAACAGCGATTTAACCATAAAGGACAGTTTGTACATTTAATCAATTTCAAAATACATCTGCTTTATCTTTTTTCTGAACATCTTGTCAAAGTGTTTCCAATGTAAATGAGAAAAATGTAAGAGCCAGAAGTATGACTCATGAATTATATCTCATTTTTACAGATGCTTGGTGAAGTTGATAGTAGTTCAAATCTTCAGTGTTAAGTTGAATTACAGCCATTTTATTTGCAGCTTTTGACATATTTAACCAAAACAAAAATAAAATCTTTGCAAAAGGACCAATGAATTGGTAATTTTTTAGATGCTTCGTTGTCATGGAGATTGTTCAGTTGTTAACAGGGGACTGATGAATGACGAACTTTCACTATTACAGTACAGACTAACCAAAGACACACTAACCACACAGTTCAGCTTTACTGAATATGGGTAGAAAAGTCTGGGGGCCTCTGGAGGACTGGTGGAGAATGGCAGCTGGTGACAAAGAGCCAGACTTTGACATTTACAGTAGATGTTGACTGTTTTACATATCGTTAGCCTCATAGCATAATTGCCTAAGTCATATTTCAATGTTTTTGGGAAACAAGAAAAAACACATTTTTTAGAAATCACATTACATATATATACAAACATCGTCCGATCTACACCAAATTAATCACGCATGTAGAGGGTCCCACCCTGAACACGTCTATGCATCAATACTGTGTCAGCTCCATAGCGCCACCTACTGGATACAATAGCGCCCCCTTGAAAATTGAAAAAAAATTGAGCCCCTCAAGTCAGATTGACATAGACAAACGAAATTTGGTACACATATGTATCTTGTAAAGACACAAAAAAAAGTCTCTTGGACCCATACCCTCACTCCAACAGGAAGTCGGCCATTTTGAAAAATATGCGCGATTTTGGCGTTTTCCACACCTCGGACTTTAACAAACTCCTCCTAGGGATTTAATCCGACTGACTTCAAATTCACTCAGAAACATCTTGAGACATTGGAGATGAAAAGTTATCAAAAACTTTCTGATTAGGGATTTGGTTGCTTTGTGGTGATGTGAGGAATTTTGATGTTTCATCATTAAACAGGAACAGCTCATTCTTTCTGCCATTTTGTTTGAATCATAACTGCCTAAGTCAAAGAGATGACTTAGGCAGTTAGTGTTTTTGGCTTATAATAAGTGTTGTGATTGGCCAAGGACATAGGCAGACATACAGGATGATGCAGCAGTGGTAGGAGAGTAAAGTTAGGCAGATATCTCAATTTGGCCAAAAAATGACTTAGGCAATTATGCTATGAGGCTGACGATATGTGGATGCTTGATGAAGTTGAAAATAGTTGAAATATTCAGTGTTAGGTTGAATTGCAGTCATTTCATTTGTGTCTTTTTTGATAAGAGAGGGAAAAAATCTTTGCAAAAGCACCAATTTATTGGTAATTTTTTAGAGGCTTTAAGCTACATCTTGTGTTCTTCCTCAGTAGATTGAGTTTGCTATGTTGTCATGGACAGTTGTTAACAGGGGACATAAGTAAGGAGATTTGGTGACATGTTAATATGAACTTTTACTATTTTTCAATACAATAATAAACCTTGAAACTAAATATCTCTATTCATGATGTGAATAAGTTAAACTGATATATTTATTGTTTAACAGTCTTGTAATGAATGCTTATGAAATTTAACCTGTATGGCTGTTAATAGTTCATGGAGTTGATATATTGGACTGTATCATATTTTTAGATATTAACAGTATTTTTTCTATGTCAGACCAAATGTCATCTGAGTGATTGATGTCAGTGATGGATGCCTCTCTGCTCCTGTGAGGGCAGGGACAGTCCTCTGTACAGCTGGAGAGTGACAGAACCTACTGAGAAACACATAGAGAGAGAGGGAGAGGATGACATGATGAATATTACTGGTGAACTTCTACCAGGCTTTAACCACCTGACCAACAAGACACATCTTTCTCTTGACTTTTTGGAAGGATATATGACACTTCCCACAACTGTTTCTATTCTGATTTAGGAACTGGATCTGTGGTCAGTCTGAGACACAAACAATCACTCAAACCAGTATCTTCAGAAAAGCTTTGAAGGTGAACATTTTGAAGTTTGAAGGAGTTGGGTTTTTTTGTAAAGCAGTGAGGATAATTCATTTTATATTCAGCTGTGATGCAAACATGATGATCCAGAGATGTATTTGTGCTAAAATGACATTTAATCTTTTCCTCATGAGAATAAATAGACAGTTTACATGTAAAACTACCAGCTGTTGAATACGGAATACGGCCTCATTCACTAAAATCAATCTTTTTTTTTTTGCATACAAAAAGACCAATCAGTCTTGCAGTTTGTGTCTTATGTTTTCAGTTGTCCTGACGTCCTTTGACCATCATTAAAATGAATTGAAATGCAGTAGAAAACAGCTGCTAGGTACTGCATGACTGAGATCAAACATCACTGTCACCTGTAGCTTGGATTGTATCTCATGTGTGTTCCACTTTGGACAAAATCACCTGCCAAGTGAAATGTAAATGTCAGTGTAGAATGTAGGATCAGAGTTTTGTTTGTCATATGCTAAATACTGTGTCAGTAAGGAAAGAAGGAAACATAAAAATAGGGTTAGCTAACCCTAACCTTAACCACTAGTCATACAGATGGAGGAGATAAGGAGGTCATGGCAACGTAACGACCAGTAAAAGAAGATGGTGTGTGGTTTTCTGTTCGGTGAGTAGCTAAGTACGTGACAATGTCAAGGTTCATTTCCCTTCCCCCTCTCCATTTATAAAAAGTGTAGCGGAAACAGAACTCTGTTTTTCACACCTTCTTATCAGAGGTTGACGACTAACAGAAAACATTTCAGGCTGATCAGTGTAGGATGTTCATGTTTTCTACTGAATAAAGTAAAGAAGTTGCTTTCAAAGCTGCTGACTGGGTCAACAGAGGCTGAACAGTGAGGAGACATGAAAGCTGTGGTTGGATTGTTGGTGATGCTGCTGGGAGTCTCTCATGGTGAGCTGTTTCACTATCTGATATGTTAATATTGGATTTAACATTTTGTGAGTAACATGTCATGCAGATATGACTTTTTATGCAGTTGTAGGATCAAGTACAGTGAGAAGCGTTTCAGTGATGTGCAATGCAGCTCAAATAGACTAGAAACTGTGGTTTATTGATCACTTCTAATTATAAATGCAGTCGTAGAGTCAATGGAAAGCTGCAGCAACTTAAAAGTGACATTTCTGTTTTTCTTTGGTCTATCATGTTTTTAATAATTGTTGAAAAAACCAAGCAAACAGGACAAAAAACAAAAAAAAGAGTAGTATAGTATAGTATATTTGAGATCAATTTAACAGTAAAAAGTACAGTTAGAAACTAAAGATGAATCTATTAAATCAGAAACTTATGTAAAAAATGCAATAAAACAACAAACAAAAACACTCAATTATATTGTTCATTGTTTATTGTATCCTTTGGATCCCCATTAGTCTTCATAGAGATGAAGACTATTCTTCCTCGGGTCCACATTAAATCAAACAATTATTACAACAATTACATCATTACATCATTTATACAAAGAATTACATAACATCATTCATCCTGAATTAACATGATTATAGAAATATATATTAAGGAGTGCAATGTAAATGTGTTAACATGATCAAGAGGAATAATATAGTTGTTTACATGATTATAAAAGAGTTACATGATTATAGAAGAGTATACATGATTATAGAAGAGTATACATGATTATAGAAGAGTATACATGATTATAGAAGAGTAAACATGATTATAGAAGAGTATTCATGAGGTAACCTGAAGCATAAAACGTACCAAGTTGTTCAACGCAAATGTATTAACCTGCTTGAGTTCAACTTAACATGATTTCCTAATTTAATAGTAGGCTATTGCAACTTAATATTATAACTAAACACAGCTTCTCTCAGTTTGACTTTAAAACTCGACATTCCAGTGGTTGTGATCACATGAGGGGGGAGACTGTTCCAGTGAGCTACAACTCTATACAGAACTGACCTTTTGAGTGCATTGCTTCTAGGCAAAGGCAAGGTGAAGTTGTGAAAAAAAAGAAAAAGGTTTATGTGACACATAAGTCTTTCTCAAAAACATAATAAGACCATAAACCAGTCTCTCCTGCACCAGCATCCATGCGAGTCTTCTATGCATATTCCTAACACTTTCTCACATAGAGCACCTCAGAGCAAGGCGTGCTGCCCTGTTCTGATTAAGCTGGAGTTTAAAAAGGTCCTTTTTTGAGGCACTGGACCAAACTATTGGGCAGTAATTTAGATGAGAAATAACTAAGGCATTAATTAATAGTTTAACCGTTGATTTGTTGAGAAGGTAAGTTATTCTTCTAATGTTAGGGATGTTAAAGCTCATTTTGGACACTATATTTATGATATGCTTAGACCAAGATAGAGTTTTATCAACCATTACTCCCAACAGCTTGGCCTCGCTGACCTGTTCTATATCAATGCCCCGTATCGAAAGACACAGCTTTGGTTCTGACCTGAGTGCATGACTAGAGCCAATAACCATACACTTTGTTTTCAAGACATTCAGCTTTAGCTTATTCTCCAAAACCCACTCTGAAACTAGCATTAATTCATGTTGAAGTAACTTTTTCACAGATGTAATGTTTTCTGCAGAGACATGCAATGTCGTGTGATCTGCGTAAATTACTGCACCTGTATGCTTTAATGCATATAGCATGTCATTAACAAAGATGGAGTATAGTAGCGGCCCAAGGCTGCTCCCCTGTGGAACCCCACTATTCAGCATCACAATACTTGAGAGGGAGCCATTAAACATCACACATTATTGTCCTTTAGACAGATAACTTTTTAATAATTTGAGAGCTGAATTATTTAACTTGTAAGCTGAAAGCTTTCTGAGTAACAACTCATGATCTATAATGTCAAAAGCTGCGCTAAAAGCAACAGCACTGCACCTACAATTAATTTCTCATCAATACTTTTTAACCAATGATCCGTAAGAGATGTTAAGGCTGAGCAGGTCGAATAGCCTGTTTTATAAGCATGTTGGTGCTCAGAATTAATGCTATTTTCTTCTAAATACTTCTGAATTTGGATAAAAAGGATTTTCTCCATAATTCTGCCTAAAACAGGCAATACTAATCGGTCTACTGTTAGGTCCTGATAGAGGCTCCCTATTATTTTTCGACAGTGGCGTAATCTTTGCAACTTTCTACGGCTGAGGAAAGACACATACATCGAAACACAATTTGAAAATATGAAAAATTGGCCTCACCACTATTCTAGCCGATAACTGCAATAATCTGGCATCTAAATTATCAATGCCACAGGGATTATCACATTTAATTGATAACAGAAGTTTCTCTAGCTCCTCTTCCTTGATCATACTGAAACTAAACTTGCATTCCTTGCCCCACATAATCTTTTTTTGATAATGGAATCTGAAAGCGTACCGTGCCCAGGCAACATTTCAGATCTGATTGTGTCAACTTTTTTAATGAAATAATCGTTGAAATAATTTGCAATATCCTTTGGTTTTGTTATGTATTATTTACTTTACCTTTACCTACAACATCATTAAGTATTCTCCACATTGTTTTGCTATCATCCCTACACTCTGCAAATTTAGATCTATAGTATTGTTTTTTCTTTTGTTTGTTCATTTTAGTGATCTTGTTCCTCAGTGCACGGTAAGCATGCCATTCCTCTGGGCTTCCATTTTCAATAGCAGACTTCTTTATTAAGTTTCTTTCTCTAATATAGCTTTTTAGTTTGTTGTCCATCCAGGGTGCTTTAACTGATCTCACTGATAGCTTCCTAATGGGAGCATGTTTATCACAAATAGCTAAGAATAAATTCATAAAGGTGACTAATGCAGCCTCAGGGTGTAAACAGTCCATAACAGTGTGCCAGTTTACATTTTTTAGATCATCAGTAAATTCTTTTTCTGAGAAAGTTTTACAAATTCTCCTTAGTATTACTTTTGGTCCAGCTTTCGGTGCCTTTGTTTTTATGGTTAGTGCAATTGTGTTGTGGTCACTAAATCCTACAGGTACAGACAATGCTTTTGAACATTTCTCTGGGTTGTTAGTAAAGAGATGATCTATGCAAGTTGACGACAGTGAGCCTTGCTCTATGCAAGTTGACGACAGTGAGCTATATCGTGCTCATACTAACTGTGTGTGTGTGTGTGTGTGTGTGTGTGTGGTGTGTGTGTGTGTGTGTGTGTGTGTGTGTGTGTTTTAATGGAAGCACTACAGGAATTACTGAGAGTTAACTCAAGATATGTTGTGCATCATTTTATACAAATTCCCCATAAATATATAATTTTCTATTTTTGGAAAAATTCAGATCTCTAAAAATAAAGCTCTGTATATGTAGACAAACACACACAGTCAGTTTGCTATTTTGAGGAAGAGGAAAGCGATTGCGTGGCTCATGTGTCTTTGTTAGTTTCCCCTGGTGTAGTTGTCATTTTCTCACCCTGCGCCCACGTTGTCTAAATAGCAAATGCACAAGCACCAGTCTGTGCGCCAGGTGTGGTCAGGCGCATTGTTAGCGCGTTGCTATGTGTATCTGTTTATTAAATCAGCTGATGACACCAGGCTGCTGCAGTATAACCACACACACCTCTACACTCATCAGACTGGTTGGTTATATCTCCATATTCTTCCTTTATATGAATTAAATGTGAGGTTAGCAGCTCATCAGCCAACTTTCCTTTCAGCAAAAGTAACTCATGTTATAACACATTGCTGGGTAAATGTTATAATAGCAATCCACCAAAGTGACAGCGCTCCTTGATATCAAAGGGAATGGGAGATGACACTCTGATTGGTTTACCGCGTGTTACGCCCAAAACACGCCTGTGATTAATGAGGGGACTTAAGTCCATCCCTTTTAGACCATGGCCGGCTAAAATC
This sequence comes from Scomber japonicus, assembly GCF_027409825.1. Lineage (NCBI taxonomy): Eukaryota > Metazoa > Chordata > Actinopteri > Scombriformes > Scombridae > Scomber > Scomber japonicus. The sequence goes on along the minus strand of NC_070585.1, from coordinate 15,478,375 downwards.
ATGACTAAAATAGCAAAAGTGGATTTGGATCCACCCCAAAGGCACTTGCGCCATGCGCTTCACGCCATGCATTATAGATCGTTAAAATGGGGCCCTGTTGTGTGAGAGAGACGGACCCGTTTTTATTTTAAAACATTAATATACATAGAACATTGTTATGGTTTTAGTAGAAATGAAATGATCACATTTGTGATAATAACATTTTTTAATAATGTATTTTTCTATGTTTCCAGGTTTTGAAAGTCACTGTGACGGCAGACAGGATGGAGCTCAGTGTTATGGAGCTCTGGGAGGAACTGTGGTGATCCAGCTGATGGACAGTGCCTCAAAAATACTGAACTACCAATGGATTAAAAACAAAACATTAAGAATACTTTATGTGAAAAATAATATGATTGTGTTTAATCGGATGGAGGACAGATCTGTCTTTACTCCCAGTAATGGAACATTTAGGATAAATAATCTGAACTGGTCTGATGGTGCTGAATATGAACTTAGAATATTTGATTCAACTGGAAAGGAATCAGGACAGCGGACTCTTCAGTTGTCTATTCAAGGTAAATAACTTACAATTTAATTTGTATTATTCACAATAAACCAAAAGATATATCATTTGAAATAAAGATAAAACAATTCAAAATACATGTTGGAAAATGAAACAACACTTTCACACATACTACAATACAAATACTATTTCTTCATTTTACCTTTGTAAAAAATATGAAATATTTCACATGAAATACTCAAAGTCTTCTGCTGTTACATAACTACAGTTTAACGCTGCACTTCCTGAAGCTTTTAATTCTGTACTTCTCTATATGAATTTACATTGTAAACACTGAATATGTTTATGGCCACATTAAACAAAAGTAATCTGTGTGTGTGTCTCTCAGCTCCTGTGTCCTCTGTCCGTCTGGCCTCTGAGTGTCTGTCCCAGGGAGAGATAAGCGTGTCCTGCTCCTCTGAGGGAGGAGACAGTCCTCAGTACAGCTGGACTCTGAATGGACACACACTGACAGACCATCAGCTCCTCTCTGGAAGTAATGAGACCAACATCATCACTCTGAAACAAGATGTGTCAGGACTCCTGGTCTGCTCGGTCAGGAATCACATCAGTAGTGTCTCGAAAGAAAAGATGATATCTACCTGTGGTGAGACACAACGTAACTAGAAATCAACTTGATAATTAATGATCATACTGTACATTATTCACTGTTGATCTTTTTGTTTGCCTTTAGGCTTCATATTCATCAACTGTACCTCATCCAATGGGACAAATATATCACAGTGGGTGTACGCAGCCAGTAACACCCTGTGTATTGAACCAACAACACCTCCAATCACGAGCACAGACCTTCAGACCTCCACTGAGGGTAAGGAGACAGTGTCAAACATATCACAGTGGTTGTTTTCAGCTAAAAACTCACCCTGTCTTGACAGAGACACTGGGGGTAAGCAGAGTGACATTAAATTGTACATTAAACCTTTCACTCACATCATACATGCAGATAACAATTGTTTTTCACCAAACAGACACTGCTTGTTGTACTTTTGTTAGTGAATATAAACTTTATTGTTAATGTGCAAACCTGACATGTGATTTTTGTGTCTCTGTATCTGAACAGTTAACTGGCTGGTTGTATATAGTTTACCAGCAGTTGTGGGTCTTTTCCTGTTAGCTGGGATTTGCATCTATTTTATTTGGAAGAAGAAGAAATATAAGAAAGCTGAAACCTCCACCGTACCATCAACGATGGACCATCCAGAGGACTCCTTTGCAATGGTTGAATTGGGAAGTTCTGCATCTGAATGCTAACTTTGTGAAACTATCACGATAGTTTTCTCTGCTCACCTTCTGCAGTGATTGGCCATGTGTCTGTGTAGCTATAAATATATAAAATGTATCAAATGTAATTGTAAAATCTTTCACCTGTTGTTAATCTTTACAAAACTATTTCTGCCACAGTGTTCACAGCTCAGCAGCTCACTGTGAACCTTCATGAACAAATGAGTGTCAGCTGAATTGATCACAGTAACCTAGGCTCTAGTATCACAAATGGAGCCTAATTACACTTTTTTCTCAGGTCACTTCAGTAGTTGTTGACTTGGTGAAAGTGGGCTCAGTGCATCTTTTTTTAAATAAAGATTTAAAAGTAAACAGACTTATCCTGAAATCATCAGTGTACTGCTGCCTTTAGTGATAAATCCTACAGATCTGCACGGCTCTGCCTGTGATCATACTTGTTAAGTGTTTAGATTTTTCTTTTGTGTCACTGCATTAGTGCTGAAAATATATTTTAATAGGAAAGACTGATGTGTGGCTTTGCTGAAATGATACTGCATGTTGATCTAATTACAGCAACAGTGGTGTAACCATAAAGGACAGTTTGTACATTTAATCAATTTCAAAATACATCTGCTTTCTCTTTTTTCTGAACATCTTGTCAAAGTGTTTCCAACGTAAATGAGAAAAATGTAAGAGCCAGAAGTATGACTCATGAATTATATCTCATTTTTACAGATGCTTGGTGAAGTTGATAGTAGTTAAAATCTTCAGTGTTAAGTTGAAATACAGCCATTTTATTTGCAGCTTTTGACATATTTAACCAAAACAAAAATAAAATCTTTGCAAAAGGACCAATGAATTGGTAATTTTTTAGATGCTTCGTTGTCATGGAGATTGTTCAGTTGTTAACAGGGGACTGATGAATGATGAACTTTCACTATTACAGTACAGACTAACCAAAGACACACTAACCACACAGTTCAGCGTTACTGAAAATAGGTAGAAAAGTCTGGGGGCCTCTGGAGGACTGGTGGAGAATGGCAGCTGGTGACAAAGAGCCAGACTTTGACATTTACAGTAGATGTTGACTGTTTTACATATGTGGATGCTTGATGAAGTTGAAAATAGTTGAAATATTCAGTGTTAGGTTGAATTGCAGCCATTTCATTTGTGTCTTTTTTGATAAGAGAGGGAAAAAATCTTTGCAAAAGCACCAATTTATTGTTTTTTAGAGGCTTTAAGTTACATCTTGTGTTCTTCCTCAGTAGATTGAGTTTGCTATGTTGTCATGGACAGTTGTTAACAGGGGACATAAGTAAGGAGATTTGGTGACATGTTAATATGAACTTTTACTATTTTTCATTACAATAATAAACCTTGAAACTAAATATCTCTATTCATGATGTGAATAAGTTAAACTGATATATTTATTGTTTAACAGTCTTGTAATAAATGCTTATGAAATGTAACCTGTATGGCTGTTAATAGTTCATGGAGTTGATATATTGGACTGTATCATATTTTTAGATATTAACAGTATTTTTTCTATGTCAGACCAAATGTCATCTGAGTGATTGATGTCAGTGATGGATGCCTTTCTGCTCCTGTGAGGGCAGGGACAGTCCTCTGTACAGCTGGACAGTGACAGAACCTACTGAGAAACACATAGAGAGAGAGGGAGAGGACGACATGATGAATATTACTGGTGAACTTATACCAGGCTTTAACCACCTGATCAACAAGACACATCTTTCTCTTGACTTTTTGGAAGGATATATGACACTTCCCACAACTGTTTCTATTCTGATTTAGGAACTGGATCTGTGGTCAGTCTGAGACAAAACCAATCACTCAAACCAGTATCTTCAGAAAAGCTTTGAAGGTGAACATTTTGAAGTTTGAAGGAGTTGGGTTTTTTTGTAAAGCAGTGAGGATAATTCATTTTATATTCAGCTGTGATGCAAACATGATGATCCAGAGATGTATTTGTGCTAAAATGACATTTAATCTTTTCCTCATGAGAATAAATAGACAGTTTACATGTAAAACTACCAGCTGTTGTTCTAAAAAAAAACAGAATACGGCCTCATTCACTAAAATCAATGTTTTTTTTTGCATGTGTCTTATGTTTTCAGTTGTCCTGACGTCCTTTGACCATCATTAACATGAACTGAAATGCAGTAGAAAACAGCTGCTAGGTACTGCATGACTGAGATCAAACATCACTGTCACCTGTAGCTTGGATTGTATCTCATGTGTGTTCCACTTTGGACAAAATCACCTGCCAAGTGAAATGTAAATGTCAGTGTAGAATGTAGGATCCGAGTTTTGTTTGTCATATGCTAAATACTATGTCAGTAACTGTAGAGAAGTATAAGAAGGAAACATAAAAATAGGATTAGCTAACCCTAACCTTAACCAAGTACGTGACGATGTCAAGTTTCATTTCCTTTCCCCCTCTCCATTTATAAAAAGTGTAGCGGAAACAGAATTCTGTTTTTCACACCTTATTATCAGAGGTTGACAGAAAACATTTCAGGCTGATCAGTGTAGGATGTTCATGTTTTCTACTGAATAAAGTAAAGAAGTTGGTTTCAAAGCTGCTGACTGGGTCAACAGAGGCTGAACAGTGAGGAGACATGAAAGCTGTGGTTGGATTGTTGGTGATGCTGCTGGGAGTCTCTCATGGTGAGCTGTTTCACTATCTGACATGTTAATATTGGATTTAACATTTTGTGAGTAACATGTCATGCAGATATGACTTTTTATGCAGTTGTAGGATCAAGTACAGTGAGAAGCTTTTCAGTGACGTGCAATGCAGCTCAAACTGACTAGAGTCTGTGGTTTCTTCATCACTTCAAAATATAAATGCAGTCGTAGAGTCAATTGACAGCTGCAGCAATTTAAAACTGACATTTCTATTTTTCTTTGGTCTATCATGTTTTTAATAATTGTTGAAAAACAAATCAAACAAAAGAGCAAGAAACAAGAGCAATAGTATATTTGAGATCAATTTAACAGTAAAAAATAGTTAGAAACTAAAGATGAATCTATTAAATCAGAAATGTAAGTAAAAAATTAAATAAAACAACAAACAAAAAAACCTCAATTATATCGTGCTCATACTAACTGTGTGTGTATGTGTGTATGTTTTTGCTGGAAGCACTACAGGGGCCTGTTTCAGGAAGCAGGTTTAACAAACTCTGAGTTAAAACCTTAACTCTAGGTTGACCAACTCTGAGCTGTCAAACTCAGTTTCAGAACAAGTGATAACAGTTAGTTCAATCAACTCTGAGTCAAAGTAACTCTGAGTGAAGCTCGTACATGAGGAGATACCAAGCCCTCATCAATGGAGCACAGATAACATGATTCACCATGACAACAGGAGAAACAAAGGTCTCAGTCCTCCTACTTCTCCCCAAAGGAGTTAGAAATATTAATGAATACATTCAGATGGTGAGTATATATTTAAGAAAAAAAGCAATACAGTAGCAGCAGCAAAAGAACATGAGCTGATGTGGCAGAAAATGACTGACAGTCAACAGTGAGTATTAATGAAAAAAAAGTATAGCTCAAACAAGTGAGGCATTGATTACAAGCAATTGTGGTGTTGTTTAGCCTGCCCTACCTCATTAAACATCATTTAAATGCTACATTCAACATGATATATATTTCAGTAGGCTAGTTGATGAAATCTTCTAAGCAAAAAAGAAAGTCAATTTTTCAGCCATTCCAACACTGCCAGTATTTAATATTGTCTATTTGAAAGCAACACCTATGCCTTTATACATACAACACTACAAAAGTGTAAATGTTTAAGTGCAATAGTCAAGTTTAGTTTTATTTTTGGGCACTTTCACCTTAATTTAACAGTAGCTGGTATAGAGAGAAAGTTCCTCACTGGTATCAAACCAGCGACACTGTTACTACAAAGCATGCGCAGTAACCACTTGGCTATCAATCATCTTCAAATGCTGCGTGTGTGAGAGCCCGACAGATGGTTGCCTTGGAAACATGAACTTGAACAGAGAACTTGTTTTGAACTGAGAGCATGTCCATGTGGTGTCGTACAGACGATACGAGGGCTGAGAATATTGTTCAGATAAATTATCGATTGTACAGAAAAATGGAAACACTCAAACAGAACATCATCAGAGAATGATAAAACATCCCAGCTGGGTCAGATCACCCTCTGACGGAGATTTATGCTTCGTATTTGTGCTTCAATATTAACTGACTCTTTAAGAAAAGGACACACCATGTCTGACACCTCCTTCAGTCTGCGGGCTTCAACTAAAAAGGAGGAGAAACTCAGGGTTAGTTGAAGAAAACCTGCCAGCGAGCAGGTTAGGTTCACGGAGTATGTTGCCAGGGTAACTGACTCAGAGTTAAGCTGAACTGGTTTTGTGAAACCGAAAAACCAGAGTTTCCCTCATCTCAGGGTTAACTAACTCAGAGTTTTCACTGAACCTGCTTTTTGAAACAGGCCCCTGAAACAGGCCCCTGGACAGTTACACTCCCACCAAATTACGATGATTTATAACAACATTTATGGAAACATGAATGAATACATCTGGTAATTTTCAGAAATAAACAACAGGCATTTTATAGCTCACATGTCAACACTGATACTTTAAACTCTCCTTAGTGGTAGGTTCTTTAAGATTTGTGACTTTACAACACAACAACAACAACAACAACAACATTTTAGTTATTTTCAACAAGAACAACTTATTTATGAATAGGTTGTTCAAGAATGGATGAACTGGTGAGTCTTTGTCCCTCTTTCCTGAGCTTTCTGTTTCCCATTTGTACTATGGTTTTGCGCACCAATCCATCTTCATCTTTGCAAACATCTAGCACCCTCCCAATTCTCCACTGATTATGGGGCACCTCATCCTCTTTGAGAATGACAATATCTCCAATCTTCACATTACGCCTTGTAGAGTGCCAGCATTGTCTGAGGGTAATATTTTCTAGATACTCCTTCCTCCATCTGCTCCAGAATTGCTCTGTCAGGTATTGTACCCGGCGCCACCTTTCCCTGGCATATACGTCTTCCGCCACAAATTCTCCTGGAGGAGGAAGCGGCAAAGAGCTTTTCGTGGTCAGCAAGTGGTTTGGGGTAAGTGGCTCTAGACTTTTGGGATCATTGATGCTGTCAGTAGTGAGGGGGCGGCTGTTTACAATTGCCATCGCTTCATAGAAAAATGTTCTTAGAGAAGCATCATCTAATCTTCCAGCACTCTTGGAAAGGACCCAGCTTAAAACACTCCTAACTGTCCTTATCTGCCATTCCCAAACCCCTCCCACTGGCATCAGGTACGTTCATGATGAAATCACAATGCTTCTCTACCAGGTAAGATGTCAGCCTGTCTTTATCAACTTCTGTTAAAGCTTTCGTCAGCTCATTTTTTGCTCCCATGAAATTTGTCCCTTGGTCTGACCTGATTTGTCTTACAGCTCCACGAATAGCTATAAAACACTGCAGTGCGTTTATGAATGCATCCGTTGTCAGGTCGTCCAATATCTCAATGTGGATTGCCCTTGAGGATAGACAGGTGAATATCAGTCCGTACCGCTTATTCTTTTTACGACCCTGCTTAGTCAGATGGCAGTAACCTAAGATCAGACGTGTGATCACTCCATTTTTGGTAAAATTACAGGGTGTTTCAAGGTGTGAGGCAAGGAGGCCTTCTTTAATCACCTTCCCACTCTGAGAACACTATCTTGCAATACTGGGTCAAGCTGGAACAACTGATGGTTCTGTGGCAGCTTACCACCACTCAACATATGTATGTCCTCTTTGAAGGCATCCTTTTGTGCTCGCTTCACAAGAAGAAGACTGGCTGTCCTTTTGTCTTCTACATTTATGGGATCTGACATTTTGCGAAACGCTCAAATCTCTCTAGAAAGGAAGCCCAGCAGGTCAAACACTGAAGCGACTGTGGAGAGAATTCCCTGCTGTGTTGCTGGCTTCTCATCCAGGGTGACATTAAAGGAGAATGTATCACTGTTCACACTCCACTTCACTCCCAACACCGTGTGTATTGGGAGTTCTTCACGACTGAGATCCACATCCTGTACTCCACTAGCTCGTTCACTGTCAGGAATAGACTCCAAGACTTCTCTGTTGTTAGAGATAAACTTGTGTAGGTGTAGTCTGCCCTTTGCACACAACTTTTGCGCTTCTTTGACTAGTTTGATGGCTGTGTCCACATAGTCTACGCTGATCATCCCGTCATCAACATAAAAATGTTTCTTGTAAAATTGGCTGCTGCGGGGTAATCTTCTCCTCCTGGCTTGCAAGGTACTTCATTCCATAATTCGAGCAGCCTGGAGAAGATGCTGTTCCAAACAGATGTACCCGCATGCAATACTCTTTTGGTTCTGTTTTTGAATCACCGCCTTCCCACCACAGGAATCGTAAGTAGTCTCTGTCCTCTAAACTTACATGAAACCTATGAAACATTTTTTCACCGTCACAGATGAGTGCAATCAAGTGTTAGCGGAACCTGCAGAGTACTCCTGTCAGTCCATTTGTGAGGTCGGGTCCGGCTAACAAGTGATTATTCAGAGCTGTGCCATCATACTTGGCGGAACAATCAAACACAACCCTGATTTTTTCTGGCTTTCTAGAGTGATATACTCCCTAATGAGGAATATACCAGACAGATCCTGCTCTGGGTTGGTTCTCAGCTCTTTCTGCATCCCCGTCTTTAAAGACATTGTCCATGAACTTAACATAGTCATTCTTGAATCTGGGATTTTTGTCAAATTTTCTTTTCAGCTGCTTTAGCTGCACCAGAGCCAGATGCTTATTTTCTGCAGTTGTGGGCATGTCTTAAAAGGGAGAGGCATCTCCAAGTGTCCATCTGCATTCTGCTTTATTCTTTCATTCAGCAACTGCATAAACTGTATATCATCTTGTGATATACTCTTTTCCCCAGGGTTAGTATCTTTAAAGTCAGCTTCAAGGGCTCTGATGACATCGGCTCGTGTCAAAGGTGGAAGTTCTTTGACAGAGACACAATGGCACAGACCTGTCACTTCTGTTGACTTTGTGACCTGAGATGAGTTGCCAACGATGCTCCAACCCAGGTCCGTTTTGATACCATACGGCTCAAAGTCACCTCCTGTTATGACTTGTCGTGGGGCCAAGGCTCTGGGACAGTCATAGCCTCTTAGCGCGCCTCTTGAACCATGCAAATCACTTTCTGGCTGTATGTCTTCTCTGTAGCCACATTGTCGTTCTCTGTTTACATCTCTTCTCATACCCATAATACAACACCCCTCCCCAAACACTGGCCCCTTGACCTATGACCTTAACTTTCAAAATAAAAGATGAAATTATTCTCCAAACAAAATAAATACAGAGATGAAATCTGTCTCCCAGACAGTTACATACATAGAACATTGTTATGGTTTTAGTAGAAATGAAATGATCACATTTGTGATAATAACATTTTTTAATAATGTATTTTTCTATGTTTCCAGGTGTTGAAAGTCACTGTGACGGCAGACAGGATGGAGCTCAGTGTTATGGAGCTCTGGGAGGAACTGTGGTGATCCAGCTGATGGACAGTGCGTCAGAAATACTGAGATACCAATGGTTTAAAAACAAAACATTAATAATACTTGATGTGAAAAATAATAAGATTGTGTCTAATCTGATGGAGGACAGATCTGTCTTTACTCACAGTAATGGAGCATTTAGGATAAATAATCTGAACCGGTCTGATGGTGCTGAATATGAACTTAGAATCATGGATTCAAATGGAAAGGACTCAGAACAGCGGACTCTTCAGTTGTCTATTCAAGGTAAATAACTTACAATTTAATTTGTATTATTCACAATAAACCAAAAGATTTATCATTTGAAATAAAGATAAAACAATTCAAAATACAAATCATGTTGGGAAATGAAACAACACTTTTACACATACTACAATACAAATACTATTTCTTCATTTTACCTTTGTAAAAAATATAAAATATTTCAGATGAAATACTCAAAGTCTTCTGCTGTTACATAACTACAGTTTAACGCTGCACTTCCTGAAGCTTTTACTTGTGTACTTCTCTATATGAATTTACATTGTAAACACTGAATATGTTTATGGCCACATTAAACAAAAGTAATCTGTGTGTGTGTCTCTCAGCTCCTGTGTCCTCTGTCCGTCTGGCCTCTGAGTGTCTGTCCTAGCGAGAGATGAGCGTGTCCTGCTCCTCTGAGGGAGGAGCAGGACACGCTCATCGCTTTTTTCTAAATGAAAAAATGCTCTACAGGGAAATAAACTATTAACTAACAGACCTGTGTAACACCAACTGTGGTCTGAGACAGACAGAGCTGTTTTTGTTTTAAAACATGAGTTTATATGAAATATTATGATGGTTGTTCATTTAGTAGAAATGGAATTATCACATTTGTGATAATAACATTTTTTAATAATGTATTTTTCTATGTTTCCAGGTGTTGAAAGTCACTGTGACGGCAGACAGGATGGAGCTCAGTGTTATGGAGCTCTGGGAGGAACTGTGGTGATCCAGCTGATGGACAGTGCCTCAGAAATACCGAAATACGAATTGTTTAAAAACAAAACATTAAAAATACTTTATGTGAGAAGAAATATAATTTTGTCTAATCTGATGGAGGACAGATTTGTCTTTACTCCCAGTGATGGAACATTTAGGATAAATAATCTGAACTGGTCTGATGGTGTTGAATATACACTTATAATCCTTGATTCAAATGGAAAGATATCAGAACATCGGACTCTTCAGTTGTCTATTCAAGGTAAATAACTTACAATTTAATTTGTATTATTCACAATAAACCAAAAGATCATTTGATATAAAGATAAAATAATTCAAAATACAAATCATATTGGAAAATTAAACAACACTTTCACACATACTACAATACAAATACTATTTCTTCATTTTACCTTTGTAAAAAATATAAAATATTTCAGATGAAATACTCAAAGTCTTCTGCTGTTACATAACTACAGTTTAACGCTGCACTTCCTGAAGCTTTTAATTCTGTACTTCTCTATATGAATTTACATTGTAAACACTGAATATGTTTATGGCCACATTAAACAAAAGTAATCTGTGTGTGTGTCTCTCAGCTCCTGTGTCCTCTGTCCGTCTGGCCTCTGAGTGTCTGTCCCAGGGAGAGATGAGCGTGTCCTGCTCCTCTGAGGGAGGAGACAGTCCTCAGTACAGCTGGACTCTGAATGGACACACACTGACAGACCATCAGCTCCTCTCTGGAAGTAATGAGACCAACATCATCACTCTGAAACAAGATGTGTCAGGACTCCTGGTTTGCTCGGTCAGGAATCACATCAGTAGTGTCTCGAAAGAAGAGATGATACCTACCTGTGGTGAGACACAACGTAACTAGAAATCAACTTGATAATTAATGATCATACTGTACATTATTCACTGTTGATCTTTTTGTTTGCCTTTAGGCTTCATATTCATCAACTGTACCTCATCCAATGGGACAAATATATCACAGTGGGTGTACGCAGCCAATAACACCCTGTGTATTGAGCCAACAACACCTCCAATCACGAGCACAGACTCTAAGACCTCCACTGAGGGTAAGGAGACAGTGAACTCTCCCTGTCTTGACAGAGACACTGTGGGTAAGCACAGTGACATTAAATTGTCCATTAAACCCTCCACTCACATCACACATGCCGATAACAATTGTTTTTCACCAAACAGACACTGCTTGTTGTACTTTTTTTTAGTGAATATAAACTTTGTTGTCAACGTGCAAACCTGACATGTGATTTTTGTGTCTCTGTATCTGAACAGATAACTCGCTGCTTATATGTAGTTTACAAGCAGTTGTGGGTCTTTTTCTGTTAGCTCAAACAGACTAGAAATCATCCGTGGTTTCTTGATCACTTCTAAATATAAATGCAGTCGTAGAGTCAATTGACAGCTGCAGTAATTTGAAACTGATGTTTCTGTTTGTCCTTGGTCCATCAAGTTTTTAATAAATGTAAAAATTCAACAGTAAAAATGACAGTTGTTAGATACTAAAGGTGAATGTTTTAAATGTTACTTTTAGGGTGAACGTAGGCAGAGGCGGTCCTGGCTAGTTTTGCGCCCTGGGCGGACCGACTATTGGCGCCCCTCCCCACAAATCCTTCATCACACAAAAAATAAGATAAATAAATGAAATATAGTATGTAAACACCAAAGTAAATTACACACATCCGTCATCATACAAATGAATAAAATAAAATAAATGAATGAAAAATACTAATAATTAACGTAATCTGACAGACTTTCACCCTTTTTACAACTGGCATTAAAATGTTTTCTGGGTGATTAGATTGTTATCAGGGAGTTCTTGACCACATGAAAGTGCAGGTGTAAAGTTATTTATTTATTGCATTTTCACATAACCCAATAACTTACATGTAGCTATAACGGGTCTGTATTAATTTCATAAATGTATTGCTATTTATTTGGAAGCAGCAGTTTGTGTTGTGTGGCCTGGGATCATAATCATCACAGGTCAGTCTATCCCCCGCCCCCCTCCCCCCTTTGCTTTTCCGCTGAGAGTGAGACTCACTGACAACCTGCTCACCATAGAAATATATACGTACGTATATATGTCTATGCTGCTCACAGCCTCTGCAGTCGCAAGTTGATCCCCCCCTTTGCTTTTCCGCTGAGAGTGAGACTCACAACCACAACCTGCTCATAGCCTCTGCACTCGCAAGTTGACAACCCCCCCCCCCCCCTTTGCCTTTTCTTCTGACACACACAACCTGTATACGTGACTCTCAGCAGCCAGTTGACGTGATAATAGAGGCGCCTCATCGCCCACTGAAATGAGCAGTATTAGTCTAGAAAACTGGCGATTTTTTTTTGAGGGCGCGCTTTTCTTTTTTTGAGGACGGACTTTTTTTTCCTTTTTTTGAGAGCGCTCGTGCGCCCCCAAGTAGATTGCGCCCTGGGCGGTTGCCCACATTGCCCATAGCAAAAACCGCCACTGAACGTAGGCAACTTCTTTCCTGAGGATTCAGAAATTTAAGTTAAAAAAATTAATAAAATAAACAAAAACACACTCAATTATATCATGCTCTTACTAACTGTGTGTGTTTTAATGGAAGCACTACAGGAATTAATGAGGGTTTAACTTAAGATGTGTTGTGTATCATTTTATACAAATTCCCCATAAATATATAATTTACTATTTTTGGAAAAGTTTAGATCTCAAAGAATAAAGCTTTGTATATGTGTAAAAACATACAAAATGAGTTTGTGATGAATATATGAGGTTAATTTAGTAACACTAGACTAATCTAAATGACAAAATGCTCTACAGGGAAATAAACTATTAACTAACAGACCTGTGTAACACTAACTGTGGTCTGAGACAGACAGAGCTGTTTCTCTTTTAAAACATGAATTTATATAAAATATTATCATGGTTGTTAATTCAGTTATCACATTTGTGATAATAACATTTTTTAATAATGTATTTTTCTATGTTTCCAGGTGTTGAAAGTCACTGTGACGGCAGACAGGATGGAGCTCAGTGTTATGGAGCTCTGGGAGGAACTGTGGTGATCCAGCTGATGGACAACGCCTCAGAAATACTGAAATACGAATTGTATAAAAACAAAACATTAAAAATACTTTATGTGAGAAATAATAAGATTTGGTCTAATCTGATGGGGAACAGATCTGTCTTTACTCCCAGTGATGGAACATTTAGGATAAATAATCTGAACTGGTCTGATGGTGCTGAATATGAACTTAGAGTCCGTGATTCAAATGGAAAGGAATCAGAACGTCGGACTCTTCAGTTGTCTATTCAAGGTAAATAACTTACAATTTAATTTGTATTATTCACAATAAACCAAAAGATATATCATTTGAAATAAAGATAAAATAATTCAAAATACAAATCATGTTGGAAAATGAAACAACACTTTCACACATACTACAATACAAATATATTTTTTGTAAAAAATATAAAATATTTCAGATGAAATACTCAAAGTCTTCTGCTGTTACATAACTACAGTTTAACGCTGCACTTCCTGAAGCTTTTAATTCTGTACTTCTCTATATGAATTTACATTGTAAACACTGAATATGTTTATGGCCACATTAAACAAAAGTAATCTGTGTGTGTGTCTCTCAGCTCCTGTGTCCTCTGTCCGTCTGGCATCTGAGTGTCTGTCCCAGGGAGAGATGAGCGTGTCCTGCTCCTCTGAGGGAGGAGACAGTCCTCAGTACAGCTGGACTCTGGATGGACACACACTGACAGACCATCAGCTCCTCTCTGGAAGTAATGAGACCAACATCATCACTCTGAAACAAGATGTGTCAGGACTCCTGGTCTGCTCGGTCAGGAATCACATCAGTAATGTCTCGAAAGAAAAGATGATATCTACCTGTGGTGAGACACAACGTAACTAGAAATCAACTTGATAATTAATGATCATACTGTACATTATTCACTGTTGATCTTTTTGTTTGCCTTTAGGCTTCATATTCATCAAGTGCACCTCATCCGATGGGACAAATATATCACAGTGGGTGTACGCAGCCAATAACACCCTGTGTATTGAGCCAACAACACCTCCAACCAGGAGCACAGACCTTAAGACCTCCACTGAGGGTAAGGAGACAGTGTCAAACATATCACAGTGGTTGTTTTCAGCCAAAAACTCACCCTGTCTTGACAGAGACACTGTGGGTAAGCAGAGTGACATTAAATTGTCCATTAAACCCTCCACTCACATCACACATGCCAATAACAATTGTTTTTCACCAAACAGACACTGCTTGTTGTACTTTTGTTAGTGAATATAAACTTTGTTGTCAACGTGCAAACCTGACATGTGATTTTTGTGTCTCTGTATCTGAACAGATAACTCGCTGCGTGTATGTAGTTTAAATGCAGTTGTGGGTCTTTTTCTGTTAGCTCAAACAGACTAGAAACCATCCGTGGTTTCTTGATCACTTCTAAATATAAATGCAGTCGTAGAGTCAATTGACAGCTGCAGCAATTTGAAACTGATGTTTCTGTTTGTCCTTGGTCCATCAGGTTTTTAATAAATGAAAAAATTCAACAGTAAAAATGACAGTTGTTAGATACTACAGGTCAATGTTTTAAATTATACTTTTAGGGTGAACGTAGGCAACTTCTTTCCTGAGAATTAAAAAATTAAAAAAAATAATTCAATAACAAACAAAAACACACTCAATTATATCATGCTCTTACTAACTGTGTGTGTTTTAATGGAAGCACTACAGGAATTAATGAGGGTTTAACTTAAGATGTGTTGTGTATCATTTTATACAAATTCCCCATAAATATATAATTTACTATTTTTGGAAAAGTTTAGATCTCAAAGAATAAAGCTTTGTATATGTGGAAAAACATACAAAATGAGTTTGTGATGAATATATGAGGTTAATTTAGTAACACTAGACTAATCTAAATGAAAAAATGCTCTACAGGGAAATAAACTATTAACTAACAGACCTGTGTAACACTAACTGTGGTCTGAGACAGACAGAGCTGTTTCTGTTTTAAAACATGAGTTTATATAAAATATTATCATGGTTGTTAATTCAGTTATCACATTTGTGATAATAACATTTTTTAATAATGTATTTTTCTATGTTTCCAGGTGTTGAAATTCACTGTGACGGCAGACAGGATGGAGCTCAGTGTTATGGAGCTCTGGGAGGAACTGTGATGATCCAGCTGATGGACAACGCCTCAGAAATACTGAGATACCAATGGTTTAAAAACAAAACATTGAAAATACTTGATGTGAAAAAAAATAAGATTGTGTCTAATCTGATGGAGGACAGATCTGTCTTTACTCCCAGTGATGGAACATTTAGGATAAATAATCTGAACCGGTCTGATGGTGCTGAATATGAACTTAGAATCAGTGATTCAAATGGAAAGGAATCAGGACAGCGGACTCTTCAGTTGTCTATTCAAGGTAAATAACTTACAATTTAATTTGTATTATTCACAATAAACCAAAATATTTATCATTTGAAATAAAGATAAAACAATTCAAAATACAAATCATGTTGGAAAATGAAACAACACTTTCACACATACTACAATACAAATATATTTTTTGTAAAAAATATAAAATATTTCACATGAAATACTCAAAGTCTTCTGCTGTTACATAACTACAGTTTAACGCTGCACTTTCTGAAGCTTTTACTTGTGTACTTCTCTATATGAATTTACATTGTAAACACTGAATATGTTTATGGCCACATTAAACAAAAGTAATCTGTGTGTGTGTCTCTCAGCTCCTGTGTCCTCTGTCCGTCTGGCATCTGAGTGTCTGTCCCAGGGAGAGATGAGCGTGTCCTGCTCCTCTGAGGGAGGAGACAGTCCTCAGTACAGCTGGACTCTGGATGGACACACACTGACAGACCATCAGCTCCTCTCTGGAAGTAATGAGACCAACAACATCACTCTGAAACAAGATGTGTCAGGACTCCTGGTTTGCTCAGTCAGGAATCACATCAGTAGTGTCTCGAAAGAAGAGATGATACCTACCTGTGGTGAGACACAACGTAACTAGAAATCAACTTGATAATTAATGATCATACTGTACATTATTCACTGTTGATCTTTTTGTTTGCCTTTAGGCTTCATATTCATCAACTGTACCTCATCCAATGGGACAAATATATCACAGTGGTTGTTTCTAGCCAAAAATTCGCCCTGTCTTGACGGAGACACTAACCCTAACTGTCCACTCACATCACACATGCCAATAACAATTGTTTTTCACCAAACAGACACTGCTTGTTGTACTTTTGTTAGTGAATATAAACTTTGTTGTCAACGTGAAAACCTGACATGTGATTTTTGTGTCTCTGTATCTGAACAGATAACTCGCTGCTTGTATGTAGTTTACAAGCGGTTGTGGGTCTTTTCCTGTTAGCTGGGATTTGGATCTATTTTACTTGGAAGAAGAAGAAATACAAGAAAGCTGAAACCTCCACCGTACCACCAACGATGGACCATCCAGAGGACTCCTTTGCAATGGTTGAATTGTGAAGTTCTGCATCTGAATGTTAACTTTGTGAAACTATCACGATAGTTTTCTCTGCTCACCTTCTGCAGTGATTGGCCATGTGTCTGTGTAGCTATAAATATATAAAATGTATAAAATGTAATTGTAAAATCTTTCACCTGTTGTTAATCTTTAAAAACTATTTCTGCCACAGTGTTCACAGCTCAGCAGCTCACTGTGAACCTTCATGAGCAAATGAGTGTCAGCTGAATTGATCACAGTAACCTAGGCTCTAGTATCACAAATGGAGCCTAATTACACTTTTTTCTCAGGTCACTTCAGTAGTTGTTGACTTGGTGAAAGTGGGCTCAGTGCATCTTTTTTTAAATAAAGATTTAAAAGTAAACAGACTTGTTGTGAAATCATCAGTGTACTGCTGCCTTTAGTGATAAATCCTACAGATCTGCACGGCTCTGCCTGTGATCATAGAATGAAGAAGACATTTGTGTACTTTGTAATGTAAATCATTTTTTAGAACTTGTGTTTAGATTTTTCTTTTCTGTCACTGCATTAGTGCTGAAAATATATTTTAATAGGAAAGACTGATGTGTGGCTTTGCTGAAATGATATGTACTGCATGTTGATCTAATTACAGCAACAGTGGTGTAACCATAAAGGACAGTTTGTACATTTAATCAATTTCAAAATACATCTGCTTTCTCTTTTTTCTGAACATCTTGTCAAAGTGTTTCCAATGTAAATGAGAAAAATGTAAGAGCCAGAAGTATGACTCATGAATTATATCTCATTTTTACAAATGCTTGGTGAAGTTGATAGTAGTTAAAATCTTCAGTGTTAAGTTGAATTACAGCCATTTTATTTGCAGCTTTTGACATATTTAACCAAAACAAAAATAAAATCTTTGCAAAAGGGACAATGAATTGATAATTTTTTTAGATGCTTCGTTGTCATGGAGATTGTTCAGTTGTTAACAGGGGACTGATGAAGGATGAACTTTCACTATTCTTCAGTAAAATAATAAACCTTAAAGTTCAATATCTCTATTCATGATGTGAATAAGTTAGATATATTTATTGTTTAACGTAACTTGTATGGTAGTTGCTAATTCATGGAGTTCATATATTGGACTGTATTATATTGTTAGATATTAAAAATGTTCTTTTCTATGTCAAACCAAAGATCATCTGAGTGGTTGATGTCAGTGATGGATGCTTTCCTGCTCCTGTGAGGGCAGGGACAGTCCTCTGTACAGCTGGATAGTGACAGAATCCACTCAGATACACAAAGAGAGAGAGGGAGAGGACGACATGACAAATATTACTGGTGAACTTTAAACAAGCTTTCAACCACCTGACCAACAAGACACATCCGACTTTCTCATGACTTTTTGGAGCATTACGTGACACCTCCCACAAGTGTTTCCGTTTTGAACAAGGAACTCGACCTGTGGCCAGTCTGAGACAAAAACCAAATTGTTGAGGTCATCAGAATAAAATGGTGTGAATTATCTTATTTGTGATCTGCAAAACAACTGTGAATGACAGATGCTTAAAATTTACATAATTTGTCTTATACGTCTAATGTATCAGTTATGGTAACTTCAGCAAGAACAGTTTGTACATTTAATACATTTCAAATAAATCTGCTTTTATCTTTTTTTCTGTATTTTTCAGTGGTCTGCTTATTTTGTTCTCCTACACTCTGGATATAAGTTCTTAATAGAAACGGGACTTAAATATTAGTGCTGAAACCCAGAGACTAAATTTTACTGGTGTAAAGAAACACTTAATACCACCATAAAACACTGATAACTTAGAAATAGTTTCTATTTAATGTTACCAATGGACTTTTTCATCATATAAGAAACATTAATGCTTCATATGTCATATACTGTATTAATTACAGCAACAATGAAGTGTTCACACCCAAGTAGCGTTGTAATTGCTGTGATGTAATTGTGTGTGTGTGCATGTGTGTGTGAGTGCATGTTGGATCATTTGTGATTTTGATACACACATTGGTACATACAATGGCACAGAGCCAAAGATGACCTTGTATTGAGTTTTTATATAGTGTGTCAGCCACTTAGGGATGGGGGGCTCATAAAGTCCTGTAGCGGGGGTGCGGGGTGGGGGCTCATAAAGTTCTGTAGCCCAGGGGCCTCCAGTGATGTTAATGCGCCCCTGAGCAGGAGGACCCAAATGCAGCAGACTGAACTGGAACTCGGGACTAAAATAGTTACTGAACTAACGAAGGCTGAAGTGCAGGTGGGGAGATAAGTGGAGAAGCTCAGGTGAGTGGAGTGAGGTGATGAAACAGGAGAACAGACAGCTGATAGGCTGAGGGAAACACGGGGAGCAGGCCGGGGCAGATGAGACTGATGCAGGATAGGTGTATAGGGGGGGCGGGGGGAAAAACAGACTGGGGAGGAGCAACGAAACACAGAAGGAAAATCAGAGCAACAGAAAGTCATAAACCACAATCCTCTTAATAATAAACTGACATACATAAAACCAGCACAGAATACACATGAATGAAACTCAAATACACAAACAACACTACAACCTCTCTTATCTGTAATAAAAAGAAAGCCAACAATCATCTTAATAAGTGAGCTGAGTATAATATGAGAGAGTACAGACCAGAATGAAAACAAAGACACACTAACCACACAGTTTAGCATTACTGATAATAGGTAGAAAAGTCTGGGGGCCTCTGGAGGACTGGTGGAGAATGGCAGCTGGTGACAAAGAGCCAGACTTTGACATTTACAGTAGATGTTGACTGTTTTACATATGTGGATGTTGATGAAGTTGAAAATAGTTGAAATATTCAGTGTTAGGTTGAATTGCAGCCATTTCATTTGTGTCTTTTTTGATAAGAGAGGAAAAAAATCTTTGCAAAAGCACCAATTTATTGGTAATTTTTTAGAGGCTTTAAGCTACATCTTGTGTTCTTCCTCAGTAGATTGAGTTTGCTATGTTGTCATGGACAGTTGTTAACAGGGGACATAAGTAAGGAGATTTGGTGACATGTTAATATGAACTTTTACTATTTTTCATTACAATAATAAACCTTGAAACTAAATATCTCTATTCATGATGTGAATAAGTTGAACTGATATATTTATTGTTTAACAGTCTTGTAATAAATGCTCACGAAATGTAACCTGTATGGCTGTTAATAGTTCATGGAGTTGATATATTGGACTGTATCATATTTTTAGATATTAACAGTATTTTTTCTATGTCAGACCAAATGTCATCTGAGTGATTGATGTCAGTGATGGATGCCTCTCTGCTCCTGTGAGGGCAGGGACAGTCCTCTGTACAGCTGGAGAGTGACAGAACCTACTGAGAAACACATAGAGAGAGAGAGAGGGAGAGGATGACATGATGAATATTACTGGTGAACTTCGACCAGGCTTTAACCACCTGATCAACAAGACACATCTTTCTCTTGACTTTTTGGAAGGATATATGACACTTCCCACAACTGTTTCTATTCTGATTTAGGAACTGGATCTGTGGTCAGTCTGAGACAAAAACAATCACTCAAACCAGTATCTTCAGAAAAGCTTTGAAGGTGAACATGTTGAAGTTTGAAGGAGTTGGGTTTTTTTGTAAAGCAGTGAGGATAATTCATTTTATATTCAGCTGTCATGCAAACATGATGATCCAGAGATGTATTTGTGCTAAAATGACATTTAATCTTTTCCTCATGAGAATAAATAGACAGTTTACATGTAAAACTACCAGCTGTTGTTCTAAAAAAAAAAACAGAATACGGCCTCATTCACTAAAATCTATGTTTTTTTTTGCATGTGTCTTATGTTTTCAGTTGTCCTGACGTCCTTTGACCATCATTAACATGAACTGAAATGCAGTAGAAAACAGCTGCTAGGAACTGCATGACTGAGATCAAACATCACTGTCACCTGTAGCTTGGATTGTATCTCATGTGTGTGCCACTTTGGACAAAATCACCTGCCAAGTGAAATGTAAATGTCAGTGTAAAATGTAGGATCAGAGTTTTGTTTGTCATATGCTAAATACTATGTCTGTAACTGTAGAGAAGTACAAGAAGAAAACATAAAAATAGAACAACTAATTATACAGATGGAGGAGATAAGGAAGTCTTGGCAACATAACGACCAGTAAAAAAAGATGGTGTCTGGCTTTTTGTCCGGTGAGTAGCTAAGTAAGTGACAATTTCAAGTTTCATTTCCTTTCCCCCTCTCCATTTATAAAAAGTATAGCTGAATACAGAACTCGGTTTTTCACCCCATCTTATCAGAGATTGACGACTGTTTTCTACTGAATAAAGTAAAGACGTTGGTTTCAAAGCTGCTGACTGGGTCAACAGAGGCTGAACAGTGAGGAGACATGAAAACTGTGGTTGGATTGTTGGTGATGCTGCTGGGAGTCTCTCATGGTGAGCTGTTTCACTATCTGACATGTTAATATTGGATTTAACATTTTGTGAGTAACATGTCATGCAGATATGACTTTTTATGCAGTTGTAGGATCAAGTACAGTGAGAAGCTTTTCAGTGATGTGCAATGCAGCTCAAATAGACTAGAAACCATCCATGGTTTCTTGATCACTTCTAAATATAAATGCAGTCGTAGAGTCAATTGACAGCTGCAGCAATGTGAAACTGATGTTTCTGTTTGTCCTTGGTCCATCAGGTTTTTAATAAATGTAAAAATTCAACAGTAAAAATGACAGTTGTTAGATACTAAAGGTGAATGTTTTAAATTATACTTTTAGGGTGAACGTAGGCAACTTCTTTACTGAGGTTTCAGAAATTTAAGTTAAAAAAAATTAATAAAATAACAAACAAAAACACACTCAATTATATCATGCTCTTACTAACTGCGTGTGTGTGTGTGTGTGTGTTTTTAATGGAAGCACTACAGGAATTAATGTTCTTAAGATGTGTTGTGCATCATTTTATACAAATTCCCCATAAATATATAATTTACTACTTTTGGAAAAGTTTAGATCTCAAAGAATAAAGCTCTGTATATGTGTAAAAACATACAAAATGAGTTTGTGATGAATATATGAGGTTAATTTAGTAACACTAGACTAATCTAAATGAAAAAATGCTCTACAGGGAAATAAACTATTAACTAACAGACCTGTGTAACACTAACTGTGGTCTGAGACAGACAGAGCTGTTTCTGTTTTAAAACATGAGTTTATATAAAATATTATCATGGTTGTTAATTCAGTTATCACATTTGTGATTATAACATTTTTTAATAATGTATTTTTCTATTTTTCCAGGTGTTGAAAGTCACTGTGACGGCAGACAGGATGGAGCTCAGTGTTATGGAGCTCTGGGAGGAACTGTGGTGATCCAGCTGATGGACAACGCCTCAGAAATACTGAGATACAAATGGATTAAAAACAAACCATCAATAATACTTGATGTGAAAAAAAATATGATTTTGTTTAATCTGATGGAGGACAGATTTGTCTTTACTCCCAGTAATGGAGCATTTAGGATAAATAATCTGAACTGGTCTGATGGTGCTGAATATAAACTTATAATCAGTGATTCAAATGGAAAGGACTCAGAACAGCGGACTCTTCAGTTGTCTATTCAAGGTAAATAACTTACAATTTAATTTGTATTATTCACAATAAACCAAAAGATATATCATTTGAAATAAAGATAAAATAATTCAAAATACAAATCATGTTGGAAAATGAAACAACACTTCCACACATACTACTATACAAATACTATTTCTTCATTTTACCTTTATAAAAAATATAAAATGTTTCAGATGAAATACTCAAAGTCTTCTGCTGTTACATAACTACAGTTTAACGCTGCACTTCCTGAAGCTTTTAATTCTGTACTTCTCTATATGAATTTACATTGTAAACACTGAATATGTTTATGGCCACATTAAACAAAAGTAATCTGTGTGTGTGTCTCTCAGCTCCTGTGTCCTCTGTCCATCTGGCCTCTGAGTGTCTGTCCCAGGGAGAGATTAGAGTGTCCTGCTCCTCTGAGGGAGGAGACAGTCCTCAGTACAACTGGACTCTGGATGGACACACACTGATAGACCATCAGCTCCTCTCTGGAAGTAAAGAGACCAACATCATCACTCTGAAACAAGATGTGTCAGGACTCCTGGTCTGCTCAGTCAGGAATCACATCAGTAATGTCTCGAAAGAAAAGATGATATCTACCTGTGGTGAGACACAACGTAACTAGAAATCAACTTGATAATTAATGATCATACTGTACATTATTCACTGTTGATCTTTTTGTTTGCCTTTAGGCTTCATATTCATCAACTGTACCTCATCCAATGGGACAAATATATCACAGTGGGTGTACGCAGCCAATAACACCCTGTGTATTGAGCCAACAACACCTCCAATCACGAGCACAGACCTTAAGACCTCCACTGAGGGTAAGGAGACAGTGTCAAACATATCACAGTGGTTGTTTTCAGCCAAAAACTCTCCCTGTCTTGACAGAGACACTGTGGGTAAGCAGAGTGACATTAAATTGTCCATTAAACCCTCCACTCACATCACACATGCCAATAACAATTGTTTTTCACCAAACAGACACTGCTTGTTGTACTTTTGTTAGTGAATATAAACTTTGTTGTCAACGTGCAAACCTGACATGTGATTTTTGTGTCTCTGTATCTGAACAGATAACTCGCTGCTTGTATGTAGTTTACGAGCAGTTGTGGGTCTTTTCCTGTTTGCTGGGATTTGCATCTATTTTACTTGGAAGAAGAAGAAATACAAGAAAGCTGAAACCTCCACCGTACCACCAACGATGGACCATCCAGAGGACTCCTTTGCAATGGTTGAATTGTGAAGTTCTGCATCTGAATGTTAACTTTGTGAAACTATCACCATAGTTTTCTCTGCTCACCTTCTGCAGTGATTGGCCATGTGTCTGTGTAGATATAAATATATAAAATGTATAAAATGTAATTGAAAATCTTTCACCTGTTGTTAAGCTTTACAAAACTATTTCTGCCACAGTGTTCACAGCTCAGCAGCTCACTGTGAACCTTCATGAACAAATGAGTGTCAGCTGAATTGATCACAGTAACCTAGGCTCTAGTATCACAAATGGAGCCTAATTACACTTTTTTCTCAGGTCACTTCAGTAGTTGTTGACTTGGTTAAAGTGGGCTCAGTGTATCTTTATTTAAAAAAAGATTTAAAAGTAAACAGACTTGTTGTGAAATCATCAGTGTACTGCTGCCTTTAGTGATAAATCCTACAGATCTGCACGGCTCTGCCTGTGATCATAGAATGAAGAAGACATTTGTGTACTTTGTAATGTAAATCATTTTTTAGAACTTGTTAAGTGTTTAGATTTTTCTTTTCTGTCACTGCATTAGTGCTGAAAATATATTTTAATAGGAAAGACTGATGTGTGGCTTTGCTGAAATGATATGTACTGCATGTTGATCTAATTACAGCAACAGTGGTGTAACCATAAAGGACAGTTTGTACATTTAATCAATTTCAAAATACATCTGCTTTCTCTTTTTTCTGAACATCTTGTCAAAGTGTTTCCAATGTAAATGAGAAAAATGTAAGAGCCAGAAGTATGACTCATGAATTATATCTCATTTTTACAGATGCTTGGTGAAGTTGATAGTAGTTAAAATCTTCAGTGTTAAGTTGAATTACAGCCATTTTATTTGCAGCTTTTGACATATTTAACCAAAACAAAAATAAAATCTTTGCAAAAGGACCAATGAATTAATTTTTTAGATGCTTCGTTGTCATGGAGATTGTTCAATTGTTAACAGGGGACTGATGAAGGATGAACTTTCACTATTCTTCAGTAAAATAATAAACCTTAAAGTTCAATATCTCTATTCTGCCCTACAAAGCAAAAAGGCAGTAACTACGCAGAGTGCAGAACTGAGAAAAATGACTTTAAAGCTATGCGGTTGTCCAGCCCAAGTAGTTGTAGGTAGATTAATGGACATGTGGCCGTTTTGTTACTTTATATTAGCTTATTCTTTGTAAATATTAATCTTCATATTTGATTTGATGTTTTACCCCTATTTTGCAGTTACTGTATTCTTGCTTTGTATTACTTACCAAAAATGTGGCACCATACAAAGGAAAAGGGCAGTAACTGCAGATTCTTCAAGAACTATTTTGTCACAACTTGGGCTCTAGGTGTGTTAGATACACTGTATTTGGACTAATTGGAACTATTTGTTTTCCTGAACATGAATATAACAAACTCAAAGTAATTTGACCATTTTAGGCCACCCGGAAGCTGTTCTGGTGCTGAATTTGCTGCTTAAAGTATCTCACATTGCTAAGCTGTATCAAGGCCCAAATGGGGACAATTTATTTTGAATAGGACCACATTATTATGTGTAAGTATTCGATTTATGTGTATCTGGGTGTGTTTCTGTATCTGTAATGTATCTGCTATACATATAACAAATCACATTAACGTTAAAGCACTGCAAAACAACTCCAATTCAACAGAGCAAAACAAAATAATTTTGCCTTGATTTTTCTAAGGCTTTTCAGACTCTTGCGAAGATAACTAAGATGAACAAGTTGATGATTTTATGTGGTGCAGTATATTATATATTACAAAGACAACTCTATCTCTACTCTAACTCTATCTACAATAATCATTGGATTAGGAAATAATACATAAATTGATGAACACCTAAAACGATTCTCTTTGTAGTAGACCTATCATTAACATTTGCCAACAATCAATAGTTAACATATTTAAAAGATTGAAATATCTTATCTCAAATGTGTGTTGTTATGGAGAAAAATGGTAGTCGTTTGTACAGTAACTGCAAAAAGCCCTAGTAAAACAAAGCAAAAGTACAGTAACTGACATAAAAACAAAGCAAGAATACAGTAATGTCAGTTACTGTACTTTTGCTTTGTTTTACTAGGGCTTTTTGCAGTTACTGTACAAACGACTACCATTTTTCTCCATAACAACACACATTTGAGATAAGATATTTCATCACATAACAAAGGATGCCTTGAATGTAATGAAAATGATAATAACTCATTTTCGACCAAAAATGCAGTTACTGCCTTTTTGCTTTGTAGGGCAGTATTCATGATGTGAATAAGTTAGATATATTTAGTGTTAAACGTAACTTGTATGGTAGTTGCTAATTCATGGAGTTCATATATTGGACTGTATTATATTGTTAGATATTAAACATGTTTTTTTCTATGTCAAACCAAAGATCATCTGAGTGATTGATGTCAGTGATGGATGCCTCTCTGCTCCTGTGAGGGCAGGGACAGTCCTCTGTACAGCTGGATAGTGACAGAATCCACTCAGATACACAAAGAGAGAGAGGGAGAGGACGACATGACAAATATTACTAGTGAACTTTAAACAAGCTTTCAACCACCTGACCAACAAGACACATCCGACTTTCTCATGACTTTTTGGAGCATTACGTGACACCTCCCACAAGTGTTTCCGTTTTGAACAAGGAACTCGACCTGTGGCCAGTCTGAGACAAAAACCAAATTGTTGAGGTCATCAGAATAAAATGGTGTGAATTATTTTATTTGTGATCTGCAAAACAACTGTGAATGACAGATGCTCATAATTTACATAATTTGTCTTATACGTCTAATGTATCAGTTATGGTAACTTCAGCAAGAACAGTTTGTACATTTAATACATTTGAAATACATCTGCTTTTATCTTTTTTCTGTATTTTTCAGTGGTCTGCTTATTTTGTTCTCCTACACTCTGGATATAAGTTCTTAATAGAAATGGGACTTAAATATTAGTGCTGAAACCCAGAGACCAAATTTTACTGGTGTAAAGAAACACTTAATACCACCATAAAACACTGATAACTTAAAAATAGTTTCTATTTAATGTTACCAATGGACTTTTTCATCATATAAGAAACATTAATGCTTCATATGTCATATACTGTATTAATTACAGTGGCTTCATGATTATATACTTCAATACACAGTATATACACTGGAAATAATATATCTACAATATAAATGTCTCATTCAATCTCTTATTACTTAAAAGATAGAAAGATTTCACATACTTTGTACCTGGAAAGTGTTTTCATCATAATTTATGACAAATGAATGGGAAGAATATGTAACAGACTGAAGAGAAGTGAAAAGATCTTTGTAGGAAAAGTGGTGTATGTGGTTTATTGTCTTGTCTTGGAGGTTGGAGCAGGAGCAGGGGTGCATTAATGAACGGGCTAACCTGGGTTACAGCCCCAGATCCTCCACCATGGGGGGGCCTCTAAAAATTGAGAATAATTATGTAGGCTAATGAACACTCGACCGTAACGCACATGACGCTGCACTACAGTGACATCTGGTGGTAAAAGTGATAGGGATGGTGCGACACCGAGAGGCCCCTCCCCTCCTCCTCCCATATCTTTCATTTTTATACAATGTAACAAAATCACACCATATATATCCAACACAGCTTAGTAGATGGCACACAAAGCGGCAGGCAAGACGACACATAGACTAATAGTTAGCAACAATGAAGCGCTCATAAAGTTCTGTAGCCCAGGGGTCTCCAGTGATGTTAATGCGCCCCTGAGCAGAAGCTGAAGTGCAGGTGGGGAGATAAGTGGAGAAGCTCAGGTGAGTGGAGTGAGGTGATGAAACAGGAGAACAGACAGCTGATAGGTTGAGGGAAACAGAGGGAGAAGGGCGGGGCAGATGAGACTGATGCAGGACAGGTGTATAGGGGGACGGAGGGAAAAATAGGCTGGGGAGGAGCAACGAAACACAGAAGGAAAATCAGAGCAACAGAAAGTCATAAACCAAGAAACACAATCCTCTTAGTAATAAACTGACATACATAAAAGCAGCACAGAATACACATGAATGAAACTCAAATACACAAACAACACTACAACCTCTCTTATCTGTTTTCTATGTCAGACCAAATGTCATCTGAGTGATTGATGTCAGTGATGGATGCCTCTCTGCTCCTGTGAGGGCAGGGACAGTCCTCTGTACAGCTGGAGAGTGACAGAACCTACTGAGAAACACATAGAGAGAGAGGGAGAGGATGACATGATGAATATTACTGGTGAACTTCGAACAGGCTTTAACCACTTGACCAACAAGACACATCTTTCTCTTGACTTTTTGGAAGGATATATGACACTTCCCACAACTGTTTCTATTCTGATTTAGGAACTGGATCTGTGGTCAGTCTGAGACAAAAACAATCACTCAAACCAGTATCTTCAGAAAAGCTTTGAAGGTGAACATTTTGAAGTTTGAAGGAGTTGGGGTTTTTTGTAAAGCAGTGAGGATAATTCATTTTATATTCAGCTGTGATGCAAACATGATGATCCAGAGATGTATTTGTGCTAAAATGACATTTAATCTTTTCCTCATGAGAATAAATAGACAGTTTACATGTAAAACTACCAGCTGTTGTTCTAAAAAAACAGAATATGGCCTCATTCACTAAAATCAATGTTGTTTTTTTGCATACAAAAAGACCAATCAGTCTTGCAGTTTGTGTCTTATGTTTTCAGTTGTCCTGACGTCCTTTGACCATCATTAAAATGAACTGAAATGCAGTAGAAAACAGCTGCTAGGTACTGCATGACTGAGATCAAACATCACTGTCACCTGTAGCTTGGATTGTATCTCATGTGTGTGCCACTTTGGACAAAATCACCTGCCAAGTGAAATGTAAATGTCAGTGTAAAATGTAGGATCAGAGTTTTGTTTGTCATATGCTAAATACTATGTCGGCAACTGTAGAGAAGTACAAGAAGGAAACATAAAAATAGACCAACTAATTATACAGATGGAGGAGATAAGGAAGTCATGGCAACATAACGACCAGTAAAAGAAGATGGTGTCTGGCTTTTTGTCCGGTGAGTACGTGACAATGTCAAGTGTTATTTCCCTTCCCCCTCTCCATTTATAAAAAGTGTAGCTTAATACAGAAGTCTGTTTTTCACACCTTCTTATCAGAGGTTGACAGAAAACATTTCAGGCTGATCAGTGTAGGATGTTCATGTTTTCTACTGAATAAAGTAAAGACGTTTGTAAGAAAGCTGCTCACTGGGTCAACAGAGGCTGAACAGTGAGGAGACATGAAAGCTGTGGTTGGATTGTTGGTGATGCTGCTGGGAGTCTCTCATGGTGAGCTGTTTCACTATCTGACATGTTAATATTGGATTTAACATTTTGTGAGTAACATGTCATGCAGATATGACTTTTTATGCAGTTGTAGGATCAAGTACAGTGAGAAGCTTTTCAGTGATGTACAATGCAGCTCAAATAGACTAGAAACCATCCATGGTTTCTTGATCACTTCTAAATATGAATGCAGTTGTAGAGTCAATTGACAGCTGCAGCAATTTGAAACTGATGTTTCTGTTTGTCCTTGGTCCATCAAGTTTTTAATAAATTGCAGCAGTTCAAAAAATTCAACAGTAAAAATGACAGTTGTTAGATACTAAAGGTGAATGTTTTAAATGATACTTTTAGGGTGAACGTAGGCAACTTCTTTCCTGAGGTTTCAGAAATTTAAGTAAAAAAAAATTAATAAAATAACAAACAAAAACACACTCAATTATATCATGCTCTTACTAACTGCGTGTGTGTGTGTGTGTGTGTGTTTTTAATGGAAGCACTACAGGAATTAATGTTCTTAAGATGTGTTGTGGATCATTTTATACAAATTCCCCATAAATATATAATTTACTATTTTTGGAAAAGTTTAGATCTGAAAAAATAAAGCTCTGTATATGTGGAAAAACATACAAAATGAGTTTGTGATGAATATATGAGGTTAATTTAGTAACACTAGACTAATCTAAATGACAAAATGCTCTACAGGGAAATAAACTATTAACTAACAGACCTGTGTAACACTAACTGTGGTCTGAGACAGACAGAGCTGTTCCTGTTTTAAAACATGAGTTTATATAAAATATTATCATGGTTGTTAATTCAGTTATCACATTTGTGATAATAACATTTTTTAATAATGTATTTTTCTATGTTTCCAGGTGTTGAAAGTCACTGTGACGGCAGACAGGATGGAGCTCAGTGTTATGGAGCTCTGGGAGGAACTGTGGTGATCCAGCTGATGGACAGTGCCTCAGAAATACTGAGATACGAATGGTTTAAAAAGAAAACATTAAGAATACTTGATGTGAAAAATAATAAGATTTTGTCTAATCTGATGGAGGACAGATCTGTCTTTACTCCCAGTGATGGAACATTTAGGATAAATAATCTGAACCGGTCTGATGGTGCTGAATATGAACTTAGAATCATGGATTCAAATGGAAAGGACTCAGAACATCGGACTCTTCAGTTGTCTATTCAAGGTAAATAACTTACAATTTAATTTGTATTATTCACAATAAACCAAAAGATATATCATTTGAAATGAAGATAAAATAATAAAAAGTTATGTTATTACTGAAACTCATTTTGATGATATTTAGAAATGTTTGTACTGTAGATTTCCATCTAGTGATATTCCAGTGAAAACCATGTATCTCCAAATTTCCAAATCAAATTCCAAACAGTTTTAACATCTCTAAATTTAGTGATTTAGATGTTTTTACATAAAGTACAGGATTAATATCACTTGTTCCTTCGTTTATATGAAACATTTTATAATTCTTAAGTTTAAACAATTTTCACACGATTGAAATATGCATTTTCAAAGGTTGATGTTTTGGAGATATTTGGTTTTCACTTTTGTATAGGTACACTGAATTTAGTAACTTTTGAAAAATTGCAGTTTTGTATTCAAAGTTTTTTACTGACAAATTATTTGTATTAAATGCCAACACGTGATTTTACAATATTTAAAATGCTGGCATGTGAATATGACTGAAGTCTTAAAGTTAGAAAATAGTGACATCATATGTTTTTGTGTTTCTGTTTGATCAGAATTTAATATATATAATATATGTTTAGAGTGTTGTAAAAACAGTAATTTGACACAGTGTTTTAAAGGTGTTATACTGCCCACTACTGACTGCTTTTGTAACATGTTTTTTGTTCTGAAACACGTGAAACAACAATATAGTCTATTTTTAAAGGGTGACAAAATTGAGCTTCATACAGGAAACATAACAGAGTAATATTGTAACACCACTGCAGGTCAACAGTGCTATGCGGCAGTGTGAATGTTATCTTAGGGTGTGTTTCCGTAAAAATGAGGAACTGAAGCAATCAGTAGAGTTAAATAATCTTTTCCATGTAATGAACAACACTTAAAACAACTGTTACATAAACAAAAAGCTCTTAAAGTGAAGTTGACAGTTATAATAATTCAAATATTTTCTTATACTAAACACTTTCAAGTACAAATTAATGGTCAATATGTTGAACAGCTGTCATCATCGAATCCCAGTTTGATGGCAGAATAATGTTTTGTTCAGTCTGTCCATCAATTAGGGAATTATGGCATATTGCTGCTTTTCTTGAACAACAGATCAGTATCAATGACCAACTAACCTTTATGTCTCACATGGCCTTAATTCGTCAGTACTCCCTGTACAACATCAGAATAATCAGACTCTTCCTGTCTGAGCATGCAGCATAACTGGGGCTGGCTCTCATAATATCATGCATTGACTATTGCAACTCGTTACTGGCAGACCTCCCTGCATGTATGTTCAGACCTCTGCAGACGATCCAAAACACAGCAGCTATATCCTCACTTGTTTTATATTAAGTCTCTGATGTACATCACTAAATTGCAAATGGTCTTTAAGTTGATCAAGTTCCTTAATTTTATATAACGTAGTATTTAACTGTTTAAACTTCAGTGTTTCCTGTGTAGCTTTTAAGTGGAACTGAATATTATTCTCCATCACTCAAATACAAGCTTGCACTCTGCATAAATCACACTGTGTTTTTATGACTGGAGACTTCAATGACTTTATCTGAATTTAAATAACAGTTTGTTGTGTTTTTGTGTGCTCAACATGCTGTTATAATAATGAGCTGTCAGTGGGTTCGAGGACATTTGAGAGGTGGAGACAGCATGTTTCAATTAAATCTGACTTATCATTGATTTTGAGATGAGCATTATGTGCTACAATATGTAATATATATACTTATTTTGTCTAAATGGTGATATAGAGAGACAACAAGTTTCACAGTTTCACTTGAACATAATATGATGTATTTTTGTGACTATTGATTATATATTGGACTTTTCTATTGGAAAAGTCAGCTTTTCAGTCTCAAATCTTTTTTTTCAGTAGGAAGGAGGGACATTTCTTTTTCTTCCACAGAGTCCAACACACACATACGAAGGCTCTCTGTCATGTTGGAGCTAAAAAGAGAAGTGACACAAAGAACCACTTCCTTTTCCCCTCTCTGCCTCTAAAAAGATGAATATAAACGACGCTCTGCTTGGTCAAAGTTTCCACACATTCTCCTCTGAGGGTAATTACATACATGATTGTATTTCAGGCTGATCGATGTAGGATTGTTATGTTTTTTACTGAATAAAGTAAAGACGTTTGTAAGAAAGCTGCTGACTGGGTCAACAGAGGCTGAACAGTGAGGAGACATGAAAGCTGTGGTTGGATTGTTGGTGATGCTGCTGGGAGTCTCTCATGGTGAGCTGTTTCACTATCTGACATGTTAATATTGGATTTAACATTTTGTGAGTAACATGTCATGCAGATATGACTTTTTATGCAGTTGTAGGATCAAGTACAGTGAGAAGCTTTTCAGTGATGTGCAATGCAGCTCAAACAGACTAGAAACCATCCGTGGTTTCTTGATCGCTTCTAAATATAAATGCAGTCGTAGAGTCAATTGACAGCTGCAGCAATTTGAAACTGATGTTTCTGTTTGTCCTTGGTCCATCAGGTTTTTAATAAATATAAAAATTCAACAGTAAAAATGACAGTTGTTAGATACTAAAGGTGAATGTTTTAAATGATACTTTTAGGGTGAACGTAGGCAACTTCTTTCTTGAGGATTCAGACATTTAAGTTAAAAAGTATTAATAAAATAAACAAAAACACACTCAATTATATCATGCTCTTACTAACTGTGTGTGTGTGTGTTTTAATGGAAGCACTACAGGAATTAATGAGGGTTTAACTTAAGATGTGTTGTGGATCATTTTATACAAATTCCCCATAAATATATAATTTACTATTTTTGGAAAAGTTTAGATCTGAAAGAATAAAGCTTTGTATATGTGTAAAAACATACAAAATGAGTTTGTGATGAATATATGAGGTTAATTTAGTAACACTAGACTAATCTAAATGACAAAATGCTCTACAGTTAAATAAACTATTAACTAACAGACCTGTGTAACACTAACTGTGGTCTGAGACAGACAGAGCTGTTTCTGTTTTAAAACATGAGTTTATATAAAATATTATCATGGTTGTTAATTCAGTTATCACATTTGTGATAATAACATTTTTTAATAATGTATTTTTCTATGTTTCCAGGTGTTGAAAGTCACTGTGACGGCAGACAGGATGGAGCTCAGTGTTATGGAGCTCTGGGAGGAACTGTGGTGATCCAGCTGATGGACAACGCCTCAGAAATACTGAGATACAAATGGCATAAAAACAAAACATTAATAATACTTGATGTGAAAAAAAATAAGATTTTGTCTAATCTGATGGGGAACAGATCTGTCTTTACTCCCAGTAATGGAACATTTAGGATAAATAATCTGAACTGGTCTGATGGTGCTGAATATGAACTTAAAATCATTGATTCAAATGGAAAGGAATCAGAACAGCGGACTCTTCAGTTGTCTATTCAAGGTAAATAACTTACAATTTAATTTGTATTATTAACAATAAACCAAAAGATATATCATTTGAAATAAAGATAAAATAATTCAAAATACATGTTGGAAAATGAAACAACACTTCCACACATACTACAATACAAATACTATTTCTTCATTTTACCTTTATAAAAAATATAAAATATTTCAGATGAAATACTCAAAGTCTTCTGCTGTTACATAACTACAGTTTAAAGCTGCACTTCCTGAAGCTTTTAATTCTGTACTTCTCTATATGGATTTACATTGTAAACACTGAATATGTTTATGGCCACATTAAACAAAAGTAATCTGTGTGTGTGTCTCTCAGCTCCTGTGTCCTCAGTCCGTCTGGCCTCTGAGTGTCTGTCCCAGGGAGAGATGAGCGTGTCCTGCTCCTCTGAGGGAGGAGACAGTCCTCAGTACAACTGGACTCTGAATGGACACACACTGACAGACCATCAGCTCATCTCTGGAAGTAATGAGACCAACATCATCACTCTGAAACAAGATGTGTCAGGACTCCTGGTCTGCTCGGTCAGGAATCACATCAGTAGTGTCTCGAAAGCAGAGAACATATCTACCTGTGGTGAGACACAACGTAACTAGAAATCAACTTGATAATTAATGATCATAATGTACATTATTCACTGTTGATCTTTTTGTTTGCCTTTAGGCTTCAAATTCATCAACTGTACCTCATCCAATGGGACAAACATATCACAGTGGGTGTACGAAGCCAATAACACCCTGTGTATTGAGCCAACAACACCTCCAATCACGAGCACAGACCTTCAGACCTCCACTGAGGGTAAGGAGACAGTGTCAATTAGACCCTCCACTAATATCACACCCTCCAATCAAACCAGCTGCAACAAAGATGACCCATGGTGCATTAGTAAGTGAAAACTAACTCTGCTGCAGTGGATTCCTTTATGTCATTTTCTCTTTTTGTTTCGTTTATGTCTACATAAAAAACACCATTAAGTCATTAATAACTTTAATTACTTTGGTTACTGACAGATCTGTTTGTCTCTTGTGTCTTTTATCACTATAGCAACTCATCTGCCAATAATTGGTGGAGTCCTCACAGCGTTGGTTATTCTGTTAATCATGGGGGTGGCAGTTGTCTGCTCTCAAAGGAAAAAACAAAGCAACAAACCTAAAGGTACAACGTTTATTTCTCCACCACTCATAGATTATTTGTGGCTACTTAAAAGAATAGATTGACATGTTAGGAAATTGACTGATTCGCTTTCTTGTTGAGAGTTAGATGAGAAGATTGATATCAGTCATATACTCATTAAATATCAGCATTAGCTTAGCAAAAAGGAAAAAGGCGAAACAGCAAACACCTATAAAGTTCAGTCATTCACATTATATCCTCTTAATTTGTGAACTTTAGTGGCGGAAGTATTTCTTTTGAACCTTTTTGACTGAGTCAGACTGGCTGTGTCCAGTCTTTATGCTAAGCTAACTGTCTCCCAGGCTATCACTTCATATTCAATATACAAAAAGCAGAGAGATATCAATCCTTTAAAATCTACTGCCCAAAATGTTAAATAATTTATAATCCAATGTTTGAACTTTAGTATGTGCACTCAGGCAGTGTTTAATGTGTTCCTCCTTCCACTCTGCAGAAGAAGAAGATGGGCAAGAACTGACCTATGCTGAAGTCAATGTTGTGCAGCGGCAGGGGAGGCAGATGCATCGGAGGGAAGAGACAGAGGTGGAGTATGGCCAGGTCAACTTTTCAAGGCGACCTCAGTCATCTGTTGTTCCCACACAAGATGAATGTGTGTACTCTGAGGTCCGTAAGAACAAGTGATCTGCAGTGTCCACTATTTTTTTTTTTTTTTTACAAAGACTGTTAAAGGTGGATGGAGGAGGTTTTTGTTAAGATGCCTTTCTCATCTTTATTTCATAAGAGTTTCAATGAGAACAGTACAAGCCATCAGAGTTTATGGGTATTATTATAATTATTCATCACTTCTACTGTTCTCCTGGGTTATGGATGACATCAGTATCATTTAGGATGAAAACCTAGCAAAGGAGCTCAGGTGCATCACTTGAGCGACACTTTGACTTTTTTTGTATATTAATGAATATATTTTTTAAATATATATATTTAAATCCACTTTTTTTATCTTTACATGATGTAATATATTTTCTTTTCTAATTTATAAGCATATTTACATTTAATTAATTGTTAAAACACTGTAAACTTGCAGTACACATATTCTTACAGTGGTTTATGAAAGGTTTTGTTATGTCTGGTCTCTTAGGAAATGTCAATTTGTTTCCATCACGTAAGCACTTCTGCTTTTTCTGAGGTGTGACTATTTTATCTTTATTTATTACAGGGTGTTCAAATAATTTGTGTCAGTGGGTGAAATATTCCTTTAATGCAGGGATAAGTATGAATGGGTTGTGTTGTCCTGCTTACTCTTACATTAATGTTACAGTACTTCACAGGGAAATTTGTAGATGGAGAAAAGAGTTGTTTCATTGCTAATTATATTATGACTTCCCAGAATTGCTTTTGTTTTAGGTTTGAATTACCAGAAAAAGAGGAAGACTTTTTTTAAAACAGTGTATGAATGCAGTTTTTTTGTGCTGCTTTATTAAAACAGGAGAGAAGTGAGAGAGCCAAGAGACGGGTAGTGGAAAATTCAGTGTGGTGCAAAAGGAAATAACATTTCAGTTTCTTATCAAGATGTGCTTATCGTTTCGCACCATCGAGTTATGTTTCCTATATTAGCATGACGTGCTTCCTATGTCTTTGTGGATTGCAATTAACAAAGTGCCTTACGAAACTAAAAGCTAGATATTTATATTTCTTTACTTTTTTAAATTAAGAAATTATTTGAATAATTCAGAGCTTGAGTTGTATAAGCACCAACTTTCAAATCTGAAAGAGAAACAAAACCACAACGTTGGTAACTTAAAATCTTTATTATCCTGTGTTAACCACCCTCTTAAGACCTATAATCAGACTGTGATGTAAAAATTAGCCAAATTCTCCTTGTACTACTGTGCAATTCATGCGTTCAGACCTAAAAGAGGGTAAGCCTGACTGCACAAGGGAAATTATGAACACTGAGGGTAGCAACTTCTTCAATCTCATGGTGAACATTTTGGAGAAATAACTTTACATTCCCACACTTGTAAATAGATGCGGGTAAAAACTCAGTTTCCTTGAATCTGCCAACTGCCTTTTGGCATGGGTGTGACTAAACCTTTGATCCCTTGTTTTTTCCAACACACCATGGCCATCCGAAACATGAAACATGACCCATTCATATATATATGTAAAAAAAAAAAACTTTTTAGAAAATGTCTTTCATCAGTAATGCCAAATTTAATTTAATTTAGCTTGACTTTCGTTTTGTTCAATGCAGTATTGTTTTTTGTATATTGCTGTTATTCTTCATCTTCGTGTCTTTATCAAAATGCTTTTTAACTTTGGTTGAGCTTTACAAACCAATGTGAATTTTGGATATTTTCTTCTCTTTTTCCATATAAAATGACATTTTGTGTTTAAATCTGGCCTAAGCAGTTTTACTATTTACCTGCCATGAGTTTAATCAAAGATAGAGGTTACATGATTGATTTGATATGAGAGTTTTGGGGTTAAAGGTTGATGGCCATTCAGCTGATTCACAGTGCCATAAAATGAGCATTTATGAGCGTTTTCGTGCTCTA
The DNA here is from genome assembly GCF_027409825.1 of Scomber japonicus. NCBI lineage: Eukaryota > Metazoa > Chordata > Actinopteri > Scombriformes > Scombridae > Scomber > Scomber japonicus. The sequence goes on along the minus strand of NC_070585.1, from coordinate 15,440,989 downwards.
AAACAACCACCTCAGATAATCTTTCAGTTGAACTCACTTCTTAAAACACAGTTGAACTTCTGACTGACATAACCTACTGAGCAAATAATTGACAGCATAAAGGCAGGATAATAAAGCTGCCCCAACAATCTGATATCCTTTAATCATCTGATCAAAAAGCAATTTCTACTTTGCTCAATACACTTATTATGTGTGTATACTTATTGTATTATGTTTAATATGTGTGTAACACAAACGATCCAAAGAGATTTGACTGCTGTACTTGAGCTCTGAAAGGTTAGACTGTACCACAATTCAACTTTTATTTTTTACCCATAAAAAAACTGGTGGTTTTATTCTTGTCATGACCCATTCATGTGATGCTACTTTACCATGCCAAAGTTATATAACTATAAAAACCTAGGGGCTCCAGTCCATTCGATTTCTAATTGAAGGAATGCTTTGGCTTTGGTTTAATATTCATAGAATATGTCAATAAATTGTAGGATAGGTATTTTAAGCAGTGACCCATATTTATTGTATAAATAAAAAATAAAAAAAGGTTAAAAATGAAGTCATTTCAGGACGCAATTTAATTAAACTACTTTATTAGTTAAGTAAGTTTGTATGGGGTAGATATATGCCATTGGTACATTTCTTCTGCATAAACTTATCAAGCTTTCCTTTGCGGAAATGTTTAATCAGATTGGTGATTGTGGTCAGTGCTAATGAACAGAAAATGCATACCAAATCAATACACTGCTGTGTTGCTCTCATATAACGTTCAGTAAAACCTATTTTACAAACAGCAAGACCAGCATAAAGTTCAACTTTAACAAAGAAAAATATGACTGCATTATTTTAACAAGCATTCAAAGTGAAAACAAGGAAACAGACAGTTGAACAAGGTTAGTGGCTCTTTGGATTACTTTTACAGCTACATTTAGATTTGACACATTGCCACGCATTGTTCCTATTTTTACCAGAAGATATTAATGTTCTATTAGGTATGGTACAAACTCTAAAATTTAGGACATGCATAGGTTATTATTATAAGACAAGATAAGCAAGGACCAAGCTAGGCGTCCGTGTTCATCAGCATAAGGTACTGTAGATTATGAGTCATGTGGTTCAGTCTGCAGCTTCTTTTCAGGATGTGGCCTAGCACTTCTTCTTATTTCTGTCATTTTTAAACTGTTCTGTTTTTTGCTATTACAGCATAAAAACATTATGGCTCAAAAGAGAAGGAAAAAAAAAATCTTTTCACCAAATGTTTTTCCATGTCATAGTATACACCTACTAAAAAATAAATGCCAAATGACAACATTGCTGTTTTCATACCAAAATACAACTGCTTTTACTGTATTTGCTAGTTGTTAGCATTTCTGTACCATCGCTCCTCCTATCATGCTACATACAGTTCCGTATAGCTGCCTTTTACTCCCCAACCGAAAGTGTACATGTTTTTGCTTTACAATGTTACATCCTGCATCGATTTTCAACATAGCAGCAACAAACGTAACACTTTCTGTTCTGTTTCCAGTAAATACAAAGGGTGATGTAAAATGATGAATTAGCATCATTTTATGTTCCTAAAAGAAAGTGTCAGGACTGTTTTAGTTTAATAATCTGCATCATTCTTTTCTATTTTTATGCTCAAGTATGATTTGGACCTTTGACATACAGTTAGAGCAATCTGAAAGAGAGAAAAACAGAAGGACACACTTCCTTTTTCTCGCAGATGTGGCATAGATTAGAATGTGTCAACTAATAGTGTATCACGCTATCATTGTGATGTGGGCAAAAACCGTTAGAAAAAGAGGAAATTACAAAATTGCTTTTAAATTGTGGCTTACACGTAAGCCACACTATACATTAAATTCCTGTGAATGGCAAATGCTCATTTCAGGCAATCAGTGCAAGAGACATGCAGTGCTTGTCATTGTAAAAGGCAGGTACGGGGTACATCATTATAACATCACATTGATGTGAATCATCTTCATTCATTCTATGGTGAACTTATAAAAACAAAACAGAAAAAACACTATGTACATTTCCCATGCTGCATCAGTCTTTCATACAGTACAGGATCCACCTAGTATTTCTCTGATATCGTATCAGACAAAATGTTCCTGCTTTGGCTGGCTGTGATGTGGGTGTCAGTAGGTCCTCCCAGCACGGGTGGGGTAGGCGTGGTAGTAGAGGCCTGCTGGGAATGCTGCAACTTCTTCCTGTTTATCTTCCTCTCTTTGGCACGTCTGTTTTGAAACCAGATCTTCACCTGAGCCACAGATGCGAGATGCATGAGAGATCAACATTGAAAATATATTTATTATGTAAAAACTCTTATTGTGAGTTAAAAAAACATCCATAAAAACAGAAAATACTGACTACTGAATACTGTCTTGCCTCATCTGGCCTCATACTTATTTCCTTCCTATTTCCTACTTTTCAAGAATGATTTTAGTTGCAGCAACAGGTCGCCCTAAACTGTGGCTCGAATGACCAAAATGGGTGGGGGCTGAAAACAGTCATGAGACTCACGACAATAATAGCATCATGAGAACAAGAGTGACACTTGCACCATTAACCCAACAAAATGGTTTTCTACTGCAATGCTGCTGTTTCTTTTAAAGCAGTAAAAACAAGAACAACAAAAATAGCATCACGAGAACAGAAGTGAGGGTTTTACCATTAACGTAATTTCTGCAAAACTGGGGCTTTTTGGCAGCTTTGCATCATGTTCTATTAAAGTTGCTGCTGTTTCTTTCTAAAACAGGTTTTTCCCTCTATATGGGATTTCTGAAGAACTCTGAAAAGCTTCTGTGTTGTAATTATCTCAACATGAGTGTTGAAATAGGAGAGATGTACAAAATTACCTAAAACAAAAAAAGTTATTAGCCAACATTAGCCGACAGGAGTAAACAGAGCATTAGGTCTATTTTCAGCTGTGGATTAATACACACTTGGTGTTCGAGTGTGTATTAATGTCAATGGGAAGATGTACGTGCACTGACCATGTTCATTGTAATAATTTTAACAATTTAATGTTTATGGCAAAAAAGATTAAGCTTTATCTGGTTAAAACAATACCTGTAGGGATCAATTTATTGTCGACAATAAGAAAAATGCTGAATATTACCATATTATCTTTTCACCTGCTTTTCATCCTTTCTGTGCTTTCTTCCTCGTCCCTACCTCTTACCGTTATGCCTTTAATTCATTTGCTCCAGCCCTCTCACCTGTCTTTCGGAGAGGCCCAGCGTCACAGACAGCTCAGTCTTTCGCCTCATTGTGATGTAGCGGTTGCACTGAAACTCCTTCTCCAGCTCCATGCGCTGCTGGTCAGTGTATACTACTCTGTACTTGTCCTTGGTGCGAGTCTTCCCTGCTGAATCACATAAAATAAGCGTGAATTAGTGAAACTTAAATTATTGATGTGTAGATGTGTCAATTATTCCTTTGTATTTGTCTTCATTCCTACCAGTACTGCTAACAGGAGTGATTGTAGTGTCAGTGAGTCATGTGCGGGGCAAGTCGCGACCTGACAGACGACTAATTTGAAGATGCCTGGTGCCATGTTCAAGTTCAGGCGCCACTTAAAGCCTCATCAACTCTATTAATCATACTAACTATAAGTAAAGACTCCCCACTGCATTGCTTCAGTGGTTCTCCTTATCGGCATGAGTAGTGTGTCTACATAGGTGTTTACATAGGCAGGACACATTCATGGACACACATGTTCACATACACACTCCCAGGGAAGAGTGAGTCAGAGTTATTGATCTGAAATCTTGACCATGTGACAGCATCGATCATGGCCGAGCAAAAGACACACACACACACACACACACAATTCTGTCAGGCCTAAGAATTTGCCTTCACACTTGGTTTGACTTCTGCAGACTTCCTGCATTGCCAGTGTTATCTAGCCAGTTTGTCACCCTTTTGCACCCACCCAGTGGACAGAGAGGGTGGGGAGCGTCACTTCTGCAGACTCCACGGCCTCCACTGTTAGCTTTGCATTGACATCTTATGCCTCACTGGCGGAAGGGAGAGGCGAAAGGACTGATGAATGTGTGTGTGCAGTCAGTCTGACTTAACTGTGTCTACATGTTGAAATTGTCCCAGTCTATGAAACTGTTTTTTTGTCATCTGCACACCCACTGCTGCAGTTTAGTTTGTCATGTGACAGCATAGAGGAGTGTAATAATTAATAACCAAAAATGATGTTAGTTTAAGCCTCCTTAATAGTAGATAGACTATATGACCATGTTTCTTGTTTGTTTAACTTGTTAATTTGTCTGATTAATCCAAGATAGACCTTTAAACAATTTGTGACAATGGTTGTCTGTGTCAAAAACTAGTAAAACAAAATGAAGTGTTTACATTTTTAATGATATGGTAACAGGATTATTTATAATGCACCTAAGTATTTCATTGCATAAAGCCTGCAATAAGTCTCACCTCTATGTCCAGTACATTACAATGTTTATCAGTAAAGAAGTCCTACCTGAAACGGACGGTCTGATGCATTCATGTGGTTTTCTGCTGGGGTAGAAGGGGTCCTGGCCGGAGATAATGTTGTAGGGGGTGAACGACCCCCCTCCAGCTGCGGTGGGCGTGCCGCTCAGCTCCGGGGAGGTGAAACTAACCTGCCCGGTGCTGGGGCTTGACCCCGGGAAGCTGTACGGATACTCCTCCCGGGGAGCGTAAACGCTGTTCCAGACACTTGTCGACGGGTCGGCGTGACGATAACCGGTGAAATCATAGGTAGGCGGGATGTACTGACTGTTCAGTGACAGTGTCTGAGCCGGGTGTCTGGCCGGCTGTGAGTTGGGGTACATACCGGTGTCTGACAGGTAGGGTGACTCTCAGGTGAACCTCAGTGAATCAAACCAGCTGGCGCATGTTAGGCCTCCGTGGTTTATTCCCAGCAGGATCTGGCGCTCTGTTTTCACTGCAGTCTAAGGTTCAGGCTTAGAGGAGCAAGACTACACACCTTTATAGATTTACTGCCAAGGAGTTCAAAAGTATCATCTTGACGTCACGCTTTACCTGAGACCCACCTGCCTGCTCGTTTTGGCGACAAGAGTGCATTGACCCTAATTTACCCAGTCTGTCCTTAATCATTTTGATAAGGCCATGTATAAAAGAAACCTGTGTGTGCACGCGCTTGTGCACATGTAAGTGTTGAGCTCATGTGATTTCCCGCACAGAGACTGTAAATGAAAATGTGATTTGGCACAGTGATCCAAAAAGTATTCAGATCCTTTAAGTAAAAGTGGCAATGAGAAATATTACAAATCTTACCTAAGTTGAATTACAAAAGATAAAAGTATTGAGCAGAACAGCCTCTGCAGTAGTTCTTGCATATATTGTGTTTATAATAATAATTCCTGATAATTACTTTGTGAGCAGCATTTTTATGTTGTGCATAGTTGAGGTGGAGCTAATTTTAAGTGATACTGTTAGGTAGTTTAATCTTTAATAACACATTTGATAAGATATGTTATATATGTAAAATGTAGTAACATGAAAGTACTAACATGAAATACCTAAAAACTTTGGTTAGGTACAGTTTATAGGCTAAATGTACCTATTCATCAATTGGTTTACATGGTTGTATCAATCCAGGTTCGTGTCTGTGTGTGTGTGTGTGTGTGTGTGTGTGTGGAAGATGAGGGTTGGCATAGGGGGCATGAATATTATATGCATGTATTTTGCATATTGATATGTTGTGTGAATATCTGAATGTTTCTGTGTGGAATAGCAGGCTCCATTGGGACAATACAGACTATCTATGTATCTAATGTGTGACCTCCAAGAGGGGGTGTTGGTTGATGGTGTCCCATCCCATGTGTCTTTAACAAGGACAATACAGCTGACTTCCCCTATTCATTATCTAAACAGGATATTTTCAGTAAGATACTGGTGATTTTGTTATGACTTTTTATATGATAATTGTTTAAAGTGACTGTCTCTATGGTGTGACAGTGAGCTTAAGAAACCAGGGGAAACAGATGCAGTATAGACAAAATAGTATTGATGATTTCGGCTTACAGTAAAATGCTATCTTTAATGTATAATCTTTAACAAATATGTGGAAACTGATTACGTTTAAAGTGTAGAGGCAGGTAAGTGTTTTGTCCAAATTGGTTCCTGCTCACATTGACCACTTGAGGGCAGCAACAAATTAAGTACTGGCAGGTAACTTACCCTCTTCCTTCAGACACAAATCTGCTGTTTCAAAACTTTTCAATAATAAGCACAAAGTTTATTTTAAGCTGATGTACTGAGAATATCATGTAATAGACTGTATATTCCACTTGTCAAGCTCATCAGAGTCCATCTAGATATAAATCTGCCAAACATTCATAAAAGATTCATGTTAGTGTATTGGTCAAAACATCATTATCAGCTGTCAGTTGCTAGCATGAAGTGGGCTCATGTTAATGGAGATGAAAGTGCTGCAGGCCTGAACATTAAGGCAAGTGCAACGTAAACAGTGCATCACACAAATGTTGGATATACAGTACATGGGATCTTAGCAACCTAACAACTTGGCTAAAAGAAAAGGAACGGGGAGTCAGCACTTACAGTATGTATTACATAATACTTTAATGTACAAACTTTTCTGCACAAACTGTCTGGTCATAATCCAAAAACTGGCACTAAAATGTCCTTAAACATTCAAATGCCAGAAAAGATATACATAGTTTAAGTTTAAAGCACTTCTCTGCTGCTACAGTATGTGCCAAAATGAACCCATGAGCTTTTTTCAGACATTATAAATCTGTAATATTTGTCTAAATGAGGGGTTGCTGTAGGGAACAATCCATGTATAGAGATTCAGTTTAAACAGTGCAGTGTAAACAGTGTTCCCACTGGTCTCCTTGTAGCTGGCGAGACGTTCAAGTTCACTGAGGGGGAACTAATAAGAGGTTTGTATTCTCTTTTCACCAAATCTAAAAGCTCACATGTGTTAGAAAGAGGGCTGCTTTAGGTGCCCAGACACACCCAGGGCTTTCATCTTCCACAGTCATGTTTCCTCTTACAAATACAGTCCACAAAAAACCTGCAAACAGTAATCATTAGGCTCCCATAACATTTCTATACTGAAGATCATGCTGCAATGAGACAGTTAGAAATTGAAAGGTGGATAACTTCATGTCATTTTGATGCTGATAAACAAGCAGGCATCTGCCTTCTTTGCCATCATGATGTGCTCATAGAAAAAAGAGTTGTGATTGTGTAACTCACTGCATCTCAACAGTCCCGGTTGTTAAACTGGCTCTTGTTTTTCTTCCAAATTCAGTTGTTTAATTGAATAAAGAGTGGGAGGTGGTATGTGCACACTCACCCACTATGTCCTGAGTTCAGGATCGCCTAATTTATAAAACAGGTCACAAATTTTGATTTAAGTAATGACTGCAGCAGCAGAGCAATATTTTATCACACAGGACTGCATCAGGTTACTGTTAAAGGTGCACAACATTTCTTTTTGGAAATTGTTATTGACTCCTTAAAATCAGATTAGTCAAATCAGCACAATGAAGAGATAAGAGAGTAGGAGAAAAGGAGTGCAGTCTTATGTTTCCCGAATCTGGATGTATAAAACACTTTTTTCATAATCAGTCTCTACTTTTAGGGAGTAGGGAAGTAGAACAGATTGGGACATTTTTTGCCTTTATTGGTGAGGACAGAAGAGAGAGCTTACAGGAAATGAAGGAAGATAGAGAGGAGTGATGACATGCAACAAGCATGGTCAGTGTCAGGCCACCAGGACAGTTGATTTTGGTTTTGTCATATTATGTTGGTCCTTTTACATTTTAAATAGATCCAGTATGAACAGAACTAACAATTACAGAAAGAAAAACGTGCTGGTATTGATGGGAGCATCTGACCACTGTTTTAGGAAAGACTTGAAAGAATTGTGAAGTGACTTTAAAGTTACTATTTAAACAAATTATGATGATTATAATTATTGTTTGTTTGGTTTTTTTTGTCTGTGTTTTTGTGGCTCAGTTTCAGGTTTGGACCACAATGACATCTGAATGTCTTGAGGAGCATCTGACTCAAATCCTTTATCAGTATAATTTGTAATAGCTCTGACTCCAGATCAAACACTTCATCCATCTTCATCTATCAGTGGTGAGTAGGGTTCAGCTGAAGGTCCAGGCCTAAGCCCGGTGTTTACGGCATCTTGTTCCCTACGTGTCTTTTGACTGGAAGACACTGAGCGATAACTTCCAGTTATATCTAAAGAGCAAAACACAAATAGTGGAGCAGAAAACACATAGTAGTTGCACTGGCTGCACTCCAGCTATGGCAACAATCCAAATCAGCTATGATAGAAAAAAACACTCTTGTAGTTGTTCAGATAGGCTGAATAGACTGGGTATTGTTGCAGCATAATGATTTGGAGTCCAGTTTGTTAAGTGGTTTGCCACTCTGTCAAGCGGTATGAATACACAAGGACAGCTGCCAAATATAAAGCAAAACACAGCCCCTTGTTTTCTCTTTCACCAGCACTTCGTAATACTTTGCCAATGCAACAACATCGAGCCATGCTGAAATTATAAATGTTGATAAAAATGCTTTTCTATCTTATCATTCTTGAGATATCAGATATTTCTAAGCAGTGTCCTGTTGGAGCTTTGGGTTGCTGCAGGATGTTTAGATAGTGTGTGTCTTATCTCCAGCTGATAAGAGATTGTGTGTGGGGGAGTATTTGCATCCATGAATGAAATGTCTACTACTGCTGGATTATTACCTATGTCTTGTGGCAAGATTTTAATGGACTTTGCAAACACTAAAAATATATGAGAGTCGATCCATGGAGTTAAATATGGTGGATTTATTGCAAAGAGGTGTTAATTACATAAGGTGGGACTGTCCTGTGCGGTGTTGCTCCCCTCCTATCTAATTACTGGGGCTTCACTGGCTCTCTAATTAATGCTAGCAGGGCCTTTAGATTTGCCCTCACAATTAGAGGAGAGCATGGTTATAGTCCAATTCAGCCCCTGTTCCCTCCTCCCCTCTGTCTGCACCCCGCTCCCCTTTCTTAATGCCCCGGAGTCCCCTTGTTAGAGAGAAAAAGGCCTTCGTCAGCTGCAGATTTGTGTTATGAATCTCAAGCCATCCAGTCATATCCTGGGAAAGGAAGAAGTTAGGAAGAGGGCCAATACAGAAAACAGATCTGCACGGCATGTGTTTGAAAGAGAGAAAGAGGAACAAAAGAAAGAAGACACTTACGTTATTTGTACTGAAAAAGAAAAGAGAAGACAAAAAGAGATGGAACATGTGAGAAAAACAGGTTCACCCAAACTTTAAATCCATTTTCTCTTTTACACCTGATTCTAGATGTGAAGTTATTTTCCTGAGAAACTGAGACTTCCATGTTTGTTTCCAAAGCAGGCTGCTGTGAGCTCTGCCAAAACCTTTTTTCTCTCCCCTGGACCTCTCACTCTCTCACTCTTTCTCTTCCTTTTTATTGTGTTTGTTGTTTTATGGAGGGTTAGATGCGGTCCAGATTGCTGTTGCCAATAGAGACAGTCTCTGTTCACCTCCAGTTGCTCGCTGCTCCATTCATAAACAAATTACTCCAGCTTGGGACCTCTGAGCTGCTACCTAACAACAACAAGCAGAACTCGATCTGTATTTTGAAGTTTTCTCCCTCTGCTTTTCCCCACTTCACTCCTTTTTTTTTGAAACTTCCCTCTCTTCCTTTTTGCTCAACTCCCCCTTCATAGTTCCCTCCCTCTTCTCCCTCCCTGCTCACTGTTACTCCAGCTTCATCAGGGCCAGACCACTGACAGTCTCCTCTGTGTGAGTCTGTCAGGGAAGGAGCTTGTATGTCTTCCCATTGAGAACACTTAAAAAAACAAACTTATAGCACTCTTTAGGAGCTTTTTCAGAGTGTGAGAGAGGAGAGGATACCCCCATGGTTCTGTGATTTGACTAAACAAACAGCCGGGCTCAGCACAGTGCCTCCTCCAGCGGACTCCCGGGACAGCAGAGATTAACCTCGAAGCCCTTTGACTCTGAACATCTGAGGCATCTGTACATCTGAGGCAGCAGTCCCTGTAGAGAGAAGCCGCTGGAAATCTCTCCTCTGACTTCAGAAGGAGGACACCAACTGCTGTACAGAGAGGAAGCAGAGGGAAGACCTGTCTGTGTTTCTAGGATCACTCTGAAGGTAAGAGGTCTTACTTCTCCCTCACTGTCAGGGATTTTACTTTTAGTCACGGCTGCTTGGCAGCTGTTGGCAGGAGTCAAGATGTACTGTACAAAATGGTGAAAATTCACTTAGCCTGCATGGGAAGCCCTCTGTGACAGATTACATTTCACAGCTGTCTGTCACAGAGCAGACCTCATCCTTACAACACTGGACTAAACTGTTAAGATGAGCAAATATAAATAGGTGTCACATAAATGTCTGGTATGACCACTTTAGCTGGAACTTTTGTTGTGTGAAACTGTTGCTAGTCGTCAGTGTTGAGGTGGTAATGAGTCTGTGTTGGTGGAATTTGCTACCCACATGTGTGTGTACACACTAGGGATTACAATGTGAAAGAGTGTGAGCAACCTGTTCAAACATCAACATGGTGACAATTTGCTTCTCTGTCCATAGACACCTTTTCAGTCTTTACATGGTGAAATTTTAACAATGTTTATCCTCTCGCTAAGACAATATATCCAACAAGGTAACCCGGGGTGTCCACACACACACATACACGCACACACACACACACACACACACACACACACAACACACACACACACACACACACACACACACACACACACACACACACACACACACACACACACACACACACACACACACACACACACACACACACACAGAGTGGGCTTTATAGCATAAGCTGTTTGTATGCTCCCCACTTTTTGCTCCACTGCTAAAGGGCTTGTTTATACAGCCCTCCTCAGTCACCCTGAGTGAACCGGCGGTCCTCACCGCTAAACCATCAGTCTCTCTCCTCCCTTGTGAATGGCCCTAACAGAATCAATCTTCTCTGCATATCTCAACCCACTGAAAAGCCATGGCTGTGCAGTGATATCAGACCTGGCATCAGTCACTGTCACCAGCATCCTCTTTAACTGTGGATGGATCCAGTTAGTGGCAACACATACAAGCTCATGTAACAGCGATTTATAGCTTCATGCCTTGGTCACCCTTTTGTAAATGTAAATCTCTCATAAACCAGTGACTCGGTCTAGTCTGAGGAACGTAGACATAAACAGTCAGTTGAAACATCTCTTTGCATTTATCACAGGAGAAGGTTTTAGTACCTGGAATGAGTTACATTACAGCAATGCGAGCTATTTCATGGCTGAGACAAATGTGGCATGCATGTCTTTTCACTCTAATCTGCCATATGTTTTGCACCTGAAAGCGCTCCCACTTCCCTACCATGTACGGTTGCTGTGGTGTTTAGTTGTGGGGTTGGTTAACTGCACATCAATCTTCCGTATCCTGATGACCTTTTTGATATCAGAGCATCTGAATTAGCATCAGTATCAGTTGTAATCTAAACAATGTTGGCATGTGTTTTGTGTTAACTGCTCTCCTCCTCTACAATTAGTTGTTTTGTTTTTTTTATCTCCTCTGTCCATCTTGTTTGGAGATGGCTCTGTGATATTTTGGTACAGGCATTATCTAGTGCTGTTATTGCAGATGAGCTGTTGGAAAATTGCATGCATGTCATATTCTTACTATCAACCATCATCATGGTAGACTATTGCATTCATTGCATTCATTTCATAGTTTTACCGCCAGCAGGATATCTCTTGCAGAACATTTCACAGAACCTTAAAAACACACCCTGACAATCTTAACAGGGGGATTTGTAAAAGAAACTGAAAATTCATTTGTCTCCTGGCTGGTGGGGATTTTTCTCTCTGTGCGTCAGTCTGCTGGTATGTGCTGCAGAAGAGCTGTTCTCCCCCGGCCCTGATGCAGCAAGGCCCAGTCGGCTCCATTCCCCTGGCCCAGACCTAATCCTTCGTCATCAGCTGTTTCCTGGCTCTCCGGCCTCACCGCATGCCAGCCGAGGAAATGTGCTTCACATTATGACCATGCAGAAAACATGCCAGAAGTTTGATTCAGCTCACATGTGCTTCGGAGTGGCGATGTGTAACAGTTTGAGCTCCGCAACAACTTTTGAAACACACTGATCCCATTCTGTCCTCTTGTGATTTATCCTCCGTTGGCTCAACACACAGCTGTTCAACAACCGTGCTCTGTAAACTAGTGTGAAGTTGTTTACATCTGGATAAAGTTTAAAAAGGAATTTACTCAGACATCTTATCACGTGATTATACTTATCAATGTATGTATGTTGTTTTTGATATTTAAAAATAGCAGCGTCTGACTCATTCTCGGGTGGTCGGCTGATTCATAATTCATCACTCATACTTTTTGACTGAGCTGTTTTCTGTAATATGGTCATCAGCCACATGCCCCTCTATAGATCACTGCTTCTTTACTGCTCCCTTATACTTTTATTTGAGACATATAGCTTCAATTAAGAGCACTAAGTGGTGCTGCAATACAGCATCCTGTATGGCTCAACGTCCATCTGGGCTCCCCCCTCATTCCCTCCTTCTTTCCCTCCAACCCACTCACACAGAGCTGACAGGCAGCTGCATCTCATCTTCAGTCAGAGAGCACAGCCACTCCTGCAGGACAACTAGTGGAGGAAATGTTTTGTTTATAACACCAGACTTTTAGGAGGAATTCAGACAGAAAATGTAAAGAAAGGTGTCATTCTCACACATGTAATACAGAGAAATTGTCAGTGCAGTACAACAAACCGAGGCACACAATTTACTCAAGTCCACTTGTACACGTTTGCCCATAAAGTTGGAATAAAATATTTTTTACCTCTTTCCATGAAATGATTGTGAAAATGTGATTTATTCTTGATAGATAAAGAGTATATATTCTCAAAATTGTATTGATCAATCTCATTACACCCGGTCAAAGGTGATTACTGATGTGTATATAAATATAAAATAAAAAGAGGAATGTGTCTGACAACAAAATTATTCCAACTTTATGGGCGACCAGGTACATGAGTATTTCCATTTTATGCCACTTTATTTTTTCACTCCACTACATTTATTTGACAATTTACTAGTTATTTTCTGAGATTAAGATTTGACATACAAAACATATCAAAAAGTATGGTGTGTTGTTTAAAGAGTTACCTCTCCAGAAGCATTGACATTAATATAGATATGAATTCAAATAAGCTTACTCAACCAGCTACATTTTGAAAAAGGGGGTTATATTTACTTATCAATAATAATGATCCAATTCTGCAAATTACTCCTGTACTCTTTACTCCTTTAAACACCCACATTTGTCTGCCAAAGTTAAAACAGTTTCAGTTATTTCACAAGAGATTTCTGTTTGTTTGTTTTTGCCTACTCTTCGTGTTGATTTGAAGAGGGCGGGGTTCTATTGGAAAATTATGATATCATGTCGGTCAGTGCAATCAGAGTTGCAGCATCTTAATCAAAATGCAATGACAATTTGTGTTTATTTTGCCACACAGAACAGATTATCTGTGTTTTCCACTGTTAAACTTTCAATAAATATAATCTAAATTGTTTTTTATTTAAAATTTTAACTTCAGTATTTCACATTGTAGACTAATAGTTGAGACCAAGTTTTCGGGGTCTTTAAATACAATTTTAAATGCAGGACTTACTAAGACTGTGTTACTTAAATAAAGGATTACAAGGATTATATATTACTCTATTTATAATATTATACTATTATAGTTTACTGTATTAGGAGGATTGGCCTCCATCAGGTTCTTTTTAGGCACCACTCTTTTTCTGTGGTCCGTGCTCTCCTCGCTCCAACAAAAAGATACTGGAATTGGTGATACAGTGCAGTAAGACTGGAGGACAAAGAAAAACAGTCTTTTGCTTTTACAAGATAAGAATATTCCACACAATGGAAAACTGAGACTAATTCAAATTTCTTCACTTTCTCTGTTTGCTTCAGCTGCCTTCAGAATTAGCATCTATTAGATACATTGATGTTTGTGTCAAAAGCATAGCCTCCGATTTATTATCGCTCATGTATGGGAAATTATACTTAAATATTAAGAGCTATTTTAAGCTTATTTTAATCCACTCTGATAATGTCAAAGTTAATCAGTAAAGGTGATAAAACTTTTGCCAGAACTGTACAAACAATAGAAATCACCCAAACTGATGCTTCTCTGTCGCTGTTATCCCTCCTTTCCCCCCTTCCTTCCAGCTTTATCGTATTTAGAGAAACGAGCAGCTTTTAAATCCAGTCAGTCTTAATTGTGTTCAGCTGTTTCTGTTTCTTTCTTTTTGAGGGGGTTGCGGGTGTGTTAGAGCCAAGGGACTGGAAGTGTGTGTAGGCGTCCTCCATTTCTCACGAGGTAGGTTGAGGGGCTCATACCCTCCAGTATTTGTGGGCCGGCCGGTGTGCAGAAAGAAGGAGGGGAGGTGGGGTGTTGCACCGTACAGATGGATTGGAAGGTCTTAAAAGAAAATAACATGGGAGGATGTGGTGCTGCTTATGCTAGCAACTATATATGACATCCTTTTATTTCCTGTGAGCACCAACAGTTTGCATTGGCTGGGCTTTTGTTTTTTAAGGTATGATCATTGCACACATACCTGTACTACATAACTACTGGTGAAGGCTTTTAAAGAACTACAAAGCACATAAATATGTGTAACTGGTAAAAAAAAAAACGTAAAGATTTACTGCTCGAGGAAAAGAGGAACATTTACATGACTTCAATGACTACAGCTGCTTTAATTTTCTTTTTTTCCCCTTCATTTAGGTTCTCAAATGAGTAGAAAATTAGATCATTAAACCAGTATCAAACACCAGCCACATCCAAGGCTATCATTCTTCAACTGTCAGTTTTACCCAGAAGCTCTTTAGATCCCCCCCACCACCACAACAAACAGCATTTACAACTCAGTTTGAAAGGGAGCAAACCAAAATGCACAGTTTCCCAAACATGTGTTGCCTCAGCATGAGTACAAAGTCATTTTGGTTGCTGAGGCAAGACCACTCACAGTCACTGTATCCTAAAGGTGAACTGAGTAAGACCAGTAGAGGGTTTATGTGCAGACGTATTAGAATTAATTTCATTGCAGGTAAATCTGATCATGCAAAAGTGAGATGGCTTCAGTGCTGCTTTAAACTCTCAAATTACAACATACAAACAGCTTTCTGCTGATTCAGTTTTCAGCGTCCTGTGTCCAGCTGTGAAACTGCAGCCTCTTGTCGAGGGCTGGTGAGTGAGCCAAAAATCCCGACAAACTGTTTCTGTCAGATATTGTAATAACACATGATGAAAACCTCTCTCCAGCCCCAGCCTGTCCAAAAAAATATTTGCCAAAAATATAATGGCACATCATTTTGTGGGTTATTTCTGTGATGTTCGTATATTCCGTTGTTTTAAAAAAAAACAAGACTGTAAGACTATGAAGTGACTTAAAGCAGCAGAGGTTGAATTTGGATCAAATTCCTACTTTTAACATGAAAAGGGTCAGTCATAATGATAGACCCACAGTTATCACCCTCAGCTCTACTAAGCATTTTAGTGCCTTTTATCTTATTGTCTTGGTTTTATGGACCACAACTTTACTGTTTGGACTCTATCAGTAACAGCAGGCAGCTCTTTGCAAAAAAAGCTCTGATGAATCCACTGCACACTGCTTGCCCACCAGATGACAGACAAAGTTAGCAACTAGCTAACAAGCATACATGAACATTTAGCAACTAAAAATACCAAAAGAGATGGTTCTGTGCCAATGTTGTGTTTACAACTTGTTCTGCTGCCCCCAAGTGGTTAAAAATTCATAAAATCAAAGTTTTAAACTAATGTCGTGCGCCACCATGAGTAGAAACAAAACAAAAAGCTAGCTGTGTTGCAGTGATATTTTTACATAAGTGAATGTTAACATGCTAGAGGTCTAACTGTTTTCTGTCTTTTACAGTCTGAAATATGTATCATTATGATACAAACACAGGCTTCATAAACAGGCAGCACACCTACGCATTTCCTGCATACAGTATTCACATATTTAGACAGCGTGTTGGTGACATTTATGCTATCCCAGCTGAGGTTGCTTTCGACTCATGAGCCTGCAGTTCATCCATCATTATTACAGCTCTGCTAATGTACAGTATGCATATAAGTCATGTTGTGGGGCGGTGAGGCCGCCTGGGGTGGGAGCAGTGCATCGTGGGTCTGTTGCCGAGGGACCAGAAGGTTTCCCTCAGGGGGGTTTGTCTGTCCAAGACAAGTGATAAAAATGGACGTTTGTTTTAACAAAGACACACAGGGTCATTTTTTCCCACAGAGCTTGCCAAATTCATGCTGTTCAGAAATACGTCACGAAACCTTGACATCCTTCTAAAAACAGTTAAAAAACTTGGATGACGAATATGGCATGTACATTCATTCTGCATTGCAGCTATTCCAGTACATGATTTAGTACATGTCCTAAAAGAATTGGTCAGTGATAGTTCATAGTCATAGCTATAATTGTTTGCTTTGGAAAAAACTGACCACTAAATTGGAATTGTTTTTTTTGCAGATCACAGCTTCCTGTACACTTCAGCAGAGTAAACATCACTGTCTGTGATGTAAGGCTATGCATGCGCTCCTTCTGCTGTCCCACTCTGTCTGCTTTGATGTGGTGTTTCTTATAAGTTGTATCCCATATGTCTGCAAGCTCCCCTTGCTGTTTTTTCCACTGTCTGGTGCTGTGTGCAGTATTCTTGTGGTGTGCCGCTGGTTTGTCATGCTTTGTCATTGGCAATTTGCATGTTGATTTTTTTTTCTGTTTGTTTTTTTCTTTTTCTAAACTCTTCGTTCTTAGTTTTCATGCTTTCTGGTTGGGAGTTTACATCTTTTCTGTGCAGCTTGTTATTTAAAGGTATTTTCTTCTTTGTAGAAATTTCATTATGTGCAGTTGGCCGTCCACTCATTGTGGCATCTTTTGTCTCCGTCAGTTTCTGGTTAGTGGTGGAGGTGGTCTGCTATGTCACTGATGCATCACTGCTTTACACCCACACAAGACCAGAAATTTTCCCCATACAGGAAGTCAGAGCGCTACAGCTGCTCTTCGGGAGGCTTTTTGGACATCTTTCTTTTGTTATAAATTGCACTTTTTTACTTCTTGTTCCAAGTGCAATCTTCCCCCCCCCCTTGGGACTCTATGAGGCAAACAGAAAATGTGATTTGGAAAAAGCAGTTCCCACCTCAACACAGACTGCTTCATCATTGCCAGATGTTTGAATCAAACATGCAGCTACAGTGTATATATATAGATAATCCCAGAAGTAGGATTACAAACTGCTGAGGGACTTGAGTTTACGCATTTGAGCTGTATCCTGAAGCTGTGCGTGGGCTGCGTGCGTCCCGCTGAGGTCGATTTTAGCATTCATTCTCGTTACTGGTGACACTTTGAGTGCTGCAGGGTTGTTTATGAAAACCAGGAAGGGTCAATCAGCCACCAAATTCCCAGAATCGCTGAGAAAAACCATGGGATAACAGTTTATCCATCATGGTGATTACTGTGCCATCACTTACATAAACACTGGTTCTCTCTCAGACCTCCACGGTCATTGCAGGGATGGAATATCCCATTTCAAAGAAAAAAAAAGACAACAATAAACATCTGTGTTAGAATAATGTTTTTCAGATCCTTTAAGTCATCCTATAGACCCTCTACAATATCTTATGCTCAAGAACAACCTGATTTGATTTATGGATACTGTCAATGTTTCTTACTGTAAACTGTCTCAAACATCATGTTATTGTCTTCATGGTTTAAGCAGAAATCAGCTTTGTGTTTAAGGGGCCATGCTGCTACTAAGTGTTTTTAATAAGTGGGAAAGAAAGTCACTGCAATGCTGCCAAACCTTCTTGACAGATTCACTAGTGTCCTGACCCTTTTAATGCCTCATAACATGCTCTGTTCCCTATGTGCTCAAAGACTGGACCAGGACACAAGAACAGCTGTGTTTAAAACTACAATACATTTAATTGTCTCCTTACTTAAGAGGAGACACTTGAATCTTGGATGAATCTACTGCAGTAGCGTCCACTCTCTGAACTCTTTTTGAAGTGGTCTACTGGCTCCTTTGGCTCTCTGGTCCTAGTCAGCACATCCCATTTTAAGGGTCAGATTCCTTCAAAGTCCCCCACTGCCAATCTGTCAACATAAAATCTCATCATATTACAAAAACCAAACATTATTTTTCCGTCCCTTTCAAAGACCTAAAATAAGACTTGAATGCACCTATATTCTTGTTCAACAAGGAAGGTTTTATGGTGTTTGATCTCAGAAGTATTAATATCCTGCAGTAACCCTAATGTAGCTGTTGTTTTTAGCAAGAACAACATCAGCAGCCAGTCACAATAAGATATTTTAGTTCTCATACTGCCAAGTCTTTGGCGTCAACATGTTTGGTTGTTGTCTCTCAAAGCCATCATCAGTGACACTAAGGTTATTGGTACTCCTAAGTGTTGATGTATGTTTTCCTAGTAGATGGTCCCTCGTTGCTGGGGGCCCTCAGGGATGAGTGCGACCCCTCTGCTCACACCATCATCACCAGCAGGGTCCCAAGTGTATCAGCGGTCCTGGGAAAGTTCCAGAGAAGTACTGTGGGAACGTGAACTGTACAGTCACCAGCGACAAAAAAAAGAAGGGGGGAGAGATTTGTTTGTTTGTGTGTGTGTGTGTGTGTGTGTGTGTGTGTGTGTGTGTGTGTGTGTGTGAGTGAGAGAGTGAGAGAGTGAGAGAGAGAGAGAGAGAGAGTGTGTGTGGGTGAAGGAATGGGGGGTTGGGGTATAATATAGCGTGTGCCTGTGTGTACAGTATGTGCGCTTTAGCATATGCTGTCAGGCAGTGTGTGCCAATAAGGATGTGTATGAACTGTGACACAAAGAAAAAAAAAGTCCACCCCACTCTCTCTCTCTCTCACTTGCTTTCCATCTGTCTCTCCTTCACCTCTTTTTATTAGAACCAGGAGGCGGGGGAGGAAATGGACTAGTCATGTTTTTGGAGCAACTCAAGAACTCTTCGTTTTGGGAGCGGAAGTGCCGAAGGCAGTTAATTTAGAGAGACACTGTGTATCTGGTTTGAGTAACCAGCTTTGGGTTAGTCATAGAACTTCTTGAAACTGACCACCATTTCCAAACTAATCAGGTCATGAATCTCTTTAATTATCCATTAAAAGATAAATAACTTCAATAGAGTTTATGTTGTAGGTTCTGATCTTAAAGGTGATGCTGGCAAAGAAGTTCCACTAACAAAACTGAGTAATTTCAGATAACATGGAGAAATGTAATCTTAAAAACATGTCTTCAATTACATAATGTATAAACATAGTCCAAGTTCTTAAAATAGAGATTGTAAAATTGGATTGCATTATCAAGTAAAAACGCTAAATGGGGCAAGATTTCTCAAGATACATTTCACAATTTTTCCACTGGCTCTCCTCCTTCACTTCCTCCTCCACCCTCGCTCTTCCCAAGGCTCACTCTTCCGCCCTCTCCGTCTTTCCCACCCTCTTGCGTAGAGGCCTGTGATCCATCCTTAACTGTTTCCAGACGTCTGTGTGCTGCAGGCCTTAACCCCCATCCCAAACATAACAACAAACCACCCCTCCCCTCCTCAATCATTTTCTCTGGCTTCTGACTTTGCAGCAAAATTCAAACATTTGAAGTTCTTGACAAATGGTGCTTAATGTTGAGGATGTGGAGGATGATAAGCATCGGTCAACTTTGACCTTGATAGCTGTTGAATAAATTCTGAGAGGCTGATATCAGCTCAGAGTACAACTTGATATCCCATTAGTATTACCAAACCATTTCAACCTTTGAAAACCCTAAGTATACTTCTGCGTCAGTGGCTTATGCGAATGCCCTCATTTTCACTGTTGTTTACACCAAAACCAATTAATGGCTCAGCACGGTGCTAGAATAACTCGGACGCAGCATTGTTGCTAGTGAGTGTGTTCCAAAGCTGCACACAGTGACCCGTTTGTTAGTGGGCAGAATGCTGGTGAACCAGGAACAATAAGAGCCAGACATTGTCGCTCTGTCCTGGTGCAGCAAGGCATCAAATACCTCCAGAACGAGCTGCTTCTGCACCTTAGACTGTGTGCTGGCCAGAAACCATTAAAAAACAAGCTAAATACTTTGTCTTGTTACTGCTTGTGTGAGTAGAGCAGAGTTTGAAGTCATTTTCTGTGATTACAAACAGATTGCGCTGACATGCAACTCTCCCTTAACCTTGCCCCCATGAGGGCAAGGACCCATTCATCATGATATAAAGCCCAACTCATTTGGAGAGATATGCTGGTGTTGTGTGGTAATTGGGTTGAACACAAACTAGATGTTCATGCCGTTTTGTTCCTGAGTTTTACTAAATGTTTACATTCATCACAAAATTATATTTTCTGAAATATTATTCAAGACAATGTGTGAAGCAATATATCTCCAAAAAATCCCACTCAAAAATGTTTTCTGCTTATTGTTGCTTCACATGGTTGAGCTTCATGATGCAGATTGATGAATATGCAGAGCATAACACTAGAAGGGTGTTTTCAATTGTCTGTTGAGGTGGAAAGTTTCTCTGTGCTCACATATTATCTGAGTTTAAGATACAGTATGTTTCTATGAACATGTTTGGTGACATCAGAACTAGTTTGAAAGCCAGTCAAGGTCCCGCATGCATTTTCATTTAAAAACCACATCAGACGCACGTTATTATTCAGAATATTCTTATGTGACTTATAACATGTATTATTTGATCTGTTTGTGTGCAGAATTGTTTGAAGGCATCCACTATGAGGAGTGTCACCATCTGCACGCTCCATCTGGCCATCACAGTCACAGGTGAGAAATCAGTTTCAATAAATAAGCAAAGAAGGAAAATCTGTAACAGCACCACAGGTGGTTTTGCAGGGAAATCTGGAGTGTGATGCCAAATGTAGGTAGGCTATTCCACACAGAAAGAAAAGTAATATTGGCAAATAAGTTTTTTCCTTTTTATTACATGCCAATTTTCACTTTTTATGACTGAAAATAGAAATTGGTCAGTGAGGGGAAAATGTATTTCAAAATGTTTTATTTCCTTTACAGACAATACAGAACCTTCCATCTTGCCTGTAGATAACAAAACCTTGATGTAAAGGACAACTGATACATCCAAACTGACCTCTGTCATTTTAAATACATTTGTCACTGACAACGTGTCATTATCCTCCCGCTTACCCACTCCAGACAACTCATATCCTTCATCATTTAAAGAAAGAACAGGATCTGGCTTGTACTGTTGATGTAACCTCTGACCTCATGCTGCTGTCCTTTTGACCTCCAACCTGACCTCTTCCTTGTTGTGTCAACCACAGCTCTCCTGTATCTCTGCACTGAGTCATGTTGCTTGGAGATCTCACCTGGCAACACAACGCTCATCCTGGCTGAGGGCTCCCAACTCACTCTTACCTGCTCTGGCTCAGAAAAGACAACTTGGGAGTTTAAGAGGAGCGACGCGTCGACTTCTCTCAGGAAACAAGATGCATATGATGGTCACTATGACATCAAGCAAATCAGCACCACGTCTAGCGTTTTGAATGTATGGCAGTTGACGTGGAAGGACACAGGGGTTTATGAGTGCCTTGATGAAACCACTGATGAAACGAAGGAGGTAGCGGTTTTTGTCCCAAGTAAGACCTGGTTTACCCTTGATTCTGTGACATATTTTAAAGACTTAGTGGGTTTTGTCAGTTGGAAATGTTACAGTATCCCATTCACAAAACAGCCAAAATGGTTTATACAAAATGCAAAACAAATAAAAGCATGTTTCTGTCTGCAGATCCTGACGTGTGGTTCATTGGGAACGCTCATGGTATGGTGACAAAGACCAGTGAAGAGAGTACCATACCCTGTGTGGTCACTAACCCAGACATCAATGTCACCCTATATG
This sequence comes from Scomber japonicus, assembly GCF_027409825.1. Lineage (NCBI taxonomy): Eukaryota > Metazoa > Chordata > Actinopteri > Scombriformes > Scombridae > Scomber > Scomber japonicus. The sequence continues at coordinate 15,418,969 of NC_070585.1, read as the reverse complement.
ACAGGGACACTGAACTCCCCGTCAAGGGGCAGTATGTTCCTACTGAAGGGTTTAAAGCACGGCTGGAGGACAGGACCTACGTGTGTCGTGGGGAGCTGAACGGAGAAGTTAGGGAGTCTGATGCTTTTAACGTCCTCAGTGTTGTTGGTAAGTGTTCAATTAGAGAAACAGATCTCCCTAATTTGTGCTGAAACGCCACCTAATATTTGCAGAACTCACACACACACACACGCTCACACACACACACACACACACACACAAACTGTTGATTGAACATTTGATCAAATATGCTTTGGTCTACCTACAACTCTCATTTGGAAGAGTTGCTATTGGAGGGTATGCAGGAGTTCTTTTAGTGAGGTGATAATAACCTAAATAATAGACATCTGGTCCCAAAGTTTGGCTAGCTAGCCTTAATCCTAACGACTAGGGTACCCACTTTTTGTCATATCCCACAGGTGCTTTATTCCATCATTACAATTTTTCATGAATTGGTGTATCAGTTTGTTTCTAAAGACTTCATATCAGTGTTTTCTGTTTCTGTATTAATTAGTGCTTTTTACTTACCAATGTATTGGGGATCTGGGGGACCCCAGTATAAAGCACCCAATTTCACCCATACATTTTTAATAGATGGAACAATTTATTGAGTTATCGTTTGCCGTGTGTCCTAATTTAAAATATCACACACAACTCTAGTCATGAGTCATTTCCCTAACTCTAACGTAAAAATGTAAAAATGTTGTGTTAAAAAAATGTTTTTTAAGATGACCGACTAATAATGTTTTGAGAAGATATAAGTTGACATTTTGCTATGATGGTTATTTTGTCACATTATTAAGATTCTTGTATGTTAAATATGTTGGCAGGATGAGGGTTAAAAACACACTGAACAGTGCAAAAGAAGAAATTTGAGGAACATTTTGTCCTTTTGTGGAGCTGTAAAGTTTTTGTTTACACAAGACAGCTACCAAGTTCAGCTTTGACTCATATTGTGGTGATTAGATATTATTATTATATGCATATTAATATTATTTTTGAACAATGTAATGATTGATTAGTAGTTAGGGAGTTGAATGATCACCACCTCCTCTTTCTTATCACCCCCACACTCTCTCTTCCCGTACCAGTCCCTGAGGCCATGGACGCCTACATTAATGCATCAAAGACCGTTCTGAAGAAGGGAGAACCGCTGACAGTAAACTGCACAGTGCCTGGAGTGGAGCTGGTGACTTTTTTCTGGGATATCCCCAACAGAGAGGTGAGTAGGAGTGGAGCAGAACAAGTGCTTTTGTTCAGCATTCCCTCCGTGATCATTCTCAAGACTCATGGCCGAGCCCAAATTGCATCAAGATGTAGAGACACACCTCAGTTTTTAATCCCCCTGTGAAATTCTACTCAGGACATATGGCGGTTGGTGTTGTGATAACTGGTTCTTAAATGTGGAAAAATAAAATGTGGGTTCATTTTTGAATCATTATGAAAATTCTCTCTGCAGGTAATCTTACACCACTCTGTTGCTCTGTTGTACTTTACTAAGGCGTTTGACCAAGGGACTACAGATAAATGGTCTTTTTACTCATGTATTACCATGTGTTTTATTAATTTGCACTGTCCCGTCTTAATTAAAATAAGGTAAACAAAAAAAAAGATATCAGCAAACTTTTGGCAAATTTCCTGACATTTTTACTGAAAATAGTGTTACTTAAGATGGAAGCTTCATCATGTTTAATTGTATCAATGAAATGTGATGAAGCTGCTGGATCAGCAACTGTGTGGTAGTATCTAGTGGAATATAAATGTAAACAAAAAAGCATCTTGTTTCATAAAGCCTCACTGTTCAGATGTTTGATCACTTGTACTTGATTAATACTAGGTGTGATATTAAAATGATTGTTTTCCTCTGTCTTTGAGGTTGAGCCGGAGACAGTTGTCTTGTCTGCCACAAACATGCGGTCCAGTATAATCTACCCAGTTGCCACAATAGCCAACAGTGGAAACTACATCTGCAGTGTCCATGAGGGGGTCCTAGATCTGACTGCCTCTACTAGCATCAACATCACTGTGCTTGGTAAGTCTCACACACACGCACACGCACACACACACACACACACACACACACACACAAAAACAAACTTCAGACAGGAGATTATTATTATGTTTTGCCCACAGAAAGAAGAGTGCTTATTATATAAACCTTTGAAAATGAAGGTGAGAGAAGCACATCTTTTGAAGGAAATGAAGATCAGTTTTATTTATTTCTGTTTGAAGTGTAGGGTTAGGGTTAGGGTTGCTCACTTTATTTATGCCATGAGTGAAAACTTGAAAAAATTAATCATCAAACTAGGGGGCACAGTACTCTACAGGTAACCAAATAGCATTTAAGTACATATTAACTTCAATCATTAACATATAAAATAACAATGTAATGCAAGCTCAGTAACATACAGTACATTCAGCATCTAAACAATTAAGCCATCTTACAGCAACTGAAGAGTCATGAGGATTCATCATACAGAGCTCTCCCTCCTTATTCTGTCTCCTGACAGCCATTGACGGTGTTTGGGTTTGTGAATGCTTATTCTATCTGCAGCGAGGTGTGCTATGTTTATGAAATCCTTGAATAGCTTGAACCGCCATGCTCCTTGCAGACAGGCAAGGACAGTTTAGTAGAGCCTTTTGGACGTCTCAGTGGAAAAGACACATATTATCTGGGCACAGAAGTTCAACAGTGAATAGCAGCACAGTCCACTGTGTCCAGTCTGGTGTCAAGTGAAATAAGATGTCACACAATAATAAAATGCTGCATGAATACTTGGTTGATTTAAGTTGTTTCATCCAAAATAAATAAGATACAGTGCAGAAGATCAAGTGTACGGTATGTACAGTATGTGGCTGACAATATGAACATTTGCCCCTTCAGAGCGAGGTTTTGTGGACATAAGGCCTGCTCAGCGACAAAACATTTCAGCCAAGGTGCAAGAGAATGTGGAGTTGAGAGTGGAGATTGAGGCCTACCCTCCCCCTCAGGTCAATTGGAGCAAAGACGGCACCATCATCAAGGGAGACAAAATCATCAGAACCAGACAAGACAATGAGATCAGGTGAGACTCATTAGCTGAGATTTAAAATACCCTACATACCATAAAGAAACTAATGACCATATACACTTTGATATATTTAAACAAGTAACACTGGACTTTTGTTTGGGTGACAGCCTCTGGAGGCGTCTAGCTCTTGTCAGTCATCACCAGATAAGGCTTTTGCAGAAAGAAACACAATGCTCTCCAGAGGGCAGGACTCCATCCTTCATCACATATGAACCATAAACACAAGATCCTGTCAGAAGTGACAAATATTTTTCAGGAAAAACAAAAACAGATCATGTTTTAGTTGGAGGACCAAGCACATAGTCCAGAAGCTAAAATTTTAATTTTCAAAATCATTAATCAGAAAACTTTATTGTCCACATGGCAACAGAACCATGCACATAAAGCAAAAATATACATGTAGCAAACAAATATAGATAGCATTAAAAATAGACACATATACACAAAGACCATGTAGAAAATCTGTAATTCTTTACTACAGACTTGATCATTTTACATATTATCAAAGATGCTGATTCACAGATAGAAAAACTAGCCTTCTTTCCACAAACACGCTAAACTTTTCTTCATTATTTCTTCCCCTCAGGCATGTCAGTATTCTCACTTTGGTGAGAGTGAGGACGGAGCAGAGAGGACTCTACACTGTTCTTGTCACCAACGGAGATGACACAAAGGAAGTGACCTTTGACCTGGAGGTGCAAGGTTAGGTTCTGTTCTAAGAAATGTAAAATTATTACAGCGTAGAGGCAGATGTAGTTCTTTTTGCCCACAGGACTCATTACTGGTCTTGAAACAGACAAATCAGGCACAGACTTTATTTTTATCCATGTCAGAAGTGATTAATGACTGTTGCACCCCCTGTGTGTAGTTCCCTCTCAGATTAAAGACCTGACTGACCACCACCTCCCAGGAAAGAGACACTTGGTGACCTGCTTAGCTGAGGGGGTCCCAACCCCGATCATACAGTGGTACAGCTGTGACAGCATGCTCAAGTAAGTCGCACCACCCCTTCATCAATGCTGAACCATCACACAGTGAACACTAGGGGGCTGACCATACATAGGAGTTTATTTTACTTTCAGATTCTGTGCATCTGCTTTGACTTTACACTATTACCAGTGATTCCACCTGCTGATCCCATGTCCTGCTGCAGGTGTAGCAACCAGACAGCGATATGGCACCCACTGACACCAGAGCCAGAGGTGCTGAACATCCAGACAAACGTCAGCTATAGTAAGACTCATAAAATCAGCCAGGTGCGGAGCCGCTTGACCTTCCACAAGCCCCAGCAGGTCACAGTTCGCTGTGAAACCAGCAATCAAGCAGGGCTCATTGACAGGAGAGACGTCAAACTGGTATCCAGCAGTAAGTGCCATTTTAGTCATCATCATGAAATCATGATAATAATTTTTAAGTAAAAGAAAGTAATTTAGACATGAGCTTGACAAACACTTGGTGGTCAAGCTTAAAGCCTTAGTTGTGAAGTTTCAGTTCTGAAAGTTTATATTTTATAAAACACACTCTGTAGCTTCCATCAAACAATAATACTGTCTATGTTGTTGCTGAGCTATAAACATCAGTCCTTACTCCTCTGTTGAACATATTTCTTTCTTCTAACTATAACATTCTCTAGTAAAGTATTGCCAAAGTGTAGTTTCATGCATGGTCAGAATTTGAGATAACTTGGTTAAATGTGGAGAAATATGCAGCATGTATATGCTAAATGAAAAGAAACAAATCCAGGGTAATGTTCTGTGTCCTCTTGCCTGTTGCAGCTCTGTTCTCCCAGGTGGCAGTATTGGCTGCAGTTCTAGCCTTAGTGGTCATCATCATCATGTCTATCATCATCCTCATCGCTGTGTGGAGGAAGGTAAGACAAACAGATTCATGTTAGCCTGTTTTCGAGTTTCTTTTTTTCATATTTTTTTATGTATGGTGAATGAAAATGTTGAAAATAATTTTCCTCTTATGTATGTGTGGGTTTTTTTTTCTTTCATTTGTCTGTGCTGTTAGAAACCTCGGTATGAGATCAGATGGAAGGTCATAGAGTCTGTGAGTCAGGACGGGCATGAGTACATCTACGTGGACCCCATCCACCTGCCCTATGACCTGGCCTGGGAAATGCCCAGAGACAACTTGGTTCTGGGTGAGTCCTCAGCCAGACAGAGCTGGCATTGGTCACACACTGATGCTAACAGGGGCCAGTGAAGCCCACTGAGACACTGTATATGATATTCTACAAATGAGCTAGACCTGACTCAAATGTGCTACTCGTAATATGCAATTAACAGAGAGTGCAGTCATTAGTCTAATCAAAAATATTGCCAGTTTTATATATACATAGAATAAATACAAAATGTGTGTGTGTGAAAAATATTTCATGCCAATTTTCTATGATAAATAAGGATTTATTTATTTTTTATTTTATTTTTTTTTTTTTACAAATATCCGGTGATCAGTTATCTGTAATTAGTTAATTAACAAACCTGTCAAATTAAAAAAAAGTACTTATAAATAACTAAATAACACAATTGATAAATATGTAAACTAACTTTTCTTTTTAGGGAATTTGAAAATACAGGTTTTGAAAGGAAAATATGAAGCTATAAATTAGAATAGATTTTGAAAAAGGAAATTAAAATCTTAAAAACTGAGTACAAATGTTTTGTTTAGTATGTTATTGATTGATTGGCTTTTATTGTTTTTCATCAATCCTTCTTTAAAAGGTCTAAGGTCCTTAAATATCAATGTAGCTTTTTACTTTGCTTTTTGCAACCTAGACAGATTTTTGATTAGTAGTCTTGTGCTCAGGCGAGAACAAACTGCCATCACCAGGTGACCTTAGTGCTGTGGGTGGTTTGGGTTGTCTGGGCGTACAGTAGTTGAGCCTGGAATACTAAATGAGGTTTGTTAAACCGTCTTCTTGGCTGTATTCCCACCACATTTACAAAGCTCTTTTTAAGCTTTTGTCTCTGATGACATGTTGTTGGTAGTCAGCTGCTCTTTACAAAGCTTCCCAAACCCACTCAGGACTACCATATGACGACACCTTTGTAAAAAGGATCTGGACTGTCATATATAACCTGCTTCAAATCAGTTTATAAGCTCACCTTTAATGAGAAAACAATAAAAATGTGTTCAGAGTAATATTTATTGAACAGAAATGTTCTCCCTTCCATTTCAGGTCTAATGTGTGCTCTATTCAGACTTTGTCTTACTGAGCCCTTCTTTGTGTTTCAGGTCGCACTCTTGGATCGGGAGCCTTTGGCAGGGTGGTCGAAGCAACTGCATATGGTCTCACCCATTCCCAGTCCAGTACAAAAGTGGCAGTGAAAATGCTGAAATGTAAGACATACAACGCAAAAGCACAGTAGAAAGACATGTGTGAACAATGCAGAGACCACAGTTGAGTCTCCTGCATAGCTGTCAAATATTGTGACACCAGTGCCATATTCCTGCGAGAACAGAGAGAGCAGCACCCAGCTGAGATTTAGTCTGGTTGCCAGCCTGGTTTGGGTTTCAGCCAACAGGTCATTGAGCAGTTTGGCAAGGTTTCAGTGTGTCCTGTTCTCCATATGTTTAGGTCTCCTGTTCTCATACCGCCTCACTTTAAAGCGAATATATTATGCTTTTCCTTATTTTAAATCACATATATAATGTTACAATGTCAGATATTTATATTAAACATGGCAACATTGACAAATGACAAGATAAACTTCTGTAGAAGTAATCATTGTAACCAAAAAACACCATCTTCAGACTTTTGTGAATGCTCAGTTTTCCTCAGTTTCCAGCATTTTGCATTGTTTTGGGTTTTGTCAGGCTGAGCCATGACTCGAGTCAAGCTGGCACGCTGTGAGGGTTTTTCTATTACACAGCATTGCAATGTAAAATAAATAGTTTACCTGTTGGAGGTGTGCTGGTGTCAGATGCACTTTATCAAACATCATTATCACTGTGGCTGTTTCTGCTTGAACTATTCCTCCCTGTAATACTTCTAACTGATCCACTAAACAAACCTTCAAATCTTGTTGTTTCAACTGGTTTTTAGCATCTCTTTTAACAAATCTCTGCTAATTCGGTGAGGAATATGTTTAATTTCCTGTAAATGTTGCAATTTAAAAGCTTTTAATGTGAATCAGTAAAGCAGGAAATGTTGGGTTTGCATTTTGGGTCAACACACTCTTTTGGAATGTAAATAATGTAAACCTACTCTAGTGAAGTTCCCAGACTAAAAATATGGAGCTGGAACTGAGCATAACACATCTATTTCTCTTTCTGTCTTTATCCAGCCACAGCCAGGAGGAGTGAGACTCAGGCTTTGATGTCAGAGTTGAAGATCATGAGTCACCTGGGTCCTCACCTCAACATTGTGAACTTGCTGGGAGCTTGCACCAAACATGGTGGGTACCAATCCAATCCAATCCACATTTATATAGCATGATTTTGACAAACACAAGGTTTTCCAAAGTGCTGCACAACAAGATCAAACACAATAATTAGATAACACAATAGAAGCACAATAAAAAGTAAACAATAGAAAGATAGAAAGATATGAACATAGCATTATATTTTGTTTACATAATAACAGTCCCTGAAATCAGTGGAGAGGAGTATAAAAAAGGAGGAGAGTGTTTTCTTCACAGGAAACACATTTTATTGTTCAGTTGGCTTGACATATGGAAGCTCATAGATGAATCTCTATTTCTTTTGTACTTTGAATCATGAAACATTCACCATCAAAATTACTTGCTGCTATGGCAGGAAAAGAAAATGTAATACTCACCGAATTCTGACCTCCTACAGAGAGTATGTGATGTGTTTCCAAGATAAAATTGCATGTAATGCTTTTTATATTAGATTATGCAGGTTTGCATAAAGTAGTGAATGTTGGAACTCACTTCAAAGTTACAAAGTGCAGAGTTGTTATATTTGTGCAATTATTTTGACAATTAAACACACTGCACTGTTTCAGAATGTCAGCCAAAAATATGAACAAATGCCCACAGTTCATGGTGTATAAAATAGATTTTGTCTGTCTTGTAACATTTTGTTGAACTGCTGCTCTATAAATGTCATTTAGACTGAAACACTTAGTTCTTTGTTCCATCAAGTGATAAATGTCTGCCCTACATCAGGCATCTATGCATGATCCAAATCTTTAATTACATTTTTTAAAAACCTTTTTATTAATCACTGTGGTGGTAATGTCATTTATACATTTAATAGCAGCGCTAGTAAAAGTTATTTGTATTTTACAAAACCCTGTTTAATAATGAAGTCTTTCATTTTATTTAAAAAAAGAACATCTTGAATAAAAACAAGTGTATAACTAAGGTATTCAAAAATCATAACATAACATACTGAAATGCATGACTTATGACATTAATTGACAAATCTTGAATATTTAATAAAATGTAAACACATTTAATTGTTAATAATGAACCCTCTTATTGTTTTAATTATTGTAAAGGCTTTCCTAAATATTAGAATCGAGAGAACCATTACTTTTCCTTTTTTTGTCTGTTTTTGGCCATTGCTAAATTTAATTTAATTTTCCTCTGTCCTTGTAATCCACCAATTAGGTCCTCTATATCTGGTGACTGAGTACTGTCGTTATGGTGACCTAGTGGATTACCTGCATAGAAACAAGCACACCTTCTTGCAGTACTACGCAGAGAAGAACCAAGATGACGGCGGCCTCATCTCAGCCGGAAGTACTCCACTCAGCCAAAGGAAAGGGTGAGAAGAACAAATAAGACACAACTGTACAAAGAAACATTTTGTACAGCATATGTCGGGGGAATCTCTCTGCTGTCACATACCAACAGATTTCTTTTGGATATAAAGCTTTATATGATAAGGGACCGTGAATAAATATGGATTTAGGTCAGTACATTCCATGTTTTCACACTCTGTGTATCTCTGCAGCTATGTGTCATTTGGAAGTGAGAGTGATGGAGGATACATGGATATGAGTAAAGATGAACCCTCAGTCTACGTGCCCATGCAGGAGCAAATAGACTCCATCAAGTATGCAGACATCCAGCCCTCTCCATATGAGTCTCCCTACCAGCAGGACGTCTACCAGGAACAAGGTTTGTTGTGTGTCATTGTTGATGTAAGTCTGTAGACTCTCTCGAGTGTTGACAATAATTAATTTTCCGGTGTTATGAATGAAAATACGTGTGAAGAATTTTGCATGGTGAGCCCAAGAAACAAAGCGGGATAAGATCAACTCAATGTACACTATAATCTAAAGCCAACCAATAACCATCTGCCTGCAAAACATGTGGTCACTAAGGAGAAACTCTGGAAAAATCTACATTTATGTGTGGAAAATACCATTTTTAATCATTGAGCTGGACATAGCCAAATTCATGAATTGATTAATTGTTTTAGCTTCATAAATCAATAATACAGTTTTCTTTTTGATCAAAGAGCGGAGAGAATGTACAGACAAATGTTGGAGCATATAAAGGGCATGAGCTTCATTTCAGTCCATGCAGTCACAGGACAGCTGGATTTTCCCCAACAACAAGACAATGTCTTGATTCATGAGTCGCACCTCACCATCTCCTCTTCTCCTGATTGTTGTCTCACCTTGTCATCATGTTTAGTTGGCGATAGATTGGACCTGGTCATCAGCGACTCTTCCACTCTCACCTATGACGATCTGTTGGGCTTCAGCTACCAAGTGGCAAAGGGGATGGAGTTCCTCGCCTCCAAGAATGTAAGATAATTAAAATATCAAATCTGTAGATTCAGCAAATTTGTTTCCATTCAAAGGAAAAGTTACACAATTTAAGAAATACCCTTACTTGCTGTCTTGCCACGGTTAAATGAGAATATACCACTTCTCACTCAACAGGAGACAGTTAGCTCAGTGTAGCATAAAGTCAAGAAACAGGTGGAAACATATGTTTGCAAAGGTTAAAAAAAATCTAGTAACAGGACTTAAACTAAAGCTTACAAATTAACACAAGGACAAAGCCAAGAAGTAGTTATACCATTCCTTGAATAACAGGTGTGATTTAATTTTGTTTAACTTTATTCCCTAACAGTGCGTCCATCGTGATCTTGCTGCTAGGAATGTCTTGATCTGTGAGGGCAAACTGGTGAAGATCTGCGACTTTGGCCTGGCCAGAGACATCATGCATGATTCCAACTACATCTCTAAAGGCAGCGTGAGTAGCAGTCATGCAAAGATCAAGGATTAATAAACAGTAATAAGTTGTATGGTAGCTCTTTGACCATGATTTGAGTTGATTGTCTGATTAGATTTAGCTCTTGTTCTTGTTGAGTTTGAATGACAAAAGAAAATAAGGTAATGTATCAATCTACTAAAGGAAGGGCTCTCTGTATGTATGTCCTTTGTGTATATCAAGAACCATTCATCTGATTAATGGTATATGGCTCGCGACCCATGGTAGTGCAGTGTCGAATTTGGTGCAATTGGATACGGGGTACGCCTAATGTTAATAAACTTTGACTATACCAACGACTAGTGAGCCACTCCACTCTGTGCAGTGGTACGGCAGAGCTTCAGTGCTCTGCAAACTGACTCCAGTGTGTCATGAAGAGACCAGACATGAGTTGGTAGAAAAGTACTCTAAAAAGAAAATAGACGGCAAAAACAGAGCTTTTAATAAAGAATGGACATGCTTACCCAGTGTCTAGACAGAAAGTGAAGTGTCAGCAGCATGTTAAGTGGAGCAGCACCAGCAGCAGCCATGGACTGTATAAAAATAATGGACATAGACACTGTGACATCACCCTTTGGTTTGTGGACTCGTGTTTAGAAGCCTTGAGTTTTGACGTTTCTTTCTTTCATTTCTTCTTTCTTTGGAGATGAAGATAGTATTTGTCACTGGAAATGTTACAAAAAGCAGGTTGACAGGCTGAAGTGAAAAAGGTGATATTAATTAACAAAAATATAAAGAAACAGGCAAAACAAAAACAAACTCAATCTGCAGCATAGTATTTTACTAACTGGAACACACCACCTGTTCAGGAAAGTATGGTGGTGAGCTACACAGACACTAGGCTTTCAAAGTATGCAGAACACCACACAATTATAAGCACTGGATTCTTATGTTACTGCTGACAATAACAATCTACCTTAAGCACACAAACAGTTCAACCAAACGTCATTTACTTCAGAACAGTTTTACCGTTCATTTTTCCACATCCTAACAATGACCAGTCCTTCACTGCAAAGCTGTATCCACTGCCCACAACTGAGCTAAAAGATAAACCAAAAATATCAGCCAGTGTATTCACTTAATAAAAGACCGTGATCAAAAACTGAATGGAAACACTGACGGAAAATAATAATGATTTAACGTGCCAAACCATGATAATGTTGATGAACAGGGCCTAGTGAAACGGGAGAGGAGCAGCTTGTGTCATAGATGATTGTTTTAAGTGTATCATAGATAAATATACAGAAAAAAGGGTCCATGGAGCTACAGTGTTTGCAATAAATAAATAAATAAATACCCTGCAGACTGGACTGTTATAACCCTGTAGACAATCTCACTTTAAAAATTCAACTTTCTCACATGGAGTGTGTTTTTCCTTCATTCAGACCTTCCTGCCCCTGAAGTGGATGGCACCAGAAAGTATTTTCCATAATTTGTACACAACCTTGAGCGATGTGTGGTCATATGGCATCCTTCTTTGGGAAATTTTCACACTGGGTGAGTCTAAACACACAGATGCACACAAACACAAACACACACACAGACACATACGCCCTAACCCTAACCACTACTTGCCTAACCCTTCCTTATCCTAACCTTAACCAATGACCTAAAGATCAGCTTTTGTCCAATGGAGGACATACATTTTTGTCCCCAGTTGGACTGACCATCCCCAATCAACTGGTCTTCAGTCTGACATATGTCCCCTTAAGTAGACTAAGTCAGAAACGTACACACATACACACACACATACATGCAAAAAGAAGCCAGAACTCAAAGTCAAAAGAGGGATGGCTCATGTAGGTCACACTGAACCTAACAAGCTTCACCTTTTTTATTAGTTTCGCTTCATGAAGTCAACACTCCTGGACTCCTCCTTTACTCCTCTTGCAGATTAGGAATTACAAAAAAACAAGTTTGCAGGAGTATAAAACGACAAGAAAATGAAAGTATGAAACAAGGCTATAGCAAATTTCAAATTCCATGTCTGATTGCAAGTGCTAACCAGTTTGTTTGAAGACTCATATGAGGTCTAAATCTTATTAGGCACAGTCAAGCTTTGAAATCAGTATTTCCTTGCTGAGGGTATTGTGAGCTTATTTTTTTTAAAAACCCTCTTCCCACGATTTTTTGAAACTACCATGAAAACAAAGGGGACAGTTTATAGCATATGCACCGTAAGCCTGAGTGGTTGCAAACAAACTCACAATCCAGCCTCTGTAAGCGATAACCAAAGATTCTCTGTGCTTCCCGGCCTCAGTCTGACATTCATTGGACTTTTCAGACCCATCTTGCTCTCCGATCTGGGTCAGCACGACAATTTCATTGCACAACAAATGGGATTCAAATGATCATTCAGTGCCATTCTTATTGGAAAATAAATAAAATTGATTTAACATCTTTAATGTTTTGTTATTTCTATGAAGGAATCGTTTTTAATATGCATGAGCTCACACGCCTTGTTCAGTTAAGATTTACTTTAGATGTTGACTAAGTTCAGGTTTCCAGTCTGTACATGGTGTCAGACCATTAGATTAGCTTCTAAATGACCTGAGATGCTTTCTGCAGGTGGGACCCCCTATCCTGATCTGCCCATGAATGAGTTGTTCTACAGTGCTTTGAAGAGAGGCTACCGAATGACCAAACCTGCCCACGCCTCCGATGAAGTGTGAGTGTCGCCTCAGTTGATATCACCTCTCCAAGAACTCTGACATGTACATTACGATTGAGAAATGAACTTAATTATGTTGTTTGTGTTGCAGCTACGACATCATGAAGAAGTGCTGGGATGAGAAGTTTGAGAAGAGGCCTGAGTTCTCCTTTCTTGTGAACAGTGTGGGGAATATGCTGACAGAGAGCTATAAAAAGGTGATGCTTCAGCTCTCTCATTTAAACTATACCGCATCTATACTGAGTATTCATGACCTTTAAATGCTACTTCATTTAGGCGTGATGTTATCCCATTCATTAAGTTATCCATATACTCACTAATTCACTTGCTCACAGTTAGCTTATCTGCCTCCTAGTGGCTGATTAGAGACCTGTAATCATAGAGACATATAGAGAGTATATTTACTCCGTCTCTATGATTACAGTACTGTATAAGTATGATTTTAAGGCCCGTGTGCTTAGTATTTCCATTTTCTGCTACTTCATTCTTCCACTTAACTACATTTCAGATTGAAACATTGTACTTTTGATACTGCTAAATGTATTTGACAGTTGTAGTTCTTTGCAGGTTCGCAAAGGTTTATACCAATCAATGAATAATGATGCATATTTATAGATTAAACCTCTCAATAGTACATACAATTGTTAGTTCCAACTGCCATATTAATATGTATAAGAGTATTATTACATTATTTCAATAGTAATGAGAATCCAATGATATAATATAAATAATAATATATTACTCTTAATGGAGCCACTTTTTATTGATACTTGAAGTATATTTATAATACAGAAGTACTCTTAGAAACTGTGAGTAAAACTTTGAGTACAGGAATCATAAGGGAGTATTTTTACACTTTTTATACTGATATTCCTAGTTTTACTTAAATAAAAGATATGAGTAATTGCTCTTTTTATTTATTTATAATAATAAAAATATTATCAACAACTGTACATATTTTTACAGTGTGATATATACTTAAAGGATATGAGCTTGATGCTAATTGTCTATGATGCACTTGTACTTCTTAGATAACTTTTTTGTATTGAATTTTTAAATAGAAAGTATACAATGTAGGTATACATGTAAGTTACAGTATAACAGTAGTACAACACATACTTATAATTGTTGAATAAAAGTCATTAAGTACAACAATTTAGATGCACAACATTCACATAAAGTTTTCTTTTGAAATTAAGATATAAGAATATACAATCAGTAAAACTGAAAGGAAATCAGAAAACCTGAATAATAAAGTAGATAAAATAAACTGCTATATTAGCTGTGATGTAAAATGTTTGATGTTCATCAATCAAACTATTGTCTCCTCACAACAGAGATACAGCCAAGTCAACGATAACTTCCTGAAGAGTGACCATCCGGCAGTCGCCCGCACCAAGCCCCAACTCTCCTCACCGTTTCCCATTGCCAACCCAGCTTTTGGCTCCCCCTCGCCCATCACCTTCCCTGTGGATCCCTACAATCAGAGCTCCAGCCCTGGAGACTTCAGACAAGAGGCAGACACTCAGGAAATCATAACTTCATACAACGAGTACATCATCCCCATCCCAGACCCTAAGCCGGAGGAGGCTTATACAGAGGAAAGCCCTGCAAGGTATAGAACCACTGAAAAGATGCTTACCAATGCCTACAAATGCTGGGGTTGCAAGAAATATGAGGATGTATTTGCTTAACAAGACCATTTTTTTCCACCACACACCCACACATCCAGATGTTGAGTGAGACAATAACTGTATTATGGACTGAGGCATGAAGACATGTTTTTATAGAGTATATAAACACGCAGCAAAGTAAAAATGTCTTTGAAGGCCAAACCAATTTTTTTGGTATTTAATTCCCTTATTAGATAGCACCAATAAAGAGACGACAGGAATAGGGAGAGAGAGAGAGAGAGAGAGAGAGAGAGAGAGAGAGAGAGAGAGAGAGAGAGAGAGAGAGAGAGAGAGAGAGAGAGAGAGAGAGAGAGAGAGAGAGAGAGAGAGAGAGAGAGAGAGAGAGAGAGAGAGAGAGAGAGAGGGAGAGAGAGAGAGAGAGAGAGAGAGAGAGAGGTCCCAATCCCCACATACATTTTTGTAAAGCAAATTTCAAGCATATTCACATACAGTATATAATCAAATAGATGTTTTTTCATAATCCATAATTAACACAGATGTAGTTGTTTATAAACCCTGCTAGTCAGATTGAAAGTGATGAATGTGTTTTAGATTTCGGCACCACAGTGATTCTTTTGGGTACATCTGGATCACAGATTGTACCTTTAACATTATGGTTTGGATTTGATGTCTTTGGCCCCTTTGTGAAAGAAAACAGAGCAGCACTGTTGTCCAGGACCACAGACTGATATCCATGAATAGCTCATGGACACATCAGGCTGCATCTTAATGTCCCCTACATGGGCCAGTCATTAATAAGCTTATTCAACAATCATCCCTCTAATTTTCTTTAAGGATTTTTAAAGTTATAGCTAGAGCTGAAACCATTAATTAAGTAATTGAGTAATAGTAATTCATCAGCAATTATTCTGATAATCAACTAATTGTTAAAGCTTTTTTTGGTGAAAATGTTTAATTGTTGTTTTTTGTTGATTTGCTGCATTTGTTAATCTTATGTGATCATTAACTGAACCTCTGGGTTTTATATTTTAATAGGTCAAAATAAGAAATTTAAAGGTGAACTTTTTATTTATTTATTTTAGACTAAATGATTTACCGGAGTAAATTGACAAAATGACGACCAACAATAAAAATGAACATCAATTGCAGTTATGGCTTTCTGAGTAAGAAAAAAAAGGTTTTGTTACTTCCATGAAAGGCAATTTATTTAAGTCTTTTAAAACTCTTTTAGGAAGAAGTAAGCAGATGCTGCTTAATATCCTAAAGAAGTAAGAAGTACTGCTATACATTACTAGGACAAAAACATCAAATGATCATAGCTGCAAATTCATTCATCCCACTAATTTAGTGCAAGTGCAAAAATATACACAAGTGCAACAGATACACATGAAGAACTCAACATTTAAGTTTCACTGACAGACTTCCACTGAGCACCTAGTCCAGACTTAAGTGTGTGCTTGAGTGTGTAAAGTATTGTATATGTTCACTACGTATTTTCCACAGAGCAGGCAAGTGCACATTTTCTGATGGCATTTTACACATGTCAACATTTCAACACGCCTCTGAAGTGTAACAAAGTACATGAGAGCTAGTCACAGTAAACTCTATACAAGCAACTGTATTGGAAAAACTTTTCTAAGCCTTTATTTATATAGCGCATTTCATACACAATGGTAACTCAATGTGCTTTACATAAAACAGAAAAACATGTTATTTGAGAAACATTAAAACATACAATTAAACCCCCCACCCTCCACACCACACACTAATAATAAAAACAAAGTACAGACAAATAGAAAGAGAGAAATAAAATGCTAGAATAGAGCATTAAATATAAGATTGCAGCATAAAATAATAATTGTAATCCAAATGTGTTTTGTGATGAAAAATTGAGAAAAGATGACAAGATCAGTACCAGACATTAGTGTCTGTTCGTGACTCATACGTGACTAAGTGCAGCTTTGTTTCCCTGAACTCAGCTCTCTGGCTCTGGAGGAGACAGACTCCATGTCGCAGGACACGACTGACACCCTTCCAGAAGAGGACAGACTGGAGGAGACCAGCGAGAGAGACGCTCTGCTGGGCTCTTCTGGGACACCTGAGGTAGAAGACAGCTTCCTGTAGCCACATGTAGGATCCTTGTGAATATTTTCTGGGGCTTTTTTGTAAACACTCCTGAAAAAAAGGGAACATGACTAAACTAGAATGTAGCAAAATTGAGACTGAGCAGGCAATCTTTGTATGTCCACTAAGCACTCTAAATGTTTTACCCTTTTTTGCCCTCTATGTACCTCTGATACAGAACAATTAAAAATAATGAGCATGATGCTATCCAATCAGTGTTGGAAACTTGCCAGGATATTAATACGGTACTCTTCTTCTAGATTCAGTTTATTATAAGCACAGATGTCTGATACAATGTTTTTAGATGTGCTTCATTTAGCTGTATGTTGGTTTTTTGGTTCTTTTTGTTAAAGAATAAAAAGCAGTGTTCACGAATGGTATTATAGTGAGAAGTGGGTACTTTTTTTGGGTGTTTTTTTGTAAACTAGAGTGAATATGACAGGAGTTTGAGTTTAAAAGGTATGAGTTTTTATATAAAAAAAACAATAAAAAACAAAAACCATAAAGAAATATACTCATAAAAACAAAACACCATCCAGACAGGAACTAAATCAACACAGCCTCCTTGTATATGCAATTTTTTTTCATTTTTTGTTTAGTTTTTTTTTCCAAAAACATGAAATGCAGACAGATTCTACATGCACTGTTTTAATATGAGACATGGCGCCTTTGTAGTACAGGTTTCTTTTGTGAGAACAGTATGATTTTTTTTTTTTTTATCTTCTGTGAATTTTGAATATCATATTGATTTTTGAACTGGCTTAATTCATAGTTATGTGCCCAATTTGCACTTTATGTAGAAGAACGTGGATATTCATGTTAAAGATATATATGTACACTATGTTAAAAATAACATGCAAATTAGAATCACTGAGGACTTCATGATATGTGTATGTGTTAAATATTCATGATATGTGTGTATGTTACAGTGAATATGACACCAAGTTTCTGTGATGACTCTTAAGTGACAAATATTACTTACAGCGTATCACTGCCTGAGCACAAGATGGCACAAATGAGTGCCTTTGTATAGATTGGATAGGACAGATTTTTGTCTTGCAGCTACTGTATTGTTGCTTGCTAATGCGAAGGGCTACTGTTGTCAAAAAAACCTAGATAGCCATATGTGTACATGTACCTAAAAATTACACTTTCTGTTTTCTGTTGCATTGTATAACATTCACTTACACAATGTCTACTTTGAACACTTTAGACACACAAATTCCAAGTATTTCTTATTGCAATTTTAAATGCACAAGATCACTGTAAGCTATGGTACCAAAGCTCAACTTTATGTTGACCAATGTATTTTTATATGTGTCCTTTTGTATGTTGTAAATGTGACAATAAACATGTATTATCGTATTATGGAAATGATTAATCTTTTATGATGACAATACTAAAATAAAACAAATAAAAATACTAATTATGGTGGAAAAGAGTTCCTAAAGTCCCACTAATATCAAATTAAATGATTGTCTTACAGACAGTGATGTCCAGCTGAATCTTCATATAACTTCGTCTCAGCACCAGTCCTTTCCACCATACCTATAATGACTTTTCTCACTCTGCACTGTCATATCTCCCTTCTCTGATTTCTTTGTCAGATTTCTAAGAGTCCTTTGATTTTCCTCCCATCTCCCACGCGTCCACACTTTCCCGGCTAGAAAAGCCTGGCAGCCATGGTTCAGCAGTGAAGGAGGTGATTAGTCTCACCTCCATGGATGTCTTAGGAGAATTGCTCCTTTCTGTGGCAAATTGGCACTGACTCATTAATTTGTTGAGCTTGATATGCTGATCCGCCTCTCCGCACACTCGGCTCCCCCCACCTTCCACTTGCTGTCTGAAAGATTGCATGTTTGCTGTGTGACTTCTGTCTAAGAGACTGTAAACAAGCAGAAGGGAGAAGAAGGGCAGAGGCAAACAGAAAGGGAAGAGGGGACTCTTTTGTCGGCTCTGGATGCTGGAAACATCAAACTCAGGGAAGTTATTATACCCCTCTGTTAAGCTGAATACAACTGCAGGTGAGTACATTTAAAATAAATGAATGATGCTTCCACACTGCGTGATGATTCAATGTAGTGTGTAGGTGTAGTTTATTTATTAGTTTTATTAATTCTTTAAGTGTAAAAATGGAGGACTTCCTCAAAGTGAGTCATACATTTCCTGAATTCAACATACACAAACCAAGACAACAATATAGCAGAATAGATTCAACACTGCTCTGACCACTCAGAAAAGAGAAGCCAGTGAGGGACATGACAGATAGCACGTGTTTGATGCGGTTTTCTCATTTCTCTCTCCTACATTACAGAGAGAAAGCAGAGTGTTTGGTAGCTCTCAAACACATCAAGACTCAAACTGCAGGTTTGAAGTTGATCCAGGATGCAGTCCTGGCTCACGCTGCTGCTGGGGGTTGTGGCCTCTGCTGCTTCAGGTAAGGCATTGTCAAATTCTGGCTATTAAATATGCAGCTGCAGCGTAGTTAGTGTCTTTTCTTTTCACTCTGGTTTTTTCTTTGCCTAATTTTGTAGTAGAATCTGACTTTAAAGTGTAATAAATAATCTGAAACCAAATGCAAATGACGATGAGCTAAAGCCAAAATAATATATGAGTGAACTATTTTAGCATTTTCAAAGGACAGGCAATATGTGGTTTCAAAGTTTTTTCAAAAGATTTTTAATTTGTTTAATTTTGGATTAAATCTGAATGTTAAAGTAAATTAAATTGCAGTAACTTTTTTAAAATTATAAATATTATTTGCACTTCACCTCACCAATTATTCATACACTCTAACACTCTAAAAATATCTGTATAAACTCTATGATTAATATTGGACGTTTCATGGCATAAAACTCGTGGTCATTGCTGCTGAGAAGAAAAAATGCTGCATCTGACTCTATTGTGCTGAGTGAGCAGGACAATCATCTGCAACGTTGTTTGTTTTTTTGGGTGTTGGGTGTTTGGGGGGCTAGTTCAGATCATCTCAGCTGCTAGCAGTCTATGGCGAGTGGATTGTGACCATGGATGCGTAGAGAAAAGTGGATACAGCGTTAGAGGCAGGGTCCAGAATGGGGATAAAATTATTAAATCATGCCGCTCTTCTAGACATTTGAGTCATTGAGTTGTGACACTCAAAAAAAAGAAAGAAAAAGAATTACAGATGTTTCTTTTACCATGTAAGTTCATCAGAAAAAGTTTTTTTGGGCTCCAATACCATCACGTGACGGACCCGAAAGTTGTAATTATACACTTTGGTTGCTATGTCCAATTGGCTTCAAAGCTTGGGGCTCTTCCTGGAGGCTTGATGGTGTCACCATTACCTACATGTGACATTTACTTACTATCATCTTTTGCACATTACATGCACATTACTGCTGTGTTCACGGCAAATAACAAATACATTTACAAATGCAAACTTTACATACACACTGCATTTGGGGACATTTACTCTTAGTTTTAATGATTATTTTGATGGTTACTGCATTAAAACTATTTTTGGGTTGTATGTAAGTGATTTAATTTATAAAACATATTTTTAAAAAACCCATAAAAAAACAGCCTAAATCTTAACTCAACCCTTCTTACCACAGCACCATATAGTCTACCCCCAAAGTCAGCTGCATGCATTGTAATTACTTTTAATGTTATTCTTATGTAAACCACACCTTGAGTTACAATGTATCTAATGGCAACCAGATGACATACAAATTAAAAGCCCCTCAACATTATATACAGTAATCTAGATTTTGAATGCCACATACTGTATATGACTGTGTATTTGCATTTGAGAACATAAAAGCATCTGTTGTTTGGTTTAATTATGGCTGAATTGATTAGCTTTTCTTTCTGTTGAAAAACTGTATGATGTGTAATTGGTGGTCATTTTGAGGTTGGATGAATAGTACATTTAGATGATTGAAGAGGGGCTGACTGCAGTGCTCGGTCAGGATATTCTGAACTGAAATACTGATTGAAACTACATTACAAGGCTTGAAACTACATCTCTCTACATTATTTTGTGCACTGTAGTGAATAGAAAATGCTGAACATGGAGTCTCAGTTCTGCTTCAGACTTTTAAAACAAACTGTTCAAAAACCTACAAGGAAACTATTATGACCGCAAGTGCTCCATTAAATGAGCAACACTAGCAAGTTGAGAAGAAAGGTCTTCTCAGTCTCTCGAATAACTTTAAGAAATAAAACAGAAGCTGTCCAAACCCCACATAAAGCTTAGATGTAATGATGTGTCAAGTTGAGGTACATAAGCTTCCAATTTCTCAACAAAGTCATAAAAGAGAGCACTGTTCTTCATAACTAAAAATCTTTTCCCTTAGGGGTCCGTGTCTTTTTAGCCTTTTCTCCCTCAAGGATGTCTGCTTTTTCGGTACAGACAATATTACTCCCTTTTCATGACTATAATTCTTGAATGTGTATTAATGTGCATCTCTCATTTCTAGCAGCACAACAGTAACAGTTATTTACAGTTTTTCCATATTCTAACCTCAGTCTCAAGATAGCAAGACTGTAAAAAGCAGAAGTGAGAAGGACAGAGGGATGTTTTTTAGGTCCAAGTCTTCAATCTGTTTCCTGAATTCACCAGAATATTTCCAAAATAAATCTGAATCCCAAAGCAGATGAGACAGCTCTGAATTATCTTAATATGACCAAAACAACAACAAGAACTTTGGCAATAAAGTCTATTTTGACTAATTGCTCTCACACTTTTCTTGCAATGTGTTTTGTGTTAATACATGTATTCTATCATTCATATTTTCATTTCTTCTCAGTGGAATGGAGGCGTCCAGTGATCAAGTTCAACTCTAAAGTGGTGGGTCCTGAGGTGGTGGTCAAACCTGGAACTCCTCTGGATCTGAGGTGTGAGGGTGATGGGCCTGTTAACTGGCAAACAAGACTTTCCAAACATAGGCGCTATGTGTCCAAGGGCAATGGGAACATCCGCACCTTAAAGGTGGAGCGTCCTTCTGCAGAATTCACTGGAACATACAAGTGTGTTTACACACAGCATCGTGAGCTGACCTCCTCAGTGCATGTGTACGTAAAAGGTGAGCTCGGAGAAAAGAGAGTCCTACTGTTTTGTGTACAGAACAGAGGGACAACCTTCCTAATGTTGTTTTGTAAGTGCTTGGGTGGATCATTGTTCACACTGGTTGTACCGTTCTGTTCGTAGATTTTATAAAAACTCAAATTATTCCAGTGATCTATAGATGCTCTCAATTCTCTTCTCCACCAGATCCAAATCGTGTTTTCTGGACCAGCAGCACATCTCTGCAGGTGGTGAAAAAGGAGGGTGAGTTTTACATGCTGCCCTGCCTTCTGACTGACCCATCAGCCACAGACCTGGGCCTCCGTATGGACAACGGCACCACTGTACCACCAGGAATGAACTTCACTGTCGACCGACACC
Organism: Scomber japonicus; assembly: GCF_027409825.1. NCBI lineage: Eukaryota > Metazoa > Chordata > Actinopteri > Scombriformes > Scombridae > Scomber > Scomber japonicus. The sequence goes on along the minus strand of NC_070585.1, from coordinate 15,396,797 downwards.
GTGGTATTCTCATCCACAGCCTCCACCCCAGTTTCAATGCAGATTATGTCTGCACAGCCAGGGTCAATGGAGTGGAGAGGACCTCCAAGGCCTTTTCCATCAATGTCATTCAGAGTGAGACAATTTGATTGTTAGGAATAATTGATTACAACAGTCATCAAGTTGAGTGATATGTGCATCCAGTTTGACACTCATATATGATTTTCTCTTTCTCTAGAGCTTCGTTTCCCTCCATATGTCTTCTTGGAGACAGATGAGTATGTGCGCATTGTTGGGGAAGAGCTCAAGATTCGCTGCACCACACACAATCCCAACTTCAACTACAACGTCACCTGGAAATATGCCACCAAATCGGTCAGTGTGAGGAATTCTGGGAGTCCTCTCTTGACCATGACAATATTCATCATTTTAACAGTTCTTTTTCCTCATATTGTTTTCAGAAACCAACTGTAGAGGAAAGGGTTCGCTCCAGTGGAGAAAACCGGCTGGACATACAGAGCATACTGACCATCCCCGCTGTGGACCTCGCAGACACGGGGAACATTTCCTGCATCGGCACTAATGAAGCAGGGGTCAATAGTTCAACCACATACCTGCTGGTTGTAGGTGAGCCACAGACAAAGACTGTCATGATTGATTCATTCAAGAATTGATCATTTCTAACAAACTTTATTCTCATGAACAGATAAGCCATACATCCGACTGCTGCCACAGCTGTCTCCAAAGCTAGCCCACCAGGGTCTTTCAGTTGAGGTGAACGAAGGGGAAGATCTGGAGCTTAGTGTGCTCATAGAGGCATACCCTCACATTACAGAGCACAGATGGCACACCCCAACATCTCCCAACACGTCAACGCAGGAGCAAAAGTTCATCCGATACAACAACAGGTACAATGCAGTCTCATGTTTCAGCTGCTTACTTAAAAAAAACAATAAAATGTACTACAGGAAGAGGAAGTTACTCTGGATTTGAAATCTGCTGTCAGTGCATATTGGGTGAATTTGACAGGGAACATTAAGGTCATTATATTTCCTCAGGTCATGAAACTGTTGCTAGAGGGAAGAGCAGTGTTCTTTTTTTATTGTGGCGATGATGCATAGGAAGCGTCTGAATTCAAACCACAGAATTAGTCACTTCACATTTTGTAGACATTCCTCTTTTCCTCTGTTTAAAGACCCTTTATGTTTTGTGTTTCCCACCATCAGATACCACGCTACTCTGCAGCTGAAGCGAATGAATGCCCAGGAACAGGGCCAGTACACCTTCTACGCCAGAAGTGACTTGGCAAATGCATCCATCACATTCCAAGTCCAAATGTATCGTAAGTGGTATATTCAACACAAATCAAAGCAGTAAACACATTCATAGTGGTGCAGTGTAATTAGGTTTTTCTTGAATAAAAGGAACATTTCTTCTTACTAACCAGATAATTGATGTTGGTCTTTCTTTTCCCTATTTTTACCCTCACTGGTAGAGAGGCCTGTTGCTGTGGTGAGATGGGAAAACATAACAACTCTGACTTGCACTTCATTTGGCTATCCTGCCCCCAGAATCATTTGGTACCAGTGTTTTGGAATACGGCCCACGTAAGTATTACTGCATAGGGGGCTGTGACCGCACGTACAATTTTACAGCAAACAAGGGTGTAAAAGTTTAGTAGTGTTCATGTAAGAGTGTGTGCCTTCGTCTGACCGCATATTTGTTTCAATGAGGCAGGTGCAATGAAAACACCACAGGGATGCAGATGGCCATTCCCCTCCAAGCTCCAACGGTGGAGGTCCAGAGGGAGGAGTATGGGGCTGTGGAGGTGGAGAGTGTCCTCACCGTGGGGCCATCCAACCGGAGGATGACAGTCGAGTGTGTGGCCTTTAACCTCGTTGGCATCAGCAGCGACACGTTTGCCATGGAGGTTTCTGGTCAGTATTGGATAATTGTTCACTTTCAGGATCTGATCACAGTTGTTATTGTACGGTTACATGGATGGAGCTCAAACCAAATCTAATATCTGGCTTATAAAATGATGTTCTCATGGTCAGCTGCTCCCTTTCTTTGGAAGCTGAATATGTTGTAAAACTGTGCAACTCTATTTTATGTATAGATGTATTTGCAGCCATTTTAATACATTTTATATATTTTCTGCAAATGCAGACAAATATCTACACAAATTTCCAAGAGAGACATTAGATAAATGATCTTGCATAGTACACAGTCAGTCTATGAGTTAAATTATGTAGTAATACTTATCTTTCTGTAATTGCACAGACAAACTCTTCACTTCCACCTTGACTGGAGCAGCAGGCATTCTGGCCATCCTCCTTGTGCTTTTGGTTTTTCTGTTTTACAAATATAAGCAGGTAAAGCACACTTTCATTGCAAAAGTAACCACTATATACATTGTGGTAGTACAAATTATATTTATATTTATATATTTATGACATCCAAATAAAGACATTGGTTGATACAGTGTTTTCTCTATATTTTAATCTTCAGAAACCAAGGTATGAGATTCGTTGGAAGATCATTGAGGCAAGAGATGGAAACAATTACACCTTCATCGACCCCACTCAGCTGCCTTACAACGAAAAGTGGGAGTTCCCACGAGATAAGCTCAAACTTGGTGTGCATCATAGTTTTCCTAAATTGATTCAAATGCACGTAAATGTTCACATTTTGAATTACCTGCCATTTTTAGTAATTATAAATTTATTATATATAGAAATGAATAGAATATTAGAATATAAGATATCCATACAATAATAAGTAATAACAACTAGAAATGAAAATGTAATTACTTTCTCAAATTTTCCATCCATCCAGGAAAGATTCTGGGTGCTGGAGCTTTTGGGAAGGTCGTTGAGGCCACAGCCTTCGGTCTGGGAAAGGAAGACAATGTGATGCGTGTGGCTGTGAAAATGTTAAAAGGTAAGACGATGTTAAGATCTTCGATTGAACAGAGAGAACATTGTTTGCATGAGCGAGTCAGAGTGACTGGCAAATCTGAAAATGTTCCAGATAACGTGAATAATATGTCTGATTTAGGCATCACTTAGTTTAAAATCCTAAAACATTTGTTTCACATGATCAGGTAGGATGATGGTATGATGACAGTCAGTGTTGTCTGTCCCTGCAGCAAGTGCCCATTCAGATGAGAGGGAAGCTCTGATGTCAGAACTGAAGATCTTGAGCCACCTGGGACACCACGAGAACATTGTCAATCTACTGGGAGCCTGCACCTATGGAGGTAAGCATTTAGTTTTCCTGTATTTTGTTTGGTAAAACTCTCATAAAACGAAAAAAAAATGTGTATATGAAATTTCTCAGTCATGCTGGTCATGGAAAATGTAGTGTAAAGAATCCATTTGCATGTAAACACGTTTTCTTTGTTCAGAGGGTCATAGCATAGTGTGTTTCCTCATCAGGACCGGTGCTTGTGATCACGGAGTACTGCATCCTTGGTGACCTCCTGAACTTCCTTCGCCAGAAGGCAGAGACATTCGTGAACTTTGTTATGAACATGCCAGATATCATGGAGAAGTCGAATGACTACAAGAACGTCTGTAATCAGAAACAGTTCATTAGGAGGTAAATCACAAAAAATATGAAGTCTGAAACATCCACTCAATGTTGTCTGTCTCTTCTGACATCCTGCTCTATCTTTTTCTTTTCATCCAACAGTGACAGCGGGATCTCTAGTGCGTCCTCGAGCAGCTACTTAGAGATGAGACCCAGCCAACTTCCAAACATAGAATCAACTCGAGGTAAAATGCTTTTTGACTCAATCTCAGTTGAATTTACACAAATGCATTCAGTATGCAGAAGCGTGCTAATGAAAAGCGTTCTTTGTGTGATTCATTTCCCAGAATCTGTGTGTGAGGAGACTGGCGAATGGCCGCTGGACCTTGATGATTTGCTGAGGTTTTCCTTTCAAGTGGCTCAAGGACTTGACTTTCTGGCTGCCAAAAATGTGAGTGGTATCATCAGTATAAGGATACAAGTGCACTGACATCTAAAATGTGAAACACTGCAGCAGCTACTGTCCCTAGAGAGTAGACCATCAAGTTTCAGAAAAAGGCAACCACATTGTATGAAAAAATGTTGCGTTTTATAAATGAAGGGTGTGAAATCTGTTCATAGGGGGGTGATGAGGGGTATTTCCCATCACATTCTTCAACATTCACTTTGCATTTGATCATAATTTTTCACACCACATCAAGACGCACTCCATCTACAGATGTTATTGTCTTTTATGGTGCATGACCATACACAAACTGTGCGCCTGTGTGCAGTGTATTCACAGAGACGTGGCTGCTAGGAATGTTCTCTTGACCGACCACCGAGTCGCCAAGATTTGTGACTTTGGCTTGGCGCGTGACATCATGAATGACTCCAACTACGTGGTGAAGGGCAATGTAAGTAACATGTCAAAAAATCAACTAGCTATACCGTTGTTAGATGAACAATTACCTCACATTAGCTTTTTGTCCTTTTGGCTTTGTTTTTGAAGGCGCGTCTGCCAGTGAAGTGGATGGCCCCAGAGAGTATTTTTGAATGTGTGTACACCATCCAGAGTGATGTCTGGTCCTATGGCATCCTCCTGTGGGAGATCTTCTCTCTAGGTGAAAAGATAAACCCAATGTTGCCTACATTTACTCATATTTGTTCCATCATTTGCTCTCTAAAATAACATCCTTCTCTATCAGGTAAGAGTCCTTACCCCAGCATGGCTGTGGACTCGAGGTTCTACAAGATGGTGAAACGTGGATACCAGATGTCTCAACCAGACTTTGCTCCACCTGAGATGTAAGCTTCATACTTGAATAACGTAAAGCCTGGTGCATACAAAGGATGTTTTTTGCCCACATCCCTTTTGTGAACATTGTATGTGTACCAGCCAATGTTAATACTCTAGTTAGTGTCACCTGATTATCAGTTGAGTTTTACTAGAGTATCAAGTGACTCTCAGCTGGGTTTGTACAGTTGAGTCAATAGTAATAGGTGCCTTATTATCAGGCATTCAACTCATCAGATTAGTGGTATTAATGCTAGCAGCTGCTAACATGTAGTAACCAATAACTGTTTAAATTGATATAAGTATTAGCAATGCCTGAATTATAAAGATAGCTCATCCTAAATTGACTTTAACACTGTGCAGTTCAAATAGCATGCTTCCCAAATGTTCATCATGACTGAACAAAGATCCCTTTTTTCTTTGCCAGTCTTCCACCCTATCTGACATCTGAAATAACTGACACATGAGGTAACCTCATGAAGTACTTCCATTATTCCTCTTTTTAATTTACTTGCTTTGGGTTATCTTTTAACCCCAAACTCAAAACTTAACAAGCCACCAAAATGAGAAAATAAAGAGGGTGTTTTTCCCAATATCTCAGAGGGCCCTAACATCTGTGTGTGCTGATTTGGCGTGGCTGTCACACCACCCGGAATAACTGTGCTGTGGAAACGGAGAGGGACTAAATCTGAGTCAGGGCCCAATCATCTGTTGTTCTGCTGTGAGTCAGGCCTCAGTTCTGCCTGTTAGCCACATGATCTCAAAGCTAGGAACCCATGTAACTGCTATTTCACGGCAGCAAAATGAGACTGGAGGGGCAGGGGTTCTTATGAACAAGTCTCTCTTATTAAACTGCGTCACCACCTCCACCACCGCCTTTCCTTATTTGTCAAATTTGGTTTTTACACCACAAAGTTGAAGCAGTTTTTAGTGAAATACAGTGGAATGTAAATGCCTGAAAATTCAGCAAACAATGAAGGCACTCTGTCTTAAACAGATCTGTTTACTGTCAGCTTTACTCAAGCATGTTTCACGTCTGTTTCAGCTACATGATCATGAAAATGTGCTGGAATCTGGAGCCGACAGAGCGTCCAACTTTCAGCAAGATCAGTCAGATGATAGAAAGACTACTTGGGGACCAACCTGAGCAGGAGCAGGTGAGTTGTACTGTATGCGGCAAGCTATAAAAGTTTGAGTCTGGCTTTGCCAAAACTATCTAAGGAATCAAACATGTGATTCTTCAGCAAATATGTCCTCAGGAAACCTTCTTTTTTCCACTTAATTCTTCTGAAGAGACAACACAGGTTTAGTTGTACTGACAAACCCATTAAATTAATTTTCTTTTCTTTTCTTTTTTTTCAGATAAAATCTTATTTGGGTGTTCAAAAAAAAATATATATATACTTAAGTGATTCTGTCACTAAAAACAGAAAAATCCTCTGCTACATATTAGATGAATGCCATCAAATGATGCTTGAATTAAAGGATTATTTCACTCATCACACCATTGTATCAAGACAGAACAGATAGAGATTTTGGCTGTCTTGGATCAAATTTCACCATCCTAATTGTGCTTCTCCACAGCTAATTTACCAGAATGTGCAGCAGCAGGTCACAGAGGGTGAAGTGTGTGATGAGCCCAAGCTCTGCGATGGCCCCTGTGACCAGTCTTGTGACCATGAGGAAGAGGAGCAGCCTCTGATGAAGACCAACAACTATCAGTTTTGTTGAAAGCTGTCCTTACCAATCAATCAATAAAGCAATCACACATTAAAACAACAACAACAACAACAACAACAGAAGCATGGGATCAGCTATAGTTCATGGCTAAAGAGCCACAGCTTCTACTGCCGGACAGTTGCGGAGAATCGACTTCACAGCTATTTTTTGCCTGCCGTGCCTTCTTGCCAGACAGACAAGCAGCTGCAGCAAGCATGTGACTTGCTTCTTTGCAGACCATGACTAGAAATTGCCACGTCTAACACAGACTGCAAGGCATGAAAGGAGGAAACATGTCAACAAACCACACAAGCATCCAAAGCTGTATGCCTACCCTTTCCTTAACTACTTACTCCCTATGTGGACTGTTTATCATTACTTCCATTTGAGGTATCTGTATGATTCGCCAGAAATAATCTGCTACAGTATATCAAGAGGAGTTTGTTTGTTTTATTATATATTGTACACTATGTTTATTATAGTTTTTTTTTATTACCCTCCTTGAAAATGAATGTCATGTTTGTCAGCAGGTTCAGTTCCTTTTCATCAATTCCGAGCATATAAGGTTTTTCTCAGAGGAAGCAAACCCAGCAGTCAAAAACAATGAATCTGAAACTAAGTGAGCAACTCATATTTATGTGCTGTAACCAAGTTATGTTTTATTTTCTGATCATCTTAATTCAGAATCCTAACAGTGTTTTTTCCCCCCCTGGTTTAAATTAAATTGACCATGGTCAAGGCAAAGAATCATCATGTTGTTTTCCTCTCTGCGCTTTTGGTTATAGCTGTATTTCTTGTGACACACTTACAGTATGTGTCAGTTGGCGGTGGCAACATGTGATTGTTCCACTTCAATCTAATTAATTATCCAGTGTTCCGTGTGATTTAGGAGCAGGGAATAGGCTACAAGTGAGCTGAGCAGGGAAATCTGTGGACCAGTTATGGATCAAATGAACAATGTTTTACAATGTGAACGTTTTTTTTTTTTTTTTGTTTTCTTTGTTTGTTTGTTTTGCGTAGCACAATTTAATCTTTTCATTTCCTGTAGCATTAGACGAATGTTAAGATGTAAGCTTCACTGATGTCTGTTATGTAGCAGTCAGCCTACACTGCCAACTGTATGAAAATGTTAGAATAAGATATAAGCTACGTGAGAGATAAAGACTGCAAATATATGCGACTTCAGGCATTTCAAATGTGCTTGCATCTGAGTGAAATGTGAGTGAGATGTCTAATAATGTATATATCTCATGATGTAAATCAAGAATTATCTTTATTTTCGCTGAAATGTTGTAGAGTAGTAAATCAGTGTTTCATACATGTGTTGTGTGTTTCCGTGCAAATGAGACAATCAATGCAAAAGCTGCACATTAAATCACTGTAAAACTGCAGAGGCGTTGAATAAAGCTTTACCATTGAAGCTCCAGAGTCTAATGTGAAGTTTATATGAATACATCCTGCTGCATTTTGATGTGAGACATGAGTGTGGTGGCCTTGATGTTCTCTCCTTACTTCCTATTTTCTATTGGATATTGTCCAATCTGCATTTCCTCTGGTTAATTTCCCACAGTATCTGTCATCATTGCACAACTCTAAAGTTTTTTTGGGGAAGTATTCATCACACCACTGAGACTACAGAAAATCTAAAGGCTTTTCCTCCTTTGTGCAGTTTTAGCTAGAATAATATTGCTTTTTTTATTAGCTCATGTCTCTTAAACACTTGTTTTTATTTAATGAGAAGTAAATTCAGTCTCTGTTCCAGTGTCTACCAAGAAACTGAATTATTGAATTTGAGTAAAGTATAACATTCCCGTCAGTGCTGAGTCCTACTCTACTCTTTCCCTTTTTTCTGTCCTGTTTCACTTCATCTTAAAATATGTTTGTCCAAAGAAAGATCCCTAAGCATTTCTTAGCAACAGCACAGTCTTGGGCTTCGTGTTGATGTTTGTCTTCAATATGCTGGTTGTTCTGGTCCGAAACATTGCATTTTATTAGATAAGTAATGTGCAGCTCCATAACGAACTCCGTGAAAAAATGAAAGGTCTGTGTTGAATAGTTAAAAAAGACTGATAGAGTCAATTCAGTTAATTTAACCTGTGTGATAAAGCCAAGAATATCCTCCCTCATGTCAAACAAGTGGAAGGCATTATTAGTTAAGTGTTGGGTATCAAAGGTTTCAGGTCATTGTGACAAATGTTACAATTCAGTCTTAAAATATCAATATAGTGACATATAACCAGTATTTTAAGCTAGCTGGTCCAGCTTGTGCTGAGCCTTACTTTACATTTTTGGGTATTTTCAACTGTGTAATATTTCCCTTTGACACAGTTTACGCTCAATTCCTGTAAATCCGCAATCCCAATGACATTGCTTGCGGCACCTCTACAATTAGAGGTACTGTTAAAAATGTTGTTTTTTATTGCAGAGTCCAAGCTTAAAAAAGACAGACAAAAAACAGAGTGGAAATGGAAATAAAAGGAATAGTGTTAATGTTAGCATATCAGCCAATATAACTAGCCTATATTTGGGTTATGAGGGCAAGACAGTGATTTTTATATTGGATCTAATTCAACAGAGGCATGCTTCTTAAAGGGTTAGGGTTACAAAAAGTTCTGCAAATGCCTGACTTTACTGTATCGAAGGTTTCTCTGCTTCAACTCTCATCCATCTGTCCAAGTCTTCACTGTTAGGAGCTCTTGCGTTCTGTGGCGTTCACGATAACCATGTCATCGATGGCATCTGAAGCCTCTTTTCATACCACATGACTGGTACGGGAATGTTAGTAATTCTGCCGGGTAGTTTGGATGAAGACATGAATAAGAAAAGACTCATAGTAGATTAAACACGATTGTGTTTTTCCCCTTCACTGCTGTTATAAATTATATTTGTGGTCAAAGTCCAGTTAAAAGAAGCTTAATCACTTTATCGCAAAGTCTATTTATATTTATTTGTTGCATCAGCAGTTTAATTTAAAGGTCCAACTATTTGCAGACATTGCAACATTTTCTTTATTTACGATACACTTGGCTGCTGTAATATCTTTTGACCAACAGATGTCCTTATTGAATACTTGAGGTTTCAGTAAATGTGCAGATTTTCAACACAGCACTCCAAGAGTCTTGTTAGTGCACCATTAAGCTTAACATTAGTGACCAGTCCTAACAAACTAAAAAACAATCATCAGATTCATTTCTAACGCACTTTGTGCTGCAGGTATTCTAGATCTCTTCAGTTTGCGCTCAGAGGCTGGCTGCTGATTGGTTAACTGGAGTTGAGACAATTCATTGAATGCATCCTAAACTGGGTCTCTGTTGAAAAGATATTTTGAGCCTAAATAAAACAAAGGCCACAGAGTTCATCAACACATTAAGATACAGTACAATCAACAGACACACGTCATCATCCCCTTTTAAAAGCAAACCTCAGTCCAAAAGGCAACAAGTGAGAGGTAAGAGTATGAAACATAAAGCAGAGCTGTCTCATAAAAACAACAATAAATACAGCATTGGTAAACATTTATATTCAGGCAAGAAGCAGCTGAGTTATTAAAAATCCTGTATACATTCTTTCAAGTAACAGGAAAACATAACTTATACTTTCAAGTGTATGTCTCACACACACACACACACACACACACACACACACACACTTAACTTACTGGTTAAAAAACACAAAATACTTACATTCTTTTAGTCATTTGAAGTGGTAAGTTTTGACAGTCTCCATTATCTGTGTATTTATTTTTACACTGACGTAGAAATGGTTATAATGACCTTATAACCTGCAATCTGAAATGTAATTCTTTAGTTTCTGACAACTGCACTTTACATGAAGGTCCACTTCTGCCAAAATGAACACACTTTATCCATATTCAATATATAAAATCTGTAAATTCAGTATAGCTGATCAAATATGCTCCCTCACAGGCAAGCAGTCCTTATTAACAGTTAAATACTGTACAGCACTAAAACTCTTCATTATTCAGTTTCCATAGTCATTGGATTAGGGTAAGGGTTAACACCACATCTCTCCCTTCTGGTAGTACTTTCATCTCTCTTAAGGGCACTCCTCTCTTTTCAGTCAGTGATTTTTATATTCCGTCCACCCCTCTACCTGCATGTCAATCCATCTGTCCATCCTGATATTTTTTCATTCAGGCAGGACAACCTCATATGTAGTCTCTGCCCCCTCCTCTTGTTTCTGTCCCCCCGTATCCATTCCTTCATCTTCCTCTGTGTTGATCTGGGCCACTCCCAGTCGGTACAGCGCGTCTCTGATCACTACCTCTCCAGGTTGGCAGGCCTTCACCACTTGGTTGATCTGATCGTTCACAATGTCCCTGCTGGAGAGAAAATCCACCAGACGGTTGAAAAGGTAGTAATAGGCTGTGTTGTTGAAAACCACAGGTTGCTGCCGTGCATGGCTCACTGAGGGACAGTCCTCTGGTTTCTCTGTGGAGTCTTTCTCAGCTTCATCTGTCTGTTTATCCTGTTCTAATCCTTCCTCCTCCTCTCTCTCCAGCTCAGCCACCAGGCTGATGTAGGGCTCCAGGTCTCTGCAGAGGGCAAAGGAGTGGTGTTCTGGAGCAAGGGGTTCATGGGCCTGAGACGCTCCAGGAGGATGCACCAGCCAGCAAGAAGAAGACTTGGTGATGGGGTGGACATGCTGGTTCTCTCCCACCAATGACTGGTCAGCGCTGTACAGCTGGTCCTCCAGCTCAGAGCACGACACAAACTAAAGAACAAAAGAGATGGTGGATTTTTGGATTAAATTCAACTGCAATGCATCCAACTAAAATGTAACTTTTAGGACATGGACTAACACTAAGAAAATTACCATTTTCTGTTTTATAGCTTTAATGCGTGTAAACAGTAATGACCCTGAGATTTCTTTTTTCAAGCTACTTTTCAATTATATATTTGAATATACTTACAATTTATCTGTTCCAAAAAAATTAAATACTAATAAGGTCTTTAATTAATTTTGTTTTCCATTTAAAAAAGCACATACTAAAGTTTCTCAACAGATAACTAAATTTGATTGAAATCACTCACCACAGGCTTCTCAAAGGGGTCAGAAAAACAGCCTTGGTTCCTGCCCCACATCTGGGCTGCCAGCTCTGGGTACTGCATGTCAGTGAACAGAGCCACCTGACGAGCGCAGTCATTCACGTAGACTGGGGGCCAGTAGCGTGAGGACAGCAGCAGGTCAACATGGTCTCGAGCCGTCTCTCCTCTCACCAAGTACTTAGAGCCACAGACCACCTGAACACAGGGAAGGGACAGACGTGGACAATTGAAGACTGAAAACCCTTTTAAAGTTTTGCAGAATAACAGACTCAGTGTGATGAATAAAAACTTTTGAAGCTTTAAAAGAGTTTCAAAAGTTTGGTGTTTCAAGTAGGACTGGTTTACAATTTCAGTTTGAAATGCTAAATTTTGAACAGTATCACACACAGAGCTTTTTGGTTTGGTTTTGAACTGTCAAGTCAACTCATGATTAGGATGACTAGTTAAAACAATGGTTGTGCTGCTGTTTTTACCTTGTGGGGGCAGACCTTGGTCAGCTTTCCAGCAGTGAGGTGTTGAGGGGGCTGGGGGGCCGTGGAGAGACCACTATGAACAAGCGTGTACAAGGAGATGAGGGAGGCCAGCAGCTCATTCTAACACAGAAGGAGAGACCAAGGAGGCTTTTATTTAAACAAACTCCCACACAGATTTGAGTATCTTATAGTAAGCAAAGATAAGATGAACAAAAACATGGAGTAATGATTAAGAAAACATTCTGTCAAACTATTTCAGGTTTCCACCACAGAAAGCAAGCTATCTTCCTAAAATGGGTTAGGGTTAGGGTTAGACATTTAGCCACTATCAGCCTCAGGGTAAAGGGCAGGGGAGGGAATTTCCTGTGCTGTAGACCAATAACTTATCACATGATTGGTGTGTTTGCTTGAACAGCAACACTTGTATTTTTGCTAACTTTTTGCAGTCAACATGTTTACTTTAACATTAAAAAGCTAAAAGGTGCTTGCATAATAAGCACAAAAGCCCAGGCCTCACACCTTGTTAGAGCCTGGGGTGATGTTCACCCCACAGCGGTCCAGTATTGTTTTCAGCTCGTCCTCACTGTGATCTTCAATCTTGTCGAGTCTCAGCTGACCGTCATGAATGAGACGTACCAAAACTGATGGATCTCCTGCAACAGTTAAGCAAAAGATTACATATCAGGGATGGAGACAGATTTCTGACTTCAAAAGAAAACCCTTTTCAAGGATTAACAGTAAGTGTGTACAAATGCTGAAATGAAGTCGTAGTTTATAACACACTTGTACCTGAGGGCTTCTCTGTGTGTGCCAGGACTTTATCCTTCTCTGTGTTGATTACAGTGGGGCTCCTCATCAGTGGGGGAATGAAGGGAGCAATAATAGAAGCATCTACCCGTGTGATGGGGATGTCTGTGGGGAAAGCTGCCTGTTCGATTGCCTCACTTTCCATGGTCAGCCAAAAGTCATCCACGTGCACCTCATCCGAGATTGAAAACTCAGGCCATGTAAACTACAGAGAAGAATAAAACGTTATCACTGCAAAAAAGCTCTGTAAGTGTTTTAATTACAATCTTTTGGTCTGAATCTGTCACCTCCACATTCTTGAGCTCCAGAACATTCTTTGTGTATCTCTGTGCGATCTCCAGCTTTGGAGCGACGCCACAAATGCCGCAGATCATATCGTTGTAATCTCGCACTGTCAGACACTCAAAGGCCCAGTAGCCACTCAGGAGAAGCTCTTGAATTTGAGATGACTCATCTGGATTCAGAACGTGGACTGATGCAAAGACAAAAACAGAAGTGATAAAAGTGCCATTCAAAAGGACTAAATTGAACTATGATGGTAGCAGCATCATTGTGGTCCCAGAGTAATCCACAGTGTTTACCAGGGTGATTGGGGACATGGTCCAGTAGGGTCCTAGCAACCTGAGAGGGTGGGAGGCCCAGTTTAAGATTGGCCCTGATCTTCAGAAACAGGTCAATACTGACCAGCAGTTTGTTCCCAATGTTGAACAAACCTGTCAACAAACAAAACAAATCCACAGAAAGAACTGGTTATAGGTCACACAGCCGTAAATATCTTGAAAGAACTGTTACCATTAACTAACTGACAAATACTATCTCATGCAAATAAAGCAAAAAAATGATGAAAACCCTGTAAAAACCTGAACAGAAAGAGATGATAGTGACGCCATTAAGTACTGCCTCATTAAGCAGCTGAATATCAGAATAAACCAAGCATTGATGTGGTTTCACTGAAATTCTTCTGTTGATATTTGCTGATATTCTCCTAAAGCATGTAAAACCGTGTGACCTGCATTTACTGCCACGAAAGGGGGTCACGCATTATTAACTGTTGTGGTGCCCCCTTCTGGCCAAGGAACATTATCCTGAATATGCCCAAAATGAATAAAATGATCTTTTGCTTAAATTTAGGTCATATCTAATCAGCAGAGGTTATATATATATATATATATGTCGGGGCATGTTGGAGAAATGGCAGGAAATAAGGGGGGAGAAAGATGGGGGACAACATGCAACAAAGATCCAGAATCAAACCACAGAGCAATGAGTGTAGTTTTGAAGGGTAAGATAAAGTCACACACATGATTTCTTAGAGTTTACCCGCAATCTCAACTGTTGTGTTGATAACTCTGTCTCCTGACTACATGATGAAGGACAACTAAACATAGGCAACAGAGAGCTGTCTGCCATGGGGAACTTCACGTTTGACGAAAAGTTAAATGAACAATATAGAAGACACAAGGGTTTGTTGTCAACCAAAAATTAAACGCTGTTTACCTGGATGCAGGTCAGTGAAGCTGTGCAGGGCCAGACACTGAACGTTGAGACACACCTTGAGCTGGAGAGAAGCCGTCTGGATCAATGTCTCAGTCAGCAACCAGCAGTCCTCCTGTCCTGCAACAGTACTACGATGTGCACACAAATACGGACAAAAAAAGTGCATTCATTAGAAAACCAGACATCAACACAACATGACTGCTGAAATACAAAAACAGAAGTACAGAAATGAAGATGAGCTTGTGATTAAATGTCTGCTTAATTATCTAGACCTCGTTATCCCCATTCCTATCTACTCACCTCTGATCTCCTTTGAAAAGAGGGTAGTTACACTGGCTACAATGAGTAGCTGCTGATTCATAGAACTGAGGCCAGCCAGACTCGACCAGCGTCTCTGCCTCAGTGCCGTCCTCCTGTTCCTGGTCCCCTGGCTGAACCAAGACAATCTGAAGACTGTTGAGCTCCTGGATGAGGGTCAGCGTCTCCTGGAGCTCAGTCTCGCTCTCGGGAATAAGAAGGGAACGGCGCAGTAGCTGCAGGGTAGACTGGCGCTGGAGGTCTTTCTGAGCAGTAGTCAGGGCCTGGTATGGATCCAGCAGAGTCTCAGACTGCAAAAGAGGGACAATATGAGAACAATTGATCCAAATTCAATTATTGAAGCTTTTAAAGAGGGACGAGGTGAGAGGTTTAATAATCAACACATTAAGGTGGGGACGCGCAGGTGGTCGAGTGATTAGAGAGCATGCCATATACGCAGCCGACCCTGGTTCGAATCCCGATCGGAGGTCCTTTGCTGCATGTCACCCCCCCCCCCCCCCTCTCTCCCATGTTTCCTGTCTGTCTACTGCTTAATAAAGGTGTCTATGCCAACAAAATCTTTAAAAAAAAAATCAACACATTAACTCATTGGCTGTCATTGACATCAATTATGTTTTTCTCTCTTTCTTTTGGTACCTTCGGTGTTTACATAGTCATAGAACAAAATATTCAGTGGGTCTTGAAAGATCGGTCAAAATGCTGGCAGTATGGGGCTCTGCTCTGAAAATGGCTGGCAGCCAATGAGTTAAGGTGAACAAGGAGCAAAAAATATCTAACAATAAGCAATTAGCAATAAGCATGCCGAGGGAGAAATACAGTGCTACCACGGTTATTAAAACTGGTAAGAGAAGAAAATCCGAATAGAACCTAAAATACAGTGAAACAAAATGACATAAAGAGAAGAAACAGACTATTAAGGATGAAAAAGATGACACCAATTCTGAAAACTGCAAAGATGAATGACTTCATATTGCAGACCAAAGAAGCCAAGATTTATGATTGCTAAAAGGCAACTGCTCACGTTTGTGTTGAGACTCAAAAAGGAGGTCAAGAGGTCAGAGAAACAGCTGGAGATTACAGTAATTCTACAGTATGTGAAGGAAGTATGCTTTCACCTTTGTTCCTTTGGTGTTCCTCTGCGTCAGCTCGCAGCCACATTTAGGGCACACTGCAGGTTTGTGTCTGTTTTTATACATATAGTCACAGAATGGGTTCTTACAGCGACCCCTGCCTCGAGCTGTAGACAGCCCCAAATCCTAAGAGAAGAAAGAAGACCAACTTATCAAAAAATGAAACGGATTAAATTATTTTGCAGGAAAACACTGAAGAATTTCATTAAGACACAGCAGTAAAACTCTAAATTCGAGCAAGCTAAATTTAAACAAGAAACAGAAATATACTAACAAAGTTGGAGACTGTGTGCTGTTTGAAAGGCACGACTGACACGATATTCACTCTCCTATCAGTCAGTGAAGCAACAGGCTGACTTCCTTCTGCTTCAATTGGAGGATCCTATGAAAAAAAATATATACATTGAGTGAGGACACCTAATGAAATCTGTAGTTTTATTATCTATTTGTGTGTGCTTGTGTTTTTACCTGCTTGGCTGTGGTTGTGACTGCCTGACCAAGCTGTTTTAAGGTGCTGGGTTTGAGACCTGTGAAACTCTCTCGCGGCACTGCGGTTGCAAAAAGAAAACATCCTCATCAGAGAGCAAAAACCTCAAAGGTACAGTCCCCTCTACAGACATCTCACTTCCTCTGAGTGTAACCAAATACATTCATAGTGGTCTGCACTTCCGAGTGGTAAGCACTGAATGAACATACAATCAAACTGTATGCAAGCTAGGACTAAAAAGAAAAGTCTCATTAAAAAGCAAAAAGCAAATGATGCACAATACCAGAGGAGGATTTATTGTTGTTTGCAGTTGGAAATTTTCCTTTGTCAGGTGGGACAGTTATGATCTGGAACAATGCTCGGCCTGGAAATACAGACACAAGCAATTATGTTAATTCATATTAGCATGGTCTATTTTAACACTGCAACAGAACATTACCCGTGAACCGTATGTCTTATCTCACCTGTGCTATAATAGGCAGGGAGGATGGGTCTTACAGGTCTCTTCTGCACAGCTGCACTGCTTCTGCTTTGACTTTGGGCTGTCACACTTTTCACACTGTCTTTCAGTTGCCTATTCAATGAGAGAGGGAAAGTATGTTGACTCTTATACAAGCTGTTGTCAAACTTAGGATAAAAACATTTAGTAAAATCATTTTAAGAAGGCCACTGTGTGTATTTATTGTTACTGATATGCTCACTCTGTTTGTTCCTGTGATTTGGTGCCGCTGCCCTCTGGTGGCTTTACAGCTGGAACTGCACGCTGCTTTTTGGCACACCGTTGAACTTGCCCTTCTTTTTCACTCCCAGTGGTGTTTGTTTTACTGATAGCAGCGTTCCCATCCTGAGCACAGAGCAATGTAGGTTGGCAGCTTTCCTTAGACTTGGTTTCAGCTTTCTCTGGCAATTGCTTGGATGCAGCTTCTTTCTCTTGTGTTTTCTTTGCCTGATATATAAATGCAGCCAAAATTACTTAACCTAAATGGCAGGTCTTAATGACATTTAATGAAAAAAAGAGATACCTCTGTATGTTCATGAAAGATTCAACATCACAAAATGTTTGTGCATATATTTCTTGATACTTACAGCAGGTATCCATTTGCCACCAAGGTGGCTCCCACATTCAGGGCATGTCGGTGGTTTGTGGCGGGTAACATACACAAAAGAACAGCCAGGATTTAGACACCTCCCTCGACCTCTTCTGGTGTATGTCTTCACAGACTGCAACAAACAGGCAAATGTATAAATTCCTGTCTATCAACTCTTTTTACCACAGCCACTCGTGTGATTTCTCAGTTTTTTCTTTTGACTTTTTTTCTGTGTATTCTGTGCTTACTAATTTAGTATTGACTTTTCTAAGCTGGGTGGAAAGTGTGGGTGCTTACCATTTTATACGAAGAAGTAGAACTTCGTTCTGCACTGGCTCCTACAGAGACCATCATTACTGGGCCCACAGAGCTGATACCTGCCAAAGACTTGGGCTCCAGCAGGTTCTGAAGTGAAATGAGGAAAAAAATGTGTCACTGCATTAGTAAAAACAGTGTTTTAAATGGTGAACCTTTCTGCCACAGCAACTGTTAGAAGGACATTCAATTCTTACCTGGGTGGGTATGATGGCAACCACCTGTGCCGTTTCCCCCTGTATTTGCTGCATCATTGCCCCGCCATAACCGCCACCAGCAACTCTTGTCTCATTTCCTTTCAGTGAGACCATGTTTGCTTTAAGGTTAACAGCACTCTGTGAGACTTGGGCATCTGTGGAAGCCGGGGCTTTGGAGGAGACGGAGGAGGACGAAGAAGGTGGGTTTCCTTGTAAGGTCGTGAGAAGAGACGCTGCTGCCGTTTCCTCTGCTACATCATTGACAACAATAAGTTGCTCGGAAAGTTCTACTTCACCAGCCAAGTTGAGAGGTTGAAAATGAGGCTCTTGGGCGAGAGAGGCAGAGGGCAAACCTCCCTCCACTGGAGGATCAAGAGACTCCACGCTGACCTCTGGCTGAGAGAGCCCTGGCTGGTGATTCGAGGAGCAGCCTTTAGCCAAGAGGAAGTAGCTGGCTCTGGGGAGGATCTTGCGGAAGCCTGGCAGGTCTTTGGAGGGACTGAGAGAGGACTGAGAGAAAAAAAACATGGAGAGTAATTGTGAAATTATTGTAGTATACACTAGTATGTACATTAGGCTGATGCAGATGACAAAGATCCTCTGCTATGATAATTGAGGCTAATGACTGGGTCACTTCACTCTGTAGTTACATGAGCCAAATGTATTCATTACAACTGAAATCAATCAAGTTGACAGCGTGAGTGCTCTGCGGTGCATAATCATAAAGAAAAACTAGAGCTAAAGCTCTATCTTATGAAAACCTGTTAGCACCTGTGATGGGAATTCTTATTATTAATCTTCTCTGATACAAATGAGCAACTATGTTATATGATTAGGTGTATGTGTGTGTCATCATCTGCTGACCATGACACCACTTATGTTACATGAAATGCAGATTGAGTGAACATCATTGAACACTGAGTGAACATCATGTATGTTATAATCTACTGACTAATCATTGTCCTGATTGTACACACATTATGACATAACTATTGTGCTTACATCATTCTGATGGTAGAACAAGGTCATCCTTTCACAAGATAATGTATTGTATATAAATCTGACAATTTCCTCTGCTCTGGGCTCACTCGTGCCATCTCACGCTTGAGACAGCAAGGAGTCTGTTTGCAGACAACTGAATAAACTAGAGAAAGACAACGAATGACTTTGTGACTTTCTTGATACAAAATACTGCCAGAACACACCATTATTAATTTACGGCTGTGCATCCTACTGACACAACAGTTTTATCAGAATACATGTTAACGTCTCTACAGTTTTTATATGTATTAACCAGGAGAGTTTAGCAGATGAAAATGAGAGTTCCTGTAATCGGTTTATCAAAGACTTTCATAACTCATTGTTGGGTACTTTTTGATTAAGGTGACCAGTGATTCTTAAATTAAATTAATTTGTGTAAGCATTGATGAGTTTTAATGGGTAACAAACCATGATTCAGATTCACATTCACATGGAAAGTACTCTCAATGGGCCAGATGCAAGAACATGTTCGTATTCTTTTTCTTAAATCTGCCATATTTTTTTCATAAGTTGGAATTTACGAGGGTGCCGGATTCATCAAACACTCGTATCACCAGGAAACAGTCGTAAATGACATTCTTGAATATGATGAATCCCACCTGTTGTAAATTAATGCACGTTCCTGAGAATAGTAAATTAACATGAATGAGGCCCCTCAAAATAGGTTGTTCTGATTTTTAAATGAGGAATTCTTCTTCTGAGTACTTTTGAAGTTTAATCAGGAAGTTTTATTCTGAATATATATACTCACTTCATAAGCTACACCTACGCACTTTTATGAAATCCAATACAACAGCCCTGCCATGACTTCTACTTTTACAAATCTTATACATTTCAAGTTTTTGTGACATTGTCAGAAAAGCGATAGTTACACTTTATGTTTATTATGTGAAGTGGCCAGTGAGTGTATAATCTCCATGAATTTTCAGTCACCTAGATAAAAACAAACTAAAAAAAAGAGTCAAGGATGTAGCTTACTGTATCTATGCCCTCTTTCTCCGACTTGGCCTTCTCGAGGTAGTAGCTTTTCTCAGCTACGCTGAGCCTTTTCCAGCTCTCACTGATACGCTTGTTGATCTCTGACTGTGGCAGATTAGGGATTTCTTGTTGCATAATCTGATGGACATCAAAGTAGTATAGCAGGTAGGCAGACCTAAAACAGACAGATAACATGTCTACAGTCAGTATGTGACAATGGGCCAGAATTGTAGGCTCAGTCTGTTTTGGGCCGTACTTAATGCTGTGAGATTTTGACAGCTGGCCTTTGGGCTATGTAAATTACCTGGGTTTCTTAGGTTTCTCCACATTGTCTTCCTGAGCTTTGCTTTTCCTCTTTTTTGGAGGAGTCACTTCCATTTGGTTGTAGCAGCTCTCCCCCTCCTCAGTCACTTTCACCACCTCATACACCTTCACTTTCTCCATGACTTTCTCCAGATTCCTAGAATCTACAGACCAGTCTGAAAAATAGTATGACATTAGTTTGTGGTTCAAGAACCTTCTTGAAGGGTTTATGAGGTGGTGTTGTATTAGAATACATTAGTTTTAACTGAAGTGAAGTGAACAATAAAATTATACAATAAATATAAATATATATAATATAAATATTACAATAAAAACTGTAGACTGTATCTATATAACATTACATGATAATATGCATTTAACACCATCATTAGTAAATGTTACAGTGGTGCAGCAGTAAAGCATAATCGTGCAACGCCACTCTTCTGTGTTGTGATGAAAGCACTGAATTTCTGCAGTTTAGGATAGCTGAGTGGGTAAATCTCAACTTATGAGAGGCAAATAAAAATACTTTTCAATGTTTGTCTGATAAAAAGCCACTTAAAGTAGGACAGCGTAACTGAGCTGGTACTCTGAACAAAGAGACATAGGAGGACAATGTCTTGATCATAATAACATTATACTAGACATGCGAAGACATGCGAAGGACTGGCTGAAGGGGCAATAAAGCGCTAACATGTTAAAAACACTGGTTAAACGCAGCTTTAATGGCGTGTGTTTATACTGCTTACACGGTCAGTGGTTTATCCAATGAAATGCCTCCTTATTGAAGCCTTACCTACGACAGGCCGAGGCTCTACAAACTGCTCAGAAAGACCTTTAAAAGACGCCAAAAAAGTCGGACATGGTACAGACGGTAAACAATACTGAAATGGGTATATGCTTCATATCAAACCTGAAATTCACGACGCATAAATGTCTGTAAAGTATCTCCGTTTGTCGTCGATTTGTGGAAGAAAAAAATTACATGGCGGTTTGTTGCTATGGTCCTAAACCAATCAAATGGCGGAATAAACAAGGATGGGCCAATCACGGTAGACGTTTTTGACACGTGAAGGTAACGCTTGCGTCCTGACTGTAGACCTTCGGAATACAGATAGGTGCAGTTCAAGTGCTCAGTAAAGTTCACTGATCGCATGAAAAGAATCAGTGGTTAAGTGACATAAAGCTCATTCCGTAAAATAGTCACTGTTTCAATCATGGTCAACGTTTTTTCTCTTTATAGGATTCTTTAACAGCTAAAAAGAGGTTTCTATTAAATCGGAAGGGTGGCGTTTTATACTAAAGCAGATCTATCCTCTTAAAGAATACTGCTAAAAGTTACATATTTAATCATAGGACAGAGACATTAAAAACACATGTCTAAATACACAAAGGTGAAGGCAGCAGTGGCAAAACAAGTGTAAGTGTTTTTGTTACTGTCGCCGTGGCCTGTGCGCCCGGGTATATTTTTCAACTATCCGCGGGGCCATAAACACACCGCTACACACTCAGACCAAACTAATCGCACCAGCCAAAATATGCAGCCCAGGCGTATGAGCCGAACACTGATAACCCCACTGAGCAAAGATGGCAAATGACAAGGTGAGTGTCTTACTGTGCTCTGGCTGTAATTGTATTATTTTCACGTGTCTCGTCAGATGACAGCAGCTGCAAGAGGAGGCCGAAGAAATCCTCTCAGCAGCGGTTTGCTCTTTGCTAAAATGAACGTTTCTGTAGCGATAAACTCTTCTTACGCTCACTTGATCTGGCTAAGTTAGGGTGCTAACAGCTAGCCAGCGAACTTAAACTGAACTATTTAACTCTCATTTAACTGTTCTGTCAGAGAAGGACTTTATGCCAAATTATATCAGTAACTTAAAGATTGTAGGCAGTGTTGTATAGCATCGTTAGCTATCCTAATTGACATCAAAGTCGGAATTTTCAGTTTCTTGATTCAAAGGTGAAACACGGTTTCTATTTTAGGATCCACTGAAACAGTTGAAAGATCTGACACAGCTCAAAAACCAGCTGGAGGAGATCCAAAGGCGAGTGGAGAACGAAGTCTCCGTGGGAATCCCTCAGGTAAGTTATCATTGTGCTCCTGATAGCTGATCACATGAGGACATCAAGTCACAAGTTGTTTTCAGATGTTCCCCTCCTCTACCAACCTCTGATGGTTTTTTTTCAGTGATAGTTTTGATGGTAAATGCAATAAATGTTATTCTCATGAGGAATGTATATAATGAAATTAAAACATATTTCTCCTGACTGAAGGCGATGAACTAATAGAATAAAGAGAATCACACAATATGAGACCATCTTAATTTAAATGCTCTTTCACTGTCATATCTTTGCACTTTGCTTAGTTTTATCATAGGACTGTCTTATCGACCCCCTTGTGATTAATTTGTGTTGTTGTATTATTGGTAATATGATGTTTTACCACTGACAATATTACCCTCCTTAGCCTTTATTTAACTAGGTTAAAGGTTAAATTCTCCTTTTCAAGAGTGAGCAGTGAGAGATTCACATTTGAGAAATTGGAACCAGAAAATTAGACTTTTTTTCTTATAACATGACTTAAATCAAGTAGTCAGTAATCACTGCAGCTCTAGTTGGGATTATTTAGCCATCTGTCCTTTCCTGTGATGGTACAGTGCTGTAAACTCTGCTGTCTTGCTGTTGTAGGGAGGCTCAGTGTTGGGATCTCCATTTCTAAAGGGCTTCCTGGCTGGCTATGTGGTGGCTAAGCTACGCTCCTCTGCCATCCTGGGAGTGCTGCTGGGAACAATCACTGGCATCTATGCAGCACAGAACTATCAAGTGCCCAATATTGAAAGGACTGTGAAAGATTATATGAACAGCTTGAAAAAAGGACCAAAGTAATTTGGGCTGACTACTAGTCTTGCCAGTTGTACAACGGGCACAACCAAAACAAACACTGCTGCAGCTGCTGGCTTGTGAGCGGCCTGTTACAGAACCATCTTCAAGATTTCTGTGTAGAGTGAACTATGGACATGATATAACTGAAATTTCATATGGGACTCGGACTGAAAGACTTTCTTTCTCTTTTTTTTTGTTTGTATTTTTGTGTAAGTTTCAGATTCACTTAAAAACAGCTCTTCATTTTCACTTGTTTCTGTTCAAAGTTGATACAAGATGTAAGACTGAAAGGTTTTAAGGTTTGGTCCCTCAAATTTCATAACTTGTCTTAGTTTTGTTGCTGCTGTCTAAATCCGTTAGATTTTGAATTGGTCATGTGTAAAACAGGCAGTATATTCCTGCAAATGTGTCCCACACCTTTTATTGTCATACAGAGAATTATGTATCTAAATATTTTATAATTGATATTTAAATGATTGAGCTTTATAAGATTAAATAGATTATCCTAAAGTAAGGAGTTTTTGCACTATAGCTAGTATTCAGATTTGTTAGGAATTAAAAGTGTTCATTTTGCATCATTGAGGATGATTGTGATCCAGAATGTGGGGAGCTCTTCCCCAGTGAAGTACAGGAGAAAGTGTGTTAAGAGGCTTCAGTGGGGCGTCCTCTTGGTCTTGATGGTACTCATCTATGGCTCTCATGCACCACTCATCACCCTGACCAAAGTAAACGGTCAAGTCCCTTTCGACCCCTCCTCATGTGTCGTCATAATTGAATTAATCAAACTCCTGATCTCTCTGGCGACTCTTGTTCTAACTGGGGGTATATCCGCCTTACATTCTTCTCCACCTGTAGTCCTTGTGGCTCCATATGCAATCCCTGCCATACTTTACGCCCTCAACAACAACCTGGTAGTTGTTATGCAGGACTACATGGACCCAAGCTCATACCAAGTCCTCAGCAACCTAAAAATTGCCTCCACTGCCCTGCTGTACTCCTTTTGCCTGGGCAAGAGGCTCAGGCGTGGTCAGTGGTTAGCTTTGGGGCTCCTCATGGGAGCTGGTGTGTGCCACAGCTACAGCAGCCTGGATCTAGGAGACCCTGACAGAGATGAAGTGGAGCAAGGCCCAAAGCTTCATATTACAGCTTGGGGGCTTTTCCTTGTGCTAGTGTACTGCTGTGTTTCAGGGCTGGCAGCAATTTACACAGAGAGGGTGCTGAAGAGCCAAAAGCTGCCCCTCAGTCTGCAGAATCTCTACCTCTATATGTTTGGTGTGGCCATCAATGGGCTGTCCTCCTTCTCTGCTGTAACAAGTGAAAAGAGCTTCCTGGAGGGATACTCAGGGGCGGTTTGGGCGATTATAGCAGGGCAGGCAGCTAACGGACTCCTGATGTCTGTGGTGCTAAAGCATGGCAGCGGGATCACCAGACTGTTTGTCATTTCCTGCTCCATGCTAGTTAATGCTCTGTTGTCCTGGGCCATCTTAGGGCTGCAGCTCACTCCTTTTTTCCTCCTACCAGTTTCTATGATTGGACTGGCAGCTTACCTTTATTACAGATAGTGGAGTCTTCACCAAACAAATCACAAGGATCAACTGACCTGAAACGAACTCCCATTACAAACTGTTCATCTCCCAGTTCTTGAGATTTTGTTTCAAATGTGATTTTGTTTTCTGCCTTCTGTCGATCTGCCTTTTTTAGTCTAATTTTTTCATCCAAAATCCAACATGTGTCTAATTTGTAACCATATTACCATGTCATGTCAACTGAAGCATAATTTGACCATCTGCATCACATTTAAAGGTCCAGTTTATAAGTTTATTACAGTATTGCAAGTACATTGAAATAATAATGCAAGTAAAGATAATTATATGTTTCAGTTACACATTTCTGAAGAATGCTGCTATTGTCATCTTGATGTTTTTTTGTTTTTTATCACATTCTCTACCAAGAATAATATTCAAAGATAAAATAAAAGTGTTCAGTGTGTTAACTGTGTGATAACTAATAAATTGTTTAAACAGTTTTATTTCTCATCACTTACACTCGAATTCATAAACATCTTATCATCATATATTCACTGCTGTTGGGATCACAGTTAAGCTTTAGGATCACCTCGCACAGCTAGAGCATCCTTTAACTCTCCCAGTGCTGTAAAGACAAGTAGAAGGAGTTAACATGCAGGTGGAAGGAACTAGCATCTCTTGGTATTCCTGTCACATACAATGTTAGAGGTTAAGCTTTATTTGTAGTATAACCTCCAGTCTGGTAGAGGTTGAGAAACATATACTGACCTTTGTGGAGTTGTTTGTTGTCAGCCTGCAGCTGCTGGTTCTGGGCAGACAGGTAGACGGCGTCCTGCACGGCCTCCAGCAGCACACTTCTGTATCTGCCCTCTGACATCTTCCTCTGCTCCTCACATACCTGACGAAACACGCTGAACACCTGACGAGCAGAAAGGGAGATAATTGTATAAACACGGGTGAAGTCAGAGATGCTTCCTTTATTTAAATATTTGGCCCAAAAGCTGTTCAATTATCTAATTGAGGTTTTTTGTATCAGATATCTATTATGAACAACCTCTTTTTCCTGATGGTATGCACAGTCTGTGTCCCTGATACAAGGTGACACTCACAAAATTCACTTTGTTTTATTGCACCCATTGCTGTCCCATTTTCAGATTTAATAAAAAAATTAAAAAAAAGACTTACTTGATGTCATGGCCGGCTTACGTAAACCTGACAGAAATGTTTCAAACTGCAGTGACCTGTCAGTGTGGTAAAATATGGACTATAATTATGTTGCCTCCAGGCACTGAATCAGTCAATACTGGGACTCCAGAGGAGATATGTCAGAGCTGCATCACGGCAGTGATCAAGCTTTATGCAGATGTTATCATGAGTAAGATTTCAATATATTGAGCCATGCAAAAAGAAAGCTTATTGAAGATATTTCCCCAATAGTTATGTTGAAAATATCAATGTTATTTTACATGCTGTAAACACCAGAAATGATAGTAGGATACTAAAAAAACATCACTAGATAACAGAGATCTAAAAATGAAACATTTGCATTTAAAAATGTTGTCAAGTGTATTGTTACTAAATGTCTCTAAAACTCTCTAGAATTCTTGTATTTCACAGATCAGTTAAAGGTGCAGTGTGTAGCATCTGGCAGAAATAGAATATGATATTCATAAGTATGTTTTAATAAGTGTATAATCACCTAAAAATCAGAATCGTGTTTTCTTTGCTATAGCATGAGCCCTTTATATCTACATACAGAGCAGGTCTTCCTCCACGGCCACCATAGGTTCTACATGTGCAGAGGGGTATTCAGTTGGTTGCAATCTGCAACCTCACCACTAGATGCCACTAAATCTTCAACATTGGACCTTTATTAAATGTATATACGTATACAGTCTATGGTATATATATATATATTTATATATTGATATAATTGTGTTTACTGTGCACATGAGGAATGCATATGTAAACATTTGATTGTATTTTCACTCCTACTCCTGACCAAGGAGTAGGAGCTGAGACCAATTCTTGAAAGTTAGAAAATGTTATGCATGGCACTCATTCTTAAATCAGTCTAAGTGTAAAACAAATTTCAACATACTTTAGACCAAAATCTTACCCTGTGTAGCTTCATACATACTGACCCAGGTGTTCTGATTAGCAAAACGCATGCAAACACATTAACTGTCCATATGCAGACCGAATCACTCTTACTATCTACAGAGCCTAAAGTTCTCAGTATCCATCCCTGATTTCAAGCATAGAACAACTTTAAATTCATATGATATTCATTTCCATTATGCTACTTCAAAAGAGATCAGCAAAAGCAAATAATAAACTAATTAATGAAAATGTATTATTACTTGAGTCAGTGTTCTCTCACTGACCCAAAAAACCTCTCACCTGCAGGCTCTCCTCCCTCAGACAATGTAGCTCTGCTTGGTGTTTGTGATATTGATCCTGCAGGTCTCTCTCAGCCTGCTGGGCCTCAGCGCGCAGGGCTTCTATCTGCAGCACCAAGACCCGCCTCTCTCTGGTCAGCACCCGCAGCTCTCTCTGGGGGTCCTCTGTCTAGCAGATGAATAAATGAAACCATAAAAAATGCAAAGGAATAACGGAATTAAGTTGCAAATGCCGTGGTTTCCACTCTGCACAATAAATCCAGCCTTGCATTAATTTGAACTGACTCAGCACCCTCTGCTAAGATAGATCACAAACTGAATAATGTTAAACAACAGTATATCTCATTATCTTACTGGTAGCTGTTGCTGTGCCAAGTCTCGCTGCATCGTCTCCACCTCTTCCTGAATTAATCTCCCATGGTCCTCTTTAAGTTGCCTCCTCCGCTCCAGGGCTTTGCTGTACTCCAACTGAGACTGATCATTAAACTGACAAAATAAATGTCTTAGTGTGGGTTGCTGGCTGTCACTCACATAAATCTTATCTATATGTTTAACAGGGTATGCACAAAGACTTGTACACAGTCAGTCAGATGCATGGGTGTTCTGTATAGTTAAAATGGCAAGATTTAGATACTTGATGGCAGAGGTCAGATTTCTCTGCAGCAGCCCCATTCTTTGCTGTTTCCTCTTCGAGAGTCTCCCTCAGCTGATTTATTCTTGTTACCCTGTCCTGGACTTTCTCCACATTCCCTTTACCCTCTGAGGAAATGAAGAATACACACATAACACAAGTCATGGGTTTCCCTATATGTAAGAGTCGACTTTCTTTTTTTTTTTTTTTTTAAATCAAGCATATTACCTTTGATGTGATCTTCCATTTCCTGTCTCAACTGTTCCTGTAAATATTTTAAGGCGTCTGTACTCTCTCCGTGATTAACGCTGTGATCTCCAGTAAAGTGCCAATTGCTATTCAGGGACTGAAAGCTCTGCCAAAGCAAATGCAAAACATGGTGCTCACTTCATCATGTTGGAAAAACACGCTTTTTTGTGTCTGTTTGTTATCGTTTGCCAAACTTGTGTGGAAAAGTAATCTGTTCACATCTGTTAAAACCTTAATTTTGTCTTTCATCTTCTGTGACTTTTCCCTCCTCTTCTCCCATGACTGATCTTTCACAATCTGTTTGAGAGATCACAGGATGTGTTTCAGTTATGAACTCAGTAGAGTCCCTAAAGCAGATGCTGTTTAGTATCAGTGTCATCCTACAAAATATACCTGCAGGTTTTGGACCAGCTCTGCTAGCCTGTAGGTGTTGTGCACTGCATTTTCCCCCTGTGACATCATTGCATTTCTTACATCCATGATGCAACCTCTGATCTCTTGCTCAGTTGCCTTCGGACACCAGCATCCAATAGCAGCCTTAGTTACCAAACTACTCACTTTTTGGGCAAAGGCTAAAGCAGAGGGTGTCTCGTCATCTAAAAGACCCACATGAGGAGGACAGTCAGTTTTGCATCAATAAGTCACCCACTTTTATTTGAAAGGATTAAGCTTTGATAAAGATGGTGTGTTTGGGAGCAGTGGATCTTACCTTGAGGGTGGATACAGTAGATAAGAACCGTCTTACTGTTTCCTGTTAAGGCGTCATTTAGGAGGAAAGGCAGGAGCTTGTCGGTTGTTGTGGCCTCATGTTGGATTTGGTCTACAACTTTCATCAGTGGGCTGACTCTGGAAAGTAATCAGCTGTTATGACTGAGTCCAACACACACTATGGATTACAAGATGCTGCTACCAGTCCAGTTATATGGTATTTTAATATTCCTATATGTTCAGAGTTTTGCTCTGTGGTCATCAGTACTGTATGTGACGAGACAACAGGCTGGAAAAATCATCTGTACATGCTAGAAGTTGAAGCTGTGTAAAATTCAATATATATAACTTAATATAAACACTTTGTAGTACTAATCTTTATTATATGCTGTTTTTGCGCGCATATACAAGAAATCAATACTTTACTGTCATATACTAACAGGAAATGATGAATAGCAGTCAAACAGCCACTTTAGGATGTTATTGCTAACCTCACAAAGTGGCAGCAAAATGTTTTTATTATTCAGTAGCTTAGTTATTTTTTGCTTTCTGAGGTGTTACTGGAGCTGTTGCTCCACTATTAACACTTAGTTTGAATGTTTTCTAGCTGTCAGTAGCTCTGCAATGAGTGTACCTCAACACACACTTAAAAATCAAGTTTTCATCAAGTGTGTATACTGACTATTTAGAATGTAATCTTTTGGCACTCCTCCAGTGTGAACAGACTACATACTTAAAAACCTGCTTAGAATAATTTTGTTGTATGGATTCTGGACACGGGGTGAGTTGAAAATTGTCGTATTCTATGTAGGATAACTGTGGACCATGTGTTCATTTTAATCTTACATCAAGCTGCCAGATTCATTGAAGTGGTTGGTACAATAGAAGAAAATGACTGAAATAGAGCCTTTTTGTGGCAGAAAACATTGCAATGATTATATTGTAGATGGCCCTGTCTATTCAAGTGTCACAGTAAGTCATGACTGTGTGACAGTGAGCCAGCATGCACAACACCACAGCCCATCCTTCCTTCCTTATTATATTGATGCTTATACATACCCTTGTAAGGTACGTTTTAGAAAATTGTATGAAAAGGTCAAAATAGTCTTTTCATAAGTCCTGAATGATTGTTTTGAATGTTAGTCATATAACCAGCTCACAGGACAGAGTTATACCAGAGACATAATAATGACTTCAGTACCAATCCGTTGTTCAGGTATTTGGCAATGAGCCTGATGGTTCCCACAGAAAGAACAGTTTTTAAACACGTAGCTGAACATTAGAAAATTATTTTTAGTGCCTCTGTCCCATGTAATGGATAGGTTGCTGTATAACTGACCCTCGGAGGTCAGTCCTGCCGACTCCTCCTGTCAGGCTGAACAGCTGCAGTCTGCTGCGGCAGACCTCGGACTCCACTTCCTCTGGGTGGTATTTTCTCTCAACAGTCACTAAGAACAGGGAACTACATCTGTGAGAAACACATGCCATGAACAAGTAACCACAATCCAACCACTCATGCAAGAGTACGACACTTAATTCCATTGTGTTTAACCATTCAAGGTTATTCAGTAAATGGATTACATAATAAGAGTTTATGTGACCTACCTACTGGAAATGGACCCTGCACTGGCCTTCAGTGTTTCTCTGCATGTTTCATAAAGAGTATATGCCTCCTGTGCTGAGTCCACACACACCTCACTTAAACCTCCTATAAGACTGAGACAAACAGGTGCACATGAAATTTAAGTGTTGCCAGCATAAAGCATTTCAATATGTATTTATTTTTACTGCATGAAATCACCTTCCAAGGACTGGGTGCATCACAAGTTTTAGAGTCTGTCTGCTGGAGCTCAGGAGATCCACAGCACTGCCATCTGGATGAAACTGACATCAAAAAACATCTAAAGTTATCCTTTATCATATTGTGCCCATTATGATTTGTGATTATGTTGTTAAATAGAAGGGCAGACCTGAAGGAATGACACAGAGATGAGCAACGTCTCTTTCACTTGTGATGACATGTGACTAAACAGATTTGTCAAAACCTGCAATCAGAGTCAAGATTAACAGTAAGAATATATAAAAATTGTCAGAATTGGTTGTAGCTTTGTTTTGGTCTCCACCTGTTTGATGATACTTTGGTCAATCAGAGTGCTCATCCTCTCAGTGGAGGCTCCACATATAAGCAGTGCTCCATTATAACCACTAGATATGGACTCAGTGAGAGGCTGCAGGAGCCCAGAGTGGAAATTCTGTGGATTAATATTCAGACTTTCAGCTTCTAGACATCACATCAGTAGATTGAGGCAGTAGAGAGGCTTTGTGGAGTAACTCAAATTAAAAAAAACACATTGGTATAAATCAGAGGTCACAAGGTCCTCTGTACCTGTATGCTGTCATCAGTCACAACTTGGTCAAATAAGAACGACTTTTTTTCCTGTTTGAGAAATACATACAGGATTTAGAGCCTGGAGAGCAAAAAAACAGTACAGTAAATGGCGACAATGACTTGCCATTTTTTTACCTCATCATTCCCTGATATGTAGGTCACAGTATGTCCATCTTCACCAGTAACTACACAGTTTTTACCCTCTGAGTGCACAAAAAGATACAGAACAGAAGTTTTCAAAGTGAGAGGCAGGCTTGACCAGGGGGATTCCAAACAGGGGAAGCTCAGTGAATGGAAAAAATATTACATTAGCTATTACATAAGTTATCAGTAAGGTCATGTAGAATAGCCTTACTATGTGTGATTTGGTTAAAGAGTCAGTTCAGAGATAGTCAATCTGGGGAATTTTACTGGTTTTTCCCATTTTCACAGACACTAATAATTGCCATAGGACAGACTTCTTCATGTATTTGGTGTAGTCTGAAGTTATATTAAACAGCAATGTTACATTATCTTGGCTCAATTGTTGAGTGTCTATGGGATCAAATATTATAATCATGATCCCATCCAGGCATCCAGGAACTGAGCAGAACTATGCAAGTAGACTGATAGGGTAAGCTTTGTCTGAGGAGGCCCACAGTCACAGACTTTGAAAACCTCTGACATTAGAAACACATCTCTCTAATGATACCATAGAAGATTTATAGATTTTACATTTTCCCTCTTGCTTTACCTGGAACTGTAGTAAGTACAACACCGACTCTCACTGTTTCACCTCCCTCAAACAGCTGCAGAAAGATGGAAATCAGTCAGAGATCACCACCTGCCAGTCTTCATTCACTTAAATTCTATTTTTTGTCATTTTTACAATGTAACGGTTGTTAAAATAATTGGTACTTACAGGTGCATTCATGTTCCCAGTGTCCATCCTGTGCTTATGTCTACCATAGCTGTTCGGTCACCTGGATTTCATTACACTGAGCTGAATTATTAATGAGACAGAATCTACTTTCACTGGTTTAAGTGATCAGATTACGGTTACCAGGATGGACAGAGAGGTCAAAACCAGTGGTGTGCACAGGCTTTTTGAAGGGCAGGGGCGAAAAGGAAAAAAGGGCACATACAGCACATTCTCGCCACTGAAGAGGGCACTTTAGCATGCATATTTGCCACCCAAGAGGGCAGTTGTATTTGTGCACACCACTGGTCAAAACTGAGGAATAACCATCCTAGGTCATTTTGAATCATGGAAAAGTCACAGAACTGGTTTATTCTTTATTAATTTTCCATTTTATTACAAACAATGATGTTTTGTTGTTTTTCTAATAGTGGACACAGAAGCAAAATACAGATGAGAAATCAACAGTGAAACAGTATATATTGAAACATAAGGTAATTGAAGGTAGAGTCTCAACTGCGACAGTGGTGGAGCAGGCAGGCGTGAATGGAACTGGGCTCAAGGTTGTGGTGAAGTGAGCAGGCAAGAAGAGACTGAACTGTGGGGCAGGAAGGCGGGCTGATGTAGACCTAAGGGACAGGAAGATGTGGATTAGATGAGCGTTCAGAATCAGTTGAAAACAAGTAGAGAAAGCACTGTATTTGTGAACTGGATTGGTCTGAATGTTACCTCATAGGTGAACTGATGAAGAGTGGAGTTTGGAGTCAGGGTAGATATACTGTTGATTCTTGACTAATGGATTAGTTGCAGGTGGGTGGATTGATTGAGAGACACAACCAGTGACAGACAAACAAGGAACAAACCAGATAGAAGAGGGAGAGAAAAATGGCCAGAAACAACCTTGGCATGTTTACGGCAAACATTAACGAAAAGAAATCAGTCGTGAGAATACACCAATAAACACCATCAAACAGAGAGGAGAGCTGTGGTGGGGTGTCCCATTGGGAGAATTTACACACATTTGAAGAGAAAAATGTGTTACAGGAGTCCCATTCTCTGTTACTGGAGTGGCACACACAAATTCTTTGGGCCAGTCCTCCACATAAACAGTGTATGAGTTCAGGAAGGTGACAGTCTCTTTCAGGTCACAGTCACACTGATAGGGGTTCCTACCCGCATGGAGGATATCCAGCTGCTCCAGTGAGCTCAAACTGTTCCCTGTCTCATGTATCAAGACGGTTAGCTGGTTATTATCCACCTTTAGCTCCTGAAGTTGGGCCAAGCTTGCCAGAGAGGGGATACGTTTGAGGCGGTTGTTAGACAAATCAAGCTTTTTTAGGGCCTGCAGTGTGTTATTGAATACTTCCAAATAATTATAGCTAAGATCCAGCTCTTCCAGAGATGTAGATAATAATGAGTTAACCTCAGTGATCCCTGAGTGAGATAGATTGAGCACCCTGATCGGCGCCACCTCCTGGAGGCAGTGTGGATAGTGGAAGATGGAGAAATTATTTCTGCTGACATCAAGTTCAGTGAGGGCAGGGGTGAGACTCAGGAGCGTGCAGAGAGGCTGGAGGGAGGTTACGTTGCTGCCACTCAGACGGAAAGATGTGAGGTACTTGAACGAAAGAGAGGAGCATTGTGATATGCTCTGCAGGCTGGTCCAAGAGAGGGGGTTCTCCGACAGATCCAGATGAGTCAGGTTCCCTAACATTCCAGCCCAGTAGCACTCAATCTCAGCCAAGCCAGAATCAACAAGACTAAGAGATTCCAGGGAGCCAAACAGCCAACGGTGGAGCACCTGGAAAGAGGGCTGGAGGAGTGAGGGCTCCACTGTTAACTTGTTCAGATGAAGGTCTTGAATTTTAGATCTGACACGTAAGGCTGGATATAGCAAAGGTTGGACATCTTCTATAGTGGATGAAATTAAGCTAATGCTCCTCAAGTTAGACAATGTCATAAATGGCAAAAGTTTATTCATAAATGGAAAGGAAATTGTGAGGTTGTTAAAGATTAATTTATTGATCTGGATGAATGTAAAACTAAATTCTTTATCGACGACTATTCCAGATTCATCCAGTTTACCATCTTTCAGTTCCACTTCCGAAGCTTGAAAACAAAGAAAACGTTGTGGGTTGCGGATCACATCTATGTTGCATTCACAATGAGTCCCATCCTTGTTTACGCTGCAAAGAGAAGGGGCCACTTCTGAAGTGACAGCGAGTCCCAAAAGCAAGAGCAGAACTACTCTCGTGGCAGGCAGGAGGACAGTCAGTGACATCTGAAAATATCAAGAAAAGAAAGAAAAAGTTATATATCACAGCTTTAGTGTGACTCTTGAAGAGCTTTTTGTAGCGTAAGGCTCTAAATAGAACAAGACATGATTTTGAGTGCCTGCTTGTATGAGTTTTCTGGTATTAGACTTTGTACATTGATGACTAAAACATACAAATGCAGAATCGGTGTTGTTTGAATGTTTTGAATGTTGAATGTTTTTGAGTGGAAAGCTGTTTTGTCTATTACTATTACTATTACTATTATATAGTATCCCCAGCCATAAGACCATGGAAATCACAGCATCCCCACCCTAATCAACCAACACTAATTAGCAAAATGCAGGAAATAAATACCCACAAAATGAGCCATAGAAAAATCTAAATTACTCTCTATTGTATTACAAAACTGTAATAAAAAAATAAAATAAAAAAAAGAGGTTAGAGATATGCAGAACAGCAACTAAAATGTTTCCTTTTCCAAAATGTTATATAATTATAAAATATCCAAAGCTACATCTAAACATGCATTTCTGTTCTGAAAGGGTAAACAACAATGGAGAGTATATCTTTAAGTCACTTACCCTTAATCAGTCAGTTGAGCTGTAGATGTTTGCGTGTTGCAGAGTGAGTGGCTAAGTGAGAAGTGGAGATCTATACTGTATTTATTCTCATCTGAATCACTGATTTTCTGATGTAGGTATTACCACTTCCTTCCTTTTTGTTGGTTTAAAGGGGCGTTAACAGAACTTCCTCTGACCACTACTAAACTTCCCAAATTGCAATTTTACCCATCAAATGTTGTATGTCATCAGTACTAGGCAGAGAAAGAGGAACCAAAACTTGGTTACTCATCAAATGACGCAGACAGCTATGCATCCCTAAGGACAGGGATGTGCACAGACATTTTGAGGGGCTGTTGCTCTAACCAAAAAAAAAGGCACTGCCCACCCTGATTTTAGGTTTCACCTGGTCATTTAACTAACCACTTAACAATTTTAAGTGCTTAACAATTTAAAATTTGTAAATTTGTAATAATTGTAATTTGTAATAGTTTTAAATTCTAAATATTAATGAAATAATAAAAACAGCATGTTGTTTGTGTAAGCTAGCATATTATTGCTCATACAGGTTCTTGTAACTAGGTTAAGCAACAATATGATTTTGCTTCTTGAGCTTAACACTACCACAGTCCTCACATGGTTGTTCATTTCACTACTTAACAACAGCAGAAGCTTGTTCCTTTGAAGAAACATTTTTTTAAAAAGTGAAAACCACAATATTCAATCTTCAAACATAAACTATTTGAAATCAGATGATTATGAGTTGATGTTATATTCATCATGTAAAGTAAAAATTCAAATGTAGATTTAGCAAATTTTAATAATTAGAAATTTAATATAAACCAAGTATTTGATTGTACTTATATGACCATAAATACATTGCCAGTCCAACAGTTCTTATCATTTCAATTCCAAACATCTGACTAAATCATCAGCTTTCATCCCTCAATGCAGATAATGCACTCAGACAGTGTAGCCAGTTGAATTTTCATGAACACTGACAATGGCTTCAATCAATGATTCCTGGTGAAGCCCAGGACCTAGACTTGAGTAGGGTATATGTAGTTTTGTATGTAAAAATATGTACTAGAACACAGAAATTACATAAAGGATTTCAAGAAACATCTTCTTCACCTGCTGGTCTGCTGGTCTGAATTGAGCTCTGTAAAGTTGCACTGCCCTGTGCTGCCTCCCTCAGCTCTTTCTCCCGCTGTTGGAGTCTCCTCTTTTGAGAGGGCATTGTAGCCTATAAGCACTTACAATTAACATTAAACACCTTAATTAAGCCACATTTGAACCAATTTGAACATTACAAATGATCATCTCATAATGGGGTGAATAAGAATATGAATAATAAGGCGACTATCAGCAGGGCTGCATTAATGAACGGGCTAACCTGGGTTACAGCCCCAGGGCCTCCACCATGGGGGGGCCTCTAAAGATTGAAAATAATTATGTAGGCTAATGAACACTCGAACGTAACTCACATGACGCTGCACTACAGTGACATCTGGTGGTAAAAGTGATGGGGATGGTGTGACACCGAGAGGCCCCCCCCCATATCTTTCATTTTGATACAATGTAACAAAATCACACCATATATATCCAACACGCAGTTTAGTAGACGGCACACAAAGCGACAGGCAAGACGACACATAGCCTAATAGTTAGCAACAATGAAGCGTTCACACCCAAGTGGCATTGTAATTTCACCACATTTACAGCAATATTTGTGACCTTACAAATATATTAAATAGTTAAATCTAAATATTAAATGTTACATCTAAATGTTAAATCAAAATAAAAATCTAAATGTTAAATCTAAATGTTCGGGGTGAAACTAAATATTTAGCTAAAATGCAAATTCACGCTGACGGTAACCGGAAGTACCGAAATAAAAGCGCAAGATGGTCAGACTGTGTTTATAGAATTAAAAAAAACGAATTCACATCAACTTATTGGGGAAATGAACACTTAAACATACATTAGCATGATAATAACTACGTAAAATAACAAAAATCATGTTTGGAGAAATTTCATTTGACGCAGGATTTATGACCTGTACTACAGGCAGCACTTTGGCCAGCACGATCCTGCCCCCGCACCCAGTGAACCACTCCACTTGTCTTGCGTCTCGCATGGCCCTTCCAATGTTTTCGGCTAAATTGCCGGACATACTGACATGATGGTGACGGATCAAAACCAAACTCTTCTGTCCATTAGGCCTTTAGCTGGCTGCGTTTCCATCAGCCATCTGAAGCGGAACAGAAAGTAAAAATGGGTTTCTGCTTTGCTGATCGGGCTCTTTAGGCCTACTTTAATTTGATGATGAACACAACCTTGATTCAATCTGGACCGAGTGCCAGCATGTGACTTTGCAACTTTTGCCGTTGCTTAATAATGATCTATCAACATGTATGAGAAAAAAGGGACGGACAGGCGGTTGTAATGTTTGTAGAGGAGAATAATGAGACATTAGAATTAAAATACTAAAGGACAATTCAATGTATAATCATGAAATCTAAGGTTTTTTGAACTGAAGATGTCTTGAATGTGGAGGTGAATTAACTGTTTACATGAGTGAAATCAGAAACAGATGCCAGTAAATACAGGAAAAAGCAGCATCACGGAATCTAATCATCTTAAAGTTTATTAAGGCTTTATTTAGCTGTAAAGTTAAACAATTATGTCATCTGAGACGACCATGATATTAGTTTATCATACACAACATTGCAAACAGTGTTGTTAGGAAAACTTTATTTCACCCTCATAGAAAAATGACCTCCTCCTACGTTCACAACCTTTAAAGGGCTGGTGCACCCAAACTACACACTAGCATTTTCTCATTAATTTCTCATAGTATCTAGTCATGTAGACAATTTTGGCTTTATATGGCCAGCAGGCTTTTGTTTGTACCACTTACAGCATTAAAAATACATTATATACAAACAGTGTTCCCATTGCAGTAATCCAGAGACCTCACTGTGGATAGTTTTCGTCTGAACTTCTCTCCATAAAGAGAAACAAACCGTATAAAATCGGTTCATAGTCAGGTCTGTGGATTATCAGAATAACAGGGGACACTTTCTGGAAAGAATTTTGTCTGTTTACATTTTTAAATGTGATTTTTTTTAATGCTATCTGCTCCGCAAAGAAACATCCACTCCCCTCCTTTGTGTTGGGTCAAATAAAAACAGAACTATCTCCATGATTAAATACTACTGGGATAATCAGCTTTTGTCACTTAAAGCATTCATCAGAAGCAAACAGCAATATTCACAAACAATATACTGTAGATTATATGAATATGCAGGTTAAATGAGAACACTCCAAAGTTACATCTGAGATGAAAAAGCAGTTTACTGTAACAGGCCACTATTGATTTGATGCAGCCAGTGAAAAGGTTTAAATCAAAGAGAGTACATTAAAGACTGATCAGCAGTTAGCTCTTTTACTGAATGAGAGTCAGCAGCTAGCTCAAAGTAATTATGCTTGTGACGATCACTTGACGATCACAGTTTGCTTCACTTGCTTGCTTGCATTCACTTATCTGGAAAACAAAGAAGAAACACAAGTGATTATGTGTAGCATGTTTAACAAAATGTTAAATCTTTTCAAAATGTTGTAATCTTTCAATCCGCTAAAATAGTTAATTTTATGCCCTCACCATCAACGCTGATGGTCTTCTGCATCACCCTGGGTGCAAACATCATGCGACGAGGATAGGTGCCTAAAATGAACACAAAAAAGAAGAAGAAGAAGAAGAGGTGATTCAGTTTTTTTCATCACTCATGACAGCCTTGCATGAAAAGCTTCAGATGCACGTTTGGATCAAAAGTTTTGGAATCAACTTCTACCTCTCTGACAGTCGGGGCGGCCGCGCATGGTGGTGCCCTCGATCATTGTGCCGTCCTTGTCGACACACCAGCAGAAGCCAGTGGCGTGCCAGCACTGCATGGGCATGTAGTTGCCCTGGGCGTCACACTGAGGCTTGTAGGCGCCGATCTTGCTGCCACCAGGTGCTGCCTCCGTCTGGCATTTGGTCATGATAGATAAAGCTGAGGGATGGAAATAATAAAAAGGATGATATTAAAGGCATGTTTGGTTTTAATTGCTGGTGACTGTAGTACAGAGTTGACAATAGTTGTTATTGGAGGTTAAGTGTAGAAATAAAAATTCCCCCGTTAAATCTCTGTTTGTAAAACTGGCTGAAGTTTCACCATGAGCAGAAGAGAGGAAAGTCAGAAGAGAGGAAATGTAATGTCTTACATTAATAGTGTCATGGTAAAATATTACAAACATAGCCCATAAACCTCCAGCTGGAAATGTAGGAAATCCTGTCATCACCAGCAGAGGGATCAGTGCATGAACTAAATGCTCAAATATAAAGGAGCAGATGTGAGAAAGTTGCAGTAACCTGGCTGAGCTGTGGGTGGTGCAGGCTTCTGCTGGGCCATCTGGAAGAGCAGCCAGTAGCGCATCCAGGTCTCAAAGCTCTGCAGGGTACAAAATGTTTAGAAACCATGACTAAGAAGATAATTAAAATGTATTCATTTCTATTTTCATCTTATTAGTCTCCATTTGAGCGTGTGAATAGGCTTCACCTTCCACTCGCTCTCATTCATCTGCTTCTCCACGCTCTGCAGGTTGGCCAGGAAGGTCTCGTTGATGTGTGGCAGCTCGGAGACCTGCGCAAAAAATGACCTAACTTAGCAATCAACAAACATCAGCGAAGTGAAGACAAACATATTACTGAGAGCAACATACCTGCAGGAGATCCTTCAGCTGTTTCTCCACACTAACAACAGCGATGTCCTGCAGTTTCTGGTGGGAGAGAACGGAGGGTATTAAAATAATATCTACTACTTTCGGATTCAAGCAGATGCTATTTATTATACACCATTAAAGGGAATATTTTAAGACATAAATGAGATGGTTGCTGCCACTTAGACATAGTGGCTCTCAGATTTTTCAAGGAAGGAGGTGTAAACGTACTGCCAGAGGAGTCTTCTTGGGATCCTCATTGGAAGTGAAGTCCATCAGCAGAGGGAGGCTGTTCATTGGCATGTGCATCCTCATCGGAGCAGCAGCTGGGAAAAAAGCAGAACTGATAATTAGCTTGGGGATTTCATCACTTTAAAAATCAATCTGATTAAAACTATGACAAGAGATAATCATTTAAAAAACTGGAAAAGAATATAATGGAACCTTGTGAGTAAATTAGAAGGATTTAGGTTTTTTTTGTAGTTTTACTGAAAATGATTTAAAAAGAAAAAGAATTCACGCTCCATCAATAAGCAGCAATACTTTCACTTCCCTGTTGTCTGTCTCTGTTCCTGAAAGCAAATTCACTTCCCTCTCTCCCTCCTCATTTTTACATCCTCCTCCTCCTCCTCAGATGAAGATTATTTCCCAATAATGACACACTCCCTTGTTTCATCATAAGGAATTTATTGCCCCTTTTTTACCCTGGGATGAGCGGGTCAGCTGTTTGCCCATTTTCTCTGAGTTCCTCTGCAGCGAGTGGATCTGCTGCTTCTGGTCAAACACCATGTAGGCGGTGAAGACCTGGCTGGCCAGCAGCAGACATGCCAAGGTTGTCAGGCCTGCCACCTTCAGGGCACGGCTGTTGGATCCTCTGAGAGAGTGAAAGAAATGTATGCGTCACTTGAAGAGCATAAAGCAGTGAGAGGGGGGTATATGGGGGAGAAGAATATCACAACACACAGCCAAGTTTAGAAAAATTAAGAGTGGGATTTTACAAAAAAATACAGAAGTAGTGCATGGTATTTAAGTAATTTGAAGGGGATTTCCTAGCTGTGTGTGTCAAAGCACTGGCCTTTTGTTTTGACACTCATGCCCGAGAGTCCAGAAAACAAAAAAGCCCCATATGTAAAACTAAAATCCTAGTAGTATCCATTTACAAAGAAATAAAATCCACACAAATTCTCCTTAATGTTACATAAAGTAACAAAAGCCTTGAGAGAAAAATATAAACAGTGAATACAATGTTTTTCTCTGCTGCTCAATATCAGCCAATAGAAAGTGATCATCACTAGTTACTAGGCAGATGTCTTCTCCAGGTGCTATAAGGAAGTACACATCCAGTCATTATTTAGAGCCAGTTTAAAACAATCAAACACGTATTCAGTTATTTTTTTTCTTTTAAAAAGGCACAAGACCTCAGTAACTGTACTTTCTCTTATTTGATAAACAATTTTGTTCAAATAAAAAGTGAAACTTCAACCCAGAGACTTTTTAGTATTTCCTTGTACTACATGTAAATCATATTTTCGGATGTCATCATTTTTATTAAGATATTAGTTCTAATTTGTCTTAAAAGGTCAATTTTAGAAAATCAGATTTCTGTATTACAGCACTATAGGAAGAGTTTTGAGGGGAGACAGCAATCTTCCTTTATTCCTCACATCGAACTCAAAAATATGTTTCATACACTGGAGATATTGTGGGCTTATAATAGACATACATCATATTAATTTAAAGCTTATATTATCTTTTCATATACTATAAATATTTTTCTTATTTTTCTTATATATTTTTTATTCTGTTGTTAACTATGAACCAATAGCAGTGACAGCATCACCAGTTACTAGGCAGAGCATATCAGCATAGGTTTTGGTGTAAAGGATGCAAGTTACAAAAGATGCTTAAAAAATGTATTAAAATCAATAAAATATCAAGTTATTTTACATATAGTTATAAAACAATACCTACACAAACTTGTTATGCTATACTGAGTAATTAACTGATCTGAAAAAAATCCTGATAAAAAACACATTTAAGGATAATATAAGCCCAACCAAAAACAATATTCTGTTACAAGACTTAAACTGACATTGCTGTATTAACTTATAAGTTTTAAATGTGATTAATTGCTCATTTTAATTCAGCTCTACGTAGAGGAACATGCACATTATTGGTAAATATTACATTTAGGAGCTACTACTAAGCAAACTAAACAACTGTTAGAATAAGTAAAAAAGTTCATTTATGATAGGATCCTCTCACCCTCTGAGTGTTGCAGGGGCAACAAGCACCTCTTCACTGCCTGCCAGGCTTCCTCTGGCCAGGGGAGCATCTTCTGGAGACTGAGCCATCTGTTTTGGAAGTTTCTCTGCGCTCTTCAAAGCAACAAACTGAACCAAGTCAGGGATGTCAAGAAGATTAAGTGGCTTGAAAATGAGGAAGAAAAACCAGACAGGTTCATAAGAAAGGTATGGGATGTGGAAAGTCCCTCTCATCAAAATGCTCTGGGAGGGCTCAGTGCAGCTGGGGCTGTCTGATTGGTCAGAATAAAACACCATCACTTGTTGATAGAGGCAGACCGTAGTGAAAGGAGTGCGAGTGTATTTATGATCAGGATTTCATCTTAATGTGTATGGTACTTTATTTGCAATTATTCATTTTATTGTTAACAGGGTGTTGCTGTTAAAGATCATACGTACTTATCTGACTTAACTATGAATAAAGTTGAAATTAAATAAATTCCAAGGTAACATTATCTAGTCAATACAATTATAAACTCAGGCTTTCTTGTGCTGAGATTTATCATAGTTTATTGTTCTTTTGGATCCTGATTTGTTATTACCTTGACAACAACTCTTCTTTTTGAATATTAATAATAATAATGGTTAATGTTCTTAATGCAGCAGTTCATTAATGGTCATTATTAATATTGGTAACTGTTTAGTACCTGGAACAAAGAAGTCTTCTATGGCAGATTTTTGGTGGATTCCCAACCAGGAAACAACCTGACCCAGATGTTAAATATGCATTTGGTTTAGGAGAAACAGCAGGGGAATAAATAAGGATAAATTCATTGTATTCTTAAATAGACCTTTGCTTCATGCAATCTTAAGAGATTCAGATTGTTTGGTTCACGTAGCTCATCACTAAGTGAAACCAAAAGATAACCTGATCTTGCTTTCGGCCAGATGACCGATACTGACATTGATTTAAATTTGTAGAAACATCATTTCTGCATGTCTGAGGATAAAAAGACTCTTCTTTGAAATATAGAGTACATATGATTGAATTCAAGTTTGTGCGTGACTGACAAAAGAGGAAAGAAAACATGTGACTACTGAAAAATACAGTGGTGTTTTATTTGCAAATTAAAAAGCACTGACAATATTAGTTACACTGTAAAAATTATTGACAACAATTACAAATCTTTATCATACAGTCCAGGAGATTAGTACCATCGTTGCTGTTATGTGTTATCACTTAATACTTTATATGGTGAGACTCAGTACCTCTGTACAATAGTTGGCAGTGAGAGGACATGAGAGGAAACAATCTTATCGACGCGCCTCTGTACAACGCGTTTAACCAAACTCCCTTCAGCGCTGACATCTCACACCATGGGAATGGGCTGATGGAGAGTGTAAACCCAAACACATTCAATAATTTAGGTCTACCAAGGGTTGCGTATTATGTACATTACAAAGTCAGGAAATAAAAGGACCACCATGTGCATTGTTATTACATCAGAACATTGTACAAAACTATTGCAATAAGAGCAGCTTCTTGTTATCTATGCTTGACATCTAGTCGCAGTGGTAACACCTCGACCCACCAACCAAATGTCTGTATGGTCTCACTGGGCATACTGTTGGTTCGCCTGGCAACTTTACACGTTTTTCCCAGAGACAGCTTTTTTTTATCCCCCGAACTCATTTACTAAATGAAATGAAACAAAACAAAATATAATACAAAATATACAGTTTTGACAAAAAAAACAAACAAAAAACAAACCCAATCTAAAAACTGAATTGAAATGCACAGTCTTGTTCTGTACACTATCTGAATCTCTCGGACCATATAGTCTTATTAACATACAGTAGCTAGCTTATGATCTTTTTCACAGATTGTAGTAGGATCCTTTTTATTAGTGTGCTTTCCAGTAACCTGTATGTCCAGATTCGATGTTCACTTGAGTGCCTTTAAATATTGTGCTTTCAACATCTATCCTTCTGTTCCTGCTTTAGCCAATTCACTTGGTCTGAACTGACTAAAAGAGGAAGCTGAGCTGAACACTTCAGCAAACCAGACTACTGTCCTGTACATCTGCCCTGTAGGAGGAAACTGAGCTAAAATGTTTAGTTTTGGTACATTCTACAATAATGCATTGCCAACAGCATTATAAAAAACGTTAAAACAAAATCTGTGTAAAGGAAAAAATAAAACATAAATCTTTAAAAATAAAAAACAAAACCCTCAAAAAAGTCCATGTGGTAATATTTTAAAGATTCTGTCCTGACACATCCTGTAAATGCGATAACTAGATTCTACCAAGGCCTATCAAATAAGGCTACAACATGCAGCCTGAGTCAAGACTCCAGATGTCCCATTTTCCTCACATACAAACTTCACTTATCACAGGCATTTGCAACAAATGTCTCTCTGTCAGTCAGTCTGTTACCTATTACAGTCAATGTTACGTTGCCTGTTTTTAATGTGCTCCAAACACCACAACTCATAGCTGTGTGATCAATTCTTCCACCTGTTTTCCAGAGTTGAATCTGTGGCAGCCTTCAGGCTTTTTCCTTCCTTTGATTTTCAAGATGAAGTTCATGTGGCAAAGAGAAGGTTTGCTTAAGGAGAGCAGGGATGTGATTATTAAACACTGACGGTCCCTGCTGTACGTCACTGAGCCTTCCCTTCTTCTTCAGGACACAGTGGAGGCCATCGTTAAGGCTCCCATGTTCCTG
Source organism: Scomber japonicus (assembly GCF_027409825.1). Lineage (NCBI taxonomy): Eukaryota > Metazoa > Chordata > Actinopteri > Scombriformes > Scombridae > Scomber > Scomber japonicus. The sequence goes on along the minus strand of NC_070585.1, from coordinate 15,352,330 downwards.
TTTAGTCCTGCAAGGAGGACATCTCGAAGCTCAGGGGAGAGAGGGGAGCGCTATTAGCTGCTGTTGGCAGCTGTGCTAACTAGTTAGCACTGATGCTCTCCTCTTGCTTACCATCCAGAAGATCACAGTAAGTTTTGAGATGCAGCTGGGCATCGCATCCTATCCTCAAATCCAAATATATTTTTGTCACTTTCAAAAACCATTTGGGATCTTCAACATTGGACACTCGGCCAGTGTCTCCCCCCTCTCCCCCTGCAGGGTCGAGCAGTGGTTCAGGATGTGGAGCTGTGGTCTCTTCTGGTAGTGTTGCTACCTGGTGTGGACCAGCTCTTCTCTTAGCCAGCTGGGCAATGGCTGACCCATTCGGTAGAGCAGCTTGGACAGCTCAATGTTGTGATCCCTATAGTACTCCCTGAGGAACCCCTGGGACTGAAGCAGAGATAAAAAGGTGTGATGAAACCTCATCAAAATCAAATACTGTAAAATAAACAACCTATAATGAATGGTAGAATGTACATTCTCATACCTCAGGGTCCATATCAGGGTACCTGCGTCCTTTACTCTTTCCCAAACATTTTGTCTTTCCTCCCTCCAGCAGCTGACACCAGAAGCCTTTCTTAGGGTCAAACCTGCACATAATAGATACATAAAAAGATATATTGTGAACCAGCAGAATACTCAATTAATAATTCAAATTTAAAGTCACCAATTAAACATTCCTAGAGTCAACTTTAGATAATATTTTAGAGGATAATTTGGGTTATTTTGATAATCAAGAGTTGAAACTGATTCCAACAAGTTTACCCTGAAGTAACTTTGTTAAAACCGGTTTGGTCACATTAACATCTAGTGAGCAGTGACTGGTTGTTGCCAGCTCCAATGAACCAACTATGTAACCCACACAGTCTAAAGCTGTAAATCAATCCCTACATTCATGTGTAAAATTAGCAGAAAGAAGCGATTAGACTGTGAGTGATTTCACATGAAGGTGGAAACTCACGCTAGAATCTTGTGGTAGTTGATGATGTTGGCCAGGCTTAAAAACTTCTGGATTTTATCCATGACTGAGGCAGGCTCAGTCTTTAGCATCTGTCCGTCCAGGACTAACAGCTGGGTCAGACACACAAACAGTAGCAAACATCAGAAGAATAACAATGACATTCCTCACATTAAAAATCATGATGAGTTATTATCTTTATTACAACTTAATTTTTTATATCTCTGGTACAAGAAAGACATATTTACTTTTTGCTGCTACAGCAGCTTAAAAGTAGTCAGTAAATCTTGCATGTGCAGATGACAGATTTGACCAGTGTCGGGTGACAGTTGCTTGTTATTCACCTCTGTGTGTGTCCCTCATAGGCAGTTACCATTTTCTTATGGTCATATGGATTTAAAGCATCACCAGTAATGGCACACAGAGGAGTAAAACAAGCATCCCTTACCTTCTTAGGAACAAAATGCCTGCCAGCCACCCATAAAAATTGATTTATAAAGTGGGGGAAAGTTCTCAGATCCTGACATGAGCTAAATCAGAACATTAGCTACACACTGCCCACTAGTATGTGTATGAATACACATGGTACCTGGCTGGAGTGGTAGTAGTTGAGCCAGCGCTCCAGGTGAATGGCGTACCAGCCTGGCACCAGACAGCGATTCTGGAGAACCCGTAGTTTGACTGGTGCCTCGTGGCCTGCGGTGATGACATCATGGAAGGAGTATTTCAACGCCACCGGGTCATCATGGGCTCTTTGGTGCTGTTGGAAGACAGAGAAGAAGACAGTCATTTAAGGACATTTACTGTATCATAGCTGTAATCCAGAGCATCCAGTCACTGTCTACCTACGCTCAAGAGAAGGCTACAATGAATTCTTTATTACCACAGAACAGTGGTGTTTAATCTTACACTGAATTATTTATGTAGTGTCGTGTTGCCTATGACAGACCTGGTACCAAGAGTAAGCTCTGTCAGCTGGGTTGATGAGGATGGTGATGATTTTTGCTTTGGGCAGGAGAGCCGCAGCCCTCTGAGCAGCCACCTCAGAGTCGAAGTAGTTGGCACTCTTCTCAAAGTAGTAGTCTGAACTGGTGTTGGAGGGCAGAGGGAAGTACTCCATATACCTGGCACACAACAAACACAAAAATACAAAGTGTTACCGGCAGCCATAGTTGACTGGGTCCAATTTGCTCTCTGTGGATAAGGATCATTTCTCTGCATGCTGTGTGGGTGATCGCCCATGTGCAATAGCTTGGCACACCTAATACAATAAATGAATAAATAAATAAATAAAACATTTAGCAACACCACTCAGTGTTAATATTTGGACAGCCCACTCACATACAGACCCAGCCTGCCAAGTAAATTTTGTGTTGGATTCTTTTCAGGTGCTGTGATGTGTGAAGCGGTTGGTTCTCATTGATGCAGTTTTCAAATCAATTAAACCTACAGGAAACTCAAAACTTTGTGAATGTGCACTGAAATGTCAATTGTGTTGGTGGTCTCGCTCCTAGAAATGCCATCACTTACTGGATGTGCTCTTGTGAGTAGGCCCCCAATGTAATTTGCATTTTTAATATGGCCTTCATGATTTCATTTGCATAGAACAGAAAAACCCCTGTCTGCATTTCCCTGAAATAATATTTCTTTTGAACCAACTTTGAGGTTTTCTGTAGCTTTACACGGTGTGCACAGTACATAACATATACTGAAGATGTGGGATTAACAAGATTTTAGATGTTTCCTGCACAATAAAGTGTCAAATGGCTGAATTTATGTTCATTAGGACTACATTGGCCATAATTCATGTACAGTGCATCTGTCTTCCATAAGTGACAATATAATAACTAATAATAACTAAATTATATGTTTTAAACATTACTGATAAATTGTCAGCTGCAATATCAATCTATCTTATATACAAGCCAGAAAGATGTTTATGCATAATGAGAAAGTGATGAGAGTCAAAGGGAAAGACTGCACAGACAAACATGAAGCAAAATGAAACTCATTAATTACATGATGGGGGCGTTTCTGAATATATGATGTAATACGTTGCTTGCTGCTGCCATATGAGGGTTCTTACCAGTCGATGCCTCTGTGGTAGTTGTGCCCATTGAAGAACTGGATCTCCTCAAAGGTCTCCTTACTGGGGTAGTTACTGGTCAGATCAGGGTGCATGCCAAGAAACAGGTAGAGTGCTGTTGTGCCTGAGAGGAGAGAAAGAGTGAGTGGATTAGGCAGGAGGGAGAAAATGAAGAAATAGAAAAGAAGATTACCATGTACCTGGCAATGCAACTACAAAAGCAACAGTAAGGTCTGAAAATAAATCACAGTCTAACAATATCATCAGTGACTTACTGAGAACAAATCAAAACCTCATTTGAACCACAGAGAGCACGACAAATGACATCGCCTTTGAATGGAGTTGACACGTCAGATTTAGTTTCCAACTATGTCCTGTAGGGGGTGTTGAAGCACCGTGTCTCACCTGTCTTCTGAGGCCCGATGACGAGCAGTTTGGGGAAGCGGTCACATGTTTTCTCTTTGGACCAGATGTCCTTGTGCCTTTTGTCCTCACAAGGATCCTGGAGCCGCAAAAAAAAAAAAAGATAAGATAAACAAGGCTTTGTTTTAAGTCTGGTTCTGACAAATTGCTAACAAACATGTAATGTTACAACAAACACTAATATATTTAAAAAGAGCAAGAGAATCAAGGTTGATATTTAACTCAAATGTTCTCCAGGTACAAAGGTGAAAAAAATATTAGGAAATGTAATGACATCCATCAGTTAAAGTGTGTTGCTCATTACCAAGTCATACAAACAGGGTCCACAAATATATTGCTACAGGTATAAGCTAAAGCACCTTATTTTAAAAAGGAATAGTACATAAAACAACAGTATTATATGATTTGCACCTTTACAGTGTCCTTACAGAATTATGGTATACAAGTAATGGGTGCAAAATTTAGCATATCTGTCAGACAAACAAAAAAAAAAAAAAGTTAAATATGCAAATTAAAGTTATCTTCATCAACATCATCTTGTTTCTCACCTGCCAGAGTGGATCTCTCTCAGAAGGGAACAGGCTGAAATATTTCTGGGCCAGCTGCACAGGCGGCAGAGTCTGCATCTTCAGGTTGGTCCACGTCTGGACGAACATCACCAGACTTTTAAAGGTGTACAGGCCGAGGCGATCGTTCCCGTAGTTGGACAAATGGGTCATGAAGATACTTATCTGTGAACAGAAAGGAGGAGAGCGTAAGAGCGCTAAATTATTATTCAATATGGTGGAGATGAGTTGGGGGTTGGCTGCGATTTACATTTTTTAAAAACCAGTTCATCGGTTAGGTTGGACAATGTCACTGATGACTAGCTACTAAAAATATGTGGGTGGATGCTTCCCTTTCAGGCCAAAAAAGATTGACATTAGGAAAAGGGGGATAAAAAGAAAAAACCAAATGATGAGGAATTTGCTTAAATAATGCGTGTTATATCCATAGTTTGGTTTTGATTGGTTAGACATGAAGAAAGATGCAGTCATCTGCAGAGTGTATTGGGTGATAGCTATTTGAAGGGACATTTTTATCATCTCAAGAGAAAACATGGTGACGAATATGAAAAAAATGCTTTCTGGTTCTGATAAAAGGGGCTTTCACAGCAGTGTACAAAGAGAAACCCCAATGCAGACATTACTGCATGAGTCACAGAGTAGTCTTTGTCCCACCCCTGCTTTAAAATTTCAATTTACACCACCACTTAAATGGGTTTCCAAGTGTGCAAAACAAATGCTGTGCTGTATTGACTCACAGGGTTCAGTAGAACAGTGAGGAAGAGTTCTCCTCCATTGATGAGCTTGTCCAGTTCATTAGGACTGCCCGGGTAGTCTTTGTAGAAGATGGTGTGTGTGAAGAGACCACACGTCTGCCTGGGCAGCACCTGTGATATAAACAAACACAAAGTCATCAAACTGAAAGTGGGAAATAAAAAAAATCACACACAAACACACAGAATTACAAACAAATGCACTCCCACTCCCACTCCCCCACACACACACACACACACACACACATACACACATACACACACACATACTCATGCACACACACACACACCTGTCAGTACTCCAGGCGGTTACCCCACACATTGTTTGCTTTCAATAAAATTCATATTATGCAGCTCATCTAGCCAAAGCAAACCTCTTATTCACTCTGAGTCTATATGGAAATTCATGGAAATGCGTATACAGTTTGGAGTGTCTGGGGAACTGAATATCAATCATCAGTAAGCAGTGGAGACTGTCCATTCAGACTGCTCTATCTCAAGGACGGGAATAGAGCACTGAGACCACACAGGCTGTCTGAATGCCAACACTACAAAGGAACCAGACTGAGACTGTACTGTTTCCTATCAGCACTGAAGGTCAACCTGGCAAAGAAACAGATAAGATGTTTTTTTCTCTATTTTGAACCTCTTGAATGTAATCTATTCAACTTTAATTTTCCTCTCACTGTATTGTTCAGTTGCACTAGCTAGCGCTGTGAAGCAGAATAAAGCGCAACATTTTTTGGGGTGTTGACATTTTAGTGATTGGTTGTGTGCAGACACTTGTAATGCTGTTGCCAGAGATGTCAGTCTTCGTTAAGGTGCTGAGGCCTGCAAGGCAGCTCTACTCAGACAGGTGTCTCATGCTAGACTGCTTCACTTGACTACATTATCATCTCACACTCCGTAGAGGAAAACAACAGTCCAGCAAGACTAATGAGATGATTGTCTTTCTTAGGACTTGTGTAGCCTGGGTGAAATATCGTAAATGAAAATTAGAGTCTGCTCAGAGTCTTTGGGGGCAATCTCTAAAAAGCAGAGGCAGAAAAGGAAAGGAGGATGATTGGCAAAAGCAGGACGGAGAGTAACCGCTGGCCATCAGAGAAGAGAATGAATGAATGAAGAACAGCATATGTAAATTATAGAGAAGAACCCTGAAAGGGATTATTGGCTTTAAAGGTAATGGATGTTGAGAAGCCAAGTGGAGGGAAAGCAGGGGGCCAGAGGTAACAAGATAATGAGGCCTTATGGATGCTTGGGTGTAAGTGCTCTTACGCTAATGCCGCTGTGGATGAAACCTCGCCGGAAGCGGGCAGGCTTCAGGTGCGGGTACTCCTCTGTGCTGGTCACCTTGATGCCCCACACTTTCTTCCAGGCGTCATACAGCTGTATGTGGACAGGGTAGACACCTGAGTGGTGGGGTGCCACCGCATAGCCCATGTTAGTGGGGATCCCATGCTCCTGAACAGTGGGGGAAACAGGAGAGAGCGTTAGGAGAAAAGACTGGAAAATTTTAATGGTGCAGTCCATTAATACCCTACATGTGAAAAAAACATCACACTTTTCCTCTGTCTGCTGGTTTGAAGACATAAAATTAGATGGATAACTAAAAACTCCTTCTAAATTTAACTTAGCAAAACCTCAGGAAGAGTGACAGAGGGATCCCTCTTCTAGGACTGACATGTCAAAGATCTGATCCGACCTTTGGCCCCCTGCGACTCACCATGGCAAATTTCTTGTTGAGCAACATCTGCTCAGCCAGCACGGACTGATTGTGGAATAGATGGGGCTGCATGTGGCTCCACATGTGAGGGAACCACCAGAACTCCTTCACATAGGAAAGCAGCAGGTCATCTCCCAGGTCCTCCTCATCAGATCCTGGACACGAGACAGAGGAAGAAGGGATGGAGGAGGGGGGGGGGGGGCAAAAAGCAGGTGATGAAGGAAGGAGTTGGGAGGAGGGAAAGAAAAAAAAAGCATGATAGTTTGAGAGGAAATAGAATAGAGGAGATAAAAATGGGAACAGTGACAAAGGCGAGGGGAAGGTAAAACAAGGTCAGTGATGAGAAAAGGAGGAAATGAAAGTCAGAGGAGGAAAGTTAAAAAATATTAGAGTGAGACATGAGGGAGAAAAGCAGGAGAAGAAATAAGATTAGGGCATGAAGTACAATAAGAGGAGTAGAGAGATTAAAATAATATGAACCTAAACTTTACAATCTTTACAAGTGTCATCTATTTCAGATTAGTGCCTGCTCTTATCCCTGCTTGACTTAAAAGAGGCAAAGGTTCTCGTTACGGGCCGTTTCTTACCAGCATGAAAGAATTTCCCTGAGAAGCCCAGATTGAAGGTAAAGTTGGGCACATGGGTTCGCAGCTCCCTCTGTGTCTCCAGCAGGGCCTGAAACAGTAGGAGGAAGGGAGAGGTAGTCAATTGAAGATGTGCTCGTACTAGTGCACGAGTGCATTAATGAGGATGCATGAACACCCAGGCGCACACGTGCCCACATGCATATTTCATTCTGCAAGGTTCTTTCGGTAAACATCCAACATCCACTCCCAGTTGCCTCACTCCTCTCCTTCATTCTGTTTGATATTTTGCTCTCCTCTGATTCGGGTGTTTGTTTCATTTGATCTCCACGCTGGATGAGACTCCCAGCACACACCCTCTCTCACTCGCTCAGATTTCTCCATCTTGTCAGTGTGATTCGTTCCTAAAAGCTAGCTATTGCGCTGCTAGTGAGGAGGCCTTGATGCTTCTTCCATAACTTCTTCTATACCCTATGCCTCCACATGTGAAGGGGGGTCTGTTCAACTCTGAAGAGATGCAAGCAAAGGAGCTTTTCAACATTCTTTGTATATCTCTGGGCCCCTGAAATATTCATTGCTGTGGAGCTTCTGTGACAGTGTGAGCACTGGGACCTGTCAGCTTTGAGTGGCCTATTGGGACGAATGCATTCAAAAGGAGAAGTGGAGGGAGAAGAAGGGCTTTCTGTGTGACTGGCAGAGGATAGCACATGCTATATGTGAGGCAATACCTATATCTCAGCAAAGGGACAGTTGAGAACTACTGGTTGATGAATACATAATTGTGTTCAGTTTATATTTGGATAAAGTTCTTCCACTCTGAAACATGCAAAGACTCACCTTTACATCAGGCACCTTCATGCGGGTGCCCTCCTTGCCCACAAAGATGTCATCTATATCCACCAGGATGTAGCGCTCCAGGGACAACGAGAGCCTCTTCCCCGTCAGAAAGGCCACAGCATCCACAAACACCAGTTTGTGCAGCCAGAAGACCAGATTATTCCCGAACAGGACCCTCTGAATACCATCATGGAGCCCCAAGTCCTGCACCACTGATGGGAGCAGAGCAGCATTCTGCCCCATCGATGCAATGCTCTCAGCTGATTGGGTCTTGGCTAGCAACACAGGCTCATATGTAGAGTGGTTGGACTGGAAAACAGTCCAGTCATCCCCAGGCAGAGGACCTGGCAGGGGCTGCCCAGATCGAGTGATAAAGAGCAAGGGGGACTTGGGGTTGACCGTGCAGTCCTTCAGACCCAAGTTCGAGTGGAGGAAAAGGGGGAAGCCTTTCAGCTGCGCACTGAGCAGACTGTTTTCATTGGCCTAATCAACACAGAGACAGGGAGAGAAATCACACAGATTCATCATAAACCGTGGTGATGAAGACAGAAATGTATTGCATATAATTCCCCAATTTCTCCAATCATGTGTGAAATAAGGAATGTCAGGCCTACTCAAATGTGAAGGCATGAGGCAGCTTCTACCTGCTATGCTCAATCATGAAATACTCTGAGATTGCAGTCAAAATGAATAACCTCCCGCTGTGTCCTCCAACATTCAAAGGGCTGAGGGCTTTGTGATTATTCATTGAAATTTCTCCTTCCAAATTTGTCATTCTCTGATTCTCTCACATCTCTGCAGTCGTGGATACAGAAGTCCTTTCACTTGCACTTTTACTGAAGTCTTACTTAAAATGTCACCAGTGTCTGTGTGCATTAGACACAGCATCAGAAAGCTAACTATGACATGCACTGTGAGATGTCCACATGATGCCTGCTGATTGCTTGTTCACTGTTACCTGTAGAGCTGAAACAATTATTTTATGGCTGCAACTAATAGTTATTTTAATTATCAATATCTTTACTGTTCTCTTGATTAATTGTTTGGTCTACTAAATGCCTGTCCGTCACAGTCTGTCCAACAGCCCAACGTGATGTAATCAAATTGCCTGTTTTATTCAACTTATTGTCTGATATCCAAACATATTGAATAAACTATCACACAAGACCCCAAAATGAGCAGTAATTTCTCACAAGCAACATACATTTTGGCCATTTACTACTTGTAAAATTATTATTCAGACTAATCAACTAATCATTACAGCTCTAAATTATCTGATCAATCAATCAGTTGATCGACCAAAAAAGATCATGTAAACTGAGTATCTTTAGGTTTTTTTTCCCAACCAAAAGTCCAAAACCTCAACATGTAATTTGGGGATTCAGAAAATTGTAATGGGTATTCTCACTATTGACACCTTTCAGGGGAAAAAAAGAATGCTGAGAAAATAAGTTAGCTGCAACCCTGCAAACTAGTCTGGATTCTGCAACACACAGCAATAGATGAGAGTTAAAAAGAAATAAGACAACAATGTCAGTTGCTACGTATTGTTTAAGCATAAATGCATAATAAATATGATCCATTACCACTTTGTCATTGAAATTGAAAGCAAACTACACATTACAAACTATGAAATACTTCTAATTGACTTTAAATATATCTTTGACACAGTTACTACAATTTCTTCTCATGGGTTCTTCTGTTGGCTCTGGTTTTGGCTCTGGCTTTGGTTCAGATAGCAGAGCACTGACGTGTGTCCAGGTCATTGGGATGCACACCCTCACTCTTCTTCCTACTCTCCCAGTAGATGGTAAATCCCACCAGGCTTTCCTTACCTTCTCCTACAATGCCTAACATTCACTGCCCTACCATCCATGCCTCCACCTCTCTTTCTATATTCTTTCCATGGCTCAGAGATGGTGATTAAAACCATAAGACCTGAAAACTGGCCTTGGGCAAACAGGCTCAGTGAGGGATTACTGAGAAAGAGAAAGAAAGAGAGAGCGGTAGAAAGAGGTAGAAAGGACGAGGACTGAAAAGCTAGAGAAACTAAAACAAAGAGAGTGAAAGAGAAACAAGAATGAAAGAGGCCAGGTTGCAGAATAAATAAAAGCAAAATAAGAGATAGAACATAAAAGAAACAGTGCAGTGTGATATTGAACCAGGCAGGTCTTTCCAACCCTGTGAATCCTGTCTCCTTAGAGACGATACAGCCAGATGGACAGGGCAGAAGGTGTGAGTGAGAGGAGGGAGAGGAGAGGAGGGAGTGTGGTGTTGTCCTAACCTTGAAGAAGCCAATGATGCCCACTCCATATTCCACACAGTATTTGTCCAGCAGCTCTCGGTTCCAGGCGTCCAAGTTAACATACTTGAGAATGTTCTCATAAATCACCAGTGTGAAACGCCCTCTCTCTTTGTCTGTCAATGTGGGCATGTCCCCTTTACCGGGAGAGATCTCAGTCCGGTAGCGGAACCGGCCAGACTCCAATATGGCCACAATCTCCTGACCCAGTTGAGAATACTGGCTTTCCACAAACACCAGAACCACAGGATCTGTCCTGGCCCCTCCAGGATCCACCCCGGGGCCACCCGAGACGCTTCGCAAGGGCAGAAGCCGGGATGGAGTGACCCTCGGGTCATCGGAGTCGGCGGATGCTCCCTCTGCCCCGGACACACCCCCTCCCGAGGGCTCCAGGTCCCGCTTGACGCCATACAGGAAGTAGGCGGAGATGAAGACACTGACGGTGCAGAAGATGAAGAGGAGGAGGAGTGAGGTCTGCAGGGGGAGGAGACGGACCAGCCGACGGAGGCGAGTCATGCATCCCAGCATCGTCTCGTGCCACACCACTCCGCCCCACAGGCCCAGCAACACGCCTTTGGAGACAGTCTCTCTCTCTCGGTGTGGGTAGAAAACGGTGAGCAGGGATTATTCACAACAAAGTCAGTCTTGCTATGGAGGTAAATACAAACGGCATTAAGGTAGCAGCTGAAGCAGCTACTGGAGAAAGAAATGAGACGGTCTCACGTTGGCTCTCCCTCATATTGCAGCACTGCTTATGTCACCATGGCAGAGAAATAGAGGGCCTTGGACCGCTGGTACACACTTGTGCCTCAAAGGGAGGGCTAGCAGGTCGGATCACTGGTGGAGAAAGATGATGGAAGACTCCATCACCTGTCCATCATGTGAACCTGCCAACCATGTCCTGGCTTGATTTCGCACCGTCCTTTTGATTGGAGAATGATCTCTTGAGGAAAGGAAGGTCACACAGGTCATCTCAGCAGCACCATTCCCTCAGGATAGAATCTCCTGACCTAGAAAAACAGCAACAAAGAAGAAAATAATGTTAAAATCTGAAAGCATTGCATGGGCTCCTATAGAACAAAGGACATATTGCACGCTTTGGTTGTGTGGGTTTTGCGGTGTGTGGGAGATGTGTGTGTGTGTGTGTGTGTGTGTGTGTACTGCCAGTGCCAGCACTCTAAAAGTTCATTGCGAAGTAGTCCTTGCATTCACCTACACAAAGTGAGAGCTGCCAATTCCTCCCTAGACACACACCTAACCCCTTAGAGCGCAAACATTAACACACACACACACACACACACACACACACACACAAAAAGTCATTTGCTCATGCAGCCTCCACACAATCAATAGGCTGAATGTGAGTGACAACAAAGCCTCGAGGCGAGCCAATTCCCTGATTCAGTCCAGTACAACTGTGTGACTGCATACAAGTGAAGCCATCACCCGCGGGGACACTCGCCTTCTATTTTCCTCAAATCCCCGAGACCAAAAATGGAGTGCAGGAGAGGGGAGGAAAAAAAACAAGCTGATAGAAGGGAAGCGATCCAAGAACAGAGGAGTGGATGACAGTGACAGACAGAGCTGGCAACAATAGGATCTTTTACTCCAGGAAAGAACCCCTTATCACACTCAATATACACCTCCCATACCCTCTGCAGACCTATCGTAATATACCAGCCCTTTAGTCAATCTCCATCAAGCCAAGTGTGAAAAGTACAAGATGCAGCATGGGAACTGGTGTCAGCTAGTCCCTTATGAAAACATAATTTCTCCATTTAGAGGCATGGTGGAGAAATGAGACAGAGCATCATTACCTTTGCATGGAAATGCTCCGTCCATTAAGCTGGAGAGCTATTGAGACACACACACACACACACACACACACACACACACACACACACACACACACACACACACACACACACACACACACTAGAGTCACAGCCCTCTCAACCCAAAGACATTAAACAGAGGCCACCAAACCCATCAAGACTCATCACACACAAATCAGACATAAAATGGATTTGATAATGCCATCAAAGGGTTTATCAGTAACACTATAAACCAAGCTTTAATTAAATGTGAGTAACATTAAAAATACAAGAGAGGCCATACGGTGCTGCTCAGCACAGTGGATCACATGGGCAACAATCATCCAGCTGACTTTAGTGCAATCAATAAATTATTGATTTTTCACAGCCTGATAAGACAGAAACTTCAGATCATTCAATATATCATTAAAAACACAATTCCATATGGATAACCATTTTATCATCAGTTATCTTTAATGTACACACAGTATTAAATGGGGAAAACTAAATGTCCCCTTTAATGTTATCAAGGTCAACTTTCTGGCAAGTAGCTCTGCCCCTTCTTGCCTTCCAGCTAAGCTTAACGGGATGCCTAAATCTCACTGCAAGTACAGCGGAAGAAAAAATATCACACTTCTTTCTCTCTGAGTCATGTCCAAGTTTCCTCTTCACAGGGAGGCTGATTCTAATGTAAAGAGAGGCCGTGAAAAAACAGTGGGCGTTGAGAGAATGTATCGCAGCCGAGCAGACAAAAAAAACCCCAATAGCCCTGGTCGCTTGAAGTCCCCTTTCTGTACCTTGTTTGTTCATTTCTGAAGGAGCCACAGTTCATGCCATTGCATATCAAAGTATGATTAGCCACAGGAAGTGATGGCTGCTGAAAACAATGAAGCAGAAGAGAAGATAAGGGACACAACTTTTAACACGACACTGGGTCCTAACAGTTTTCAGGCTTCTGTGGTGAGGCGTTTTTGCTGCCCCTTTAAGAAACCTCTCGCCTTATCATGAGGTTTCTCATCAACAAGTTCTGGTGATAAAGGCTGGATGATGAGTCAGTTATCAGTAATTGACTTTTAGCAGAATCTAGGGCTGCAACTAATGATTATGTTCACCATGGATAAATCTGTTGATTGCCTTTTTGATTTAACAATTAGTTTTTGGCGTGAGCCTAAGATGACTCCTTCGAACTGTTTGTTTTGTTTGATCAAGAATCCAAAACAGAGACAAATTACTTTGACAATGATATGAAAATAGTTATGAGCAGCAAATCCTCACATTTGAGAATCTGGGACCAGATAATGTTTTGTAGTTTTTCCTTGATAAGGGACTTGATTATCAGAATTGATTTTTTTGTTGATCTGCTAATTTATGAACTGTTTCAGCAGTAACAGAGAAATATTGTGCTGATATGATCATAACATAATTTCCAAATTCCTGTTGCTAAAATTAAGATTTATAAGGCTAATTCAATTTTTTTTTCAAGATTTAGATGCAAAGTGATATAAATTATCTTTGCTAATGGTGCAATACTAACATCACCCTGCCACAACTTCTAAGAAAGAGGCTATCTCAAATTCATTCTCTGTTAATGTTTAATCAGAATGAAGACGTGTTATCTTTGGACAACCCTTTCAGGGAACAATAAGTTCCTCCCCGACTCTAATGACACCGTTGACATGCAATGGTAGCAGATTAAATGGTAACAGATTAAATGGTAACACAACAGAAACAGAGCCCTCTCTTCTTGCCCAATTCTCAGCAGCAATGACCGCCTCCTAATGTTGACCTACAGACTGTGATACAGAGACCTACCACTGAAGGGAGGGAGGGGGAGGGAGAGGGAGAGGGAGAGGGAGAGAGAGAGAGAGAGAGAGAGAGAGAGAGAGAGAGAGAGAGAGAGAGAGAGAGAGAGAGAGAGAGAGAGAGAGAGAGAGAGAGAGAGAGAGAGAGAGAGAGAGAGAGAGAGTGTATGATGATGAATATGGGGGATATGGACTGAAGGCTTTGAGTGTGAAGTTACAACGGTGAGATCAGGCAAACTAAATAGAGAGTACAATACATTAGACTATAATGAGGGTGAGGATATGACTAATGGATCTCAAATGCCTGCACACCCATCTCACCTAATGTGTCTTCTACCCTTTGTGCCATGTACACCTTCATAGAAGCCAACATCTAACCGCGAATATCTCTATACTCCAAAATAACAGATGCAAAAATGCAGAAGAGGAAGAAAAGAGAACATGAATATTTCATGTTTAGAGGCTGATGAGAGGTATAGCCAGCAGACATATCTGTAAGGTAAAGAGCAGCCAAAAAGTGCGCAGAGACCCGGGTGTTTCAGTCTGCCAGAGAGAGTCAGTGTGTTAACTCATGCATAAAGGAGAGGCAGATGGAGACTAATGCATATCCGATAGCCAACCTTTTCCTTCTCAATGATAGAAAGAGCTCTGGATTAGCATGAGCTCTATAACTGCACACGTGGACAAAAAAAGTATCCCTAAATAGAGGTGGCAGACAGGCCAATAAGAGTGAAAAAAATAGGCAAAAAAGGGACAAAATCAGAGCAAAGAACAAGGTGATCAACTACTATACCAGATCAGTGAGAGAAATTCACCTGAGGGCGACAATCAATCTCAAAGCTTTGAAAACAACAATTAAAATACCCCCTTGTTTTTTTTTATAGCAGCTGAATGATGGTGACAGAATGAAGCGGTGGCATAAACATTAGCTGGTGATGGCAGAAAGGACAGACTAATGCTTTTCCTCTGGGTGGGTGGTCATTCAAACCTGCTCCCTCTGCATCATGGGAAGCAGGCCAGAACCATACTGCTAGATTAATGAGAGACGATGAGGAACAGGGGGACTGAGCCCGGTCCTCAGCTGTAACAACTCTCTGGATAAACAACGCTAAGGTTGGCCATATGTAGCCTCACATGTCCTGTTCTTGCTTTCCCCTCCCTCCCCAACACTGCTTCTGCGCTTCTTTTAATGTGTGAATAAGATTAAGCATCCCAGGATTTGTGAGGAGAGTCAGTACATTAATACTGTCAACCAGACTCGGACTAGCCGTAGGTGATCCCTTCACCAAATAAACTTTTAAAGGAGAGCTCTGAGGCCCTCAGGACCCGAGAGTGCCCCCTTTCCCCCCATTTTCTGCCCCTCTCCTGATCTGACCCCTTGCCGTTGACTGACAGAAATAAATGATGACCCTCTGTGTTCAATCACCACAGGCCTTGGCAACCGCACGTTCACCATGGTAACGCCAGAGCTGCATCATGTTCAGAGGCAACTGCAGGCAACTGTGCAAAAGGAAATAGAGGGAGGGTGGTAATCCATAGGACAGTCATTAAAAGGCTACTGTTGTTGTCACTTTTTGGTCTTTGTGTGTGCATGTGCCGAAGTGGCAACAGACCTGTGAAGATCTACAATCCAAATCATCTCACAACAAAGCACACAACCCTTTGTTTGCATGTGTTCCTGAACAAATATGACTCAGCTTGTGCAAACAACATGGCCACAAAAACAAGTATGGCCTGAACATCTGAACTGTGCAGAGGGGCATGGGTCAAGGTTAAATGGGTAAGAATGAGACCAGTGTAATCCTCTATCTGTAATCCTGTTAATCTCAACACTGCAAACAGTACCAAATGTGCGTATGTCAGCTCTGTCACTGTGCAAGATGCCTTGAAGGGATTAAGAAATGAGACACAATGGAGTGACAGAAGATCCAACAGTATGTTGGGAGAGAGATGAAAATGTTATGTGTCATCCCTCTGAGTCTGTCCCAAACCACTAATGTGTTACTCATTTAGAGGCCTGAATGTACAACCAAAGGTGATCAATTCTGAATCTACTAAGAGAGATGTTGTGACCATCGTCAATAGCTACAAGACCACTGCGTTGGAATTCTCTACCAGGCGCAGTAAGAGGTAAAGCTAAAGCAAATTTCTCCATTTGCATTCAGCCTCCTACCCTTTCTTGCGAGAGATTAAACTTCAAAAAGCGAGAATTTTCATATTTCTTTTGAAGCACGTCTATGGCAATAAACAGACACATGAGAAGAGCAAGGACTCGCCTTCTTAAAGAGGGTACATTTATAAGCCACAGACGCAGGGTTTTTTTCCCTTTTAAGACAGCCTTGGCATTCATCAATATAGAATCAATCAATCTGAAATATGAATTCCATTTTATGCATCCATTGTTGCTGCTGCGATTAAAGGCTTAGGCTGTGAAATAGCGTGGAATGTGGTGCTGTATCCTCACTCCAGCTTCCGCCTCCCACCCTTCAGCCAATCTGAATGCACAAGCAGGCAGCTTCATTTTAGCTGCAAACATTTACACCGACACTTCCTCTCCCTCTGTCTCATCAATTCATTTCACGCCACTGCGTGAAGGACAGTGGACTCGGGAGGGAAATGTAGTTTTGCCTTCTAATTCTCCAGAAAGTGACTTTCAGACCATTTCCCCTATCAAACTGTGCGGCTGAATTATCACATCATTTTTCAGCACCTCAATTTACTGTCCCAAAGACTGAGGCAATTTCACACAAGGAAAATGCCTTTCCTCAATTCGCCTGTGCCCCTCCAATTACATCTCAAGGCCCTACTTGAAGATCTCCATCTCAGCGCTGTCGTAATTGAAATGATTGCAACGTTATTCGTTGACACAGTAATGGGACAAAGAGGCAGACACATGTCCTAAAAATCCAGACAAGGGAGTGCAATCTTTTCTTAAGACCTATTAGGAATAGAATGGGAGGACAGCAAAAGTGCGTTCAAAGACAATTAGAGAGAATTGAGGCATTTCTGCACCACTACTGTATGTTGTCCAGCAACAGAGAAGAGCAAGATCCCACACCCTTAAACTTCCATTAGAGGGATCATGTCAGATCCCATCACACCAATATCAGCCTCCATGATGATAATCTGAAAAGGCACTTGCATAATGGCATGATTACACATTCATATTATGTGGGGACGATTAGGACTGAGATGAATAAAAACACAGGCCAGAGAATAAAATATACATGGCACTCTCAGAATCTTTTTCATCTTCAGCTCCCAAACCTCCTGTCTTCTTAAGATCTGGGATCTCAAGCAGGAGCTATAAGGGCAGGGGGCTCTGAGAATGGCAGGAGTGTAAAATGGATTACCTCACAGTAGGAAAAACAGCTTGGATGAGCTGTGTGAGCCATGGGAAAACTGTGGCAAGGTGGAGATGGGGGGTCATTAGGAAACGGTGGAGCCGAGATGGAGACTTTCCTCAATGGTATTACTCCCCTGGGCGGTGGGTAGAGTGGCGAGAGTGAAACCAACACCTTCATCAATAGACTCGATCACCTCAATGCAGGACATAAAAAGCACTGCGCGCACACACACACACACACACTCCCCACCCCTATCACCCACTCCTGCTGATAACCACCGGCAGCTCGCTACCACAGTATATCTATTTATAGACACTCTGTGCCCCATTTACAGGCATGGGGACACTGGATCTGTACAATAAAACACAGTTGAGAACATGGAAGACATTATTTGTATACAGTAGACCTTTATTAGCAGCTGGAAAAGCACATAGAAAAGAGAGGACACACAGAAAATACTGCTGTACACTCCATTAGGAGGGACAACCAGAGCCGTTATCATTCGCAAATGACAACATGTCCAAAACAGCCAATGTGTCATGTCTGATTAATTACTAATAATTCATGTTAATTCATGATTTCATGCTAGACCGATTAATCCGATACATAATAAGAGAATAGACTGATTAAGCCAATGAGAGAGAAATAATTGACCCCACTTTGGAGGCTCCACGTATGATTTCATCTTTGAGTGACATCACACACTATTAGCCAGCAGCCACAGGAAAGCAGATCCTACGGTGTGTGCCATTGAAATACATAATAATTTGCTTCATTCGTCTTTTTTCAGGGCTTGACATCATGCATATGGATGTCCTGTGGGGCTTAAATCATGCCAGTGACATGTTTATGTGTGGAAATTATAGGAACCTGAAGCAATCAATAACCCTCCTCTTGGGAAAAAAATAAAAAATAAAAATTACAATGTACACTACTGAGAAAAGTCTATTGGATTTCTGCAGGGAGAAATAGGCTTGTAGTGCCTCAGACAGCAAACGCAAGGCACAGGGAGGTGGCGGCAGAGGGAGGACGGGGTTGATCATTTATCATTTTTGTCAGTCCTGGTAGAAAAAGGGAGGTGGTGCAGGGGGGCTTTCATATAAATTGTGTGTAGGTGGAATCAATGTGGCGTTGTTGGTAAGAGCAGGGAGGGGCGCAGGAGCCAGATCAATGCTGGTGGGAGTGACTGTTTGTTCCCATTGTTTATCTATCGTCATTTCAGGATGCCGGTGAAGGACAAGGGAGCACAGTGGGCAGCACAATGTCTCCATTGGTACTGAGGATTCGTAATGGGTCTCTCCTCATTCAGACAATAGCCATCACTCAGAGGTGAAAGTCATACTGCTCATGGATAAGTCACGTCTGTGTGAGTGAGTGTGGAAGTTGGGGGGGAGGGGGGGTTATGAGAGAAAAGGGGCAAGTAGAGATAACAGTACTTGTTGTCAGTGTGTTTTCACACTGCAGGGTCTGCCGATCACCGTGGGGAAAACCTATCGGGGCACCACAGAATCTCTGACTAAAGCACAACACTTTTATTAAGTCTTTTACACCTGTAGTGGAACAGCAATAACAGATTTGCTGACCTGACGTGAACCAGAGATACTATCAAACAACAATGTTCATGATGACCGCAGATGAATAAAAGAAAACGATCAAACTAATAATAAAATCCCCAGGCATGCTGTAAATCTGGCTGCGGCACACACATAAACAATATAACTGTCTAATCTGCTCGATCAATCTGGAGGAGACTGAAACGAAACAGCCGAGCAGAGGATGTATCTTGGACTGTAATAGGGATAAGTACAATACCTGCTCATGAAATGATGATGAGATAGATTCCAGAGGCCGCCCACTGAATTTCAGGTATTATCATTCCCAGGGGAGCCCTGCCTCTCCACTCCCCTTTCCCTTTCTCTCCCCCTCCTTTTTACACCTCCCTCTTCCATCTTCCCTTCTTTCATGTCCAGATAAGAAACGGCCCGCACTGATCTGACTGTGATTCGCGCAGCAGAAATGCGTTCCCATGGGAATATCATGGTGCAGAAGAATAGCTGACACAAGAGATGAGATTCTGTTGTGCTGCCCATATTTTTGCCTGTGAGATCAAACCGATAGGATTTTTCCTCCTGCATGAAAATGTGCTCATAATCATTAGCCTGCTTTCAAAGCACAATCAAGAACAACAGATAAATGGATGGAAGTGGAAATTTGTCTAGAGGGCTGTGTACAGTATGCTTTACATAAACAAACAGTGCACACTTGACACGTGCCCTCGTCATGGTAATTGTAGGCACTAAATGTGTGAAATTTCAAACTGCAGAGAAATGCCCAGGCTCATGATTGGCTTATCACAGTAACGATAATTACACTCCTAATTGTAGCCCCAGTCATGAATCCTATTACAAATTCTGTGCTTTTTTGAAGCTGAGGCTCAGCTACAGCTTTTCTCTCCTGTCTCTCTTATACTTTCTGCCTCATCCACTGATTAAAACACAACTACAGCCCTGCAGTCATGGTCCTTTATACTCTACACTTTTCCAATGTGGCAGCTTTCAACCCCCTTGGACTGTTTCTTTGCTGTTTTAAGAAACAGACATTAATTTTACCGGAAAAAAACATGGAAGCCAATTTCTACAAACTGAGACAAATAAAAGTATAGATATAAGGCTTATTTTACATGCAAATTGCTGTATCTGAAATTGCTGTGGATTCAACAGCTAATTAGACATCTTTCTGTCAAAATCTAGTCAATGAAGACAAAGAAACATTGAAAACAAACAAGAAAAATCTGCACTGATTTATCTCTTGTTGTTGAGTCACTAAACTTAATCTAGCACACCTGTGTATCCACTAGGAGAAAGCAGTCCTTAAGAGCATCTCTGCAGAAGAGAGCAATGGTGTGAATGCCATCCTGAGGCCTGCGGCAGCTCTGAAGGAGCTACAGGGTTTTACGGCTGAGAGATGGCAGACAGTGTGTATTCAACAACTGTTGCCTGGGTGATTCACCAGTCGCAGTTTTATGGCAGAGTGGCAAAGAGAAAGTCGCTGTTAAAAAAACTGACATGTCAGTTCATCTAGCATTTGCCAGAAGGCATGTGGGAGAATTTGAAACAAATGTGAAGAAGGCTCTTTAGAATGATGAGATGCTGCTGGTGTAAGCCAAACACTGTACATTACCAGAGACTCATTATCCACACCATGAAGCCTGCTGCAGTCTGACACAACACTGTGACTTGGAAGATGCATCACCAGTAAGACAACAATCCCAAACATTAAGCCAAAGGCTACATGGGATTGAATTCAAACAAGTAGTGTTAATGTCCTGAAGTG
This sequence comes from Scomber japonicus, assembly GCF_027409825.1. Taxonomy (NCBI): domain Eukaryota; kingdom Metazoa; phylum Chordata; class Actinopteri; order Scombriformes; family Scombridae; genus Scomber; species Scomber japonicus. The sequence goes on along the minus strand of NC_070585.1, from coordinate 15,331,764 downwards.
GCCAAGTGAGGCTCCAGACGACCTCTTTTGGTTTCATTTATAGAGCTTTGTTTTCTCCTTCATCTTACACAGCTCAGTATCTGTTGATCAGTATGAAATGTCAAAAAATGGGGGAAAAGTTTTACAAAGCACAGAATGCAATCTAAAATGTCTTCTTTTGACAGAACCAACAGTCTATAACCAAAAGATAAGTTTACTGTCACAGAAGACTAAAGTAACTTCCCCTAAAAATCACTCAGTCTAGACAATCAACCAATTATCACAATAGTTTCTTATTAATTTTCTATGGATCAACTAATCAATTAGTCATTGCAGCTCTCGCTGATATATACTTAACATGTACATAAGCCTGACAAAGGCGTCTCTACTAAATACTGACTTGAAGGGGAGTAATACTTGTGCAATCAATTCTTAATTTAGGTTATTTAGGTTGTAGAGCTACATTTAAACTTAAACATAAATAAGTATTTAGAAAAAAGATACAATAAACATTAAGTGATGAGTTTTTTCAGGCGTTGTACCTGCCAGGTTTTCTATCCCCTCACTCTCTAGTCTCCCTGTGTTGCCCAAAATAACACTCTGCCACAGTTATCCCTCTCACAGTCTTAGTCTTAACTGCTACTGCTACAGTCTCCGTCTATGTCAGCCCCTCACTGAAGCGCTCTACCTGTCCTCAGCCGAGGTGCTTTCCCATACTCCGTTCCTGTTGTGGACCAGAGGGTGAGGCATGTGTGGGTGTCACAGAACTGACAGGTCTATCTGGGCTCTGTCTACTGTGCTGGCTCTTCCCATTTCCCCTCTTCACTGCCGTCTCTGCAGCTGCTGTGTATCCTACCATGACACCAGAAGCACACACACGCACACACACACACACACACACACACAGAAGGGTTGCTGGTGGTCAAGCCGCCAGCCAGCACAAGGCTGCATGCATGGTGCATGTCCTAGAACACTACACTAAAATCTAAACAATATTTCATTTTATCAAAGAGGGAAACAGGCCAACAGAGAGAGAGAGGAAGAAGTACATGTCTATTTATGTAACAAGAGAGCTTTGTTTTTTACCCTGTCAGTTCAAGGAAAGCCTGTCAGAGTTATGTTGTAAATGCCATTGTGTACACACACACACACACACACACACACACACACACACACACACTGACATGTAATGTGTATATGTGCGCACTCATGCAGATGTGTGCATGTGGCTCGGTGGTGGGTTACCAGTCCAAACCACTGAATGTAAAAAATAATCAATGTAGCCATCATGGCGACACTCACTGGTTTGCAGACTCCTGTTTTGAAGTCTTGAATTTGGCATTTTGACCTCTGCCATCTTGGAATTTTGGAGCCAGAAAAGACCATATTTGGACAATAAGGTGGAGCTACGCCTATACTCTGTGAATCTGAGGTTACGCCATAGTTACAGTGGGGAGAACAAGTATTTGATACACTGCCGAGGTTTTCCCACTTACAATACAATACAAATGAATTACTTAAAAATCATACAATTTGATTTTCTGGATTTTTGTTTTAGATTCTGTCACTCACAGTTGAAGAGTACCTATGATAAGATTACAGACTTCTATGCTTTGTAAGTGGGAAAACCTGCAAAATCGGCAGTGTATCAAATACTTGTTCTCCCCACTGTATGTTACCTAACCAACATTGTCGCTGTGGTAGTAACCTGCCTGTGACCGCACCAACCTGTCAGCCAAAGTGGCCACGCCTGTAATTATGCATAAATGTAAGCCCTCAAGCTGTAAAGACTGATAATTACACCTTGAGGTGGACCAGTCCATGCTTTTACTTGAAGCGTTTCCCAACTACTGTGTTAACAGTGTCAGTGCTGTTTATTTCTGCTGTAAAGATGGGCATATTAACATGGGAGTGTATGAGAATTTACTCGCTTTTGGGGCCAGAGTTGGTGCTTCCATGTTGGCTTCATTTTTCAGCCCTCAGTATTGCCACTTGGTCCAAACACCCAATCCAAAAAGCAGACTGTCACATAGTGTGTTAGCCTTGTAAAATCTAAAATCCATCTCCTGTCATCCATCCATAACAGGCCAGCAGCTGCCAAAGTCAATGTGGTTCAGACACACGCCATCATCGTAAACCCTATGTAACACATTTCTAATTTGATACGCCTCTCAGCCATTTGCTCTCCTGAGCCATTTCCACTCTCTCACACGTGATCAATTTATGCACACACACATACTTCCACACACAGATTGGTGGCGTGTTTGTGCTCCCCTCTGGCTGTAACAGGTGTGCTGACGGAAGTGGGGGGTAGGTAAGTAGTAAGCTGATCCAGCCATGAAGACCAGCTTCCTTCTCCACTCTTGCCAAAACATCCCTGGTCCCACTGCTATCCTTCACCTCCTGAAGGGAAACTTCCAATCACTCCAGAAGATCAATACACCCTAGCCTCAGGATATGAGGCTCTAAAGCTAACTAGAAGCACTTAAGGAGAGGGGAATCTGTATTGATTACAAAGGGTTAATGAGACCTGGTGTGCTGGCTCCGCTTTTTTTTCTTTTTTTTTTTTTGGAGATTGCGCGATTCGATCAGTTAATTGATACAAATTGGTCACACGTGTCCAACTTGACTGCTGTTGAGGATTTAATACAACTATTCTACTGCCTGTGGCCTTGTGTTTTGACACGCAACAGTATACGCAAAAAGTGAAATAAGGCTGAATGAAATAATGATGCTAGCTCCTCAGTCAGAGGAGAGTACTGTGCCACAATGAATCAGTGCAGACTGAACTAGATGACCAGAAAGAAAGCAAACTGGTAAATCTTTTATTTGTACTGCAAGTAAAAATACTGAGGAGGAGTACGATAAGATTCAGGATGCCATGACATATTTGTTCCAATATCAATTATTCATAAACACCTTTTCTAACCCTTTAATTATACATCAGCGTTAGAATAACAAAGGCTAGAGATGCTCACTTTGTTCCTGCTCGCAAAGGCCATGACAAAGAAACCGGATGGGGGAACTTTAGCCTTTAGGTACAGGTTGGAGGAAGACGGAAGGAAAAAGGGCTTCAGGCTGCTTTGCCCTGCTGTCGAACTGTCATTTATGATGTGTCCGCCTCACCCACTGTGTGATCAGAGATCAAAGGGTTAACTGAAACTCTGGCCTATAGCCCTGTGCTTACATTATTCAACAGCTTGTTACAACAGCCTGCTCCCTGATCTCACACCCAGGGAGACGGAGCTGGAAACTCCAGGGAGGGGAACACAAGGGACGAATAGCCGGATTAAGAAAAAGGGATGACAGAAGCAGGAGGCTGGAGAGAAGAAAGATAGGAGAGAATGAGGGGTGGACCTGCAGGATGTGGAAAAAAAGCTGAGGCATGGAGAAAAAAAGCGACAGTCAATGCGATGAAAAGAGGTATTGAGAAAAGGGAAGGATGAGAAAGTGGTGAAAGACAGAAAGAGAGCACAGGTGGATGAAATGGAGTGGGGTTGTCTGTCCAAATATGGTTGTTGCCAGGGCTGACTGATCAGAATCACTCAATATGGATGTTTAACCTTTGACCACCTATCTAACTTGTAAGCATTTGTTAACATTTTGTCAAGGGAAACACTGTACACATCTACACTATGTTGGCGTTTGGTGTAAATACAGGTGATTCTTCCAACAATGCAAATAAAAATTTGCTGATTTTGTCTGCTTGGATTTGAAAATTTGGTTAAGATACATTTGATGGCTCCTCCCTAACTGTGACGAAATAGGCTAGCCTCTGAGGTCTATTTCATGTATCAGCTACCATACCAATATCAAAACACTGGTTAAGTGTACCCTCAGTTTGAACAGATTGCTGGTAGCATTAGCAAGTCTGACGTTGTGATACTCAGAACAGTGGTGTACAAATAACTCAAAGATTTATTTATTTTCTGTGGCAGTCAACAGAACACATGTGCCCGCCTAACACCGACTATATTCAGAGCTTAAAAAGATAATCAGGGCTGACGGCTGTAACATTGTCTATGATAAACAGCAGGGCTAGGGTCATGTATTGACAATCTCCACAGACACACAGGCACCAGAGAGTCTCTTGTAGTAAAGCCGCTAGCTCAGCTACAACCAAGCAGGTAGTTCTGGGTCTGAAAAGTGAAGCCAGTACAGAAGTGCCTTAAACTTGCATTTTTTCTCATGGTCAGCAGGGGGCAACTCCACTACCTCCAAAAAGAAGAACTTCTCACTTGATTTATTACCTCAGTAAAAAACTTTCATAATTAATTTATTGTCTCAATCAGTAGTTTCCAGTCTTCTTCAACACAGAATGATTTTCTACATTATGGTCCCATTTACAGCAGATTACAACAGATGATCAAACAAGGTGGTTTAGGGTGTGGCTATCTTGTGATAAACAAGTCTCTACCACAGTGAGGTGTGAGGTCCTCCTCAGCAAAATGCCAAACCAGAAGATTCAAAATGAGAGACCACAAACCAATGGGTGATGTCACAATGACAACGTCCGTTACTTTTTATAAAGTCTAGGTCTACAACACAGGCACCACACAGAAAGTTTACAAAGCGCCATGCATATGCTTCTAGTGACTGTCAAAGCAGGAATCTCCACAGTCATACTCTCCACTTCTCTACTGCATTTTTCAAATATGCTGGGATGAAGAGAGGTAGCAGAATCAACAAACAATGCAATTTAGTTACATTTCAGATCTCAGAAACATAATGGTGATGGAAGCTTTCCTGACAACAATGTTTAAATCCATTGCTTTCTATCATTCGTCATTCTCAATAAACGTAAGCTGAATATCAGCTTGTCGTGTCGTCAAACAGGTAACATCGCAGTTACCATTGGATTTGGACATCTCTGAAAAGACACACACACATACACACATACACACACACAAACAAAACAACAAAGCAAAACAATATCAGATGAGCACTGAACTGACAACGACCATGTTTTGGGAGCGCCCTGTTTATAGTCCCAGACTCGCGCCGCTGCTCAGTGAGCGGGCTCCTTTGTTCATTAATTGATTGGCCTCCCCTGCTGGGCCTCAGTAACTAGGTTACACAGATCCATGAAAAGAAGAGGATTGCTGCCCGCCCCCCCACCCCCGGTGAAAGGCGGAGGATAGATAGACGACTCCAGGGCAGAAATCCGAGTGTTAATATAACTAATGGAGTGAGGACGACAGTAACTTTATTGAAATCACCCTCATCTAATTAGAGCAAGCAGCTGATGAGAGCAAAGAGGGACGGGAAGAAAGGTTGGATTCCATTATGCAAGGGTGATGTTACTGTTGTACGAACTGAATGGGCGATGCTGCGGTAAGGTGAAGTGATGGCTGTGAGATAGAGACCGTGTGATGTTCATTACCCAGCTGTCACAGACATATCTTTCTTACAATCAGACTGACAGGAACTTGTACTGAGCTCACTCTGTCACCTCTCCTCACAAAGGAAGGGGATTTTGCTGAACAATGTGGACAGGTTAGGTAAAGTGCTGAGGAGATGGTTGTGAACTTCCAGATCTGGAAGACTTTCAGTTGAACTGAAGCACTTGGCTTTCAGCACCATGCTACTTGATAAGACTAAAGGGCAGTCCACACTGAGAATGATAACTATAACAATAACTATAAATATATTAGAATCACCTTCAGAGCGATTTGATGAACGATAAAAATACTGGCTGTCAATCAAAATCCTTATTTATTTATTTGGATAATTATTCATTATTATTATTTTAGATCGGTCCTAATTATTACAAAGATGCTGGAACTTTTTTTCTCCATTATAATGTAAAAAAAACTAAGTTAGCAGATCTTTGTAAGTGGATCTGTGCTCATACTGTGTCACTGCTGCAGCGGTGCACTTTTACACACACCGCTTCAACATCTGCTGCAGGTCAGTCTGGTCTGTAAATACTGAAACATCACAGCGACTCATGTCTGAAATCCTTCTGATCAACACACTGAATCAGCTACCACCTCTGAACTCTTCTGCTTTTCTTTTCATTTCTCCGTACAACATACAGTAATAACAGCTCATCAATAATTAGCTGCAGACACAGCTGGAGTGCACAGCGAGTACTGGACACCGCTGTTTACAGGATTGCAACGATCACAGTATGGACGGCCCTTCTAGTTATCTTTAGAGCCGGTTCAATATGACTCTAGTTAATTGGGACAGATCTGGATGGAACACAGCAATTTTACTCATATGTATACCCAAACAACTGTGCCAAAACCCTTTGAGGATGTGGTCTCAGTCTGGTCCTCAACAAACTATGGACAGTTTATTTGTGCTGGACCATGATCGAACTGTGACCTGACCTAACAACAAGGCATACTCTTGCAAATTTAAGCTAAACAGCTCCTCTAGCCAGGTGCGCTTTACATACTGGGATGAGGATGAGTGAAATTAACTGTTGACAGCTGACCTCAGACAAAATACCATATCCAAAAAAAAAACCCTAACAACCAATCAATGTATTTGAACAACTCTCACACAAGAGGTTAAAGGACCAGTATGTAGGATTTAGTGGCATCTAAGTGGTGAGACCGCAAATTGCAACTAGGGCTGTGCAATGTGATATCTTGCGATGAATTTAAAAAAAAAGTTTCATATTATGCTCTTTTGTTTAATGTGTAGTGTCACTAATTCCAATCTTTATGGCAATATTTTTCATCATTTGGAGTCTGTTTATCTTTTGTGCCAGTTGCATTAATACATTCTTCTTCTTGGCTTTTTAGTCATGAAGCTTTTATTGTACTAGTAATATAACTAGAGAAGACCATACCAGAAAACATTTATTAACTGAATTTACAGAAATTGTGCTGTATTGTGATATGTATCATTATCTGGAAATAATATTACCTGTATCAGGATATTACATGTGGTCATATTACACAGCCCAATGTTTGGTTTGTCTGTTCTGAGCTACTGTAGAAACATGGCAGTGCAGCATGGCAGCCTCCATGGAAAAGGACCTACTGTTTGATTCTTATTTTCATATGATTATACACACAAATTAAAACTTACTCATGAATATTATATTCCATTTATGGCAATATTTCTGCCAATAGATCTGCCTAAATCTTACAGACTGGTCCTTTAAAGATTGGCTGTTAAGAGGAAGCCTGTTTTGGTTTTTTGCAGTGGAATAGAGGATCAAAAAATTGCTAGAGGCTGAAACTGGATGTTTACAAGCAAATAGGCAATCCAAATGAATTAAAACATTGTTAAATAAAATTGCCCCTGCAACAGGACCACCATATTCTAAATTCAGATTTAAAGAGGCATGGAAAACTCCTTGCAAACAGTACATTTCTCACTTAGCTCTATAACTTCTCCAGTAACAGAGATGGAGACATGCTGGGCCCTTCCTGTCTGCACAGGGCACAACAGCTGAACCAACGGTGGATCTGCCCTGCATACTTTAGAGGGGACAAATTTCAACTGCACAGTTTGTCCCTCAGATGACAGGACTGACCACCCTTCAATAACAGAGATGGACATGGGTGGTGGCCAATATGGCAAATAATGACAATATCACACTGACGGATATGGGCACTGTGTGTTCTAATGACAATCAATATGGGGAAGAGCAGTGTGGATGTCATTGGACAGGTCAGGATCCAAAACAAAAGTCAAACAAGGCCTCAGGCAGTCTTGGAAAAAAAATCAGTATGACGCTGCACAATTTTTTTGCTGGCATAAGTTGTTTTCAATCCACGGGGGTGTGACGGCTCGCAACATAATCTTAATATATTATTTGATCCTCCCACCCCCCCAAGCGATGCAGTCGTACTGCATTACGAGCCCCAGCGAGGCTCGAGACCCTGAGCGGCATAACAGTTGACCACTACTCACAAGAGTTGAGTCCCAGGTCACATGAGGACAGCACAGCGGAGATGAGGTTAATATTACTGTCACCAGTAGCCAGAGGGAGAGAGAGTAGCAGAAGAGAGGAGAGAAAATGAAAAAGAAATCCAAAGCATTTCACTTGTATTCCTTTAGACTCCAAATTACCTACTCTGCAAATTGCAGGGAAAAGGAAGTCCACCTCCTCCCGACAGCCCCTTTAATGGTGTTGTCTTTAAAGCCTTTATCACTAATTCATTACTTCTGATCTTCCAGCAGCAAGGGTTGAAGCTTTGTCTTCTGTCTAATTGAGAGCCAGAGGCTTCAGGCCCTAATCAGTCAAACCTACTAACAGCTTTCCTCGGGGGAGGATGAAGTCAAAAAACAGCCTTATTGTACCAGTAGGCCATTTACTATGTCTGCAACTTCAAATTACTTTAATTTCAGATGCTCCAAGATGGTGATTTGTGGAGTGGGTAAAATGCCAAGCTATAATGAATGTTAAGGTTTCACCAAGTTGTCCCTTGTCAGAAAGTGGATGCTGTCATGCAGCGTGACATTCAAAGAAAATGTCATATGTTTAAGACATGTTTTCTTAAGTAACTTTCAGAACTTTCGAAAGGGGGACAGTGGCATTTTCTTTCTTTGCATCAATTCCCACTGAATCCGTTCGCACCCAACTCTACCCTCACATATGGAAGCATACACAAGTCTAATTGGCTGTGTCGTACCCCTTGATGACTCTGCCATTTCCTCTCACTAGGAAGATTAACCACCACAACACTAATATCAGCTTCCGCATTAACACAATTAGGTGAAGAGTGAAATGCAAGGCATGTTGTCACATCTCTGCGGCTTCATTAGGGCACACAAAAGACAGCTTGACGACAGACAGGCCGCTGCGTCTGCAGGTTGGGGAGGCACTGAGCAGGTGTACTTAGTAACCCAGACTGTCGCCATGGGATGTGGTTAGAGCTTGTCCTAGATAACACAATATGGCCAGGTTTATTCATGGAAGTAGAGGTCATAAAAAGCGCTCAAAGGCTACTCCTACCTGAACCGCTGCTGTAGTTTTCACTTGGCTTATCTGTTTACTAGAGCAAAGCAGTGAGCACTGAAACTAACTATTTAAATATTCTCTTAAGTCTAAAACAGGACTTTGGGTCTTTGTGGTGTTAATAACTCATATTGATGCATATTTTCAAGCTCCTTATTTAGCTGACATAGCAAAGCATACTGTACTGTGTCTTCTGATAACATGGGTGTATGAATCTTTCAGGCCAGAGTGAGACCTGTGCATCTAAGTGATTAGATTAGACATTCAGTAAAAATCCAATATTATTAGGCCAATGCTAACCACTGCTGACATGACTGAAGTGAGGATATGATTTTTAAGTCAGGAGCCTGTCTCAACATTCTCCCAATCCACCAAAAGTATTTGAGTATGTATGAGGTTCAGTGATGAGTTTTGAGGTGAATATCAAATCAAAGAATGCTAACTCAATCTTTCTATGGCAAGTCTTCTCTGGAGGCTGAAACTCAAGAAAAGCCAGAAAGAAAGGCATCCATACAGTTTGAAATGGGGCCTGTTGAAGACAATCCATTGTTCCAAATGGTTTCCAGATGCTCTGTTGCATTTTCTGACCACGGTTTGTCATTCTTTCAGTTAGTCTTAAGGGGCTTACTATTAGTTCTCTTCAGCCAAGTCACCACCCAATGCATCCTCGGTGAGCAAGTTAACTTGCTGGACCTTAGGGTATGATTGTCTTCCGCTCGGTTACAAGAAATATTTAAACAACTACTGGAAATCATGTTATGCTGAGAAGAGAACAGTGCTCACATAGACATACTGAGTAAAACCCACTATTCCCCACGGTAAACATGGTGTTTAATAAACAGCATGCTGATGCCAAGAATAAAATTCAAGAAGAACGCTGAGTATTTGTCATTTCCTGTTGTTTCTGTTGTTTTTTTTGGCAGGTTAATCATCAAAATTACATATCAGGCTTAGAGAGACAATCTGAAAAACAACAGGTATTTTATCTGCATGATATTACCCCCATTACAAACATTATATATTATGAAACACAACCACTTATACTAATAATGTTAATCAAAAGGCACCATTTGTCACTCAAAAACATGTAGTGGCTCCATCATTAAAACTCAAAAAACTGAAGAGAAACCTGCTATAATTCATACCGAGCATCTAAATATGACCTACCAGTATTTTGAGATGCCATTTTGTTTAAATCACGAATGTAAAACTGAAACTCTTAGACAACAAATTAGAGGATAAAAAAAATAACTGCAACAATTCTCATTTATTAATTGTTCCATCAAGATTTCCAAACATTTAGTGGATCTAGTTTCTTAGATATGAAGACTTTGTTTTTCTTTGTCACATAAATGTAAAAATCTTAAGATAAGATGAAATGTAAAGTAATTTGAAGACATCGCCTTGGGCTCTGTGAACTTGTGAAGAAGTTTAGGCTATTTTCCATCATTTTACACACCAAACAATTCTTTGATCGAAAAAATGTTGGCAGATTCCAATTGTGTGCACTGTGATTACACCCGTTATGCAAATTTTTAAATACCTGCTTTGTCATCAAAACCCAGTCTGAAACCCTAAATACATGCAGCAAAACACGCCATAATTGATTCCCATCTAGCTATAGTAGAAACCTGTGCTTTCTCCCATGTTTTCTTTCAGAAATAGATACCACAGTGACAACATAAAGTCCTGCTATGTACTATAATGTTGGCAAAAATATCCAGATCAGCCTTCAAAAGTGGATGTTGCTGGATCCTTATGTGATGTTTTCATTTAGGCACTCAGACCACCTAACAAGGTTTGCTGGTCGGGAAAACAGTTTTTTGCCACACGAAGGATACACACATACAGGAAAAGAGAGATATCCGTATGATCGGATAGGCTGTCAACCGACATCAGAACACACGGCAGATATTTACAGCTTTCTGGAAACATCTGTAGACTCATACAGGACTGTCAGGCAGGCAGGGTAAACAACATGCTTACTAGCATCTCACACCCCCATGCTAACCAGGCCTGTCAATCACAAGAATCAGGCTAGTGGCTGCGGTTCAGATGTGGATGAAAAGCGCCTGTGCAACGGATGGTACAATAGCACGACAAGCGGCTGTGCCACAAGAGCACAAAATATGGCAATTTACAGCAAGTAGAGTTTAAGACTCAAAGAAACAAACAAAAACACAACAAATAGTTAATTGAGATGTTCTGCTCAAAGAGCTGCAGCAGATCGTTTCGTGATAGCTTGAGCAGCAAGTTCAAAAATATAAAACAGCAGAGAGAAATCTGCAGAACAGTAGCATACAGAGCAGAGAAGAAAACACGCAGAGGGGAAAACAAGAGAGCTAGAACAGAGGAACGCTAACAAAAGACAGAAGAACATAGTCGGAACACAGCGGAGCTTGAGCACAACACACCAGAACAGGCTGTAATTGTGTTGTGCGGGACTGACCCCAGCGCATCCCAGCAGGCATTGCATGATGAATGGGCCTGGCGATGACTACATCCCACATCCCTCCTCCTCCTCCTCACATGCTCTTTTCTCTCCCTCTCTTCTCTGTTGCCACTATTAGCCCTCCTTCTGTCCCTCCCTTTGCTCCCCTCTTTCCCCAAAACCACACTCTATTCAGCTGCTGCCATCCCACAAGATTAATTTGCATTCAGTGCACTTAGTCCTCGTATTGTGTTCTGACACAATGACATATTACAGTGCACAGCATAGTGAGCACACCTATTAAACATATAGTCTAGCTTGAGGGATGATGCTTTTTTTGCAAGATGGTTATGATAGAGTACAAATGTGTAGAGCAAGAAGCGTGAGGGTACAGCTTGATCAGTTTTGAACACAGAGGCTCTGACACACAAATCACAGTGGAATCATTACAGGAACAGTTAGATAACCTCGATTAATGATTCACTAGACCCAAACTAATAAACTGGGTCAGATTTTGTTAGCAGTGGTAGCAAGAGCAGAGGGACCTTCAGGTTAGGCCGCGTAAGAAGAAATAGTAGCAGAGAGAGCAAGATGGGGAGAGAGCGAGAAAAAGAAAATTAAAGAGCGAAAAAAAGGCGAGAGAGGTGTTGGTGTTACTCCACTATAGACCCTGAGGAAAGAGACAGTAATGCATGGAAAATGGGCTTTTTCCTCCAGCTTTCTTTGCTCCTGTTCTCCTTCTACTGTTCCATCGTGCCAACGTCCAAGGGGAGCAAAAGAGGGAGACCAAATTTAATTTGCTACACCGTCTCCAGCCATCACCCTTTGCGTCTGGGGGCAAAAGAAATGGGTTCTGGAATTTAAAAAGATGAGTGAAATAAAGAAATAAAACAGGGCACTCAAGAGAGGGCGTTAGAGACAATAGCACAGAGGGTGGTGGAGAGAAATGAGAACAGAGTTTAAGCGGAGCTGAAGAGGGAGGTGGAGGGGGGGGGGGGTGAGGGGCAGGAAGCTGGGAGAGCGTTATGTGGGCCAGATATTAACTGTATGGTTATCATAAACCAGCTCAGAGGCCTGGCCATCTGGGGAGGCCACGGGGTTACTCAAACAATCAGATCAGGGCCCTGATAGCAGCCACTGCTGACAGTACTGCATCCAAACATGGAGGTGGCTGAGGGGTTAACAACCCATTACCTCACCCTGCTGCGCTCCCTTAGGGGGAGACACCGTATGAGGTTGTGGTGGCGGTGTGCAAGTCTTCCTCAGAGCCTAAAGCACACCTTTGGGCTGTGACTCAACAAAGGGGAGCTCAGCAGAGTGACATCACCACAGAGACGGTGCCTGTGTGCGGGAAGCAAGTGGGAGACAAGGGCGTGGAGGATGGAGACTGGAAAGGCTGTGGACTATGTGGGAGTCACATTACTCCCCTCGAGCTCTTCTCTACCTGTCACATAAGCACTTTGAGCACTCAACAGTAAAGCCAGTGCCTTGACAACTTCAAACGCCTGCTTTGCTGGGGTAGATCAGAGGCAACGGAGGGATAAAGGGAAGAATAAAGGAAGAAAGAGGATTCTAAAAAGCACCGGGCTTGCTCAAAGTGTAGCTTCAACATTGTATTGTGGGATGTCTTGAATTTCATTATCAGATTCTTGACTCAAATTCATCCACTTCTCAGTTCCACAGTAGAGGAAGGAAAAAAAAAAGATAAGGGGGTGAGGGGGTGAGGGGCTGTGCTCCGGGCCATTGAGAGCCAATGAGTTCTGGTCAAGCTGCAGCAGAGAGTTGGGGGCCATTATAGGGAGAAAACAAACATGGACCTCTGGCCAGGCACAGTCAGTGCGGCCCAGACACCTGTGTCCCATTCACCAAACATATCCGGCCACTTAACACTTCACAGAGGGGGTAGGGTGTTGTTTGTGTTTGCAGGCTTGCACACCCCACTATGGTTCCTTTAGTTTTGCTTCTTTACCCAAATAGACTCTGAGCCTCTCTGTGAGGACCAAATGCTTGCGGCTGTAGCACGTCCCACTGAGAGCAGCCAGCCGTTACACCACCTGACCATCACAAGTGACCCTGTTCAAAGCTGAACCTCCTCAAGAAAACTGGCCAAAACCTGGCTAAACAAAGCTCATTCATCCTGCTGTCATTTGCAGTCTCCAGCCATCCTCCAGTCTAGGTGCCCCAGCTGCGTCTGTACTGACCTGCGGGTTTCCAACACCTGTCCTGCACACACAGGGACATGCGCATATGCCACACACTCTCTCTACCACCCAGGATGGATGTGAGACAGCAGGACGGGCCGACATGGCACCGCCTCGGATCAGTGGAGGGGTACACTTGGAGCTGCCAGCAGCTAAACCTCGGGTCGGCACCAATACAATTCTTTCCACCTCGGCAATTTAAAATGGAGAAGAGGTATGCCATCAGCTGTGGCCAGTTTGTCACAATGGATTCTCAATGCCCCGATAAAATTTAATGAATTGAAATGGAGATGACCCATAACACTGGCAATGCACTCATAGTTTCCATCCAAAGATTAAGCTTGATAGCGAGGCTGAGCTGCGATGCTTTGTTTGCAGCAAGGCCAAATGCACTCACAGATGGGAGCCGACTGGGCACCAGATGACTTGTGGTGGTGGTGTGGCGTGGTCAGCTTTGGGGCTAAGAGACAGGGGATAGAGGGAGAGAGAAGAGAACAGGCGCACTGGGAGCCAGATGTCCTCCTAAAGTTTACTCAGTCCTGGTGGGATGCCATGACGCGCTGGCCTGCTCGGCTCTCAAGTATCAGGAAAGGGAAGAGGAAGACTGTGTCACAGACACGACTGTTTTTATGTTGCACTGTTGTTCTTGCTAACAACTGTCTCTTTTATCATAGCCGAACGAAGGAAAACTGAGACCTGAGTGACCTAGTGTAGGTGTTCGCTAAACATCGCTACCCATCATGACAGCGCTGTAAACACAGACACTCGAGTCGGAAAAAGAAAACATGATTTTAAAGAGAGCATCAGGTCACAGCTGTGATCTTGTTTAAGCGTCATGAAGAACAAGTGTGAGCAAAGACAGCTTCAGTTGTTAGCGAGATATGGACGCAGATTAAGCACTCTGTTGTCACTTTATTAGGAACACCAAGTGATATGTGCTAAAGCAGTCTATTACAGACTGACGTGTGGTTATTATTTTCTCCAACCTAAAACTAAATACTAGAAACACCTTTTTGGTCTAACAATATAATTCAACAGCAACACAAACAACTTCCAAAATTACACTTCTCTAAAACAGTTTTAATAAATATTGACTATAACCTTTATGAAAATATGACTATGTGTACTTAATTGGAACAGTGTATTTCAAACAGAGCTGCAACGATTAGTTGGTTAATCAATTAGCTGATCAACAGAAACATATTCACCAGCTATTTTGATAATTGAAAAAAAGAGGCCCAAATTCTTTGATTTCAGAGATTTTTCTGTTTTCTAAAGTCTACGTCTAAAGTGTTTTCTGTAATTAAAAAAACAAAAAACTTTTGATTGTGGACTATTGGTCATGGCATAAAAACATCCTGGGCTTTTTCACAATTTTATGACCAAACAATCGAGAAAATAACTAACTTGTAATGAAAACAATTGTTAGTCATTGTTAGCCTTATTTTGATCAATGCTTACCTGACACTGATAATAAAAAGGTTCTGTGGTGTGTGGATATTTTATATATATACTTAATAAAAATATATAATTAATCATAATTTCAGCTTTGATATTACACTGAGAAAAACTAAAGAACATTCTTTGCTCCAACTTTCCACCCACACATTGAGTTACGAAACTCACTAGATTGTAATACAGTTTGTTTCCCAAAATATGCAAACAGCTCAGCCTTTCCATTTACTCATGTTGTATACACCTACATAAACAAAAACACTGTATACAAGTTGTGGCACACATAACTGAAGGAGTACACGTCATTGCTTCAGTAGGTGAGAAAATGAATGTGTGTGGTATCTGTGGTGTGGTCAGAGCCAGCTGAGGCCACCAGACAACTGAGTAAACAAACCCAGCCCCCTCTCCTCCACCTGTCTGACCTCCACACTCACATCAGTGACCTTTTAGCACTAAGCGATTGGTCTTATGATACAATGAAGTCACAGTGCCTTGCAAAAGTATTCATACCCCTTGAACTTTTCTACATTTTGTCACGTTACAACCACAAACTTAAATGTATTTTATTGGGATTTTATGTGATAGACCAACATACAGTAGCACATAATTGTGAAGTGGAAGGAAAATGATAGGTGGTGGTGTTTTTACAAATAAAAATCTGAAAAGTGTGGCATACATATGTATCCAGCCCCCCTGAGTCAATACTTTGTCCAACCACCTTTCGCTGCAATTACAGCTGCAAGTCTTTTGGGGTATGTCTCTACCAGCTTTGAACATCTACAGACTGCAATTTTTGCCCATTCTTCTTTGCAAAATAGCTTAAGTTCAGTCAGACTGGATGGAGAGCGTCTGTGAACAGCAATTTTCAAGTCTTGCCACAGATTCTCAATAGGATTTAGGTCTGGACTTTGACTAGGCCATTCTAACATATTAATATGCTTTGATCTGAACCATTCTATTGTAGCTCTGGCGGTATGTTTAGGATCGTTGTCCTGCCTGAAGGTGAACCTCCGTCCCAGTCTCAAGTCTTTTGCAGCCTCTAACAGGTTTTCCTCCAGGATTGCCCTGTATTTAGCTCCATCCATCTTCCCATCAACTCTGACCAGCTTCCCTGTCCCTGCTGAAGAAAAAGCATCCTCACAGCATGATGCTGCCACCACCATGTTTTACGGGGGGGGGGGGGGGGGGGGTGTTCAGGTTGATGTGCAGTGTTAGGTTTCCGCCACACACAGAGTTTTGCATGTAGGCCAAAAAGTTCAATTTTGGTCTCATCTGAACAGGGCACCTTCTTCCACATGTTTGCCGTGTCCCCTACATGGCTTGTGGCAAACTGCAAGGGGACTTCTTATTACTTTCTTTCAACAAAGGCTTTCTTCTTGCCACTCTTCCATAAAAGCCAGATTTGTGGAGTACACGACTAATAGTTGTCCTGTGGACAGATTCTCCCACCTGGGCTGTGGATCTCTGCAGCTCCTCCAGAGTTACCATGGGCCTCTTGGCTGCTTCTCTGACTAATGCTCTCCTAGTCCAGCCTGTCAGTTTAGGTGGGCGGCCATGTCTTGGTAGGTTTGCGGTTGTGCCATACGCTTTCCATTTTCGGATGATGGATAGAACAGTGCTCTGTGAGATGTTCAAAGCTTGGGAAATATTTTTATAACCTAACCCTGCTTTATACTTCTCCACAACTTTATCCCTGACCTGTCTGGTGTGTTCCTTAGTCTTCATGATGCTGTTTGTTCACTAATGTTCTCTAACAAACCTCTTCACAGCCTTCACAGAACAGCTGTATTTATATTGAGATTGAAGTACACACAGGTGCACTCTATTCACTAATTAGGTGACTTATGAAGGCAGTTGGTTGTACTGGATTTTATTTAGGGGTATCAGAGTAAAGGGGGCTGAATACATATGCACACCACACTTTTCAGTTTTTATTTGTGAACACCACGTATTATTGTCCTTCCACTTCACAATTATGCGCTACTTTGTGTTGGTCTATCACATAAAATCCCAATAAAATACATTTCAGTTTGTGGTTGGGACAAAATGTGGAAAAGTTTAAGGGGTATGAATACTTTTGCAAGGCACTGTATATATTTCATAAGGTTTCTATATGCTGAGAGTACTATTTAAACATACACTGACATGACACTTTATAACAGATTGTTGTTGTTTTCCTGACCCCTGCTCAAAGTTCCTTAATGTAAATCAATGTATGTCAAGAGTGCCTGACACACACACACACACACACACACACACACACACACACACACACACACACACACACACACACACACACACACACACACACACACACAGAGCTATGGAAAAAAACCAAATGGCTAAATGGACAAAGTGGAAAAAAATCTAATCATATCCAATGACTGATAGCACTTATGATGAGGACGGGGTTAGAATATCCCACAGTGAAGTGGTGCGTTCCCATTACTGCATCTCTCCATCTCTGAAAATGGCTTCATTAACAGGCCAGTGCCGAGAGCTCCCTTGCTGAGTGTATGAACGCGCTGTACCCCAAGGGTCCGTCGGAATGGCTGAGGTGAAGTCCATTAACAGCCGACAGCTTGTTTTTTGACCACTAAATAAAACAGGGTATTTTTCTATGTCTGCAGTATAAATAGCTATGAGCTTAGGAGTGAGGGAACACAAATTTCTAGCCTTGAAAACTTCCACTCAGAGAAGAATAATTGAGCTCGTCGATTCAGTTGCTGATACTGCATCATCACGGGTGTTGATCTGGAAAACCCCAGAAGAAGAGCAACGTAACACAGTTCACAGAAATGCACGGACCTAGAAAACAGCCTCATGCCACAACAGAGATCAGTGAAACAAGATGTAATAACTTTTTGGTTATTTGTCAGAAGTAACTTATTTGTAAATGCTAAGCCTTAGCTAGTGTAACCGCCACTATGGGCCTAATCTGATTACAATAAAGTGTAATGGACTTAAGACAATTGAGGGGTATTCCAACTGCGCCATTCTGGATCAGTGTCACCTAAATGCCCAAAATGATGTAAATGTCTGTGTCAAAACGGTGGCAAGAGCTGGGCGGGTGTTGAGCAGAAGAGATATAAAAACCAGGCTGCATTCTACTGGGGATAAATCCATATCTCAAATAACCTGTGCAGCTTTTCTGGCATACTTCCTGATCCTTCAGGCAACCAGAGCTACCTCTAAGCCCATGACATAGCTCTTACTTTCCCAGCACTTAGGCTCCAATCATGTGTCATCTGATGAAATGCTACACCCTAGTCACCATTATTCGTCTGGATACAGGAGCCTCTGGAATGTATCGGATTCCTGCCTCAGGGGGTAGGCACCTTGGAAACATGGCCCTACCTCCACCGGCTTGCCTCTCCCACTTACCCCCCCTTTCCCCTTCCCCTTTCTCTGTCAGTCTATCTTTCCATTCAGCAAAATTCCACGAGAGGCCTACTAGATTTACATCGCCTCATTGCCCGTCTGACATGTGCTCACATTTTTTGACGTACATCTCACAATAGGAGGACATGCGAGGCACAGTTTAGAGTTTCATAACTGTTTTCTGATAGTCTCCTGACTCTTTTAAGTCAAAGGGTAAACACCACAATGAACATCACCCTTTGCCCAACCACTGCAGGGTCACACTACCATAACATGCTAGGAAGCCAACACTGGAGCCAGAAATTCTAATTAGGAAATTATTTTCTTCTCTGGTGCACCCATGGCACAGCCACTCTCAACCGATCTCGCCTCACCAGAGAGCAACAGTGTTATGTCGTGCCATCCTCAGGCCTGTAGTATTGACAATCTCTGAGTCACTGGCCTGCGTAATTCAGTCTAGGGAATTATGACAGTGGAAAATCATTTCCCTGGGCCGGCATAGGAGGCCATGGCTAATCGTTCAGTAATCTGATCTGCCTGCATACTGTAGCATTCAGCCGCACGGCTAGCCTAGCCAGCCAGTCACACATGTGGACACCCCTGTTGCCTGCCAACTAACCTATCTGATGGAGGATTGCACTACTCAAAAACAACTCTCCAGGTTTTCCCGAGGATTACTGATGCTATCAGATCATTTGCTAATACTCAGTTGTGCTGTGCTGTTTGAAATGTATTTACTCTGTTCCTATTCTCCAATACCGCCTGCGATAGCACAGCCTAAGCCAAAAAAATGCCACAGCTACATTCCAGGCGGAAAAAAGACATTTCAATACAAACTACTTTGCAGCCTACAAATGGTATAATCTGCCTCTTGCATTCTGCTATATTAATCCAAAAGCTTGACTTAATGAGGAAACATCTGAGTTTGTCTGTCAAACAGCGTTCTATTTTGGGTACAATTCCAATTAGATTCCACTATCTCGTGGAGCCACTGCTGTTGTAGTAGTATATGAATAAGAACCATAGGGAGCAGTAGGCTACTGTGGCACAAAGCATTGCTTATACCCAGCAGAGAGGGCTGGGGGTCTCGAGTTTTGGAAAAATGCCTGGCTTCGGCCCCACTCTAAAGAGAGGTCAGGCCCCCGCACACTGAGTATGGCTACAAGGGGCACTGACATGGAAAAATACAAGAGCTGGCATGTTGTTGGGCACTGCAGTTCCCAATAGCCTACAGTTACCTTGTGTAGCATTATGTGTGATGGGATAGCTACTGTGGTACAATTAAGTTTGCATTCTCTTCAAGGTAGATTTAAGTAACAATAAAACCATCTGTGGTGTGATCGATGACAAACAACATTCTACTTACTGTTTCCACGCTCAAGCCTAAAATCTAAAATGACAAATTGTCTGTGATCATGTCTCATTCTGATAAACGCCCAAACACTGTTTGGTGACATGATCTGTCAAATACTGTCATGCCTACAGTATTTTATCAACCTCCATGTGTAGGCATTGTAGCTGAGCTGCAGCATTTCAGAGGCATATCTAAGTGAAGAGATGCTGATATACGATCAAATGGCTGTGGCAGCAGTGGCAGCCTTCATCAACTGAAAGCGCTAGATCACAGCATGTTTGGCAGCCAGTGGGAGCAGTCAGATGGAGGGTTAGAACAACCAGACAAACAGTTGGCATGGATAAATAGAAAGCAACTTAAGATTCAGCTCTCCACAAAATTGACAAACAAATGACAGAAACCACAGTCTTTTTTAATCTAATCTGCAAATGGAATAAGCCCTACATTTTTTCCTTTTTTTCTACACAAACGCGCATTGGGATATGTGATAAACAACACATGGGTTGGGAATGGGAAGAAAAAATATGAAGCACTGGTCAAATAAATCTCACGATGCATAAAACCAGAAGGACAGTACTTTTCAGCAACAAGAATGTCTTCTGCAGCTGAGGCGAAATGCAGGGAAAGTCCTTATGACTTTGGCAAACGCATTCTGATCGTGAGTCATTCTCCTTTAGTAATCTCTTATTCACGTAGGTGCACGCTCACATGCGCGCACGCCCCAAGGCAACAGATTTCAGGCAGGTCTGGACTGCCCTTTCTGCTACAGAGCAGAGTCAAATGTTTATAATACTTAATAGATGCAGCCATCATGGTGGAGAAAGACATTTGCTCCAAAAAAACACCACAAAGAGTAACAAAAGGGACTGATGCAGTTAAAATTGACTGATCATATGTAGAAAATTCACTGCATCACTGGTGCATTGTACAATAGCCAAATCCGAGAAGGGGGGGGGGGGCAAATGCAAGTGGGTACATGTATACACCCCAAACTGTCCTACTTTCTCAAAACTTCATTTGGAAAAATGATTTTGCAAAGTCAGCTGTTTCTATGCGTTTCCTCCCACAAACAGATGATTAATTAATGCAAAGCTTTTAAAAATCTTATTAGTACCAATCAGCCTGCAGGTGATTCCTACAGGTAAGCTACATTCACTACAGCCTGATGCATCATCTGTCCTAACACAAAATCCTGTCACCATTGGTGATAATTAACCCAAGTCCCACATAATAATCTGGACAAACTGAGTTGAAGCAATCATTGCATTGCTGTGGAGATCTTTTGTCCACCTCTGTCATGTGCAGTGCTATTAGATTAGGTGGCAGACAGCTGTATCGACCTTTAATTATATTTTGCACACAAAAATCGTTTGGCCTTTCCAAGTCCTTCAATTGCAACAGACACATTATTACACTATAACATTTGGAGGTGAAGTGCTACATTGTTGCCGCATTCTTAAAGCTAATTTAATGCGAGCATTTGGTGATACTCTCTCTGTAGGCTACGACGCACCCGCTACAAAGTTAGAAAAACAAGTTGTCGCTGGTACTGGACTGCATTACGGGATATGGCTGGATAAAGGAATTCCGATATAAAATCACAGACCCGAGCAGCCGGACGAAGCTCTATCCTGGGCACAAACTTCGAACAAATAACGTTAGCCTCCTCTCGTTGTTGCCGTATGGACGAGCTGGAAGCTGCACCGACCCTCCACTATACCGCCGGGGCTTTCTGTTTCCAGCCTGGGGGATAGTCAGGCCGAAAAACTGGCCTCATTCTCCGTCTGCGCCAGACAACATTCACTAGCCTGGCCTGGGAGACCGAGCGGCGGGGCTCTCGGTCGTTCTCGCCGAACATGTGAGAAAACACGGCGACGACGAGACTTGTTGTGTTGTGTCAATGTAGCTACTCACCTTGTCTGAGTCTAGGTGAATTTGGGACAGTGCAGGACGGCTGCAGTGACTGCGAGGTTGAAGCACGCTGGGCGCATGTCGTCGTCGTCGTCTCGCTTTGCTGTCGGCCGTGATGTGGAAGCAGCACAGCGGCTCGGAGAAATCGGGAAATCTGAGAATGCCCCTCTCTTTCTGCAGCTCTGTGCACCGGCAATGGCCCATAACTGTCGATAGGAGGCGCCAGTGCAGCGCATTTTTTTTTTGTCTCTGATATGCGCATACATGCATATAGCCTACAACACACACAAGTCCTCAAAGAAATCACTATGCGATCACATTCCTGCCGGGGTTCATCTGTGTCTGTGCTCTTCAGTAGTGAGATTACAGTGGCCTTGAAGTGCTGCTCACTCTACTCGGAAATTAATTGCGCAGTGATTTTGGGATTATATCCTGAAAGTTTTTTTAAATTAAAAAAAAATAATAATTTATCTTTCATTGGAATGGGTGCACAGGGGTGAGTGTGATTAGTCACCATTGTGCAGATTACACAACAAGGGCCCATGCACAGCATTGTTTTCAAAGGACTAAACAATGGCCATATAAATTAAGTCTCTATTTCCTAATGAAAAAAATCAATCCAATATCCCTAGAATATTACTATGGGAATAGTATCGTTGGTACTCAATCATAGTGACTTTATAATACTCATTACTGTGACTCTACGGTTCCACTAGAGGAAAATATTTTTTAAAAATATTGCTCAAATGAATGGACACCAGCCTAGAATTACAAGGCAACTGGGCTTTACTAATCATAGTTAAATGACAACAAATAGCCTAAAAATAGAAATGAAATATGATTATAAATGAACTGGAATAGAAAAAATATATAGTTACTCAAATGAGAACTAATGTGACAGTGCAGCACATAACAAAGAACACAGACTGAAGTGTTAACACCAATCTAAGAATAGCCTTTAATTTCTTGAATGAAGTTTGGAAACGTGGAGCAACAGTGAGGTAGTACCTACACATCCTCTGACCTTGTGACTCATGAGGTTGGTGATTTTGATTACAGAGTGGTTAAATCCAAGACAAAGCCGCCCTTCAAAAACAGCTTTGGCTGTCTCCTCCACATCACATGATAGAGGAGACAGGGTCACACGACTCATTAGACAAAGAAAAGCGATGCCCAGAAGGTTTACTTTGGTGTCCCACTAAACATGGGGCACAAGACAGACTGTGCACCCTGCTGTAAGGGAAACAGGAGGAGGCAGAGTGCAAGTCAACCCTTTTTCATGGAAATATGATCATTTAGGAGCAAATGATCTGTTAAAAAAATCCCATCTAATAAGCACAGAGCTATTGATTCATCAGAAGTGACAAATGAAGATGTTATTTACCTAAAAGTAGCTTATAATTACAGCATGTTTGCCTATCTGACCTCCTGGATGGCGGCTTCAGTAAGAAAGTATACCAAGCTCGTCAAGCCTGCATCTAATCCGTGTTCTTTGACTCTAAAGCCTCACCTTGACCTTAAATAAACATTAGTTACTTAATACCAATCTGTTATCTCAAGCATCCTCTGCCCCACTAATTGGAGTTTCACACAGCAAAGACACTTTGACCTGAATTAGAACAGGTGGGTAGCTGAACTGTAAGTGGACTACACAATTGGCTTATAAGCTCTCTCACACAGCCGATCTGTCTCTCACTAACACACACATACAGTAGTGGAGGAAGCATTCACATCCTTTGTCATTTCAATCATGTCATGATGTCAGTGTGCATGCATTTAATCCCCACTATAACACATATATTCTTTGTAATTTACTGTCCCTTTCTTTCTTACACTTTATGTGTATTGTTTAATATTCATGTTTATTGCACTTTCTGGTGACAGCTGGACCACACTGAACTCCTTGTGCTTGCTTCTTTAATAAATCTGATTTCTAACTCAAGCGATAATAGTATTTCTATGATGTAAAAAAACTGTTTAAACAAATATGCATTGAAAACTTTATATTCTGAGGTAATATAGACAAGTATTGTATTAAACAAATAGAATTATGACTATGAATAGCCCATCTCAGAGTGTTATCATATTATTGAATAAGTTATTAATGTATTACTGTTGCATTTACATCGTTGTACTTTAGCTGGAGTTGAACTGTGAAACTGAATTTCATATAGCCTACATAATATTGATTGCATGTCAGTCTGTTCTGGGAGAAGGATCCCTCCTCCACTGCTCTTGAGTTTTTTAGGGAGATTTTTCTTATATGAATCAAGCGTCTTAGCACAGAGGATATTGTAATTGCTGTACAAACTGAGGAGAATTGGTGATATTGGGCTGTGCAAAAAAATGACTTGACTTATAGGCCTATGCTTGACATAAAAGTAGCTACAGTTCAAGTAGCCTAGTACAACAATGAATTTAAGCGCACACAGAATCTCTTCTCTCTTTACTTCTTTATAAATGTTAGACACCAGAACAGTTACCTAAACTGTATTCTGTGTTGCTTCTTTGTACCTGCTTCATAATTATAGTGATGTTCAGTATATCAATATATTATCTTGAAATAGGGCGACACCCTAAGGTGAAACGTGGCTTTCTGGCGCGTTGCATTGTGGTCTGATACCTCCGGTGGTGGCCCGTTTGGCTCAAAATGGCGACATCACTGGGCTCCAACACCTACAACAGACAGAACTGGGAAGACGCGGTACGTTTCATTGGCATTGTTTATATAGCGCAGAGACTGTCGCTATAGAACATGTACTTCAAGTTATCTCCTGGGAGTTAACAAGATGACAAAATTGACCCAGTGCCACCAACCCGACCAGATTGCTAGGCAGCTAGTTAGCCCTACTGCTAAAGCGTGGCTGCTACCTCCGTTAGCATGTCTGTGCTTATCCGCATTAACGACAGCGTGAATGCGTGAAACATCATAATTTGTATCTGCAGTGTCGTTAGTGGGCTTTAGTTGACGTACGCTAGATATCACTTGTCTTACAATGTCGGGCTATTTAGATTCAGCGGTTAAACACGCATTGTTGTGTCAGCTTGCTAAGCTAATGTAGCTAGCGCTAGGATGCTATCAACAATGATGTGACGTGACTAGCGACCAATTTCTAGTCACAATTGAGAAATGTATAATCGAGCCGCTCCGTCGCATTGTTAAGCATCTAACTGTGACTGTGTTGGATGGATGTCGAATTAAATGTTATAAATTGGACACTAAAAGTATCCGCTATCCGCACGCCATATTTTATTCCTAGGATGGTGAAGTCATGACCCCTTTTCCTCTGTCTCTGATTGGCTTGTACGTAGACGTCGCTTTGACCGCTGGATCATACGTCAGCGTCGCCTCCATATTGGACCGTTCAACACTGCCTGTAAACAAACACAAATACTGCGGTTTTCTGCATAAAATGCACTGTTTACATCTCTCAACCGACTTCATTTTTATATTTCTAGAGTCTATGACCTACGTGGAGTACAAAAAAGTTACTTCTCGATAGTTAGGCTATAATTTTCCAGATGCTCGAGAGGTGCGTCAGGAGCTGAATTCATTGTCAGAAGTAATTGAAAAAAATAACGATCGTCAAGCATGGATTTGGCTTATTGTCCTTAATCTAATTTAATGTACATGAAATAACGTTATACTGTCATCGTTTTAGCTTTTATTGTGCTTCACTCATTCATTCATCTTTGCTAACCAATGTCAGTCCTCATGTCTAAACCAAGCCAACCACAGACATGTGAACCCAACCAACAAAGGCAACGAGTATCAGCCAATCAGAGGCAGAGCAGGGCGGGTCATGACTTTGCCGTCCTAGGAGAAAGAAATTGGCTAACCGCACAGGTCCAATTGTCTTTAGTTTATATTGTCTGAAAAGCTCAACAGTACATATGCATACATTACAATGCAAAACTCAATGCATACAAAGCAGCATGATATGAAATAATAAGCACCATTTAAATAATAAGCACCAAACACTGCTTGACTACTTGACTGATCCCTCTTTAAAAGCTGTTTCAGTCTGAGTTTTAATTGGTGTCGTGGTCTATTTTGAGTAAAGAGTTTTCACATGTTGATCCAAAAAGCCGCCTGTCCAAGTGAGGATTTACGAAAGGGCACCTTTCAATTCCCAGGAGAGACACCTCATGTCACTGATTATTACTTGAGCTGTGATAGTGTTCATGATATTAATGTTGGTTATTGCTGTGGGGATTTGTATTATTTATCCAAGCAATATTTGAGTTGATTTGAAGTTGACAGATATCTGCCTAGTTTAAAATTTGTGCATGAAGCAACTATTTTTGTGGCTCTACTATAAAAGGTAACAAATCAGTTTCCTCTCTTGAGCCATGACACAAGCCGGCTTTTGGCCAATGTTAGTTTTATCAAGACACCAGAATATAAACTTGGCAACCGTAGACTATGTAGTTGACATTCGTGCTACATGAGCTGCTCATATTTAGATGTTTGGCTGATGCTGTAGACAGGAGCACTCACTTGTTACTTTTAATAATATCTCAGTAACCAACTTATGCAGCAACATACTTAAACTTTCCTGCAGCACACTGTTCAGTCACTTGTCAAGGAACTTATGTTATATTTCACTTTCCAAAAAATGATAAAAGTGATATTTTATTTATGTACGTATTTATCTAATAAATTTACAAACCACTCTTGAGTGTTTTAGTGGGTGCTCTGTTGACTCTCGTCCTATCACAAGCTATGTAATAAGCTGAACCAGTGATGGTCTTAAAATGGCATATCGCTGATTTATAAATATGATAGGAGAGATCTATGCTGTGTCCTGAGCATTTACAAATCTGCTGCAACACTGAATTGACCTTCAGAGACTAAATAATGTGTCAAGATGGTTAACTAAAGTTTGTTCAGCCATGTAAAGACCAGTCCAGTTAAAAAACAACAACATAAAAACAGACCAAGGAATGAATATGGACAGTTGTAATAAAAATCTAGAGTTTTGTTTTTCAGTGTAATAGAGACTTTGTGAATACAGATGTTGTGTTTTTTATTTATTTCATCAGAGGCCTTGACCACAAATGTGGAAACGGCAAACATTAGCACAGTTGTGTGTTGTTTAAAATCACCCAGAAGCAAATATTAACAATTGTGATACAAATGAAAATAGTTCTGTTTTCTGTGTAATAGAGTTTTTTTTTCGTTTGTTTGTTTTTCTTTTTACCTAAGTCCTTGGGCTACAAAATGTGAAGATGGTAATCATTTGCACATAGAGTAATAGGAAAAAAATGTCTCAGACCCCAGAGGGTTATGGCAAGGTCGTTTTATAAGCAGCGAGCACTTGGACTGAAACAACATCCTTCAACAGATGGCAATGTCGGTCCCACAGCACTCAGTGTATTCACACATGCAACTTCATCAAGGTGCAGAGAGTAGCAAGTAAAATAGAGATTGTAGGTCAAGTTACAGCT
Source organism: Scomber japonicus (assembly GCF_027409825.1). Classification (NCBI taxonomy): domain Eukaryota; kingdom Metazoa; phylum Chordata; class Actinopteri; order Scombriformes; family Scombridae; genus Scomber; species Scomber japonicus. The sequence continues at coordinate 15,304,675 of NC_070585.1, read as the reverse complement.
TCAGACACTTATATCTGAGTGCTGATGGATGATGGTATGGACAGATCTGCTGCTTTTTTTTTTTTTTTTTTTAACTAAATGAGCATCTGCTTTCTTTGTCTTTCAGGATTTCCCAATTCTGTGTCAGACATGTTTAGGAGAAAACCCTTACATCCGTATGGTGAGTGAGCATTAATGTCTCATTGTAATGAATTTGAGGTTATCTTGTGTTTTTTGTAAAGTTGACATAATTCAGTGTGTGTGTTCTAATTTATCCATGCTTTTGTTTTACAGACCAAAGAGAAATATGGGAAAGAATGCAAAGTATGTTTTATAAAATACTTCAAAATCCTGATCTTGCAACACACAACATAATTTGAACTTATGTAACACTATTTTCAAAGTAAGAATATTTGTACTTTTTTTTTCTCCATTCTTTGCCAGATCTGTGCTCGACCCTTTACCGTGTTCCGGTGGTGTCCAGGAACACGGATGCGTTTCAAGAAGACGGAAGTCTGTCAGACATGCAGTAAAATGAAGAATGTTTGTCAGACATGTTTGCTTGACTTGGAGTATGGTGAGTCTGTGACCGTTTGTTTCTGATTTGGCTCATGTACATGTTTTATGTGTCTCTCTCCATCAAACAGTACCTATCTGAGTTTAACCCCCCCCCCCCCCCCCCCCCCCATCACATATTGTGTTTTACAGGTTTGCCCATCCAGGTCAGAGACACTGGCCTTTCTGTTAAAGATGAAGTTCCTAAGTCAGATGTGAACAAGGAGTACTACACACAGAACATGGAGAGAGAGGTATGTTTGATTTTATTGATGCCTGCAGATCAGTACAGTGGTTGCTGGACAGTGTTGTTTTTTGTTTTTTTTAATCCCAGATCTGAGTTTTTAAATATTGAATATTTGTTGAGGCAATTATTTTACATGAACTTTTACCCTATCTTTTTTAAAGCTATATACTTTAGCTTACTGTGCATACTTGGTTTACAGCTCTGCAGTTAGCCAATATTTATACAGGTTAAGCAGTATAAGCAAATAAACCCTGTATTCTAGCTTTCCTTTTAAGAATTGCTTATACTATTTTGTGTGGTGTAGGCGGTTAGGACAGGATTTAGTTAGACTGTCTTCATCTCTGTCACCTTAAAGTTTTGCTTGACCTGTAACATCGTAATGAGTCAAATCAGGACCTCCCTCACTAGTTCATATTCCTTGCTAATATTGGGATTTTCCTGTCATCAGCCCCTCATGTCTGTTTCAACCTCTGTGTTCTCAGATAGCCAATTCTGATGGCACACGGCCAGTGGGCCAGCTAGGTAAAGCTCCCAGCTCTAGTGATATGCTGTTGAAACTGGCCCGGACAACACCATACTACAAGAGGAACCGTCCACACATCTGCTCCTTCTGGGTGAAGGGAGAGTGTAAGAGAGGAGAAGAGTGTCCCTACAGGTGAGGGCCACTTCACACAACAGCTAACTGTTGTAGTGCCTTCAGGGCTCAAACCTGGTGCTGTGATAACATCCAGAGTTTTACATGTATCTCTTGACTACTAATTACTATAATAGGCAAAATACTTTCTGCTTAGAATCTCAACTGTATGTTGTAGCTCTGTGTGAACATTTTGTCTTTGTGGTTTCACAGACACGAGAAGCCAACAGATCCTGATGACCCACTTGCTGACCAAAACATAAAGGACCGTTATTATGGTATCAACGATCCAGTGGCTGATAAGCTGCTGAAGCGAGCCTCGACCATGCCCCGACTGGATCCACCAGAGGACAAGTCCATCACCACCCTCTACATAGGGGGTCTGGGAGATACTGTTACAGATGGAGATCTCAAGTAAGGCTTTGGTTTCCTCAGAAACTCTTGTATCACTTCCTACTGCCAGTTTTGTTTTGTTTTTTAAACTTTGATTCAAGTGTTTTAGGTCATTCGAGCTGGTATTTCTGTTTTCTGCAGGAGTCACTTCTACCAGTTTGGTGAGATCCGTACCATTACCATAGTCCAGAGGCAGCAGTGTGCCTTTATCCAGTTTGCCACACGGCAGTCGGCTGAAATGGCTGCTGAGAAGTCCTTCAACAAGCTTATTATCAATGGACGGAGGCTCACTGTCAAGTGGGGAAGGTAGGAAGCTGATCCAGAAGTTAAACATATTAACAGCAGCAGTCATTCAGTGTATGGATACAACCCAAAAAATGATGAAAATTCTCAGCTTCTGTGTTTTTCCAGTATGTGGAGCCATTTATGAGGAGATAGAAATATTTATAGTAATTTTCTTATTAAATGCCAGGTGGTGTTAGAAAGTGACAACCTGACATAATGCTACTGTCACAGTCACAACTTATAGTCAAATGTTGAATGCTGTGCTTTTGAATTATGAATTATTAAGAGTTTTACCTCACAGAATTTAAGAAGGGAAGGACACTTGAAATTTTCGATCCTGGACACACTTCTGCTGCTACACAATTCCGTTGTATTTAACAAAGTAAGTGATGTTATTTAATATACTGTATATAACTGACTTGGTTTGTTCCTTTAGGTCTCAGGCTGCAAGAGGAAAGGAGGGCATAAAAGATGGTGTTAGTGAGATGGGTACCAGACTTGATCCTGTACCTGGGCTGCCTGGAGGTAAGTGCAATCACGCAAAAGAGTTGAAGTGTGTGTGTGTGTGTGTGTGTGCGTGCGTGCTGAGAGATCTAGCCATGTGAGCATTGTTTTGTTGAAGTTAGTATTTAATTTCCAAATTCTATCATTTTATTGTTGATTCCTTCACTTCACTTTCTGATGATGTTTAAGATCATACCTATTGGGATTGATGGTGGAAATCAAGATTGGAATTATTGTGGACATTCTTTTATTTGTCTTTAATTCTGTTTCTCTTTGTACTGTAGCTTTACCACCACCACCAGCGCTTGATGAAGAGGCTCCTGCAAACTACTTCAACCTGGACCCAAGTACCTCTCCTGCTGTCATGAACATCGCTCTGCCCCCACCTCCAGGCATCAACCCGCCTCCTCCTGGTAAAATCACAGCTATAAATAGATGCTGCTTACACATGTATAATGTTTATGCTGCATAGTGAATTGAATTGTATCAAATATGAAGTAAATGTAATAATCCTAATTAGTTTATTGTTGGATTAACTGAAAATTGGAACTGCAATCTGTTATGTCTTGAGTGAGAATTAATAATTAATTCATACATAATCCTTTTTGGTCCATCAGGTTTCGGTCCACCAATATTCCACCCCATGGGCCCCATGGCTCCACCTATGCCCCCTCCCATGAGCATGAGACCTCCAGGTCAGATCCACTACCCCTCCCAGGATCCTCAGCGCATGGGTGCTCATGCTGCACACGGCTCACGCCATGGCGATTAGCTGCCAGAGTGGAATCGTGCTATTATTAGGTGTTATTCTTTTCTTTACATCAGTCCTGGTCTGGTGCTTTCATTTGAGATGCTGTTGGTGAGCCTGAAGCCTGCAGACAACTTCTGGTAGAAATACAGGATAACATCAGATTTGTTGTGCCACCTGCAGTGCTGTGAATGAATTGATGGAACACCATCTGTCTGGAAAGAAAACCAGCATCTTACATGAAGACTTTGTCGCTACTTGCAGTTATGAAAGTACTACAACAGAACAGCATCCAAACAGTGGACGTTAACATGAGTACTGGCCAGTGTGATCAGAGCCATATGGTTATAAAGGGCTCCTATGGTGGGAGTTGTTGTACATATGAAAATGTATGCTTTAGGTGAAACTTGTATTTGTCACATTGCTTAAAGTATCGGGGAGGGAAAATCTGAGGGCTTTTTAAATCTGTTCATTTTTCAGTGACATTGACCTTTTTGTTTTTTTTTTTATTGACACAATCTTAATATTCCACAGCATAATGACTTAGTTTATTGTAAAGCTTTCTTTGATTGTTGTTTTCACTTTTCATTAAAATGACTAAATTGTCATTCATCATCTCAGAGTGTACATTATTCAGCAGTATTCATGCACCTTGGTGAGGGGAGATACAGAAATGTGGAGCCACAGTGTTAACAGAAGGGGGGTCGGGGGGGGGGGGGGGGTCTGGTCATCGACAGGATAAGATACTGCAAAGAGCAAAAGAAGGATAGGCAAGAGTGATTGGCCTGTGGCGGTGTTGTCCTGCCTGGACTCGACTGTGGTAATGAACTGTTGATTCCATTAGCCTGAGTTTGCCTCAGCTGGCTAAACCACTCAGCAGTAGCAAAACCACTTGCAATATCATGCAGGAGTGATTTAGTTATTTATTTATTTTCCCTCTCTTCTGCTGAATCCACAAATAAACGGATCTGTGTAGGAGGCGAGGAGCAAGCAAATATCAGTCTTTAGCTTATCAGTCCTTTTTCATAGTTGGTCGGATTCTGGGCAGTAATCGCCTCCCCATCCCCGGGGTGCTCTGTTGAAGTTGGGCCGCCGACACATTCTGTCCAGAGCCTCACCGGGCAGGTTTTGGGATTGAACTGCCTCAAAGCCAATCACTGGGATCACCCTCTTGCTGGCCATAGCCCCACCAAATGGCATGGGAGATCTGAGAGACAAAGAAGAGTCCTTACTAAGTGGGCTGAAAGCATTGTGTTTCATATTCCTGGATCAAGTATCACATGGCTCACACTCCTTCCCATAAAGGGGGAAAACCTTCGGAGGGTACATGATATCTTGCCATCTCTGATTTAACTCTATGTCCACTGGGGATTTCAGGATGACTGTGTGGTGAACTCAACCTCTTCCACTCGTATAGCTGCCCTAACCATTAGTTGAGTTCAGATTTAATTAAGGCTTCATAATACCTTAATAATCTTTAGGGTGTAAACAGATCCCTCCACAGGGGGTACACATCCAGACTGTCTGGCAGAAAGCGAGTGACTGTCTGAGTTTGTCTTTTATATATTCTCTGTTTCTCCATCTGCCCAAGCTTAACCTGTGTTCTCCTTCACCAGTGTGACGCAATTCCTAGTGTGCCATGAGAAAGGTGATTCCCGTTCGTGCGCAATCAGTCTTGTGTCGGGGCATTAAAAACTCGCAACCCCCCCCTCACCCCAGTGGATCATCTTTCAAGAACCAGGGTTCAAAATAGCTGTCACGCAGCTACAGTCCAAGGAGGTGCAAGCCAAACACTAGATTATTTTTCAAACTGTGGAAAGATGGAGTGGAGCCGAGGGAAGAGATGATTGTGATGGATAACATGGTTAGGTCATCTGCTTGTCTATTTGAAGATGGGTGGGTCTCAAAGCCCATGTTCCTCACAGAACAGGATTTATTCACTTAGTCTGGGTGGACATGTCATTCTCTAGAACTACAGACTGATGCTATGTTCCCCAAGTTCTCTCGAGACACATCTGTTTGTTTAGTTGAACTGAAACTCAACTGGAAATGCAGATATGAAGATGGGATTGTACCTGTTGAAGCACCTGTAGTTGGCAATCTGTGGGGCCTGGGGCAGCTGGGTACTGAGGGCAGCCAGGAGGTCTTCCTTGTCTCCCAAAGCTTCCGTCCAAGGAGAGCAGTAAGATTTGGGGATTACTGTTGTGTTGAATTTCTCATGAGGAATTTCCTTCAGAGGACCAGAATATCCTAACAGGGGGAAATAATTCAACATAAGGGCATACATTTCTTGGCAAAGTGATAGCTGTGTTTCTTCAATTGTGTGCTTTCAATCCCAACTAAGCAATACCTACAACCCTCCACCCCCCAACACACACACATACACATACACACATTGAGAAAAACGATTAATCCTTGCACTTTTGGAACTAATTACAAAACCCATTAACTAAAAAAAAAAGCAATCCCCAACAAAGCACAAACAGATCTAATACGAATAAATCTCTTTGATGTCATTCCTGTCAACAATAGGAACTACAGTAATTAGATCTCAGTGTGAATCCCAGATAATAAACAGAGCTTATCCCACTGTCAGTCACACTGTAAGCAGTGCCTTCTGTCTGGCCGAACACACAACAGCATTCAGCTAAGATTCTAACAAAAAGAAAAGATAATTGCTTTCTGCATACTGCCAACTCTCCTGACACCGGTGGAAATAAAACAAACTCATTTGTTCACATATGAAAAGTGAATACTAGCAGAGCACAGTGTCCATGCATTGCCCAAGCATTGCACTGACATTGCTCAAGCATTTGCTATTACACTGAACTAGTCCTATGGCTTGTAGAAGTCTGTGGCAATCCTTCTTTTAACCTAATGCATTAGCATTTACCTGGAGCGAGGACATCGGGACTGCCTTTCTTTGCTACAGTCTTCTGAAGGTTCATGACCAGGCTATGCTTACCCGGGATGGAGAAAGCCTGGTTCTCTTTCCCTCCCTGTGGCCCTTGGATGATCTGCGGGGGAGGAACGGCCTCTGGATGGGCCTGGGAAAGAGACCTAGTTAGACTTGTGTGAATGTAGTTACTCCCCAAATACTTTGCTTCTGAGATTTTAGTCATGAAGTTCATTTCAGTTTACTCATCGCTCAGTTTGTGAAAACAGCTGCATAATGTCTTCTGTGGCTCCGGAGGGAGCTTCCCAAAGTTTGACAGGAATCAGAGCTATCTCAGCTCGGCCTTGAGACTTTTTATCAGAAAGCCTAAAGTATAAATTGAAGATTTGCAAGGAGTGGGAGGCATTAAGGAAGCATGGAGGAAACTAATAAAAGATGCTACTGTATTGCGTTACAGTGTATCTGAAGCTTGACTTATGCGAGAGACTATATGTGAGGATAACCAGGCCCCTTTGGCTGAAATCTCTTTCGGTTATCTCCTTTCGGTTATCAGCCATATTGAAAATAAAGTTGGTACATATTCAGGGTGTAAACTCGATCTTGTTGCTATAATAGTTTTTTTTGTGGTGAAAGAAAACCTTCAAAGAGTTTTTAAATATCTTTAAATATACAAATGACCTTTTGATTTACACACTGTGCACTCAGTTGTAGTAAAAATGCAAAAATGTTAATTACAAAGCAACACTATCCCTTCTTCTAAATTCAGATATTCATAGTTTATGAGTTGCTAATAATGCTAAAACCCACATTTAAACAATACTTGTTTTCCATGTTAACATATTTTTGGATGCCTTTGTCCACACGTCAGGGATCTGCAAAAAGGGGTTGAAAAAATAAGTCTCTTATGGGTCCACTAATTTTGTGAAAAGGCCTGTAACATCTTCTCTTACAGGGGTCATTTTTTATTCATCTTCTTACAATGGTCATTTTGCTTTTCTTAATCTGTTACCCGTTCATTAAGGTGGTAGGAAGTACGCAACTCCATTAACTATGGTTATGTGATAAATCCAGCACACTAACAGGCTGCAATTAAGCATTAACTTAATGTCAGAAATACAGGTTGATCATTTTGTCTGTTCAAGTTGCATTAAGTGCAGTGGGTATAAGTCACTGTGTATTATGTTCCGTCCCTGTCAGCACCTTACATTGACAATGTTGTGAGAACCATTAGCAGCGTTCTCCACTGTGAACCTCTCCACCCTCTTCTGTCTCTCCTGAAACATGCGAGAGCCTCGATTAGATGGAAGATTGAGCTCCTCCATCATCACATCTCTTGGAACGCTGATCTTCTTCCCCAGATTCAGACCCTCTGGCACAACATGACACATAAATGGAAGTGCTTTAATAAGTGATTCTGCTGAATATTGCCATGCATGTTGAAAATTGCAGTATTAGAATAGAGAAATGTATTTGCCAGAGGTTTGTTCATTGACTATTCGTGCTGTGTGGCATGGCATGAGGTGACTCTTACCCTGCATAAATACATCATGACATTAAATTGTGAGAGAAAAAGCAATGACAGCAGCAACTTCCAGACATTTGGAAAGAGAAGAAAGTAACACAGACTAATAAGGACCTTTGGCAAATCATAATGTCTCCTCTGATCTTCTTGTTTCTGTCGACTCAAACAGCTGAGGGGCACCCTGTTCAAAAAGCTAAACCATGTGTAGCATCACTAAGTTGGAATCCACACGGCGTTTGCTCAGGGTCTCTGCTCATGTTATATCATGGCGCAGCGGGGGGGCCTGAAATAGCGTCGTGATGATGTTAAGGGGTGTGTAATGTTTGTTGTGGTCCAGGGTTGCATGGGTAACTGGGCATATAAATAGGATCTTTGGATGAAAGACTCATGTAAGAGCGGATGGCCCTCTTTCTTACAAATGATAAGTGTTTGGAGGAGTCTGGGCATACGCCACCCTTGAGGAGCTGCCTTTGATCGGCCTGTGTTAAATTCACTGGTGGGAGTCACATTTTGCTGAGTTAAGGGGACTCGGTTTCAAAGCCTAGCTGGCAGACAGCGTTGGAAAACAAACAGTGTGCAACTAGGATGGTCCCTGCTGGAATGTTTGGAGAATTTCAACAACACACATGCACTCCTGGGATTTGGGTGTACCACACTGCATGTGGACTAACACACTTTGATGTTTGTCTGTATAACATCTGACAGACATGGCTGTAATCACAGAATGTAGCAGTTTGAATACGAGTGTACACACACAAGTTGTTGACGCAATGTGTAAACCAACATCTGTACATCTGCAGTTCTACCTCATTATGTATGAATGTGTGTCAGTTCAGTACATATAGACTCACCTCCTCTGGCCTCCTTTGACAGAGCCTTTGCCTGCAACATCCTCAGCTTAGTGGTGTCATCCAGGCCTGATTGCATCATCATCATCATTGTCCTCTGATAGATACAGATGTTTCATATTATTTATATTCCAGGCATTTTTATAAATAACAACTTGTTTTTTGATGTTACTTCCACTTTAAAATACCGTATAATCTATCACTGCTTCAAAAATATCTTCTGATCTTGTGGTAAAGTAAGAAAAGAAACTTCTAACAACTTACTTACTTATAATTTAATTATGTTTATAAAATTATAATTCTTCTCATGTTTTTAATCCTCTTTTTCAATAACTTCACCTATTAGTAGATCAAAAGTTTCACATTGCAGGCAATGAATAGTGATGTTTTAAAGCAGTCTCTCCAGCATCACAGAGCATTATAGCAATGTTTGATTTCAGCTGTTCCCTCATTACCATTTGTAAAAAAGATATTTTTTCTCCTTTAGGTTTAGAACATCATGAGACACATTATTTTTTCCCTGCTGATGATGTGTTGTTGCAATAGTAATTATGTGTCTTTACTGCCCTCACCTTAGTCCTTACCTGTGTGTCCCACCTGTCCGTGTGTCGGGGGTCGGATCCGGTCTGGATGGCAGTGTGGTTTATCCTGCACTGGAGCCGGGATGCTTCCACACTCCACTCTCCACTCTGACACTCCTCAGCAGAGAAGGAACAGTCTGTATAAAACTCCCAGGATGCCTTGAGCACTTACCTCACTGGGTTATTTTAGCAGGGGGTAAAGTGAGGGAGGATGGATGGAGGGAGTGTTGGGGTGGGTGGGTATAAAAGGGTGATTAGGGGGAAGGGGCAAGTATAAAGATTTACATCCTCTAGCCGCTTTGATAATAAAAATCTGATCCCCTCGTGTGTGTGTGTGTGTGTGTGTGTGTTGGGGGGGGGGGGGGGGGGGTGCATAATAACAGCTGTTGCCCAGACAGTGACACTAAACTCTCAGAGAGGCCAGGCATCCAACCTCTCTTCTGCAAAAATACACACAAACACAGTTTGTACTTCTATTTTCTCATCTTTTTTCTTCTCACTTTTCTTACAATGTGATATATATATACTACTGTGATTACTTACTTGCTTACAAATACAACCACCTGTGCTCCCCATGTACAGCTATAAATTGATGGGGTCACTGCGATCAGAGGTTGTGGTTCCGTTTACCAGTTTAGGGTCAAAGATTAAACTCTTTGGCAGTTTGTTCTTCCATTCTGGTTGGTGTTAGACCGTTAAATGTCCTTTTCTTTCACACTGCTGTGTGTTATGGATATCCTACACGTCTTTTATTACACACTTGTCAGACAGATTCTCATAAATAACAATAAAAAGTTTTTCCCATTGTTGTTATTTTATCCGCCAGCCTACCAACTGCTGAGAAACTTGAGTTGTGATTTCTGCATAAACCCTTATTTTGTGCCACTCTAGAAGCAATGCCCTTTAACTCTATATTTGGTTGCCCTTTTTGGACTCAAGTTAGTATTTATTGAGCAGCTTTTTCCCCCACAAATTGATTCATTGAGCACAGCGGAAGCCCAGAGGAAAAAAAAACTTTTCTTTATCCCTGTTGAGATTGGATATCGATTTTGCACCTGCCCTGCTCCACAATACCCCTTTCCCCTAGTGGGGAGCCTCTGGCCTCAGAAAGAAATGTGGAGTCATTCTGAGTCGTGGAAAAACATCTGCAGACACACTTTGGAAGTTGACCAGTTGTTTGGTATAAGAAACAATATTGTATTATGGAGAGAAACCAGAGTAGGTGAGTAGCCTCCCTTTAACACTTTTGTTATATCACACAAAACCTTAGTGATTAGAATCAATCTATGCACTTTCATACATGCAGTTATAATTTTCAGTATCTATTAATAATTCAGCGATTTTAAAAGTGTTTTTCTTGAAAGAACAATAGCAAGAATATAGGACAAAGTCCCGTCATCTGTGCTTGAGAGGTGGTTCCTGTGGTGTGTTCATGTCACATAGAGAGAGGTGCATAGCCACCAGGAGCTGACAGCTGACACAAGAACAATAGAGGCCCATTCAAAATCAGGGGCTTGTGCAATAAGAGTACCTTTAAAACTGTTTGCCAAACCTTATTTGGCTGGCTTGTCTGAGGAAATTCAAAACTCCACAGGTAGATTTGAGAGCAGGAGAAAAATATCACAATGCAGTTTAGCCTTAGTATAGCTTCATGCTGAGAGCTACAGGCATTAAAAGTCAACTTACAAAGCTGAAAAAGTTATAATTCTAAACTTTTCTTATTCACTTGCAGGTGCCTTTGGGAGGACTGTTGGAAGTCAATCAGTTGGGGAGCTGTCTTTGCAGTGCTCAGTGTGAGCTTCAATCCAGAGGGAGACATTATGTACGGACTGCTGTGTGAGAGTCTTCATGACTTCATCAAGGAGTCGTATGGAGACGATGTGTGGAAGCTGGTCAGAGAGAGAGCAGATGTCAGGTTACACTCCTTTGTCACCCACCAGGTATTTCTGAAATCAATGATAACACATAATACTGAATGTACGAGTAGATTAAAGTGTGCTGTCTTTGATCATTCAAGTTAAGAACAGTCAACACTTTTTTCTATCCGTGTCTGAAACTTGTCTAAAACTTTACAGTCAATATATTTCTACATATGTGTACATGTAGGTGTACAGCGAGAGTGTGATTCCCCGTATTGCAAAGGCAGCCAGTGGAGTGACAGGCACGCCCTACAATGAGCTGATGAACTCCTGGGGAGTTTACTTCCTGGGCTTTGTGGGGAAATACGGCTATGACAGGATCCTCAAGGTGAGAAAAAAATCTCAGACTCGAAACTGTCAAAACTGTGCTGTCTTGTGAGAAAATTACTACATGCTCACACTGTGCTATGGTAATGTCTTGACAGAGTATCTCATATACGGTATACCGTTCAACACTAAATCTGCCATCCTAGTCGATCTAGTCTAAAATGATTATTGTGATTACAGGCATTGCCTTTTATGTAGTTCTTACACAAAGTAATAAATAATATGTAACTGTAGTACATATGACTCAGATTCTATTAAAGTTAGTAGAAAATTATGACTTTTCATACAAATTTACAACCATTAAGATTTTGCACATTTTCAAAAATCAGGTGTGATCAATGATTTATAGAAATAATCCAGTATAATTATCCATGCAAACATTGAAATTTGGTGTATTATTAACGGTTTTGCAGTAACTTATGTCCAGCCCTTATCAATAGAAAAAATGCTATTTTTAATGTTTCTCTGGAGCTGTTTGGAGAAATTATTAAAAAGAAAAAAACATTTTCTCATAAAACACTTTTCTGGGAAAATAGGAGTAAAAATATGAAATACTTTTAAAAGGAGTCTGGCGATTTAGTATTGGCAAGATATTCATATTTTTATTTCCTAGTTTTGGTCCCCCTCCATAAATGGTGGATCATAGACATGTTACATTTGAAGTCTCCAAACGCAAACTAAGATTAATTTCTCAGAGTTGACCTCATGCCACATTTTACAATAGTTTTTACAGCCTTTTGACATCCCATGATGAGTGAGCTGACCATTTTATATTACAGTGGTGTGTCTCTTTAAGAATATTATGATATACAACTTATTATAAGTAGGGAAGATGTGATGTGCCATCTTTTGTCTCTGAATTCAGGTGCTAGGCCGTCATGTTCGTGACTTTGTCAATGGCCTGGACAACCTTCATGAATACCTGCGCTTTAGCTACCCAAAAGTGCAGCCCCCAACCTTCTTCTGCCAGGAGGAGTCTGCCACTGGAGTCACCCTCCACTACAGGTCTGAGAATTTGATGTAGGATGTGGGTTGATAGACTATCGGGGATCAAACATAACAGTGGACTAAGACCAGAGCAAAAAGACCGAAAGCTGTGCCATTAATCTCTGTAGAAAGATATTGGATTTTGTTTCTCCTTTGTGACCGGCAGGAGTAAACGTAAGGGCTACCTGCACTATGCCATGGGTCAGCTGAGGCAGATGGGGAAGCAGTTCTATGACACAGACATCCATGTGGAGGTGCTGTCTGAGCAGATGGTGGGAGACTACTCTCATGTCACCATGAGGTACACACACACACACACACACACACACACACACACACACACACATGTACACACACACACAGGTGCGTACAGATCCTCTATACTCAACTTTAGAAAGTGTATTTATCTGTATGTCCATGCAGGCTGAACTTTGACAACTCGGCTTACCGCTACATCATGAAGGAAGATGAGGAAGAGCAGGAGATTCTGCCAATTACCTCAGACTTCTTCTTTGAGGTTTTCCCATTTAACATCGTCTTCAGACAGGTAATAGTTTTGAGGTGCATTTGTAAACTCATCATGGGCAGTTAATAAATTAAATAAAAGTGTTCAATTCAGAAACAATCCTGGTAATTCCCTGATTCTTTAGGACATGGTGGTGCACAATGTAGGTTCGGGCCTGGCCACAGTCTTCCCTGATCTGGATGGGAAGAAGATCAATGATGCTTTTTTGCTAGCTCGCCCCCTAGTGGAGTTCACCTGGAACATGGTGAGACTTCACTTCACATGGGGGCAAATTTTGTTTAACCAAGCTTCAGTGCAATTAAGGGCAAACTACAACTTTAACATTTTACAATAAACAAGAATGGATCAAATTTAAAATATTAACTAATAAGTTTTGTGGAACAATATTCACAGATCATCTCCCACCCCAACAACCTGTTTGAGATCATGTCCAAGGAGCCTGTGAAGAGAGAGAGAAACCTCCACAACCGAGTCCAGAGTAAGAGTGGGAGCCATGTAAACACTCACAGGGGTGTGTGTCTAGTGGGCAAGGACTCGCTGATTTGTGGTCAGATCAGTTTTACTGTAGTCACTTGCAAAAGACACATTCAATTTCAATTTTGATTAAATAAGGAACAGAGCAGGTGTGCAGCAAAATGGCTGTCTGTTGTTTTGTGAGAGCTTGAAAAGGAATATTTAACCTTGAATGTAGTGCTGGATTAATGTAGATAGTTCAGGAGGTCCCACAGTTACTGAAATTGAATTGTTTGATGTCTTGATTCAACTGCAATTAATTGAATTCAGTGGAGCTGATCCCAGCCCTGGTGGTCATGGATGAAGGGTGTAAATGTGTATTTTAGGGTCTTTGTTTCAGGCTCTGATAGTTTACCTTGTTTTCCACAGATTCTGACTATGAAAATGCCAATCGCTCTGCTGACGTAGATGTGGAGCTCATGGCTTTCCAGTCCATCATTGGAGATGATTACAAAGGTCATGACCTCTCTATTATCTAAAAATACATACAGTAAGACCTGAGTATACAGACAGTGAACTAGTCAGGCTGACAATGACAAAAAAAACAATGATTAAAGATGCAGACACATTAAACTACAAAAGAAACCTATTTTTAAATTCATTTGGATGACATCTTTAACACAGCAAAGTTATTATCTAAAGCTGAAATCCAGGCTGAAACTCCTCTTTAAATGTTTGTCTTGTTGGCATTTGATTGTGCTCCGCTTTTAGATGGCAACAGCGCTAATGCAATGGAGAGCTGGGGTGATGGTAGCCGCTGCTTGAAACTAAAAGGACAAATGAGATACATGCCAGAGTGGGAGTCCATCATCTTCCTGGGAACCCCTGTGTAAGACCTTCACACACAAACACACATACACACACACACACACACTTAGACAAAGATCTTTATTAAAAAGCTGCAGTTGAAAAGTAAAACACTGAAAAAAGCAGCAAGCGCTAAACTGAATTACGAGGCTGGAAATAAAAGCCTGGGCAGTGAATCAAATCAGGGGCCCATTCTAACAGCACTTACCATGCATGAAATGAGCTGCTAATTAGCTTGTAATCAGACAGTGCAGCTCTTGTGAGCCTAATGGGAACCCATTTGCAACTGAGAGTGTTTTCCACCAAGTACATTACCAAAACATCTCCCTCCTCTTCTAAAACATTTTGATTATCAAGCAAAAGCACTTATGTCTCTATTGAAAAAAACTACTGAAATGTAAATGCCATATCACACCTCTTCCATTACAACATTATATTTTTGTTGCCCAATATTATAGACACCACTGTTGTGACTAGAATCAATCTCTGATTATTTCAGTACATCTTATTAATTGCTCTGATCTCTCCTTGCTCTCTCTTTAACTGTGTGTATGTGTGTCTGTAAATGTGTAGGATGGAGAGTCTAAGTGCTATGTTTAAGACTGGCCTGTACATCAATGACCTGAGCATGCACGACTCCAGCAGAGACCTGGTGCTGGCGGGCACGCAACAGTCAGAAGAGCTGAAGAGAGCTCTCATACAGGTTCACTGCACCAAAGTGCAGCTTCATTTTATATGTGTGATCAGCTCACTTGTCACTCTGCATTATGCAAAATCGCTCTGAAGCTCTTCTTTCCGTCTAGCAGCCCCGGAGCACCTACCGCCTGCAGACCTGAGATGAAAGAAAGAGATTCAGACTTAGTGTTTTTCTGTCCCCATTCCCTGTTACGAATGCAGGAGCAAAAGAAGTCCAGTAAGCTGGAGGAGAGCATGAAGATGTTGGACTACGAAATGAAGAAGACTGATGACCTTTTGTACAGGATGATTCCCAAGCCTGTGGCAAAAAGGCTGCGCAAAGGAGAGCCGGCTGTAAACACTTGTGAGGTCAGGAATGGAGAGCAGAGATGACCCTAAAAGAATAACGTGTGTGTTGTGACAAAGACAATATGCCTCAATACAAGAATTAAAAGTAGAGCAATCTGCTGGGAACATGTCTGACTAAAGACCTTTGTTGCATTTCTCTCTTCCCTCACTATTTCTCTACTTTGAGCTATCAAATGTGCATCAAGTACCTTAAAAATATCAATAAAAGGAAGGTGGAGCAATCTGTACAATACCAAGCATAGTTCATGTCAAAAACAATAGAAACAACTGTTCTAGTGCTTCAACATCTGCTCTTCTTTAACTCACATACACCCAAGCACCCAAGTCTTGTTTTTAGTCTCATATAAGCAGATTTTATTTTGCACCCATCACAACTTACAAACTCTAAGGCTTGAGGCATTTTCTTGCCCACACTAGATAGTAATGTAACACACACATTCATATATTTATATAAATCCTAGAATTTCTTACTGCTTGCCTGGGCATGCTGGATCATATAGGGCACACTGGAGATTTCATGCTATTATGTGTGTTTGCAGTACATCTACTTGCTTGCTCGTCAACTATGTTATCACTTCTCTCCCAGGTGTTCCCAGATGTTACTATTCTTTTCAGTGATGTGGTGGGGTTCACCCGCATTTGCAGCCACATTACCCCAATGCAGGTGGTCTCAATGCTCAACACTATGTACACTCTGTTTGACACGCTCAGTGAGAAGCACAGAGTCTTCAAGGTTTGAATCTATGTTTTTTTTTCTCTGTAATGTGCTTTCAATGCAGTATAAGTGCTGCTGTATATGAACTGCTGCCTCTCTCCTTTCCAGGTTGAGACCATTGGAGATGCCTACATGGTGGTAGCTGGGGCTCCAGAGAAGACCAAGTATCATGCCCATAACATCTGTGACATGGCTTTGGACATGGTGCGCTCCATTGATCATCTGAAAGATCCCTCAAATGGCAACAACATACAAATCCGTGTTGGTGGGTTGAATATGTGTGGATGTGTTTGAGTGTTTATGTCAGTGTTTGACTGAGTGAAGTGACCTTTTGCTGTGGTTTCAGGTATTCACTCCGGGATGGTTGTTGCAGGTGTGGTAGGGCATAAGATGCCACGTTACGGTCTGCATGGTGACACGGTCCACACTGCGTCTGCCATGGAGAGCAACGGAAAAGTACGGAAGAATGAGAGAGAAAATAATGTTAAAAAAATGTCATAATGTGTATATATAACTTCTGAAGTTTGTGAGTGGTCTCTCTCTGTATCAATCAGGAGATGCACATCCAGCTCAGCAGTGCCACCTACGAGCACCTGAAAGGAAGTCACTTCATTTTTGAAAGGAGGGGCATCATTACTATCAAGGTCAGGGGTCAAAACCGTTACCACAGCAACTGGTACCCACCACATTAATTGTATTTCTTCAGCTACTAGGACTATATTTAAAAAATGCTAATTACTTGCTGGAGGAAATATGAGTAACATAGTGAAAAGGCATACTACATGTTATCAGCACGCTACAACCTTCCTGAGACCCAACACTGAGACTGTAACTGGTGTCAGTGGAATTTGTGTATCAGCATTCCAACAAATATTTATGAATTTTAAAGAAATATAAAATAATAATAACTCACAATGTTTTGGCTCTGGGGAGCTAGCACACTTAGTATTCAGAGCTGGTAATTGCAGCTTGCTTGTTGATTTGCCAGTCTATTTATCATATATCAGCGGGTCTGACTTTGAGACTGTACATCCAGTGATAATGCCAGCAAAGTGACTCCCGAAGGTTTCTGAGGCAGTTGATTACAGTTGCCAATCTTAAGAGAGCAACAATTTTTCATCAGGGACTTTTGGCTATTGAAAATCTGCCACTTGCCTTTTTACTCCCCCACAGTAGAGAAATTGTGCCTGTGAGCACAACTTTGAATATGTGTGCATATGTTAGTCATCTTTATAACAAACTCCAGATCCCTCTTTTACCTCTTCCTTCATCTGTCCATCTTTTAGGGGAATGTTGAAATTGAGACCTACTGGCTTAAGGGAAAGAGAGATAAGGATGGGAATGCTCAAGCAGCGTGTCCTCAGTTTGAGACCCAGACCATCAGTAAGGCCATCAGCAAGGCCACCATCTCAGGGCCTGAGGCCACCGGGGATGAGGAGGGACTGGTACGAATTTAGCCAGGACGGTCATGCTTGGCTTGCACACACTCTCATTTGCTTTATTGCCATCATTGTCATCTCTGATTCTGTGAGTTCTCCTTCTGTCTTTGCCCCTAGGTTTTCCCACTGGTTGCAGGGGAGGATGAGGATGATGTCAAGTCCATTCGCTCTCACCGAATAAAGATGGAGATTTCAGGCCATTCTCTGGAGGAGTCAATGGAGGAGTGCCGGGTGGAGGAGATGTCTGTTCATAAGGTGAGATGAAATATCTGGTGCCAGAAGTGCTTTTAAATGACTCTGTCAAGGAATTTGATGAATGAACAAACACTTTTAATGACACACATTTTATTAAACCGCGATTGGTTTAATGTTTTGATGTAATTAGCTGCTAGTGTTGTTTTATTGTTGCTTTTTTGTGATAAAATACACCTGTTTCTTCTCCAGTCCCATTATAAGGATGCTTTGCACGATGGCCTCCAGGATCCTCTCCTGGAATTGGACTCGCCTGAGTCCAATGGCAGAGACTCCATGATGGAGTCCCATGACAGTTCCTGTGACTCCCGCTGCTCCAAGAGTGCCATGTGCTCTGTATCATGAACTGTGACATGCTAATGGTGCCCAAACGCCAGTTGATGCTATAGCCAGTAAATCATATTTACTACTGTTTCTAAAGTGCTTTTTTATGCCTCACTCAAGCACTGAATGTTAGGCCACATAAGAATGCTGTTATTTTGTCTTTTTGACCACTGATGCTAGAGGTAAAGAAGAGTTTTTGTGTTGATCCCAACACAATCTCTAATGATGTTATTTGTGTATGGACTAGTTTGTACTGCTTTAAATTTCCAGTGGCCTCCAAAACTCTGACAGTATAGAAATCAACCGCAGCCAAGAGTGTTAATCGCTTTGAACAGGTGTGTCAGAGCTCTGCCAACCAAGAGTGAGCAGATCTGTCACCAATTAATACCTCACACCAGCACCTGAAAGCCACTAAAAAGTCAACACTGGGAAATTTGCTGTGTACTCTTTGTGTAATTTGTTTTAGCACCCAGAAGTGTTCACTGCCATGTGGTTCAGCTGGACACAAACTCAATTATCCCCTGTACTGTTTGTTGTGCTGCACCTTGTAGGTTTGACGTCTTTTTTTGTCCTGTGAAGAAATGACTCTGAATCTCGCCTCCATTCCTCTCCTTGCTCCCTCCTTCATCTTGCATGTCTGAATTCATTGTTCTATCAAGTCTGTCAAATACACGCAGCCACGGTAAAATGTAAACGCTTGTCAGCTCAGTGAAAATAAAGAGAGATGACTGCTGAGCTGTGTGCCAGCCTGTTTGTTGTTTATCTTGTCACTCAAAGGCATTGGCATTCAGATTTACATTTACATTTGCATATATTTGGCACCTTTCTTTCCTGAACACATTTTTCTTTGGAAACATGGGTGTGTTTTTATTGTCTGTATGTGTGCTCATGTGATATGTAAAGTATGTGCCTGCATGTTAGTTCCAGTGAACCTAATATCAAACAAAGTCAAGTAAAGTCAGGTCAGTTTTATTTATATAGCAACAAATCACAAGTTATCTCTGAGCACTTTTCACATTGGGCAGCTTACAGACCATACAGAGCCCCAACATTCCTCCATGAGCAAGCACTTGGCGACAGTGGCAAGGAAAAACTCCCCTTTAATGGGAAGAAACCTTGAGCAGAACTGTACTTTAGGTAGGCGGACATCTGTCTTGACCAAAGAATACTTATTTTAGCTTCTAAATGTATTTTTGGTGATTGTTCACAAATCCTGCTCCAAAAATAAATCAATATGAATTCAACTCGGTTTACAGGTACTGTGACAAACATCCACTAAACTAAGAATACTGTAATTCTTACATTATTACATTGATAGACAGTCAAATATCAACAATCCTGGTCCTAGTTAGACAACATTCCCAACTGACTGGCCATCAGATGAGCTTAGCTTAAAGGTGGCATCCTCACGATCTAGACTGCATCTATTAGCTGGAGGTGAGTCTTTAGTTGACGTACTGATGGAGCAGTGGAAGCACAAGGCGTAGAAGAGGGTCAGCAGGAGTAGGAAAATGACCACACAAAAAATGACCACAATCAAAATTGTGTGCACTTGCATGTTCACCTCCTCCCATGGGAGCAGTGTGGTGGTGGTCAGGAGGCTGAAGGTCTTCTGGGTGACGTTGAAATTTGGGGATGGGGTCACTGTGAGTAAGTCTGGTTGCATGGAGGCCAGGTGGGCAACTTCTGCCATGATAGGAGGAATGAGTCCCCTAAGTGATTAAAGAATATTTTGTTAAATATTGTTTTATAATTGTCTTATGAAAAGAATAACATGAACAACACACTAATAAAATATAAGAATCATTTTGAGATACTCAACTAGTTGGTCAAGTTCGATAATTATGTTTAGTGATAATAACGGATGAAAACTTCATGATTTGTATATCACATTCTTAACAAAATTGTCTTTCCAATGTTCATCCATGGTAACAAAAATATAATGTCATTATACATCAATTTTAAGTACATCACATCCATATATTTAAAAGCAGCAGGTTCATTTCCTTCCTTACACACAGACAATCAAACATAGATGTTTCTTTTGTTCTTACCTGGACTGTGTTGGCGCAATTGTGTGTAGTCTCTCTCTCTGCTGGACTCAAGGGTTTCTTTTGATGAGCAGAGGTTGGGAAAGAAAAAAGAAATGGAGGAAAAGAGAGGGAGGGATGGACTGGAAGAGATAGGTAGCTGATAAATCAAGAATGGGGGAGTGGGGGGGGGGGGGGGGGGTTGCCATGGAAACACTTGCTGTGGGGCCACTAGCAAGGGAGTGACATCATATCGTTAAGATTAAGAATGCTTTTTAAAATCTTTAAATGCATGTATTAGGAGATATTTAATAGATGATAGTGGCATTCATTTAGGATATGACAGATCTGAGGTACAACCCTGCAGCCTAAGGACAGTTTAGTATTTACAGGTTGTAACAGGATGCTCTTCTAATGTTTTCCAGGCATAAGACAAAGGATTTTACCCAATCAACCTGTGTCTTTGGAAAAATTAGCAAAATTAGTGGAACAAGTGCATGTCAAATCACTTATTTGCTAAGAGAGGAGCCTCATCACCAGCCCTGAGATTAATCAGGCTGTCTAACACTGCCACCTGTTGGTTACAGAAGCATCACTGGACAACACATTGTAAAATGCAAACTCATCTTGCCAGCAGCCCAGCTTCTGTGCCGTCTGGTCCTTTCAATCGGCCATAATAATCCTTTAGTAAAACTTGTGATTGGGCCTACACCCCCTGCTGAGCTCCCTCAACGGGGAATGATGCCTAAAAAGTGCTTTAGGACTTGTTCCAAATTTAAGTTGCCATGGAGATGACTCAATTAAAGTACAGATTTTCTGTCATTTCATTAACACCTATCAAGTTAACCAGAAAGCTGTTTTGTTTAATCAAAACATGCAATATCATATGAAAGAAGAGAAAAAAATGTTCAATTGCATACTTTCATATAGAGGGGGACACAGAACAAAGCCTGCTAGATGATGTGATTTTAGAGTGCTTTCAGATGGTTAATTATGGCTCCAGACAATACAAACAAAAGATCCATTAAACCTAACTGAAGCTGAGAGGAGCCAAAATGGCTGAATGGAGGATTTAGCTGACACCAAGGTCAGTCTAAAGGACAAATGTGTGGGCCTCCAAGCCTGGAGGGTCTTCTGATTGCTGTTATCCCAGAAGAGATGGGCTGTCTGTGGGTAAAGACTGAGGAAGTTTATAAGAGTCAGTTATCATTTTGTTGATCTCAGAATGTGAAGAATGATATTTCCCATAAGTTCTCCCACAAAGTAGACTGTATATCTGCTGGGAAAACACATGGAGCTCACAGCTGGACTTGAGATGTGCCACGTGGTTAACTACTACAAGAAGACATCCTGACAAACTCTAACAGATGTGCACATTGTTGCAGGAGACTGCGTGCCATGTTATAGTCCCAGAATTAACATATGAAACTAAGACTTTAAGGAAAAGTCTCCTGCTGCAAATTAGTCAACCTCTCTGCATGTAATTCCCTGCAATGTTTGTTCTGCTGTGACTTGAAGATTTGATATCTTGTTCTGCCATGCAAGAATATAATTGTAAACACTCCTCTTTCTCTTTCTTTCTCTTTAGTTGTCTCTCTCGCTGAACAGTGGAAGTGCTCATCGTGGCGTTGAAATAAAACAAGATGACAGCCTAGAAAGAGCGGATCAGCTTCTTGTCACTCAGGGAAGCGTTTGCATGCGCATTCATATGTTTTCTGTCATCCACTGACAGTTTTTCAAAACTATTATTTCACCATAAACATTCCTGTTGGGATTGTTTGTGTATGTAGCCATGCACTGTGGTGCAAAGATGGTGATGGCTACATAAGATCAGAAAACCAAAAAAAGCAAAATAGCACAAACGACTAAGTATTTTATTGTCAAAAATCTCAAAACACATATTTTACACTCACACTGACCTGGTGTCTGTGTATCTGACAAACCCCAAGAGTTCTACATGGCTACACACTCATCTTGTTTTTTTTCTGTATTCAAGAAAAGCACACAGATTCACCAGACAAAGGATCCTTGTGACGAGGGGAACAAAAAAATACATTTTGATGACAGTACAGTGATTTATAAGTGCCTAATTCAGAAATTTCTTTAAATTAGCTACATTTGCAAAATATTCATAAAAATGACACAAATTGTAAAAACAAAATTATCATTCAAATCTGTTAGGGGGACAAGGATCAGTCATGAGGTGTATTGACATTAAATGAGGTGAATTCTTTTTCTTCAATGCCTCATGTGAAAATAATGTTGTTTGGGATGCTGGTTCACTTCTTTTTCTTCTTATTCACAATGTTGTTGCAAATCCAGTTCATGCCATCCTGTCAGGGTAAACAAAAACAAAATTATAATCTAGATATTCAAAACAATTAACAAAGTCTTGCAAGTTACTGATAGAAATAAAGTCTTAATAAAAACATATCAGACTGATATTCAGTTTTAAGTGCTTAAATAGGTCTCATTTGCAGTGGGACTAGGGTCTGACCTGAACTCCCTCCCCGGACACAGCTGAGCAGGCCTGAATCTGCCACTCACGGTCCCGGTATGTATGCAAGTTGAGTCCCTCGGCAATCTCACTGGCTGGTGATGCTGTGGCCAGATCCTGCTTATTGGCAAAGATGAGCACTGGAACGCCCTTTAGATTCTCCTCATCGATCAGCTCGGACAGCTCCTGCATACACACACACACACACACACACACACACACACACACACACACACACACATGTTTAGTTCTTTCTATTTTCTCTTACAGAACAATGCACTTCATATATATTACTTTTTCATTAAGGGTAAAACTCACCAGTCCCGTCTCCTCAAACCGCTTCTTGTCTGCACTGTCAATAACATAAATCTGAAAGAACAAAAACAATAAAACTAAACTCAATATTTGGCTATTTGCATGGTAACCCCAGAAGCTGCCAGTGACTCTTGGGATTAGCATATAACTGCTGAGAATTAAAAAATATATAGTTTTCAAATCTTTCCAAAAAAGTCATAGGGCCTGATTTACTAAGATCCCAAATAAAGTGTACTAAATTGCGTGCACAGTGCAATAGATTGCACATTTAGTTTGCATGCATTTTGTGGGTGAT
Organism: Scomber japonicus; assembly: GCF_027409825.1. Taxonomy (NCBI): domain Eukaryota; kingdom Metazoa; phylum Chordata; class Actinopteri; order Scombriformes; family Scombridae; genus Scomber; species Scomber japonicus. Next base: position 15,281,493 of record NC_070585.1, on the reverse strand, counting down.
CAAAGAATAACTTCGTAAATGAAAAAAGGTGCAACAGGGTGGAGACGAGCAGAAAGCTGCAAGCGCAAAATGAAATGTGATCAGGTTCTAGTGGAAGAAGTTAACAAATATATTGAGTTATAACAAAAACTGATATTGCCAGAAAAAACCGACATATGGGAGAATATTTGTGAATATTAGTAAAACCAAAAATATTCCACTCCAAAATATTAACACTTGTGGAAAAACTCCATCCTGTGTGTATTCTGTCATTGTGCCTCCGTCTCTTCCTCTCCACAGTGACAAAAGTCATCTGTGCTCAGTGAGCAGCCGGTTAATACCTGCCCTTCAAAGGTTTTATTTATAGATGCAGTTAGCCTCAGAAATAATACCTTCAGGTTTGGTAAATCACAATGCATGTGCTAAATAACATATTTGCATTTTCTCCTCCCTGTATTTTGCACACTGGGGTTGAAACGCCCCATTTTACATATTCATTATGGCAAATGTACTAAATGGACAGCGCGTATTATCTTACACTGTTGAAAGACGCAAACCTCAGTGCACTGCGTTAGTAGATCAGCTTGCACATTTTTTGCGGGGGATGTCAAGTTTGCACACGTTTTTACACACTCAAAGTAAATCAGGCCCATACAGTATTAAAGTTTTTGCATAATAATTCAAGATACAATCATAGTGCTAAACCTTTGCATGTCGTTTTATATATAACATTTTTTGTCCAAATGTATGCATTTTATCAGGATTTTGTGCTTCCATCATGGGCTTTTTGATATATATGTCCAGTGAAGACCTGTGTGGACCCCAGGAATTGACTGATAGATTGATTTCATTCAATAAATTAAAATGTAGTACTGGAATGTGAATACGCTACTAAAATTCAACAGGGTATCGCAGTAAAGTCCCCTGACCTTTTTCCATTGCTGTCCTGAAGTCTAGGCTAGGAGGCACGCAGGAAAAGGGAGTGACATGTATGTGCTACTTATCACATTTTTACACAACTACACCTAAAACAAGGAAGACTTGCAACCACTTTGTACAAGCTTATGGGGATTCAATTAAAATACATATCAGCTGTGTCCCAGGAGAAAATTACATTTGAAATGATTCAAAATCAGTTTAATCACTCACCAACAGGTCTGTGTTCTCCAGGTACTTTTTCCAGAAGGGTCTGATCTTCCTCTGGCCTCCAATGTCCCAGACATTGAGTTTCATGCCATGAGAGGCAACACTCTTTATGTTGAAGCCCTGAAGTGAAACACATATTGTAGCTGGAGTTACTCTTCTTCCTGTCAGTGCATTCAATTTAACACAGTTCCAGAAAGCTTTGCAAATGTACCAGTGTACCAGAACACAGGTGTATGTATTGAATTAATTACTTTGTCTCTGTATTATATCGTTGTTATGCATCAGCAGGAGTCCAACATGTGCTCGAAGTATAAGGAAATGATCACTGTGTTAATCTGCTGCTTTTTTCATAACACAGCTCCTTTCTGTTTTAGTCGGCAGGGTTGTATAACAACTTCATCCTGAGGGCAAGCTGAGGAGCAAATCTGAGGATAAGACTGGGAGGATCAACCGCAGTCTATGTGTTTATGTGTCAAGTCTGATTTGGATTTGTGGTGACTATTGCCATGTCGTACTAGACTGCATCCTCTATGACTGGAGTCTGATGAGCTGTCAGATCCATCCAGGACCTGGCAATACATCTGGTTTATGTCTTGTCTTGTGAGAGTAATTCTAGGCTATTAGATAATCATATTAGAGGTTAGACAATCCTGTCGGAAGAGGGTGAGAAGAAAGAAAAAGATCTCATGGCAACACAAGGATCTTCTCAGAAAATGTGTTGAGAGCATGCAAATCAGGAAGGTCACATAAGGCTGTGGCTTATCTCGTGGTGATGGTTATTTAACATAGAGTGTGATCTAACCTCCTCACGTCATTATTTTACTGATGAGTGGTTACAGGGTGTGTTGCTGTAAGACCAATCATTTCATTTCACAGTGTGTTAGAAAAGGAAAGGTCATCTGAATCTCATTACTTTGAGTGAGAGCGTGCGATGGTCCATCTGGTTTCACAAGATTAGATACAATCCCACTGTGCTTTATAAAGTGGGACTACAGTACTGTAAAAACACTAACTGTCCTATGAAAAGCTGAAATCACAGAAGATCACTATGATTGTCAAAAAGTGGCATGTGCTTTTTACAAATTGTGCTGGTCTTTAAAGAACAGCTGGTAAGTTATTGGTTAACACAATACTGACCAAATATTTATGGCAGATTGCATACTGTATATCTAAAATACACTTAAGGATGAACATCAGGTAATTGTTCCTCAGCTGTTCATAGTAAGACTAATTCAATCAAAATGAAGGACATTTGAGTGTTCCACACATCTGCGAGCATGTGGTGTGTCTTGTTTAATTATGCAATGAAGTAACCAACTTTCCTTGAGGTCATGATGTAAGAGTGTGCGTGAGGTTTTAACTTCCCCTTACCTGTGTAGGCGTGATGGTGTTCACATCCTCAGAGGCGAGGCTCTTCAACAGGGTGGTCTTGCCAGCATTGTCCAACCCCAAAAGCACTATCCTGACCTCCTGCTCTGTGGATCCCTTCAGTTTCTCGATGACAGAGAGTAAGCCCTGCATAATGGGATAAGACAAGACAATGTTTGACCAAAATTTTACTATATACTATACTATCTTATTTCCTTCTCCTTGATAATACACTTTGAAACATCCAAGATTATATCAGAGGGTAAATGGAAGACAAACACAGTTCTTAGACATACTTTCCATTTGAAAACTGATGAAAATCCCACTGACCTCTTTCTGATTTGAGGTCAAAGCTCCCCTTACATACAGCATTGCTGTGCACATCACCTACCTCCCAACCCCATTCTGTTGCTTCATTTAGAAAAGCACAAGTGTTGATTGTAGCTCCATTCATATAAAGGTGCATTGGTTAATGTGATTAGTCTGAAGCAAGGTTGCGCAACCACACAGACTGTGCTAAACAAAGACGCACTGTAGCTTTAAATACGTGATTCCAGGTAAGAGACACTCTAGTGTATGAGTGGTTAACCGACAATCAAGGTGAATTAGAGGTTCAGTTTAGATGTCTATTCACAGTTATTACTCTATGCCAAGACTATTTGACAAACCAAGGAATTTATATAATCCAGGTATCAGAGCAGAGTTCCATCCAGTTACAGACAAAACAGTAAAACACTTGATGGTAGATACTTTTGGAGTCATAGTGACCTGTGAATAGTTCTGTTTATCAAACAAATGCTGAAGGCTCACATTTGCTTTTATAAGTCCTGTGCTCCAGATCAGGCCACTTACCTTTTGAGCTTCTCCCATGGTGGCGTCTTTCCTGTTGCTTGGCTGAAGGGCCGCAGCTACATTCTCCAGTGAGGCTCACACAGATGTGTTAGCTATCCAGGTCACCCAGGTTAGCTATCCAGAAAGGTACCAACAGCCTCTTGCCTTTTCCTCTGTTCCTCCTCAATAAACTTGAGTGGGTTCAGCACTGTGTGTGTATGTGATTGTTATGTCTACCTGGGCGTCAATTGCTCCTAACTGCCGCAGTGGAGTTAGCAAGCAGGAAGAGGGGGAGGGTGGATGGGACCAGGATTAGGAGGCCAGAATTAGCCCTAGTCATCCATGCAAAGGCCACCCCATCCACCCTCCCCCTTCCTCTGTACATCCCTACATCTCCACTTTGCAGTGGCTTTACCTGGATTATCCCTTAGCCACCTGCTATAGGAAGAAACTCAATAGACACACTCACACACGGATATTATAGGAGGGGGAAAAAGGACAATATTCCAAGAATTTTGCCATATGGCTGGGGTGGGTGGGTGGGTGGGTGTCTGCAGAAAAAACAAAGACAATCTGTAGCATGAGGATTGACAGTTTGCATGGAGTTTAACATGTAAACTTCAAAGGATTATATCATCTTGTTGAACCAGGGAATTTATTTCTGTGTTCATAAATCAACATTCAAATCCCACATCCAGTCCTCCTGGGTAGCATTATCATCCCATATATCCATTACATGACAGCCTCTATAAAGCTGCTATCTGTGGGTCGTCTGTTAGTGTGTGTTACTGTGAGCAGAGCATTCAGTGGGATTAGTTTTAGCATGCCTGTCCTGCGTTTGGATTAAAACATTTCTAGGCTCTTTTCGTCAACTGAACAGGCTTTCTGGTCACAGGGCGTGGCTAACGTGAATGCTGCGTTACACAATTGATCCAACCTGGTCTGTAACTGGCTGTAGCCTACATAAGCCTGCCACCTCACCTGATCACACACACTTAGCCTCAGTCAGAGTTTAAAGATATTTTATTTGCATATCAAATACAACACAAGCAAATTCTGAAACAATATCAGTATTCATCAATTTTGAATGCAATTGAGAATAGAATAGAATAGAATAGAATAGAGAATAGAATAGAATGCCTTTATTGTCATTATACAAAGTACAATGAGATTTAAGCTTCACCATTAAGTGCACACATTAAAAAGACATAAAATAAACATTAAATAGATACAAAAAATATGTACAATAAAAGTGGTGCTGTAAAGTGGTTCTTATTTAGGCCTCTCTTGGAGTGATTGGAGCTGGACCACTCTGCCCAGCTTGCGCCCTTGTGCGATTCATCCTCTCTTTGCTCTTAACTGCAGAGAGAAAGAGAGGAAAGGTCACACTTAATAATAATGTAGCCTGCATTGAGATTTAAAATCCGATCAGCTCAGACAGCTGATTCCTTAATTGACAGTATGCAAATATTAGTGGAATAGTCTGACATTTTGGGGGAAAAAACACTCATTTGCTTTCTTGTTGTGAGTTAGATAAGAGGATCAATATCAATGTAATGTTTTTGTGGTAAATATATAAGTGTAGCCATCAGCCGGTTAAGCTTAGCTGAGCACAAAGACTGAAAACAGGGGGAAACAGCTAGCCTGGCACTATCTAAAGGGAACAAAATCCACTAACCAGCACGAAGCCCACTGATTATCATGCTTTTATCATGTTATATCTTTACTCTAGACATGAACCACAAACCAGTTGTATTAATCTTCTTATGAGACACAAGAGAGCAATCTCTGAACATGTCAAACTATTGAAGCCCATTATTTGTACACAAGTGAGTAATGCAGACCTACAAGATATTAATATGAGTTACACTTAATAAAATATACAGTACCAGTCAAAAGTTTGGACACTTTTCCAATGAGAAGTGACCAAATGGTTTAGACACACTCTCTTATTTGGGAAAATGTGTCCACATTTCTAACTGGTAGATTACTTAATTTGAGAAGGCAGAGGTGTTTCACATTAATTCTCCAATTCTCTATCTTTATTCTCTGCTTGGGTTGTTGTCTCTTACTGTTGTCTCTTTTCAGCTTAAACTTCATAGCCACCCCCATTATCACAACCATGGCCAAAGCTGAAACGCCACAGATAACCAGGATCACCACACTGTTATCTGGATGAAGATACACAGACAGTTAAAGAAGCAGAAACAGGTACAGAAACTGACAACATAATTTCTAGATAACAAGTTGACAATCATCAGTAAAAAACTAACTAAGTAATGTGTGGCTGTGTGGAATCTACTTACTCTTAACATTGACACTGTATGGCAAAGATGTGTAATTGCCACATGAGCTGTACACTCTGCAGATGTATGGGCCTGACTTTGATGACAACACTTTTTCAACGGCCAGCATGCTTTCATTTTGGTCTTTCAGGACCTTCCCATCCAGCTCCCACTCAAATGTCACCCGAACGATAAGATCATGGACGCATGTCAGAGTGATGTCTTCACCTTCATCTATGTTGGATGCAGTGCTGTTGATAGACACCTGAAAGTCTAATAGGCAGGTGGGTAAGCAATAGTGATAGTGTTATGTTATCAAATGTGTCATCATATGTGTTTCAGTGTACTGCAAAAAATGTGGATATTGTTACCTTTTTTGCATTGTGAAGAAATATTTGAAGGTACTAGTGAGAACATAAAACATGAAGAAGAGTAAAGACAGTTACAGTCAGCATTTAAGTTATAATAGAGCACATGACCAGAATGCAGATGTTCATTATATAGGAGGATTTTTCTGAGAATATGAATGGACTTATTGAAATTAAAGTAACAATCTTGAGGATCTCTGTTATGTTCTCTTTGGCAACTCCTATGGTGATAAGTGATAATTGTGGGTGTGTTTTTTGACCTCATTTCTCAGATATATAAACAATGTTGCCTGTGTGGCATCAGTCGGTTGGCACTTGGCAACACTGGCAGAGCACAAAAAAAAAGTATGATACTTAACATACAAGTGAGTTGAAGACTCACTTGTAGGAGTTGAAGAGAAGGGGTCTAATTGCAGCATTGTAGATTTAGATGACATGCCCACTTCACTACATAACCCATCCTTGATATTCTTCCCCTAACGGCATATTACACTATTAACACTCTCCACCCCCCCTATATTCTTACCCTAACCTTAACCATCTCACTCCTAATGCCTAAACCTAACCAAGAGGGTATGCCATGTGATAAAGTGGGTGTGTGGTGTAGAAAACTGAAGGTCCACAGAAAGGCGTATTTAGGGAGATGAGTGAGTCTGTTGCATTAACTCTGCCTACCTGGCAGGTGATGGAAAAGGCATCACTAACTGCGCAACTTGTAATTTTCCCTGGGAATGTTGCCACTGACACCCAGTTCATAATACTACAAATGCAATAGCTTTCACTAGTGGGCCAGAGGCTTAATCATCATTGAGTTACCACATTCAGCGACAGATAGTAACTTAACAGTCATTTATTTAAATAAAAACCTTTTAGGTTATTACTTTAAGTAAAACCTTCAGTAATAAATCTGTTAAGACTCACATTCATTAACATTTTTTCCCCCAAGTTGCCCATGTTTGAGTCAATCTTATTCTATGGTCACACACCACCTTCAACTACTGTATCAAATATACTGTTTTGCATGTAATATCCACAGAATCTATCTTTAACATAAGAAAAAAGAGGTCACTAACCACTGATGCAGGAAGAACCATCCACTGGGCAGGATGGACAACCTACAAGGAAAACAGAGATTATGAACATTTTCCCTTTGTATCTCTCACAATTATTGAACGGCATATATTGTTAAGGTGCATTAGGTGTATAAGCTGCATTTTGTGGTATGTGAGATGTTTAGTTTTTGGTTTTTTTTACCTGCTGGAGGTTCTCCTGTGGTGTTACATTTGAGACAGTCGACAGCAATACATGCAAAGCTAACATGAGCTGCAATAACAGAAGGATATGGAGATGTACAGAGCTGAATAAGCATACATATTCAGAAAGAAAGACAAAAACACATAGTATATAACTGTAAAATCACGAGGCTCCTTACCGCCAAACAGATGGCCAAGTACAATATATAGGAATATCTTTGCCATAACCATTCTCTTTTAGAAAAGATTCATCAGTCATCAATAGCTGAATGAGACAAAGAAAAAAAATCAAATTAAAAGGTTGCAGCATTTAAACTAATTAGAAGGAGCAGTTTTCATAGCACTGTCATGTTTTACATCTTTTACATGTGGTATTATTAATAACTGTCTTGCTAAAAAAATATATTATACAACTGAAATGTTTACCTGCAGTGGTGTTGCTTCCCCAGAATTGAATGATGATCTGCTCTGCTTTGCCTAATGTTTCCATTGAGGAAGGCACAGTATAACTGATTGTAAACACTGATACCAATGCAAATAACTTTATTCCTGGAACTCAGTGGGAGGGAGTGATAGTGAAAGATGATGGTTTCACTGAAGCTGCTTTTTATGTTGTTGAGTGACATTCAGGCTGAAATGGTGGGATTTGTACGCTTGTTACACACAGAGATAGAGAAATAAACAGAAAACAGACAAAAATAGACATATGGAGGTATACTGAAGCACTGTCTGTCATCAACAAAAGTTTACATATGGAAATTAGCCAATGCTGTGACGCACATAGGGATAACTTTGCATGGAATTTTGGAGATATCAGAGATTGAACATTCAGGGGATACAATATTTTCTCTTATGGATGGCTGTTATGAAAAATATAGAGTTTTTATTTGCAGAATGGCCAGTAGAGAGTGCTGCTGATCATCTGTATTTTTCTATCCTTTTGAGGTTCATGAGGTGCTACAGCCTGTTCCAGCATGCATTGGGAAAGTGACAGTGCATGGGTGTCTGGACAGATTGAACACATTCACACTTTACAGACGGGAGGAAAGCATGGTTCCAGAGAAAGCTCACATAGACACACGGAGAATATGCAAACCACACAATCTAATTGGTTCAAGGATTCAAATCACCTCTGAGCTAATGGCCTCTCCTTTCAGCGATAACTGCAATGAAATGCGTGTGTATGTAATAAACTGCAGACCTACTGTAGGGCAATGGTAGTTCTGTGTACACAATGAACAAGACTAGAGTTATTTTGACTGCCTGCAAAAACTTGTTGACAGAGAAATAATGAAAAAAATACATATCCCTCTATCTGATTTCTTTTATCCACTAAAGAAAAATGAGCAAATTATCCATAAAATGGCGTGCTGGCAAAAATGAAACTATCCTCCCAATTGCAGTGAGTTTGGTTTTGAGGAAAGTAAACCACTGAGACAATAGTGTTGTAAATTGTAAACAACAAAAAATCCCTTCTCACTTTTTGACTTTTGCTTTCTCACTTTTCAGTGTTAGGGTCAGTAATATGGTAGCCATAAAACTACTTCAATGTTATGTTTATTTGGGTATAACGACATCTTTCTTCTGGCACCACTGTTTTTGTGTCCCTACTTTCATTTATGCATCTTTGTTTTCCATATGATCAGCATTAATGCCCCCTTTTTGTCAGACTATCAGTCATGTTGCTTTCTGTCATAACCCACTTTTGCAGTTTTGTATACATAAAATACAAAAAATGTTCTTGGTTAAATTTGTAGTGTTTCTAGAGCATCAAACAAATAGGTCCAAATTAATAGGATTTGTTCAAAAATATATTGTTTACTTTGACTTTTTGTTCGTAGGCTTAGTACATTTTAAGTTTGCAGTTCTTCTGTACTTGAAAGTACAGAAGAACTGTTGCCAATACAACTAGCTGAATATACCCTATTCAAATAGAGCCACACAAAGCCTTTACAAAACCATTTTAAGAGCCATGCACTTTAACAACCAGGGGAAGCTTTTGTCACAGTTATTTCCAATGTTTAAATGTGTAAACTATAATTTCTCCAGGAAAGAAATTAGCACCATTAATCAAAATGTCCTGCTTCACCTGGGGTCGTTACCTAGAGCATGTCAGGACTCAGGGAAACCAATCAGGTAAGATTAAAGCTGTTAATTAACTCTGACCTGTAGACCTTCAGCACACATCTTGTTGCCTCTCTTATCTTGACCTAAGTGTGTCTATTTTCCTGAAGATGGTAGCTTTCCGAGGAATTTATCATAGGTTCTCCTACCTGGTAAAAGCTGCAGCACAAAAGCAATTGAGAAAACATGACAAATGGTGCATCATAGCCAAAGGCATGTGTGATGACAAGGTATGACAATCATTTTCATACTATCTATTTGGAAAGTGCATATCTGTTGATCAGTGTTTGGCCATACATAGGGTGCTGTAATTGACAAATAGTGAACGTTGTTAACCTTGATGCAAATATATGTTGTGAATTGCATTCATTAAATTGCTATATCTACATAATAATTTTAATAAACTGATGAGCTAATGCTCTGTGTATTAGGCCTCTGTTCAAATTGTTTTGTTCACTAACTAATATCCTTGACAGTGTAGAGTTAGATGTTGAATTCTGGCTAAAAAAGAGCCTGTAATTGTGTTAGAGTTGTGAAGTTAATACTCATTGTATTCATACAACTGTCTCAAAGACTTCCAGGTAAAATGAAACGTCTCTATGCCAAAATGAAACAAACTTTGAAAAGAGTCCAAGTGTGTGGAAAAAAAAACAACCAAAAAAAATGAAATGCAGAAGTGCATCTGCAGCAGGGTCTTATAATGGTTGTAAGCTGTGTCAAGTAAGTCGTAGTACAGTGACTGTACATCAAACACAAATAGTGTGCATCTGTCTTGTCTGTGTTCCCACATCAGTGTTTCTCAAGACGTGGGCCGAGAACAGTTTGATCATAGTAACCATACTTCCTCTTTTGTGGCTTGTTGCTATGGCAAAGACTTCCCTTCCAAGCAGGAAGTGACAGGAAGACCCAAGTGAAGAGTTTTTGAGTGAGTGTGTGTGTGTGTGTATGTGTGTGTATGTGAAGAGTGTGCATCATATTTGGGTGGAGCACTCCTTTCTGTCCCCTGATAGTGTGCACACATCGCATAAGACTTTAGTTTAGTCTGGTGTGTGGGCCACCATGGCGAAGAATCTTAATGCTTTAGGAATCCCCGTTGGCCACATGGTAAGTTAATAACACTTTTGGTTTCGTTGGTTGCTGAATCTGTCTCTTAGTTAGTTAGTTTATTTATGTAAAGAAGGCACTGCCAGTCAATATGGAGCATGTTGCAAGGTTTCATGAACTGTTACACAGTGGAAAGTTGTTATGTTTCAGCCTACATTTTTATCTTTACTGATACTATTAAGTTGACATCCACATTAATAGCTTTTCTGTCAAGTGGAATGGTTTCTTGTATTGGCTTGTGTTGTATTGTCTCCGCTCCTCAGCAGTGCCAGAACCAATCAGGCTGTGTGACTACAGTTGGTTGCTACTGAAAACAGACTGGGCCTGCTTGAGTCAGAGGCGGAAACCAAGCCGTGCCTGTTTGTCAATCTGTCGTGTGTAGGCCGGGTTGGCTCAGGTCTACTCTGTGTGAGACCACAGCTTTTCTTGAACTAGGATGGCTCTGGTAAAGGTGTTACTGTATCTAAATATGTATTTAATAGAGGCTGAGAGGACCTGGATGCTGTTGTGGTTTAGGAAAGGGACTGTCTGTGCTTTGCATTTTGAGTGATCGGAAATGTTCCTATAATTGTTGCTGCAGACTCTTTCACAATTTCATCTCTCCTTCCAATGGTTTACAGAGAGTCCTGATCCTTAGATATTGTTCTTGGTTGCAGTGTACGAGAACCTAAGCTTCTCAGTAAGATGCTGATGATAAATTAGAAAACTGTTGAGGAAGTATGTCTGTTTTCTCCTGTTGAATTCTTCCTGTCCTGACTCAATCCTGGGATGTCTATTGGTTGGCACTGCCATGTGTTTTCATGGTTAGAGTCCCAGTGAAGTTCACACCTGCAGAAACATCTGGCCTATATGAACCTTATATGGGCCAAGTTAACACATTATTAATGGTCATATCCTGCTTGTGTATCAAGTTTTTGTCTATTTCTACATAGAAGATGCTTTATACTGAGCTGAGATGACTGTCGAACTGTCTCTCCCAGGACTTTGGTGTTAAAACTTCCTAAACCTTGTCTGGTTATGGCAAAAGGTTTTCTCACATTATGGTTGGTAACTATCTGTATGACTCAGCAGTTGGCTCATTCACTTTTGATTTAAATATCCTGCAGCATATATCAGAGAGGAGTCTACTGTAGATAAGCTGGAGTTAGTGTTAACAGCCTGACATTAACTTACCTAAACCTTCAGTTTGTATTTAATATATTTCGCAAACCCGACAAAGAGCTGTCATAATGTGGCAAATTCAACTATATCTTCTATATAGAAGATACTAATCTATCATTGGCCTTGTCTTGTGTGTGTGTGTGTATGTAGACAAATGCATTCATATTTACACCTCTGGGCAATTTTAGAGTCTTTGAAGGAGGAAACCAGAGTAACCAGAGGAAACCCAAACTGAAAAGAGAACACTCAAAGTTCATGCAGAAATACTCATGGGCTCAAACCCAGCTCCTTTTTGATGTTAGCTACTGGGCCACCTCTAAATTAATAATTTCTTTTGTGTCATTCTTGGAACTAAACATCCTGTATCAACAGATACAAGTAACCTGCAGATCCTTTTTTTTTTTCTTCAAATATCTCCTAAGGGGTTTTGGATCAATATCAAGGTTCCTTCGTTATGTTATGCTTTTATACAATCTCTAAAAGCAACTCTTAGCTCCCAAAAAGTTTGTGCATTTCCTAAGCATTGACAGATGACTATGAATGTCTTTGACAAGCTCTGAAAGCTGAATGAGAGCCATTGTCATCAGTGTCACAACCACTTCCTGCCTTGGCTGATTGCACTAACCCACTGTTACATACAGGAGAAAAACAAAAGGCAAATAGAAAAAAACATGCAGCTGGTGTTCACATTTCACTTCCTAAATGAATGCATGTGTGCTTGTGGTTAGCTTCTGTTGCTTAGGTTCTGTGTCTAATAAAAGTTAAAGAACACTTTAAAGCTTGTTCAATGCATTGAACATCTCCATATTTAGTTTTGTGGTTTACTGTATTTTGCCTCGCTTTTCTTTTGTTTGTGTTCATTTGTATAAGCATTTCACATTTCGTAACATTTATGGATTCTGAACACACCTCCTTTTGCTTCTGTATGGGTTTTGTCCTTAAGTGCCACCACAGAATCAACACTTCATATCAGTGATCAACTAAAGAGTAGGAATAATTTAAATATAATTCCTATTTATTTTAATTTTGAGTCAAGTTAATATTCAATTTCTCAGCCACCACCATATTAGGAACTATGAATGATAATTATGATAATTAATAATTGAGCCTCACTCAAATGTTTTCGGTCTTATCAGATGTTTCTTAAGTTTGTTTAGTGTTGTGCTCTGCCTTATCTCCACCCTCTCTCTCCCTCTTTCCTCACAGAGCCAGGCAGTGTCAGATGGAGGTAAGCATGAACAGTCAACGTGCACACTGCCACGCTGTACAACTCACATTTCTTAGAAAGGGACATGTCCATGCATGACATGAAAAAATATCTGATTCAGTTTCATTCTTGATCATGCCTCTCTGTGCTGCTAAATGGGTGTGTTTGTGTCTGGATGTGTGTAGAGTTGAATATGTCTGCACGGGGCTGTGGAGGCAGTAGCTCCAGCCTTCCTGGGACTCCAGGCGGAGAGGGTGGCTCAGCCAACGTACTGAGCTGGGCTGTCTCATTTGAAAAATTGTTGGAGGACTCCATTGGAGTATACTACTTCAGGGTGAGACACACTCAGCACACATGTGCATACTGTGAAAGTGATTTCAGTAAATGTTAATATTGACGAACTTCCTCTTACTAGGTGTGCCGCATGTGTTCATACTCTTTGTATGTGTTTCTCCACAGGCCTTTTTGAGATCTGAGGTGAGTGAGGAGAACATTTTATTCTGGCAGGATTGTGAAAAGTTCAGGAAGATTCCGGCCACCTCCATATGCAAGGTATGAAAGCTTTTTTTCCCCTTTTTAAAAATAAATAGAATAAAATAAAACTTCTCCACTTTTGATTCATTGTGGTGTTTTTGTACTCTGCTTATGCTCCCTTTTTCATAAATTACTTTCATTGTAAATATTTCTTGAAACCTATTTTTATAGGTTATAGCCACTTGGTTGCTAGTTTTCTCTAAAGTTTGACCTGATGTTGTTGTTTGCCTTTAATTTTGATATTGCTTCATTTATGTTGCAAAAGATTTTATAATTTAGTCACTTAGTTTCAAGTAGCATTAATCAACAACAACTCAGTAAAAATTATACATTTACAATTGACCTGACAGGTGAAGTATCAGACCTCAGCTTGTGAAAAGCTAAGATGTTTGCCTTATTTTACACTGTCACTCTGTTCAAAACATTGCTTGGCAACATGAAGTATGGAAATTGACATTGTTTGAGTGTATGTAGTTGCTCAGCTCTGAGAAATGAATAGCCTTTCAGTGACTTTTTGATTGCATTGCTTGCAGTATGTGATGGTTGAGAAGGTTGTTTTTTTGAATGAGTTACAGGATGTGGCTAACACTGCGTCAAAAAATGATCATTACATTCTCAGCTAAATACTTGCTTGTCAGTGTGCTTTTGGGGTTTGTATGTGTTCTGAGAAATTATAGTTTCATAATTAAATCGTTTTTAGTCTGATGGAGCTATTTTGTTTGCAGCTAAAGGAAAAAGCTCGCTTCATCTATAATACCTACCTGTCTGAAAACGCCCCCTACTCAGTCAACATTGATGACACAGCCAAGACAGAGGAGAAGGACCTGAAAGAACCCACAACTGATATGTTTAACAAGGCTCAAACACAGGTCTGTTTGGAGCCCACATTCCCAATTCAGCAAAAAAAGTGACATATAGTTGATGTCCTGGTTTACTGTGTGTATCACTGTCTCTCCAGATATTTAAGCTGATGAAGATGGACAGCTACAGGCGCTTTGTGCGCTCTCCTCTTTACCAGAGCTGCACCCTAGCAAGTGTAGAAGGCAAGCTTCTACCTCAGCTCTCTATAGAACCTGCCCGCATGGGATCCTTGGAGGACATGGCCACCAGAAGCCCATCCTTAAGTGACAGGAAGGTAGAGTGACAGCAAGAAAATATAAGAAAAAACAACAGGGCGCTTGTTTACAAAACCTTTTTTTTCTTTAATGTGAAATTTTACTTTTCTGTAATGACAAGTCATCAATGCCTCACACAGAACAAGAAGTCAGACAACAAACAAGGGGGCAAGAGTGCTTCAGAGAAACATCGACAAAAAAGAGGCTCCTGGGGAGGTATAGTGCCTTTCACATGGCAGATCTTCTGCTTCTAAAATAAGCTTTCATGTAAATCCTTTAATTTTATCTCACAATCTCTCCTTGTGGTCTTTTCTTACGCCAATATCAATAGACACATCCAACACCCATGTTTCGGCCTCTCAGAAAGAGTCCCATATGCCGATCAAATCGACCAGCAGTGTGGAGCTTGGCGCACTCTACAGGCAAATTCAGGTCAGTACATTTGTACATGGAACTTGTACTGGTCAATGGGGGGAAAATGTGACTTTAAGATTTATGAGTATGTACACATGAATGATAAAGATTTTCCGCAGTGCATTGTAGGAGAAAATCTGTCAGAAAGGGACAGTCTATGATTTGTGAGAACTATTTCCCACTCTTATGTACGTTTTTCTCTTCTCTCTCTGTGAAGAATGGCCGATTGAGTCCCCACTCCTTAGAGTTGAGTGGAATTGGGAGCCGGTATGGGATGGAGGGGGGCTATTGCTGTGTCTACCTACCTGATGGCAGTGCCTCCTTGGCCCCCACACCTAATGGCCTGCCCATCAGAGACATGCTGGCTAGCCTGTGTGAGAAGAGAGGCTTCCCGCTGAAAGATGTTTTCATCTACCTTAAAGGCAAGGACAAGGTGAGCGCTTAGCTGCTCTATCTCCTGCACATGCTGGGAAATTTAAAAAAAAATAAAAAAGCTTTATATTAAGAAGCTGTTCAAGAATGTCTCCCCAAAGTTGTTTAGCAACAGGCGGTATGAGAAAGATGACTACCCTCTTCCTGTTCTAACACATCCCCTCACTGCCTCATTACACAGTGTTTTCATTTCCAAAAACTTTGTCAAATGTATTTTAAAGTACTTCCACTTAATGGTGACATCTCTGAGAGTTCATTTCTCTCTTGCCTGATACATGCTGTTCTCTTTGCAGCCCTTATCACTGGACCAGGACTGCTCTGTACTGAGAGATCAGCAGGTCTCTCTTGAGCTTAGGGTGATGTTTGCGTGAGTCAACTGTGCCTCTTCCTTCATTTCCTTTTTTTTTCTGTCTTTGCCACCCTAGAAGGCTTTTCACACCCACATCCCCTCTACAGCATGCCACTTCTCACAGTATTAATAGAGGAAAGTCCTTGTGTTAACATGAGACATAAACTGGTTCTCTGGCCAGTTATCATTTAGTTTATCAGGTGTCAAATTTAAATCAAATTTGGATTTGCTGTAAAGATGTGATTGAGTAGCAAATTTCTCTGAGTAGTCTTTTCCTGTCCAGATTTTAATTGTGTTCTACTACTATTCCACTGCATACAATTTTAGATGTACTGTCTTGTTACTGTGAGTGTATTGAAATGTTTGTGTATTTCAGGCTGGACAATACCTTGACTGGTAAGACACTGGGCATCGTGGCGAAGTCCAGTAAGACGCTGCAGGAGGCGCTCTCTGCGGTGCTACAGAAACACCACCTTAAGCCACAAGAGGCCCTGGTTACCATGGTGAGTGAGTGAGTAACTGAGTGAGTGAGTGTCTTGTAATTACCTGTGTTGTGGATGGACACAATATGACACAAAGCTGATGGAGTTGACACAACATTGAAGTTGAAACAACATTTCGATGTAATTCACACACACGTCATTTTTAAATGTACTACGTTTTAAAAATTCTGTCCATTTGTCCTGCAAGCACTCATGTCTCTAATGTATCAATGTGAATTTTAATATTTACATCAAATCTGTAACTCCTGAAAATTGAACTTACATTACACTTATATTTTGTGCAGTGGAATAATTGACTTACCAATGCCCTGATGTGGGGTTTTCTCTGTGTTATGCATAATTTTCTGTCTGGTTTTGATGTTTGTCGTTTTAGGTCGAAACTGACGAGCCCTTGAACATGAGCGCCACTGTATTCAGACTGGCCAATAAGAAGTTACGGCTTGACAAAATCAAAGGTTAAAACTCTTGACCTTTTTTTAAAATGTTCTTCTCTAATGTTGGGGGGGAGTTTATTGAGTTTACATCATTTACACAACTACATTGCTTCCCCAAAAGCATCCACCAGATGAAAACAAACTTTATTGGCCAAATAAATAAAATTGGTTAATTCAAATCAGATAAAGGTACATCTTCTGTTAGTGTGACGTGGATGATACGACTATGTGTTGTGTATTTTCTTGTGACTGTTGCCTGAACCTTGGCTGTGTTGTCTTATTCATTTAATAGTTTCTTTAATGTGTCCTACAAAGTGTTTCTGCATTTCTTGGCTCTTGCCTACTCTTGGCTGGCAGGGAAGAGGGTCTTTTCAATGTCCATTTTACTGCCCTGGTTTTTACGTGTCACTGTCTGCTCATTCCTCTTTCCCCTACTCCGATTTCTTTGTGTGCGAGTCTCTCTCACTCTTCATCCTTTTTCTGTGGGGCTGTGATGTCGGAGTCCATTTGGTTTGTTGAGTGCTATGTCGCTTTGAGTTCGCTCACCTCGCTTCCTAACTGCTGAGAAACCAGGACCGATTTCACTTTGGATCAGTGCTCTCAGCCTCAGCTCCACTGGCTGCTGTTACCAAAAGTAGAATAAATTTGATTAGAGTAGCTGTATCCAAAGAGGACCAGTTTAATTCTTGTCAAATATATTTCATCTGGCTGTTGTAAGTGTTTTACACAGTGGGGAAGTTCATCATCAGCAGCCTACTGACTACTCGCCTACTGGAAGTGAAAGCTTTTGTTTCCACACAGTAGTAGTAAACTGAATTGTATATTTGTTTGGTTTCAGCAGGAAGAGACCAAAGCAACACTTTCAGAGCCAGTGGTATTGCTGCAGCCACACAGGTGAGGTGATACTCACAGACTGCCAAACAGGAAACTGAACTGTAGTTGTATGCTATGGGGGGAAAAAACCTACAGTATGTACATTTTCCCCCTCTAGTGTGTGATTTGATTTAATATATTGGTGATAATGAGAATTTTGACTAAAGGGATTTCTCAGTCCTTCAGAGAAGTAGAATGAATTCCCTTTTATTACCTAAATATATTATTTAGTGGCTAAATAAGAATATAATAAAGATTATCGTTTGAAGAACAAGACTTCTGGATACAGCCAATAGTCTTGTTTGTTAATAAAGTAACATTTCTCTGATTAAATGAAAAGTGAAATCCTTGTGATTTGTAAAAAAACAAACCAAAAAAAGCTTTCACTGTGACTGGATTTTCAAACCTATCAAACAGTCTTTTAACATACCGATAAGCTGGAATTGGTGTTTATCATCTGTCTTGATTCCAGACAGGAGCAGTGATTGCAGCTGGTCTGGAGGCCCGATCATCACCGCAGACGGCGAGATCAAAGCATCAGCCCAAGCCCAGTAAGAACCACGACATGGATGGTAGGACACCTTAGCAGTATCTAGGAGGGTTGAGTAATATAGACAATAAGATATCAATTTGGTGAAAAACCTTGATTTTTATCCATACATTGAGGATGTACACTCATTGATCACTTTATTAGAAACACCTCTGCAATTTCATGCAATCCAATTCTCTCATGTATGTGTTATGGCAGAGCTGTTATATTGGATTGTATTAGATTGCACAGATATTCATCATAAAATGCTCAGTGAGTGTAAGTATACAATTTTGAGCTTAAAAGTTCATTTTTGATATTGGTAACAGCAGTTCGAGACAAGAGATTCTCAACACAAGGTCCGACACAAAGGAACTGGACCTCCATGTTATCAAGTTCCTCAGCTGTTAACAAAACCATCTCAACACAAGGTATACAAGATGTTACACAGCTTTACATCATGTTGCATGATCTTTCTCAGCAGATTGAATTAGAGAAGAGATAAATAAATAAAATGCTGCGACCAGTGGACAAACTCATCTGCTGAGTAAAATTGTGTGTTGTGACTGAAAGCTCAGGAACCACTACTTAAAGGAACTTTGTGGTGAGATTGTTTGCCTGGTGCTGTCTACAACAGAGGTGTCCAAATCATGTGGCTGCAGGTTTTCATTCCAACCAGTCAGGAAGCTCACAAGGCTTGACTCATTTAATCAACTGATCTCAGTCTTCAGACAGTTGATTGGCCGAATCATGTTCTCTTTACTGGTTAGAATAAAAAACCTGAAGGCACACGGCCCTTTGTGGAATAGTTTGGACATGTCTAGTCTACAACATCAAGAAGGAACTTTCATGCTCAGGTGCCTCAACTGAATTTCCACAAAATAAACTAAATTATGATATCAATCTACATTGCTCAACCCAAGTATAACACTAGTGTAGGATCATATTAACTATTACCTTTTATTAAACCTGATTTCGAGTAGTGGGTAAGTAAAAGCACGAGGACAGCTTCATCAGAGGAGTGTGTGTACTTTAATGTCCATACATCACTTCACTGTATGGCATATCACTCCACCCAATCTAAACTACCCAAGATACAGATACAGAGATAATACAAAGTCAAATCATCATATAAAACATCCCAACACCCAATATCAAAATATTCCACAAAACAAATCTCCATTAAAATAATCTATTATCTAGCCAGGACAGAGTCTGATTTATTTTTATTTCTTAAATGACACAATCCTTTTCTTATATTTTTAAAGCTTTATCTAATGAGGATAAATGTCTTTTCACAGTAAATACTTTAAGGTAGTTTAAAGAATAGGATGAGGTCATCTGTTTATTTGAATGAATGCCAAACTTGGCATGATCTCGTGTGTGTGTGTGTGTGTGTGTGTGTGTGTCAGGGCTTCTGGACATGCTGTCGAGGGCTCAGTGCAGCAGGGTTGATGACCAGCGAGGTCTTTTAACCAAAGAGCAGCTGGAGATCCCTTCGTTCCTACAGCTGACCTTAGACCAGGGACAAGACACAGAGCCAAAGGAGTCCAGTACAACCAGATCTTCCTCTGCAGAAGACTCAAAAGAGAAATCAGAAGTCAAGACGTCACCAGCTTCTAGTTCAGAGGAAGTTGATCCCAAAGACATGAGGGAAACGACACTGTGAGACTTTTTTTCATCATGTTTGGGTTGGACAAGGATATGATCAACAACAGTCTGTGTTGCTGATCATGTCAAAAGACAGAAACTCATTTTTAGTGAAAAAAATGGTCTAGCACTTTTTATTAATTGTTTACAAATAAGCTCTGAATCAGCAGTGTGCTCCCATCTCTGCTACTAGTGTCCTCTTGAGGCAAAATATAAAAAAATAAAGATCATGGCAAGCATTTATATAGTGTCATTTTGAAACACTACATCCCCATGGAGAAAGATGTTTGCTATGAATTGTTTAATGTATCCAAAAATGTTTGAAAATAAATTTTAGCTCAGCAGTTAAGCCTGAAACCCGTATGTTTGCTTCAGGTTTCCCTGACGTTTGAAGCTGTACAGTTTGAATTGCAGTTCACATTGCTGGTCTTTGTCACAACCTTATGTTGCAGTTTCCCTTATCTTTACACTCTTAGCAAGAACATGTTTCTGCACAGGGCTGTCCAATGGAGGTTTGAAGTGTGTTGCACAATTGTGTGTTTTTTTTAATTTTTATTTCAATTAAGATTACTCATTTTGAGTGGAGATGAATTTTAATATTTTAAATGACTGATTTCTGTTTTGTTTGCATACTTTTGATTTATAATGTTGTTTATACATTTTATTTTGCTGTGATGGCACTTAAAGCCCTGGTCAAGTCTTGTTTTCTGTCACCTCATTCATCTCAGGGTCCTTATCATTAATTAATTATGCTGTATTACAGCGGGTACAGTTGTTTCTTAAACCTATCACACAGGGTGTATCAAAAGAATTAAAGTGTATAATGGTGAAATATGATCATTCCGGTCTGAATTTGTTGTAGGGAAAAGACTTGAGGTTTCATCTTTTAGTCACCAGTGAAAATATTTAATTTGTCAGGTCAGGTTCCTGCCTGACAAATGCTACGTGACTTGGTTTTAAATGTATTACAGCCAAAGCCCTGCTGCCCCAGTAGAGTGGCTGTATGAGTCATGCAGTGTAATCTGGTCTGTTCTGTATCTATCTGAGTCAATTATAACTAGGTTTGATTACATTATCCTGTGTGTTTGGTGTACCGTGGAAGGGAAAACTCCCTCTAACAATGCCGTCATGCAATGATGTCATTTTTGCACTGTGACGGGGGATCAGGGAAGTGCCGTGATTGGCTCCTCATCACAGGTTTGTAGCCAATGACTTGCTTCATCTGTCTATGGACTTGTTGCTGGAAGGTGCTTTTCAGTTGAGGAGCCTTCAAGGACTATTATGCAGTGTATTTGGCTATTGTATGGGTTACAAAACAAATTAGATGAGTCATAGATGGATTCATCCACACGGGTGATGTCAGCAACATGCATATTTCAGAATATGACAGTATGAGGTTTTGGGAAGCATCCCATTCCCCTACCTTGCCTGTATCATTACCTTGTAGATGTAAAATTTAATTAGCCTGTGATCATGAACAGAGCTGTATAAGTAAACATACCTGTTTTTCACATCCCAAGCTGGAGACGATAGCATACGAATGACAATTGGCACACCTGGTGTTACATACATAGGCCTCTGTGTGTGTGTGTGTGTGTGTGTGTGTGTGTGTGTGTGTGTGTGTCTGTCTGTGTCCATTCATGCATGAGTGGTGCGTCGGTGGAGCTATGAATGGGCAGAGAGGGGTGTGCTCTTGCAGGCACCATAGCAGCAGTGAGATAAGGAGTGCCATCTACTCCACTGCACGTCTGTACTGAGAGAAGGAAAGCGAAGGAAGAGGGAGAAAAGGAGGTGAGTGTCTGAATTTCCCCCAGGCATTTCTTTCATATCAAATTTTTTGGAGGCGATCGCCACACTTGTTCAATCTGTAGATGTGTCTGTCTGTCCTTTCTCCCGGTCTGTCATGATTCATTCTCTCCTTCTGTCAATCATTGTTTTCCTGTGCTTGATGAAATGTCTCATACTGAAAATCTCACATTTTAGCAGTCAGGTGGAGTGCTGGTGCTTTTTCCTCTCTCTGTTTTGTTAGTGAGAACAGTTATTGACTGCTTTTAGTTTGAGCCTAGTTTCATGATGTAGTCTATTTTGCATTGAGATGGATAACAAACCCGTACCGAATATGTGGGAGTGTTTATTTTCTGAACTCAATCGTCTGCTTATGGGAGCTCTTAATGATACTCACTGTGCCTTTGAGAATCCTATAAGTGGTGTTAAACAAAATTAGATCAATGCACGCACACGACTGTGCACTGAAAGATTCTGTTCTGCTGATGAAGGATATAGTCTTTGCTTAGTTTATTAAAAATGAAAACGATAGTGGATCCATCAGAACTGACTCACTTATCAGGTGAGATACACACGGTCGGGTTGTGATTCAGGATTAAAGCAGCTCTGTCAGTTCACTACTCCAACTGGGGAAATTTGTGTTATGTGTGTGTCACACCTGAGAGTGCCAGAACAGACTGCCCATCACGATCAATTACAGGACATAATGTCTTGTCACTGAGAGCTGTCTTCATGTTCTCTTCTCCAGGTTGCTGGTGCAGTTTCTGTCCTCATGCTCACCTTTGTGATCTCATTACCTCTATATGATTTTCATTATTATTATTATTATTATTATTATTATTATTATTATTATCATACATTACATGAGCATATGAGCTACTGTGATTAGCATATTCATCACAGATAAAGGCAAGGCAGTAACATCAGCGCAGGACTTCAGTTTCATCTCCTGGACTGGATAATTATGATTAGCTGATCTAAGAGTTGAAAATATATCCTGAATTATCCTCACTCAGCTCATTGATGACAGGATATTTTCATTCTTTGTCATCATTTCTGGGTGAAAGAATAAAGGAACTTTGACTTCCAGCTATAGGCACAATTAGAAGGGAGTGTGTTTCTAGCAGGTAGTCATTTGGCAGATGGACATACCAGTCTGTGGTGAAATGTAAGAGGACAGCTGGGAGTGATGATGTAGATGCAACCTGACTGTTCTCTTTTCTGTTCTGGTGAAATTCTTTCACACACACAGAAAATGAGCTTGAAGTTCATGATACGCTCTGCCTCTCACTTGGGGAGTTAATTAGTGTTGACCCAACACTCAAAGATTTGCGCAGGGCCAATCTTGGTCTCTGCCAGTGTTATGTATTCAAATCTTCAGAACAGATTTGCCTCTAATGTAATGCATATGTTCACATCAGCATTTCATTTTGGATTTTAAAGGCTAAGTACTCTTTTATTGAACTTTTCTACCTCGTGTTTATCCTTCTCCTACTGTAAAGTGATTATGGGAGAAAGAAAAGGGTTGAAAAGACTGCAATGCAAAATATTATATTTGCCCATTCTTGCAGAAAGAGTTCTTGAGTAGCTTTTAAGGCAAAGGTCTCTGCATTGCTTTTGTGTGGTGTGCCCATGTCCACGTAATAATGTATGAGCATTTTGTGCATTTGTGCATTTGTGCATGTACATGTTTCTTCTTTGTATGCATACCACAAAAGCCGTAGTGTTTTTTGATGTGTCACCTTGGCTGCTTTTGGTTTCTCAAAGCCATTGGGCTCTTTTACTTCGACTACAAAGGAGATGTACTTCCACCCGCCTCAGTCTAGCCCTTGCAGTCCTCCATCTCTTTGCCTTGCCAACAATGCAGAGATTTCTTATCCCAAAGATGGACAGACAGTGACAGAGGAAAGCAGGGAAAGAGGCAGGGTGAAGCATGCAAGGAAATTACTCTCATTTGGGTCATTTCCCTCAGTGAGCTGGTCAGAGAGAGCACTCAGGACTCACTGAATGCCTGCCATGCAGAGATTATCCTCCCCAGTCCCTCAAAGGGCTATAACACACATTTTAGAGTAAGTGCATGGAGCACAACAGCCTTACCCCTGGGTGTGCCAACTGACCCAAAATGTGTGTGCATAATAGGCCTTATGTATAAAAGAAGCAGGGCAGAACTCCCCTGGGTCTTTCCCACCGGTACATATCATTGAGTTGTGTTAGCGAATGTAGCTAGCAGGTTGGCCTTTTAGAATATCACATGGAGTCCCCACAGCACCAAAATGTGTCATTGCCTTGACTGCTGACGTCAGTTGTCACAGTGGGTGAGTGGGTTCCTGTCTGTGGGTTCCTGTCAATCAGTCCCCATTCATTCTTTATGAGCCCTGGGCTGAATGCTTCCTGTAGAGATCAGGTCAGGTGACATTGTCAATTGAGTCAGATCAGCGTGTGACTTTCTATGTTTCATCTTATCTTGGCTATGTGTGTACATCCTTGTCTTGCCAGGCCAGATCTCAAGGGACTTGTTAACATTTTTCCCAAACTCACTGTTGATTTGCTTTAACTTGTTTTCATGTCTCTGTCATATTACAGTGGGTATAAATACAAAAAAAATACACAATCATAATTGTTATTATCATATAAGTTTTTCTTTAAAAGTCTAAGGAATTGGATTCATAATGATGATTTGACAAAATCAAATAACCAAAAAAAAAAAAAAAAAATCAATAAAGCTACATTGTGTGACCCTTCTCAGCTCAGTTCTTGCTCAGTTGAGATGAGAGAAACACCAAGTAAGTGAATGTTTTGTCAAAAAATGAAGCTTGATACTTGACCTATTTTTGACCTATGACTGTATTTAATTATCCATTGATGCATTATTGGTATTACTGGAATTACTTATTAGGATTCATTAGCAGATTTAATGGCTTAGTCTTAGCTTTCCACTGAAGTAGACCATGGGATTTGGCTGCAAGCTTCGGAAGCACCACATAAGTGGACCCATTGTGGAGAATTATTATTATAACTATTTCCAAAGTCAAGAATGTAATTTTTTGCTTAAAATACTTATCATGCAAAATTGCATTATGATAAGCAACACCATTGAACTACATCTTGCCATGATGTGGTTCAATGACATGGTCTACCTTGCAATAGAGTCTCATCTCTGTGTGTTCCTCATTTAAAGGCTTGTCAGAGCAGGAAACCCGTAAACCTCCCACACACTGAAGTGTTTTGATCTAATCTAACTGGTCAGTTGTCAGACAGAAGCAGGCATCGACAGGCAGTGCTAAGATCATTGAAGTATAAAAAGCACTCTCCTGCAAATTGACCCAAACCCAGAGGTGTTTTGTCCCCATCCACCAGGCCTCCCAACACCAGCTGTGGATCTGGCTGTGACTGTTGGTTGGTGTTTATTGAGGCCTTTCAGTTCTGCATGAATCAGTTTTTTCCCCCCTGTATGCCTCCAAGTGTGTGTGAGGGTGTCAATATCTCTCCAGCTCCATCCGCTTTTGAGGGTTTCCTCTTCTTTTTCTTTTTATTCATCAAGGTTATTTCAAATGTTTAAAAGCTTCACACGTCTCTTTCTGTTAATCTGTTCTGTTAATTCTGTTAAGTTTAGAAATTCAATCCTTTCCTCATGGGTCTTTAACTTAAATAAAACCTACAGAGAACATATAAAATACTCTGGTTTGCATAATGTGTCTGATATGTTGTTTTTATGTTATGATTCCACAAATAAATTCAATTTCTGTGTTCGAAACTAAATCTACTCCTTCTTCCTCATTGAAAAATCCTCCAATAAATATGCAAATCATGATCAAGAGGTCTCCTACTACATTGCAAAGTCCATTCTTATGTGTATGTGCACTGGGGGCTTCAAGTTTCTACATCACACTTGTGTAAGTTGCATACTAGATGAATGGCGCCAAACTAGTTGTGATGTCACAAATCATACTTGTAGATAGAGCTCTCTAATTCAGATTTAAGGTGAGTATCTAAACTATCCCCCTTCAGCAGATGAATGTGAAAACAGCCCTCTAGTGCCAAACTCACAAATGCATTATTCTGCACAGTAAAACTCAAACATCTAACTGAAGGTAACAGAAAGCGAAACATATTTTTCAGTGAAGTTTGTCTCCTATTAGGACACACATGGTAGTCACAAGAAAGGGAACATCATCCTCAAGAAGAGCCATTTTAACAGCAGTGTTGGTGTCTGTGATAATCTCTGCTTGTGAGATAAAAATAAAAACAAGTTTAATTGCTAGGTGAATCAGGTGCACCTCACGCTCTCTTTTTTTACAAATCGAAATGAGAGGCAATAATGGGAGCATCATGTACATCTCAGTGTGACAATTAGTGTGAATATCCTAAGAATATCGCTTGAGGAAAATCACCTACTCGGAGGAGCACTCATAACGGGAAAGTAGTAACAGCATTGGGTTCCTGAGTCAGAGCTGCCATCTAGTGAAAAGAGGCCATAACTACAACTTTGTCAGCGTGCTGTGGGCTCTCATTGGCTGATTCTCATCAGGCATCCCAAGGCAGCAAGATATACAGATGAAACTGGTCTGTGATTAATCAGTATTTCCACTCAAGGTTAAGAAGTCTTGCCAAAGGTGCCGTTTTCAACCATTGTATATTTCTCCTTTCTTCTCTCCTGTCTTTGTAGTTCTACCACTGGAATTTTCTCAAAGGACATCATCCAATCCAAACCTCCATCAGTGCTGAATTTCTCTTGAGAAAATATCTTCAAGTGAGCCATGGAACAGAAGACGAATGAGGTATGTAGCCTGATAATGAAAACATTTGACTCATTCTGGCCCTATCAAATACAACTCTTCCCTTCCTTTCCTTTCTTTGTTTCTCTCTAGTGCCCCACCACCACCTCTCCTCAGAAGCACATGAAGAACAGGTCCAAATCCACAGAGGAGATGCAACAGTCAAAGAGGGTGAGATTCACATTTATTCCTCCTAGTATCTCATCCCTTACACTCTCTCTCTCTCTGTCAAATAATCTTATTGGACTGCCATGTCTTATTTTACAGGCCTTTTCCTCACAAAAATCACTCCCAGGCAGACCAGATCTGGACAAAGTGAAGGTGAGCTGTGCATGTGGAGTATGTATTAAGTAAAAGATGTGTTGGAATGTATCTATGTCCTCTGGAGTAGTGCCATAATCATTATTGCTGTATTATAATTAAAGCATAAAAAAATATAAATCCAAGCTGAGCAAGAACTGTATTTTATGTCTCTCTGTGTTACAGGAGGGTCTTGATGGCTCTGACACAACCTCGTCCTCCACAGAGGAGCTAAAGTGATAAATAAAGTTGATGTCAAGCCACATGATCATCATAAAAACAACATGCATAAAAATTTACATATGTACACAGGAAAAAATTCACAAGACAATGAGAATAATAGTTAATAGTAGAACTATGTTATGAAACATGTAAGCAAGGAATTTATGATTTGTTGAAGGAAACACACAAGCTTGCGCACACTGAGACAATCGCATGTAAGCAAACAGACACCCATGATGATGCTGTTTCATTGTACTGTGAGTGTCGTATACATACCAAACTGAATGTGAATTGACAATAAAGTGATGCTGCTGAGTGAATCCATCTTTGCTTTCTCGACATAGAGGAGTAAACGCTGTGAGAAGTGAAAAACATTCTAGTGTAAAACTGAGATCTTACTCTTTTGTGATGTTTGTGAACAATGGTACCTCAATGGGAAAGGACACACATGAAGAAATGGAGACTATGATTTAAAACTATCAATTAAGTCACATTATTATAGAAGTAATAATAGCAGACATTGGGAAATCCCCAATGAAGCCACGGATATGAGGCTGAGACAGGTAGTGATGGAGGTTGAAGGGGTAAAGCAATTTAGACCGCAATGGTTGCAGAAAGACAAAAAACTGCTGAATAGTACAGTCTGTAAATGAACCCCAGGGTTATCATGGGATGATAGCCAAAGAGGGTTATTTCTTAATTACATGGCAGCCCCATTGCAATGATGAAATTACAGTGGAACTGAATACAACTTTATTGCTCACCAGTGTGAAACATTGTTTCTTAAAACAGAACTTAAAATATTGCAACATAAGACAAAATGAAGTGGAGCAAGGTTTGAAGCTCAATTTCTTGTCATTAATTTAAGATTTAAGATTTAGAAATATCCTGTTATATTGTTACTGTAGTGCCCCCTGTGGTTATAATTGTGTCAGATATTACACATCTGTGCAGCGTGGCTCTGTGTACAACATTTCCAAAGCAATCTAATTATTTATTGAAAAGTTGTGGCCCGTTAAGTGCATAAGGGCCATGCCTTCAAATGTTGGTATGCTTTTACAGTTAAAACAGTGAGCAGTCAAAAAAACAAACAAAAGTAGCACATTTGCCAAAGATAGAATGAA
The DNA here is from genome assembly GCF_027409825.1 of Scomber japonicus. Lineage (NCBI taxonomy): Eukaryota > Metazoa > Chordata > Actinopteri > Scombriformes > Scombridae > Scomber > Scomber japonicus. The sequence continues at coordinate 15,253,628 of NC_070585.1, read as the reverse complement.
AAAAATAGTTTACAAAGAAATCTAGAATTGCAGAAATGTTTTATAGAGTGTGGCCTATCAGTCAAATCAGCTTTATCCCAGGAACCTACAACACAAAAATGTTCTCCTCAGGGTTCATGAATTAATAGCCAAAATGTAAAAAGCTTAATTGCCATCCACAGGGTGGTGCTATTGAATACATACTTTAATATGTTGAGCTTAACTTTGTGGCTTTTAACTGCATAAAAAAGCTGCTTGTACCTTCATATCATATGAAAAGCTGTTGGAGTCGCAATGTGTGATGATACATACTAAATACATTAAGTTAGTTAGGGGCACTGACCTGAGCAGGTATCAAACCCAGAGCCTTACAATCTAACAGGGAAAGCTGACCATTATCAGGGCTTAACCACAGAGCCAGCGGGAGATCCCTGAAACAAATTTACATTTTGGATTAAAATTAAAATGAATTTGCCCAAAACAAAGTGTCTAGCTCAGAGATTTGTATATTATTAGTGTCAGAAGGATTTGCTCAGCATGAGGAAGTACTATGTATGCACAAAGAGTTTGAAGGATTGCACTGCGGTCAATGAGAGCATGACAGCACGCTCTGTCTATGAACTAAGATTTGGAACTCTTAAACTATAGTACAATGGAAAATATACTTGCATTTTGAGAGCGAGGAGACTTGTGGCAACATGTTAAGATGTCATGTGTGCTTTAGGAGTTACAATTGATTGAATCTCACAGAATGAGATCTGGGTTTTTTCAAGTATAAGAAAATCCTAGCTCTCCCCTCTGCCTGGTCACATGACACACTGGTGAGGTCAGAAAACGTTGGACTTAAATTGCTCCAAAAGTACATAAGGTATCACAATACAGACCTACAAGTTTGAAAAGCAAAATTTTGTGAATGTTTTGAATGGGGACTGCAGGATAAGGGATGTATGAGCAGTGACAAAGGTTCTAATTGAACTGGATTATAGTCTGCAATTATAAATTTTGATGTTTAAAAATTAATGTAAAATTGAATAGTTTTTTTTAGCACAAAGTATGTAGCAGTTGAAAATGTCTAAAAAATGTCCGGAATGTGGCATAAGAAGAAGAAGTAGCGAGAGCACACAAGTCTCCCAGAGTTCAGAGTCTGAAACTAAGGAAATAAGTGACACTATGGCTGTATCTCCTGTCCTGACGGGATGAAGTCAGATTCATCTGACTCATCAGCATTTCCCAGTTATGTTGCTGACCAGCTATAATTGCAAGCTTACACCTCAAGTGACCAAAACATTACATCATGTCAAGTTTTTTTGTTCAAAAAAAAAAAAAAGTTTTACACGTTTTACAAAATCTTACCACAATTTGGATAGTATTGTTTCCCTGCTTGCCCCAAAACATCATTTTACTTTTTGCCATGCCAGTGACCAACATGAAAGAGGTGTATCTACTTTTCAAAGTGCATGATTTGTCACCTTGCCACAACACAGATGACAATAAAGAACAACAAAAGCCAATAATATTTTCCGAACCGGAATCTTGCAGCACATGGATATGCTTGAATCACACACCATATGACCAGAGAAAATTAACCAACATGTTTATATGATCCCCTTCATTCAATTAACAGACTGAGAGCTTAGTGAAAGCATCATGTGGCGATTAGTACAGGATAACACGGCCTACTGAAGGGCAGAATAGGAGAGATGCCTGCACCTAAAGCACATCGATTGGCAGGTGTTTTGAGTGGCAGGATGGTATATGACCTCATGGCCTCTGTTTGGTTTAGCCCCGAGTGGCCCTCTGACTTGCACATCTGGAGCTGGGATTAGCAGCATGGATGGGTTTTTTTTTGCCAAAGAGCCCTGGAACTGAGCCATGTGTGTATATGTGATTACATGTGTGTATCCATATGTGCATGTACATCTCTGTTTCTCTTTTCCTGTGCTTAATGCTGCACCAAATCTGAAGGATTTCTCCTCTTCGCCGCCACTGACAGCAGCAGCCTCGACTCCAGTTCAGCTGCCTGCACAACAACAGAGCCGTTATCTCTCTCAGGCTCCCAGCTCTCATCATTGTTTGGAAAGTAACAACTCAGTCTAGAGGGTTATTAAGTTCTGGTCCTCTGAGTTCATGAACACAAGTCTAAGGTCAGCAAGCTTGGCAGATTTGGTTGAGAGCACTGCTGATATGACAGAAGCATAGCTGGACTAATTATTAACAATCACCCTGCTCCTCAAACTGTCACTGCATTGCCTGTGGGTAGTGGGGTGTGTAAGTAAATGTTATGTGTGTTCTAAGAGGATCTCAGAAAATCTGCCTGATAGTTCATGTCCAATCATAACATGCTTGATCTTGAGTCCTGGCAAAGCACCTAAGTACCTGAACATTCTGCACAAGTCAAGCAGATTACACTGTACGTGTTTGAAATACTTCCAGAGACTTATCTCATGGAAGAAATGATTTAATACCTGGGCTTTAATCTTTGCCAGGCAACAGTAGTACGTGATGAAAACAGCTGCGTGAGAATATGAGATGATAAGTTTCTTCCAACTCTTGCCACTAGATGTCAGATTTCTCCTACTCTTAGTTGTGAAACTTGAAGCTCCACAAGCACAAGGACCATTAATCACATCCAAACAATCTTCTTCATCTTGGAGTCTTATCTGGCCCAAAATCAAGTGAAAAATAGCTGGCTTAGCAAACATCATTCATCACTTAATAAACAACGTGTTTTCCCAACTTATGTATCATTAAGTAAAGGCTTTGTGTTATTGATTAACAATGAGGCGTCAAGTGATGGAGCAAGTTAATCGACAAGAAATGAGGTGTTCCTCCTGATACCTCCAGACCTGGTAGCTTATTTAAAGATGTTTTACACTTGCAACACAACACAGCGACTCTTTCAGACAAGGTAAGGTACTTTACTGCATATGTTACTAGATGAAACATAATAAATAGCATTATTCTACAAATACCATGTGTTAGAAGACAGCGTCATCAATGTTTAAGATTTATGTCATTATCTGAAATGAATAATTAATTTCAAGTTGAATTCTAAAGCCTTGGGTACCGCAGCTCATACATCCTATAGAAAATGTTGGCATGTCGGCTATCACCCACTGACAACAGCAACTAAACTTTGATCCTTATATTTTTGCACTTCAAGGAAAGATTAAATAGTACAATTTTGGTGAAGCATAAACAGCATAGAGACAGACATATGAGTCACAGGGGCAGACAAGCTCACAAAAAGTAGAGAAACAGAGTCAGAAGCAGAATGAGTGGCAGATCGGCAAACAGATGAGCATGGAGCAGATGGATTAGAGAATAACTTTTAGTACAGTTTGTTCAGCAGTCTATAGATCCTGTCTCACATACACAGACACAGACTGATGTGCATATGTAAATGGGGCCTCTGTGCACAGCAGGACCTGCAGCAGGATGCAACACAGAATGAGAACGATGCACTGGCTGTAATTACTGTTATTTTGGCTGCTGTAATTACTGAACTCACTTCCATCCTCGTTGCTTTTAAGAGACACATTAGTACTCCCTCTTCCACTAGAGTCCCCAAAATATGGTGAAGTGGATGACATGAAAAGAGGGAAAATGGTCTCTTTAAGTCGAGAATGTGAAAATCTTTGAAGGGAGTCTACTGTTCTATAGATGGTGGAGAGTCCCTTTAAGTGCTGACTTGCAGCTGCAGGAAATGGAGGACAAGACAAGTTACATAGATACTGATATTTCCTTATTGATTTTGACAAGGCATTCATTTGTTGAAAGGCTATAGGCGATGCCTCGTGGTTTGTGTGGTTAAAGTGTGCAATCTGACCTCAAATCGAGGACAGCTGCCAATAACAAATAATGTGGGCCGCCTTTCTTTTCCTCTAATTGCTTGTCTGTTGATCTCAGTAATGTAGTGAGAGATGGCATGATGGACAGACATGTTGGTCTCCTTTGGTATCTTTTTACCACTGCAGGTGGCTGATAAACACGTTCACTCTCATATTCTCTGCTCCGCTGTGTCATCTTGTGATTTTAATTACATCCATCTCCCCACACAGCACTCAAAGCACCATGTCCTCTCGAGCTATAACTATAGTATCCTCTGGAAGGACCACAGGGCTGGACCACAATGGTAACTTATTATTTTCAATTCCCCATCTTTGTTTTATGTCTTTGAAATGCTTCAAAGCATATCTTCACCAGCTAAGTGAGTAGTGTCTTCTGTGTTATCAGGTTTGAGGATGCACAGCACTCAGCTCTCCTCACAGCCCAAATTCCCACTAGAAGATGACAGGGAGTCCGGCATCGGCTCCACCCTTGACCTGACCAGCAGCTTTGAGGGATACCGCCAACATACCAATCACCAGTCCAACAAACCTTCACTCGAGGAGGCAGACAGACTCCCTAAAGAGAAAGGTACAAGAGTGGCATGAAGAGGAGAATCACACATTCAAGCCCTTGGTTGGCAGTGGATTCGATCTCTGTGAATAATAGCAGAAGCTGCGCCACATGCTCATTAGATAAGGACACGCTCAAAAGATAAGCACAGAGCCGGTGGGATCATGCAGCTGGGCAACAAAGGCAAAGTCCTGCTGTCACTCAGCAGCAATTGGCTACATATGGGTAACATAGTATGTCAGATGACTTTGCTCTCTACATGTGAGATTCCCTACTAAGGTGCGGTGTAGCGGCCAGAAACATACCACGTTTTTATGTTCACTGTTATTTTATATAGGTCAACTTTGCTCTCTATCCCAGATATTTAGGCCACACTGTGAGACTAAACTCCCTCCTTGTTGCTGTTTTGAACAGGTGCCTCTCAACAAACCTCAGTAGAAAGTTCGAACAGGATTAAGCAAGTCATTATCAATCTATCCAAGATCCCTCTCCTCTTCATCCTCCTCTTCTTTTTTGTTTGCTCCTTGGACACTCTGAGCTCGGCCTTCCAATTAGCAGGGGGTAAGTACTATAACCCTCACTTACATTTCAGTGGGCACATAGTAACTCAGCCAGTTGATGTTTGACAAAAACGTGACTCACTGCAGAACAGTTCGTACTGTCTACACTACTCAGGCACTGCCTCGTAATGTACTGCATGTACTGCTTCATCTGCTGACCTTTGTGGAATCTAGGGAAACAAACATTTTAAGCCATGTTTAACATTGCTCTTGGCTGCCAACCCTGTCATGTTTGAGTTTTTTTTTAATGTGTGTGTGGGTGGAATATTTCACCAGGTAAAGTAGCAGGGGACATTTTCCAGGACAATGCGGTGCTGTCTAACCCTGTGGCGGGGCTGGTGGTGGGGATCTTGGTTACTGTGCTGGTTCAGAGCTCATCCACTTCCACTTCCATCGTCGTCAGTCTAGTGGCCTCTGGACGTGAGTAGGCATATGAAAGCTTGTTTAATTGTGCAAGGGCCACATAGTGCAGTACAGTTATTAAAAAATCTAAATAAATGGAAACATGTCCATCCTAACCAAATTTCTACACACTATGTACAAATGTGTGTACATAGTGTATATACAGTGTATGTCTGTTTGTCTCTGCAGGAGATTATTCTCTTAAAAAGGTCAAAGGTGAGGCCAAATATATTATAAGATATTACAGAAAACAGGAATATATGCTCAATTACCTATGGAGAATACAGTAAATTATTCTACTTGGCTTGCTACAAAGTACTAAGGACCAAATTAGTGAATACAGCTTATAATAAATGCATACATGTGTAAGTAGAATGTGTATTATTTATTTATATAAACACACATACATTAGTGTGCTGCAGCAGTCAAATGCAAACTAACAGATGAAGTACCAAGTATTTAATTTTTTTTACTGTATCTTGTAAAATAATTTAAGGAATAAAGCTGGTATTATTATATGTCAATATGTATATATATATATATATATATATATATATATATATATATATATATATATATATATATATATATATATATATATATATATATTCAGTTTTAAGAGGACTAAATAATTTCTTAAAACATCTGGACAGTTTGTTTTGTTAGGAAACATTTGTTGGTAACAGCTGTGGGTCTGATGCTTTAGTGAATATTTTAAGCAACAAGACAGTGAATATTGGATTGACTCACAGTGCCCATGATCATCATGATGAAGGAACGCTTCACACAGTGAAAAAGTGTGGTTCATAGATGTGTTTTTAAGGTATGTGGCAAATAATAAGATATATATTATGTATATAAAGCAATGTGTAATTTTTGTTTGTGTGATCATAATGGCATACTGTGAGAGGCTGACCTGAAAATTGCCATTTTGAAATTGAGATGATTATTTGTAAAAAAACACCTGAGAATTATTGTAATCCAGCAGGGCAGAGTGTGATCAGAGGGATTAAAAAATCAAACCATTTCACACCCTATAATCTCCGACCATCTTAATCTACAGTTTATCATGCTTTGTAAAACCATTACATGATAAGGTTATGACCTGTCTGCTTAAAATGAGCACAGGATCCAAGGTCTTTCCATATTTTGTCCGTGTGGTTAAAATGAATGATATCAGTATGCCAGAGATGCTTCTCTGTTGCCAAAGCCTTTCTAAATGAGAGCGAGGAGGATGATTATGGGTAATTATCAGAGATAAAGAAATGCAGAAGCATGAATGTGTATTTGTATGAGTGTGTGCTTGTATGCATGTGTCCCAGAGGTCATCATCATTATGGGCTTCATCAACAATAAACCCTGCTGCAGAGAGTAAAGGCTAAGCTGCTTCCATTCACCTGAAAATGACAATCACCTCTCATCTCCATTAAAACTCGTGTTGTATTCTGAAATGTCTAAGATCATGTGTGGTAATTATGTGCATAATGCGTTAACACTCACAATGAAGACACACATTTACGCATTTGCAATGTGATTTTCTCTTGTTTTTACTCTTTTTGCAAAGTTACTTTTACTTTCTCTTGATGAAGATGTCAGATTGTTCACACATGCCCACAAACAGCTATCTGTTCTGTAAACTTTGTTGCTAAGGTTTGCTTTCTTCTCCCGCGTATTTTGGATAAGATTAAGGCTTGAACATATACAGATGTAATTGAGAAGTTTATATTTCGAGTAAAGAAAGAGAAAAATAAGTGATATTTGCTTCCTACTGTTTTTTTACTTAAGCTCCTGAGATGAGCTTGCCAATTAGACCGGGGGGGGTGGGGGGGGGGGGGGGACTTTTCAAAAATTCAAGATGATTTTCTAGTAAAATGTATCTCTCTGTGTGGTCTCACCTCATAGTGTTGGAAGTGAGGTCAGCTGTCCCAGTCATCATGGGATCCAATATTGGGACTTCAGTCACGAACACCATCGTCGCCATGATGCAAGCCGCAGAGAGGACTGAGTTTCAACGGTGAGTAAGGTTGGCAAGGCTAAGGATGAGTGGAGGGGGAGCAAAGAAGCAGGGAAGAAGAAATTGAAATGGAAAAGTGAAGAGGATAAGTGGAGGATTGCAGGAAAGATGGATAAAAGTGTTAAAAGTGCAGAGGAGATAGCAGAGGAGGGTGAAGAGAAAGCATTAGCAGCTGCTCACTGCCTCTTTGCTTCAGCCTCCAATCAAGCGTCATTTCTACAACAACGACAATAAAGGCACTGATCCACATTGATCCCACACCAGTAACCCTTTGGCATGAAGAGATAGGGCACTGAACAGATGGCATGTTATTTAATCCGTGACGGATGGTTAAATAAACATAATTTATTAATCTTTTATAATATAGTCACACGTTGAGTCCAGTAAATGCTCATTACATCACACATCCAAAAAAGCTGAGCTGTGAAAAGCAGATTAACAAGCAATCATTTTGAGTGGCTGATCACACTGATGGCTGACCTTAGTTAACACAGAATATTATTGTGACCCACTGTAGTGCTTTTGCCGGGGCAACAATCCATGACTGTTTCAACTGGCTGTCAGTCCTGGTTCTGTTGCCGCTGGAGGTGGTGAGTGGCCTCATGACCCGGCTGTCGCACCTGCTTGTCACCAGCTTCAGTCTCCAACCTGGGGAAGAGGCACCTGAGCTGCTCAAGGTCCTAACTGAACCAGTCACCAAGCTAATCATACAGGTAACACCAGTTTTGGAACAGATCGGTCACCATACCCTTCCCTCAAAACAGTGATTGTCCAATCAGAGCTTAGCAACTTTACCTACGCATGTTAAACATGGATGTATAAAGAGAGCTGGATACAGGAAGACTTGGATTACATTGACTTACATTGATTTACATAGATGTTAGATGTACATTGTAAAATGAGACATCTCATTACACAGAGTTCAGAATTAGATATCATATATGTAGCCATCAAACACATATTTAAGACCCCTCTGACAAGATTCTCATTTTAAAACAAGTCAGACTGAAACATTAAAAAGTTAGCTTGTTTAGCTAACTATAGCTACAGCTCGAAAAATGTACCAGAGGCACTAATCACTTCAGCAGACAAAACTGTCGTCTAGACATGGGAAGCCTGCTTTTGTCTACTTCTATGTACCCATTGTGTAAAAAAAATATTAGGAAAAATTTTGAGCAGTAAGTCTGTAAAGCTTTACAGGCGTAGCAAAAGTTTGCAGGTCAGCTCACAAAGTGTCTTGTGGAGGAACACGTCAGCAAGGCACTCGTTGAAATGGAAACTGAAGTTCGGATTTCTATCAAAAGGTCTTAACTTGCGGAATCTGAAAGGTGAAAAATAGTTCTCCTTTTCACCCACAGCTCGACAAGTGTGTGATCACGGGGCTCGCCTTGGGAAATGAGGACATGAGGAACAGGAGCCTGGTGAAAGAATGGTGCCAGACTGACCTCGTTATGGTAATGGCTCATCTCCACCGCTGTCTCCTGCGTATGCAGACACATTGTATCACACACTGGCGCCAAATAGAGCCTGTCACTGCTGCCAGTAAAAACTGTGCTGCTAATTTGCCTTCTCATCAGTTGCTTCTTTCTCTCTTCTCTCAGGCAAATAGAAATATGAGCACTAGTCCTGAAAGCTGTAGCCCCAACCATGACCATTTGCAAAGATGTGAGTTACAACTCAGTAATATTTCTTACCCACCCACTCTTACATTTTCTGTCTGGCATTATTATGTATTTCAAGTAGCCTATGCATTTTCTCTCAGTATTTCAGTCAATGTAATGAAAGTGGGTGTTTGTGGGTTAATATCTTGATCATTCTTGGTCCTGTCAATCTGCAGGTACACATTTGTTTGTGTCTACCCAGCTGTCAGACCTGACCGTGGGTCTGATTCTCCTGGCAGGCTCCCTGGTCATCCTCTGCACCTGTCTGCTGCTTATGGTCAAGCTGCTGAACTCTCTTCTCAAAGGCCAAGTAGCGAAGGCCATCCAGACAGTCATCAACACAGGTGAATTTGATAATGAAGACATTTCAATGTTGATAGTCAGTACATGTGTGTAATTTAAGTTTCTGTTCTACACTGTTTTAGACCTGCCATATCCGTTTGGGTGGCTGGCAGGATACGTGGCTATGTTTGTGGGTGCAGGGGTGACATTTGTGGTCCAGAGTAGCTCTGTATTCACTTCAGCAATGACTCCACTGGTAGGTGAGTAATACCAGCCTCGACTAACAATGAGAAAATGTGTAAATGCACAGTATTTACATGCAATTCATGAAAACAATTGTATATTAATTATGGCATGCTGTAAATAAGCCATACATGTATACAACATTTTATTTTTATGTTGGATTTTTTGTTCATTTCTTTTATGGAAACCTCAGATTTATAATTTGTCTTACATGAAATATAATGACGCCCACTAATACAACACTGTGTCACCAAAGACTTACATAATACTAACATCTGTCATGAGCAAAATGACATCTGTCATTTTGATGGCAAATAAATAAATAGATATGTGCATTTAATATTAATCAATTTGAGTAGGTTTATGTTCACTATCAACACTTCATATGCATTTTTTATTTCTGGGGAACTATGTGATTTTATTATGATGAACATGACAGCTTAGCTTTAAAAACACTTTGGCACAGAGGGACAAAAAATCAGTGAAAACATGCAACAGTGATTAACATAACAGTCTTTTGACAAGAGATATGGAGTAAAGTCACATGTAAAGCCACAGTAAGACATAGGAAAGCACTTAACAGAAATTAAACTAATTAGCAAATTTGTCAAATTTGTAGCTGCCAGAAAGATACCAAATTGCTTTTTATTTGTCTCATTGTTTGACTTACCCCTTCCAAGACAAGCTGACATCAGTGACTGATCTTCTAACCCTTGCTGCTGCAAATCTGTCAGTTCTTCATCTGGAACTGATGAAATCTGCTTCATCTGTAATTTACTGCACAACTTTGATTTATTGTCCTCACCACTGTCATCCAGCACCCATCTCCGTGACCCCCGCAGGCTGAAGACAGCATTTTACACACCCCAGCCATTATAATACTGACTAATATCAATTTAACTTACAGTAGAAGAGATGAAGAGAAATAAAACAGCTATTTGATCCACAGCAGTTGTCCCAAGTATAAGTATATCTCTCTATCTTAATACTTATACTACTACTACTACTAGTGCTTAATGGTAGTTTCATTAGTTCTGCATCAGTATCTACAGTATATCGAGAAGCAACTTTAAGTCTTATTCATGTCAGATTTTAAGTAAAGTGATGATAGTAAAGATGTGCAGGTGCACCGTTTTTACTGTAGACATTTTGTTTACTGTGTTTCTTAACACCATTTTCATGTTATATGTTCTATAAACTACAAGAAAACACATTTTATAACAGAACCAAACTCCCTTTGGTTCATTTACACCTAATGACACCCAAAAACAGATCAGGACATGCATTGAATCTAAGAGAAAGAGACAGAGAGTTGCAAACAACCAGCCTGCTTTTCTTTTTTATGTACTGTAATTAGCAGGGTACAGCAATATTACTTCTGTGTTCAGTTCAATTAAATCCAAGCTAATCATGGTGTAAAGTAATTTACTATAATTATAGTATGTCGAAAAGTTGGATGATTATCATGATAGTATCATTTACTCTAATACTTTTGGCAACACTATTTGCAGCATGAACATTTGATACTCACACTCATCCCTAGACAATTGACTATTCTGTCACTTTAACATTTTTATTGTATGCCATTTTTCTTTATGATTCAGAGGTAGTATACAATATAATAAAGTGTTTGTGATCAATTCCAGCATGACACATATGTATTCTGTACATGTGGAGGTCATCTGTTCAGAGGAAATGGTGCTATAGCTGATTGGCTTTAACATCTGCAAAGTAGCACAGGAAATTCAGAAATAACCCACAGCATAGTGGAAGAGTGAGAATGGATAAATCAGAGATTATTATACTAATTCCAATGACTCCAAAACTGAAATCAGCAGCAAAAGGTTACAAGTCATGAGAAGGCAAACATATGGCCAAGAAGGTTAAAACACTGTAGAGAGTAGTCTTACATTTTGATGCATCTGAGGCCTCAGCTCAGCTGTTAATAAAAGTGTGACCTGAGGGAGTCACATGTTCTCATCCAAACTAGACTGTGAATCAAGAGAGAATCAGATGAGCTTAAACTGAACTTAAATAATAAAGCAGGTCATTTAGGTTTAGTTTCTTAAACAATTATTATCCCATGTCAGCACCAAAATAAACTTTTATTAAGCTGAATTCCTTCATGATCACATTCACAAACACCACTTGGCTCTGCTGCTCAGTTTGTTTTATTTTACTTGCATTGGGGGTGGGGGGTGGGGGGGGGGTCTTGTACTGTTTATAGTCCCGGGGCGATCCCAGCATCTGTCCAGTCAGTAGGTTGGACTGGTGTGTTGTTTTTTTTCATCCTGACCCTTCAGTTATGTCTCCTGTCATTTGAGTTCATGCCTTCAGGAAGAATGGGCCTCATGTGTGAACGTTTTCTTATTTTTCTCTTATATTTGTTGTTGCACAAAGCAATAAGAAGAAAATAAGAAAATACTAAGAGGGATTTGTGAAACGTGCACTGACAGCCAAATATTTTCTTACCCACCTGAGTATGTTGATGAATTACGTTTGATCTTAAATTGGATGCACATGCCATGCAATTTGGAATTAGCATAAGGAAATCCACCAATACAATATAGACCACAAACCAACAGGCCACTGCAGTTTGACAGGTAATGTTAAACTCAGACAAAAGGGGAAATTTAAAAAAAGGAAAATGCCACTTAAGAGCAGCAAAAACAAAAAGTATGAGCAGTGGGGTCATTGGTTCATAAAAGTGCAAAGCATGGCAAGAGATCACCAGTTTAATCAATGATGTATGTGCTTACTGAAAGTAAAAAAATGGTTTGACCTGAAAATGGAAGCCAAAAAGCGACTATCTGCTGCCAGATACACTATTACAGTCACGGGAGGGGGCCAGGAAACTGTCAAAACAACAGACATGGATGAGCACATTGGAACCATCATTAGAGAGATTTCTCTGTCGGGTGTGCCGTCTGACATTCAGCTGGACAGTGACCTGCCACAGCCAGAAAACATCCTGTCAGCACCACACAGTATACCTCCAATTCAACTAACAAGATCTGAAGACAATGGTTAACTGGAATCCCAATTTTTAATCTTCAAGATTAATTTAATTAAGTTGATGGTTTCAGTGAGTCCACATTATATGTATTTAAAAACACTTGGTATATGACTAAATGAAATGTATTGACAGTATTTATTTTGTATCAGCTGCATCTGCTTCCAGTGCATCATCCACCTCTTAGAGTGTGCCAGGATCATCAAGGCAATCCACCCAAGCACACATCATTTCAGAATTGGTCCTACAAAATCAAGAACAGATATTATGTAATCCAATTTTTACACAAATTTATGACACTCTCAAAATAAATTAAGCAAACATATAAATTAAACTTTAAAAAGCAGGAAGAAAATAAAGAAATAAAAAGTCCTTTATCAAATAAATGCCACTAAAAGTTTTCTGCCTTGAGTATAGGCCTACAATGTAATACCAAAATGTATAATAATAATTATTATTATTATTACCACATAACCATTAACATCATGTTCTCAATTGGTAAAACGCAGATTTTTGGGTCAGTGGTTAAACTTAGGTTAAGTTTTAGCATTAAGCAAGTAGTGGTTATGGTTAGGGTTAAGGAGTCTATGCTAATACCCCAAAAGTGACTTCAGTAAACTTGTGTGCATGGTTGTCCTGGTATATTGGTCTAAATGTGTTGTCATTTAGGATAGTGCTAATCATATTTAATAAGTTAAACATTTAAAATGATTAAATTAGTAAACAATTCTTCTTCTGTTTTCATAAAGAAAATCCATCACCATTAAATCATCATTCAAAATATATATTTCACACCACAAAATGGAAGTTGACTTTTTTGACTTTTGGCTTATGTGTGGTAGAGGGCACTTACATTTTTGGAAAGTAGGCAGGTATTGATAAATACCACAAAAGTTAAGATCAAATCTGTGCATACCACAACTCATTGTCTCTTGTAATGCCTTAATTAATCTAGACCCTAACTGAGTATTAGATGTTATCCATGAGTGTGCATGGGTAATGTGCAGCCCATAGCCATGATACTTGCCTGGATTCTGCTTCTGGTTTGTGGTTTGAAACCACCGCCACTGTGTATCTTAACTTGGATGATCTTGTTTAATGTTTTACATAATTAATTGATGGGGCCAAATAAGGCCATAAACCTGCTTATATCAACTGATTGAGGTTTGTGACCTTTTACTACATAGATTAGGCAGTCACTAGTCATCTTATCTGTTAGCCTCGATGCTTCCAATGTTGCTTTTTTTTTTTTGTAAATTGACTTTCATTCATATCAAACATCAAGCATGAATAATTGTATATTTTGTCTATTAATCTGTGATGTAATTTTACTGATGAATTGGAATTGTTCAAATTGTTATTTTTATATCTTAGAGAATATTTTTCATGTCTCAGCAAAGCTCTCAGCACTTTTTTTTGCTGTGCTTTTATACTACTTCTTATCCTGTAACTTCAGATTATATCAACTGCTCAGAAAGTGAATTCCACTCACTTATTTCCACTTTTTCAAGATGGATTAGTGTACAGTAGCTTGATAAAATTAATTGCTGGAATTTCTGACAAAGATACACTTTGAAGTTGACACTTTACTGTCTTTGTCATATCATCTATCTTGACAGTTGATTATGGTATTGCACTGATAGCAGAAAGTATTAGATTATTCACAAATATTTCAGCAGGCAGATTGATAGAAGGTATGAATGGTCGTCTGTTTCTGGTCAGCCCTGTGATTATCTGGTGGCTTACCCAGGATATACCCCTCCTCATGCCTCATGCTCACTAGAATCATCTCAAGCCCTCCACGACTCTCTAAAGAATAAGCGTGAATAGCTATCAGGGTCTCTGATGCAGCATGTCTCTGTTTTCTCACTCAGGTATTGGTGTGATCAGTCTGGAGCGGGCCTATCCTCTCACCATTGGGTCCAACATCGGTACAACTGCCACAGCCCTGCTGGCAGCTCTAGCGAGTCCAGGGAACAAGCTGGCTGCTGCTATACAAGTAGGCCAATGTTTTATTATAAGTAACAACCATTTAAAATTGCAGGAGAAACAAGAACTTGTAGGTACATCGATGAACACCGAAGGCAAGACAACAACAAGGGCATGGATAAACATCTTTTCCAACATAAACCTATAGAGATACAGAGAATTATCTACACATGGTAGATAATAAGAATGTCTGAATGCAATGTATATTTATGAAGGTGGATTTATGCGTGAATGTATGAGCAGTAGCTTTTGAGGCAAATGAGTGGATGCTCCAGGGAAAAGTGCTGATGTAAGAACTGTGAAAATTAGAGCCGTATCATGTCATAGGATTATCTTTATGGTATGAATGCTACATGATAAGACGGCCTCTGAGGATGTAACACTGAAAAAAATGACTGTGATGAATTATGACCTTCAGCACTCACATACTGTATCACTTTGTCTTCTCTTTCGACTTAGATCGCCCTCTGTCACCTCTTCTTTAACGTCTTTGGCATTCTGCTGTGGTATCCTCTTCCCTTCACACGTCTGCCCATAAGTATGGCTCGTGTCCTGGGTGAGCGCACTGCCAAGTACCGCTGGTTTGCAGTTCTGTATCTTCTCCTTTGCTTCTTGCTGCTGCCCTCGTTGGTGCTGGGTCTTTCGCTGGCTGGCTGGAGGGTGATGGCCGGGGTCGGGGCTCCTTTCCTGGGCGTGATCATCTTTATTGCCATGATAAATTTAATGCAGGCTCACAGCCCCCGTCACCTGCCAACCAAGCTCCAGACCTGGGATTTCCTCCCTCAGTGGATGCGCTCTCTCAAACCGCTTGACCGCCTGATCACCAAGGCAACTGTGTGCTGCAGCTTTTCATGTGAGGAGGGGAAGGGAGAGGAAGAAGAGGACATGTCAGCACAGACATCCTCTATTGACCCAAAGATGGAGTCAGCCCAGAGGAAGGTAGAGCTGGCATATGATAACCCAGTCCTTGAGTACCTGGATGAGCAAAGACCAGGTGTTCGGGTAATAAAGTTAAAAGGGTTAGAGAGGTGCAACAGCACTCCACTGTAGAGGGAATGTACAGTATTCTGTTTCTGAGGTGGGGGCACAAGGATTGAGAAAATGCTTTGGAAATAAATGGAAATAAACCGTTTTCTGATTATTGATTGACTGATGATCAGTTTGGCTAAATATCATGAGCTCACTATGAGATTTAAGCCTGGAAAACATCAGCTGACAATTAATTTATATTTGTAGCTAGAAGCCCAACCAGACAGTGATCTATCTGCAGCGGTGTATCTCTTGAAACTGATGATGAACATGACAGAACAATCAACAAGATGCATTTAGTAACTGTTTTGGAGCTTTGTATAGTAGAATAGCTCCGAACAACTTATACGACTTATGTAAGTTTCAGCTGTATTTTTCAGTTGTCGGTCTTGCACATCTTACAGCATATGTAGGTGTTTTGGCTATTTTTTCACTCACTTCTTACATGACCCCAAGCATGCATTCAGCATCCCATGTCTCAATCCATCCTGTGTAGACACTGAAGCGGCTGCTGAGGCTCTGCTGCTTTTCTCTTCACTTGGCATTGTGCAAGATAATATCCACTAACAGAAATGTAGATGTTACAATTTCCATTTTCACTGAGCACTTTAAGTCTTTCTCATCTATGTTGGACTTTCTTCTGCTGATGAACAGCATCATATGATTAAGAGCCTCAGAAAAGCTGCGACATGGACTTTAGGATGACTGTTTTGTCAGCTGCTGTTCTCAAGGTCATACATTTACTTTTTAACACAGCTCATGATGAACTACTTAACACATACATTGAAGCCTGATTCTGTAACTGCATGAAAAGGTATGATGTAGAGTTTTTGACCACTAGTAGTGCTATTGAGTAATGGTTTTATGAGTGGGTCCCCATTTTATTTACATGCACACCCTAGGGGGCACACATCCTACCATCAATGACCTATTCTACTGATCGACAGTTGGTATTGGTGACATGCCAACAAACGTAGCTATGCACCAAGAACGGCAGCGTAGAAGTCTGCCAGCTTGCAAACATTAATGTTCACAATTGAAGATTTAAAATATTCAACAAATCAACTTTGGAAATGTTTTATAAGGAAGAAAATAAAGTACATTCATATTTTGAGTTTGTTAATGTATTATTTTTTACATTTTGTAGCACTACAAAGATTTTGTGTGCACAAATATAATTTGCACATGTGTAAAAAGTTACAGTAGTAATATTTTGTGTATGTGTAATTAAAATATTTTCTACAGTGAGGTTTCACAAAGTCTGACACAGCGAAACACAAGCTAAAAACTATAAGTATGAATTTTTACCCTTTTTTTTTACAGCTGCATTTTATTGGATTCAACTCAACAAAGTATCAATCTGTCAAATCAGAGGACAGACAGTTTTGTTACATTCATCCAGGTGGAGGTCCTGAATTTAAGATGGATGGACAGTGTAGGCTTCCCCACTACGACAGTAGTGGCTTTAAGTACCAATACAAATGTTTTCACCACGTTCAATGGATAATGTAGGAAACATATTTTTCCAGAACAACCACCATTTTTAATCAGGTGTATATGATAGGTAAAGGCCAAAAAGTCAATAACAACCAGCGAGGTACATGTTAGAGCTGGTGTAAAATGAACAATTATTAACACTTTACTTTTGCAGGATTAAGCAGTCCTGGCAGAAAGTTCATGTAATTAATGCCTTTGGTCAGTGTCAGTTAAGAAAAGGGAACCAGCTATGTTGTCACCCTCATGCCTAATGTTAAAACACCCTTATTACCAAGTACTTAAATGGTTGATCATTCTGTTAAAATACCATGTACTTAGTTGTTACATAAGTGTAAGTGGGCGACTGATTAAACACAGACACCACAAAGGATTAAAAAAATCACATTAGCTACTTGATGTTATCTACAGTACAAAGGAGTGTATAGCTTGTGTGTGTGTGTGTGTGTGTGTGTGTGTGTGTTTGTCTAAGTGGGTGAGAATGCACACTCAGGAGGTGTTGTTGAATGCGTGAATATGTGCCGTTGTCTCTATTGCACTGTAGCAATTATCTTTAAGAGTTGTTTACTGTGTGAAGTCTGTTGCTTTAATGAGAGAATAGAATCAGACATTTTCAGTTTCACTTGTAAGATGAAATAATGAATGACAGCACTTTACAAACAGAATGAAATTGATCATGAAATAAATTACTACAGTGTCAGTGTCTGAAAATTTGGTGTTCAAAACTGAGAGAAAAAGAGACCTCACTCATTCTTGCATGAAGACATTTTTAGTTGGAAGACATGTCCTCTACTGTATGTAAGACTTTTTTTGCCTGTTCAAAGGTCTCTAATCTGCAAATTTACACTACAGATACTTTTTGTTTCAGCAAAAGCAGCTATGTCTCATCATTCTCCTCTGATCCTGTCTAGTTCTCTAAACTTTTTGATGTTTCAAATTAGATGCAACTGACTCCACCAGCAGACATGGCTGTCTGTATAGAGTTTGCATCATCCTGCCGAATCCAACCTAGCGGGCATTCAAGAGCAGTCTGAGAATAAAGCGGATGAGAGCAAGGCACAAGAATCTGCCATGACACTCAATCGCAACACACACAGACACACACACACACACACACAAAAAGACACACACTCACATTTCAAAGCCCTGTTCTTCTCTCTGTATGAGAGGTGAGTGTTGATTATGTGCAGTGTGGGATTGAGCAGGGGAAGTGCAGTTGGGATCAATGCAGGAGTCCAGTGAGATTGGTTCATGGTACTGCCAAGCCCTCATGACTGACAATTCACAATGTGAACCCAGAGGTGTCAGGGCTCTCTGCAGTCATCATTACTGTTCAGTCTCAACTCATTATTATTACATAGACCGTAGCACATATAATCTATGAGTCACACATACATACTCCCAACTGCCTCTTCTTCAGCTCTCTAGAATCTGTAAATTAATTTATTTGTGTCTACTCTATTTTTGTAAGATGATTATTGTTATCCCATTAGGTAGTGAGAGTATTTTACTTCCTGATCTCCATCACACTTATTTATTTCACATTGTTCTCCAGGTGGCATTTAGTTGTGTGAGTGGTATGGTAGGATGGTGTTTGTGTGTTAACAGTAAAGGGAAGAAAACTCTCTGTAGTTTTTGTAGAGATTAAAGGTCATCTTCAATTGCCATGTAAGTACTGTATATGTACGGCTACAGCCATGCTACATTCTTCAATAGCTAATTTCACAAACCCTTTAAACCCATAAGCCTGCAGATTTTGCTTCCATGGCATTTTGCTTCACTATAGGTGCTGAAACAGCAATAATATATTAACAGCTATTTCTTGCTGTGTTAGATGTTGTCATTATTTCTTGAAGGGATTTCAATATTCTCATTCAAAATGACCACCCAGAGACATAATTACTGCTGAAACAACAGAGTTCTATGGTAAAATGTTGAAGTCTATCCACCTACACAAAGCTAAAGCCAGGTGTGTGTGCAAAGTTTCCATTTGGATAACTTCTTTCAACATTTGTTATTATTTGATTATTTGAAAACATTGAAGAAAATATTTTTTCTCCCAGTAGATTCAATTTTAAAGCTTGAATAGCTTCAGTTATTATGTCTAATCATATGTCATGATTTAGAATAATGACGGAGCCAGATTGCTGTCTGAGCCTACACTTGCACCACATATAAACAGCATTAAGATAGTTGTAGAAAACATGTGTAATTATCAAAGTCTGTCTTAAAGCAACACTCAGGTGCCCATATGAACACTGAAAGAGGTTTTCCTTGCTGTAATTATTCCTCCTTTTCATATTGGCTTTCAAAAAATGATTTTCAAAACTCATATGAGGCTTCAGCACACTGAGTTAGTTCTATGAAGTGGACATTTACAGTCTTTTTTAGCATCAAATGAAGCTTTAATGAAGCTTTAATGACATTGCAGGCTAATGGTGTTAAATATGCCAGCAAATACCAACCAGATGTACAATGATTAACTAGGAGGTTGTTACAGGTTCAACGGACACAAGCTTTTACCAAAGCTTGCAGGACAAGTTAGTTACACATTTGTTGTTTCTAAAATATTAACCACAGACACATATTTGAAAAGAATCCATTATTATTCAGCCTCTCATTTGAAAACAAACTGTTCTTTCATTGTTGGTGGCTGGTGTTAAGTCAGCACTGTGTGGGCCGGTTGAGACATGTCTACCAAATCTGCAAAAGCTGCTGCACTCATACTTCATGTCTTATGCGTGGGGCCACATCTATCTAACTTCACTCTTACTTCTTCAACTTGAATCCAATAACATGTAATATCCATGTAATCCACGTTTTAGTTATATGTCTTTGTATGTATTCTACTAATAAGTGAAGTGTGCCTGTGCTTAATGGAGGATCGTGAGGATGCATTTGAATGAGAACCTTTGTTTTCATTGAGGTAGCCTCGTACGAGGATAGACCTGCATGCCTGCACATACTAACACAGGATCAGACCTCGATGGTCATGGTAGAGTGAGTCATAACGTATTAAAGTATGGTGAGGTGCAATATTCAAAACACCCTTGTGCTTAAAGAGGGACCATTAGGATGGAGGTGTGTGAGGTAACTTCTTAAACTGTTAAAGGTGAGGACTCATCTACATCTCTCAGTGCAGCGCAGGCAACCTTTCACTGACTCCAACACCTGGGAATAATGATAAAAGTTCGAAAATGATCAGAATTTCAATGAAAGCTCACACACAAGAGGCCTAACTATCACTGAAACCTTCCTTTCCATTATATTTAAGTTCAATAAATAACTTCACTGTTATGAGAACAGGGTAAAGTTATCAATATAGAAGTATCCATAAAGTAAAGTAGCTGGAAAGCCTCTCATTATACACATCATATTGTCAGTATTTGAAAATTCTGAAAACAATTGGTGTCAAAAAGAACTCAAACGCATTAAAGAAAATCTAAATGAAATTAAAGCTGCAAGCAGTGATGACCTGGCCCTCGCTACCCTGCCCCACCCCGAAAAAACACCAAAAGTTGCCGTAAAGCCACATCTATAAAGTATAATGGATGCAAAAGACTTTGAGTTTTCATTTCCAATGTTTTAAGATGCCACTAAGTAGCAGTAACTAGCTAGTTAACTAGTCGGTGAATAGAGCCATTTGTGACATGGCTGGGGTGCAGTCAGATGATGGTCACCGCTCTCCTATCTCACATCGCATGTTTGTGGAGAGAACGATGCTAAACCCCCCCGGGGCGCCGTTGGAGTACCAGAGGTGCCAAAGGTTTGAGGGGGTGTGGAGTGTAGTGTATCCCAGGGAGGTGGGTTCAAGTAATATAGAGTACAACTGTGTAATTCCTAGTTTAGCTCACAATAATTCTTGAATAATGTGTTCCAGCATGTGTTTGGTCAGTGTATCCAATAGAAACGTTCACACATGCCAACAGTGTGCAAATATGATATTGTGATACAGCACAGACTAACAGGGGGATGATGTTTTGTGTGTCATTGTGAACAACCACAGAGATGATGATGCAATGAAAATAATGTTTAAAATGCCATAAATCTGTTTTTTAAATTTGTTTTATTTGTCAATTTGACAGCTGGGCAAGTGATGATTGGTTAGCAGCCCCCGATGCACTGTGGTTAAGTTGAATCAATGACTGTGTGGGAAAAACTAGTGGAAAAACCCAAGGGGGCTGCCAAAAAACAAAAAAAAAACAAAAAAGAGAAAGAAGTGGCCGCAATAAAAAAATGTCCTGCAAAGAAGTAGCTTTTTCACAAAGGCTAAAAATGAAGTAGAGGAGGTTAGAACATTAATTATTTGGTGTGGGGGGGGGGGGGGCATGAGCCTCAGTGCCTAGGGGCCCCAGGGGGCACAAATCCAGCCTTAACATGCAAAATGTAAACAGAGCCGAACATAAATAGCTGAGCTGGAGGAAAAAGCAGAAAGCAAGCAACCTGATTTCAGACAACAGGACAGACAGCAAAAACTCTCTGTAACACAAACAAGAAGCGTTGATGTCCAGCTGTCCAATCTGACATATATTTCAGCTCACTTTTCTGTACTTTTAAGTTCCTGTAAACTTGATCATGCAATAAGATAATTACGAATTCATCACATTTTTATTTGTTTGACATTAAATGTATTATATTTTAATCAAGCTTGAGCATTACACTTGCATATCATATCTCAGTACTGTGACAATGTACCAAAACACTTTACTTTAATTATTTGGCTCTGTATATCCCTCTGTCGTTACTCTACACACCCTGCAGACTAAATATTCCTGATCATTAAATCTTAATGTAATGTAATGTAATTTATTATATACTATTTATATCTGATTTTAAATGATATGCAGGAAAACAGACCCATTTAGAAAAGACAAAATGAGACAAGCAACTTTAGGAGCTGAGATGAAGTGTTGGTTTCAGTTTCTGAATTTTAAAATGTGCCATGAACTCATTGAACTAGCGCTCATGCCATGGTTGAGTGGCAGCTCACCAGCTGAAAATGATTAAACCCGCTAATCAAAAGTGGAGAGAACTTAGGCTTCTGCCAGATAATATTAAATCTGTCCCTCCTGCTCTACACACTTTACAATCTGGTCAGTGTTAAAGATGACCGGTAATTTTTCATACAGTAGTTGCAGAAATAGCTACAGTTTTTTTTTCTTCTTAATAATAATAATTTTCGTTTGGATTTTATTATGGTTAGACAGAGTTAGCTATTTCCTCCCTGCTTACAGATTTTACGCTAAGCTAAACTCATCGTTACAGATGTGAGAGTGGTATCAATCTTCACATCTAACTAACCACATACGTTTCATGCACTGTGATAGTACAGGGTGTTTTATTACTTTTGTGAATAGTTTACATGGTTCATAAGGCGTGTTAATGGGAAATTAATTATCAAATATATTCATAATTAATAGAACACTAGCTGATTACGTTAACATAATCTAAGTTCCAAAACTTGAGGTGAATGATTTAACATAACTAATGACACATTTTTTGTACATGCACACAGATGGTCATCCTTTCTGTCTTAGCCTTAGTTGCTAAGGTTTTTCCACAGGTTGTTGATGTTGTCCATTCAGGTGCACTTTAAAAACAGGTATACAGGTGCACTTAAAAAACAAAAAACACACACACACAAAAGAAAAAAAAAAGTTTTCATTCATGTTTTAAACTTTTTTTTTTTTTTTTTTTTTTTTACAATAAATCAACAAGGACAATCAAATATAGATTTGAAATGTGTGTAATATGTCCCCTTTAAATGACACAGGCCATGAGCCCTTTAAATGTGTAAATAGCGAAGAGGAATTCCTGCAAATGAATATTTAAAGATTAGTGTTTCCTAAAGATAAATTACTTTTATCTGGGCTAATAGTCTGTCAGCTCACTACACTAAGCAGCTGTCTGTGTGTTTTTGAAGCTTTGTTAAAAACATGACTGTGGACAGTGCAGAACTACAGTCTACCATTATTAGTGGCTGTGAGCTTGTCTTCTCTTTACACACACTGATGACAACTTCAGAAAACATGAGCTACAAGCCAGTCCAGTATTATGTGTTGTTTTTGCCAAGTTTTGGAGACAGAACATTTTATATTGATTAAGGATGAAGCAACAAACAGCACCTGTGCTACCATTACTTTCACTGTGGGCTGTTTATTTCTGTTGTACTTTATTTACTGTAGGATCAAAACTTCAAAGATGAAAAGAAAGAATGAAGAACCCCAGCGGGCTTTAAATCAGTGTTTCAGTGCCTCACATCAACCCTCTTGAATAAGTGTTTTCAGTGTAATATGAGGCAATTATTTATGCCCCCCAAATGATATGTTTATCAGCTGCAAATTGGGCAACATGGTTATGTTATTGAAAGACTGGAATGTTGAACTTTGTGGATGTTTCATAAAGTTTATTTGCTGGTATCAGAACAGAAATAAAGAGTAGAGGTACTGGTTTGCTTGAGTATTGCTCCATAACAGGTATTGTTATAGCCCTGACCTTTTCAACTAGACTCCCTTCAGTGCTATGAATGGCACAGTGTACTAGTAACAGATTCTCCCTCCTTCTAGTCTGTCTGGATATGCAGTTTTGTCTGGGTGTACAGTTTTTTTTCAGTTTTCAAAAAGAAAATACTCTTTTTGTTCAAGGCATGTGATAATAACAGGTTCTGTCTGCATCAGGAAAATCTTGGCAAAAGTATAATTTTCACAGTCGATCCTGCCAGCATGTGATAACAAAAGCATCGACCAGGTCAAAATAACTATCATAGCTTCTTTGTTCTCTTGAAGTTAATGTAGTCTGCGTTTTTCAGCAGTGAGTCAGAATAGGATCAGGCTCATGTATTCAGTCCTCAGCTGTGTGAATGTGAATGTCTTCTCTCATGTCTTGGTTTGGTGTCGTGACCAGGAGTCATGGATGAGTTTGCCTGAGCTCATTTGTTTTTGTGGATAGCTCTCTAATCACACGCACATGCACACAATCAGGCATAGCAAAAACACACACACACACACACACACACACACACACACACACACACACACACACACACACACTCTAAATGATCCATCAAATTACTAAAAGGGAGCAGGACAATGTGTTTGTTTATCCTAAGGATCTGACACAGAAATAAATGGCCACTTTATCACAATCGTATATATAACACACACAACCATCCACGCAAACAGGCAAAGATACAACAGTTTGCCCCTTGGTGATAGTAGAATTTCGGGAAGTGCAATAAATCATTAGTAGTGCATGTTTAATTTAACCAGAGTATTCAAGATTGTGCAGCAAAACTACTCTTTTCCCTCATGGGCAAAGTCAGCAGCTGACTTGAATGATACTATGCATGTATCAGCACTCTTTATAATTGCAAAGTAATAACTACAAGCTAAGGTTAAGAGTCACTGGCTGATTTAAAATCCAAAGGTACATGAATCATTTTTACCCCATTTGGGAAATACTAAATCAAGTTTATTGTTATTAATTATTTATTAATTGATCATTCAAGATTGTTCCCTGCATTATCTTTTTGCTTTACCATATCACAGCCTTTGACACTACTGATCATGTCATTCTGCTCAACAGATTAACCACTGGCCTGTTTATTTCTGAAACTGCTTTGAACTGGTTCTGCTCCATCATGTCATCCAGAAATTAATTTAATGATTTTATCTCGCCAACATCAGAGGCCTGCTCTCACTGTATATGCCTCCCTTAGGACACATTATTTATCATTGTAACATCTCATTTCATTGTTAAACTGATAATGTGCAGATATATAGGCTCCATTAAAATCAAACCCAGTGACTTCAGCAAGCTGGCCACACTGAACAGTTGATCATCACTAAGACATCTCAACTCTACAGCTCAAATCTAACATACTAAATGTACATGTAAACTAAACTTTGAGCATATATATATATATATATATATATATTTACCTTACAAGGCACATATAACACAACAACAGTACATCAAACAATATAAATCATAAAGAATAAACAGATGGGGCAGAGAGCTAGTTGGCAGAGGTGGATCGGAGAGTTCGGGAAGGTGTGTAGATGTGAATAAGTTCAGAGAGATATGATGGTGCCAGGTTGTGAAAGATATATATATATATATATATATATATATATGGGACAACTGAATATAAAACATAATTTATTAAGACCTTGTCATTCCTTGATAATTGTAATGTTGTGTTTACCAGCCTTAACTGTCAAGATGTAACTCAGTCTACTGTTTTGTTTGTCACTTTTTCAATTTGAGATGCCAAAGGTTTTGGTGTCACAGCGTAGAGCTATATAATGTATCCTGTGTGTGATGCATTTGAGATTACCAGGAATGAGGCAGAGCATGCTTTCTTTTACCTGATGGTTAAAATGTAACATCATGCCAAAATTGTTGTGCGTAGCAGCAAAAAGTAGCAGACTGTAGCATTAAATTACTTTAGTGTGCCCCATTTTACTACATTTGGAGAATTACAGTCATTTTTCATTTGAATGGCCATGTGCTGAAAAGTAATGGAATCATTATTGGCAATTGAAGTGCTCTTTGGCCTTAACTCTCACATCTTTCCGCTGGCTTCAGTGAGTGTTGTTTTTACCAGCAGAGTGTGAAGTATGGTTATATCATCCAGTGTCTGTCAGTGGCTCGACAAGGAGAATGCTCTTCTTGGATCAGAGGTTAGACCACATGTTTTTGATCTTTAAAAGCCAAGTGCTTTTGTCTGCTCATCTCTCTCATTTCATCAAGACTGAGAGAAAACTCTGGTGGTGCAGAAACTGAAGTACATGGAGACACTTCCTGTCAGTTTGATCTTCAGACAACGGTAAAATGATGATCATTTCATTATTTGTATGTATATTTTAAGTATGTCCCTTAAACAGTGGCACAAATTACTGAGAAAATCCACATCATTAAAGTCTGGGTTGTGATGTGGCCTCCTTATCATTACAAATGAAGACAGACTGCATACAGGCCGCTCTTGCCTTTTGTGCCTGTGATTTCCATGCACATACACAGACAGACAGATGGAGAGAGAGATGTGAGTTCTCTGCAGTCCAAGTATGTTGCTTTTTTTGGGTCCCTCTTTCCCTATTGTTGACAGTTTGTTGGCGGCTCTGCTTCGGCAGGGAATTTAATTAATTTTCCCCCAAAAAAGAGTGACCCAGATGCCATAGGAGGAGGTTTTCCTCTGGGACCCAGTTGTAGTGTCATATGCCATAAATTCTTTTGATGACTTTTTTTGATGATCCCAGGTTGATTCTTGCACATTTGAGTGGTTAAGAATAGGACAATTGTTGAATGTTAATGGAACAACCTTGTATTTACATGTTGCCATTCAACAACTGTCCAGAAATATATAAAAACATTAAATAAACACTCACATTACATGTAATTTAAGAACAGGATACCTCATAGTTTATTGATATTTACTGGACTTGCACTAATTATTAGTGTGAGGCTATCAGTTTACTCAGGCAGTAATTTGACCGGAGCAGAGCAGTGCTTCACTCAGGCCAAATGTGTCCTGTCAGTCAGTCACAAGGACACTGTGTCCCAGACTTTGCAACCCACTGCTTTTCCCCCTCTTTCTCTTTCTAACACTGGAAAAATAGGAGAGAACCGTTGTCACCTGTGACCTTTGTGAGCTTTTCTAAGGCTTCTTTCTTTGTGTCTCTTGGGTTCAGGTACAGCCATGTGTCACTGAAGTGTTTATCTTTCCTGTCACTTGTGTGTGCTGGCATATAACATTTTTTTCCCCAGTCATATTGGCTTATGTTGTTATCAGCTGACCAGTACTAGTCTGTACCAGGATTGTCAGCACCAGTACCAGGATTGCTGCATATCAGTTAGAATATATTAATTTAATTAAACAAATTAAACAATTAAACAAAAACATATTTGGAAATATCCACCATGTAAGCATAATACCAACTATATACTAAAAATGCCTGAGAGTGAGGTGTTGTCTTATCCTGACACGTCAGTTGTTACACAGAACCCTCTGAGAAATTATCCATGGAAATTGTTTGGAAAAGGCATTTTCAAAAACTACTTTGCAGGGGATTGGATGAGCCAGCTAAATGAGGCAGCTGGATTTGGAAGAATCCTGATACAAAGCTGATTGGTCCGAACCATACAAGTTTGGACAAAGGCACATAACACATTGAATCCTATATGTGTTATCTTGCATCACGCTATCTTTATGTGCCACGTTTTCCCAGACCAATATGGTTGCATGATATATTGCTTGTGAATGTATATAAATGCCTGTATATATTGACGGTTGACTTAAAATGAATTCTTAACAATGCTTTTCATTTGTTACCAACTTTGCTTAACTTATAACAGCAAAAGTAATCTTTTGTGTGTGTAATTAGAGGGGGAGCGAGACGATTGTTCTAACTTCATACAAACGTCCATTCTGTCCCTCCTGCTCTTACATATTTTAATGTTTCTGTTGTCATATTACGGAAAAAGTCCCACCTATTAACAAGCAAGCTGTACTGCAGGTAAAATGATTACTTTATGATCACTAGATTTTCTGAAAGAGTTGACAAAAATGCAGGTTAATGACAATATGTTTGGTTAATGATATATTTATATTCAAAATGAGTAGGGGTGTAATGATTTGTTTTAACAACGATTCCATTATAAAAGAATCGTATCACGATTCTTGGTTGCCAGCACGATTCAAGGACGGTATTGGTTAATTTAGAACGATACGATCCTAAACGATTCAGTGACTTGAAATCAATTCAGTAACTTTTTAGCCAAAAATTCAACCAGTGTGACTGAAATAAATACCTAGATGCAACCAACACTTTAGGTTGAATTAACAGGAAGTTATCTTTTTCTGCTCTCATTTTCAATATTCAATACATTTTCAATAAAAACACAGTAGTGCCTGGAAGGGCGGTGTTGTGTGAAATCCCATGGCGCCCTAAGTAGGTGGTTGGAGAGATTTGTCGTGTTGCCGTTATACTTTAGATTGATATACTGTATGTCATCAGGCCAACTTGCCGAGCACAGATCGATGTAGTTGGATCATAGGAATATAAATCGATACATCGATGTAGTAGATGAATCGTTACACCCCTAAAAATGAGTGATCACAGACAAAGGCCCAAAGGAGCAGAAAAAAGGGTTATGTTATTCACTAGTCACATTTCTGATATAGTCCAGATATGCTTTTCTGACATTTCTCTTGTTTTACAAGAACAGACACACTGCTTCTGGGATGCTTACAGAGCACATTGAGCTGTGAGGTTGGTGTGGCAATGTAAAAAAAAAGTAAACTTTGAAAGCCCAGCATGGTTTCCTGCTGGTTGTGTTGTGTGTATCCTTAATACAGACATTATCTTTGGGGAATTGTCAAGAAGCATCCTGGTAAAAGGCTGCATCTACCATTTATGACAATGAGGTGATGTCCTCTGTATTTTTTTTTTTTTTGCTTTAGCAACCTGAGTGGAGTTTATAATGTACAATTTAACACTTAACACATAGTGGATATTTTATATAAGTTCACTTAAGGTACTTTTCAGTAAGTAAAAAAAGTTATTTCTCCAACAGTTTACTCCTGGCAGTGCAGAAAAGGCAGGACTTCATTCAGGGAATTTAAATCTACAGAAAACATTATTTAACAGTTGACCAAATAATTAAATATAAAAACACCCCAAAATAGGGGTGTGTTTGGAAAACTTGGATTCATGGCCTTGGTAGTTCTTAAATCATGTATAAAGCTCTGAGACCTTGAAATAGCAGGTTTTGTAAACACTGTAGAGAAAAGGCACAATCATTAAAATCCTCTAACCTCAATTACATCACCCATAACTTTTATTTCCTGTTTTCTTCCCACTCATCTCCTAGAAAGTTGCTCATGCAAAAGTTGTGTTTGTGGGCCAAGCTCCATATTGGAACAGTGCTGGGCATTAAAAACTCAGTCCAGGTATTATTTTTGTTCGATTCATGCATGCAGGCAGTGAGCCAGACACAGTCAGAGAGAGTCTCTGATGCTCATGTCGGGAAAAAGAAACCTGAGAATGTCTATGTGGATGCCCTGGTTGAGCAACTTTCAGTGAAGGGTGGTGTTGGATAGGTGTGAGGGTCAAAGGTTGCCATGACGATCACAGTGGGAGTCATTTCCAATCAGTACTGAAGTCAATGTTAAATCAGTGTGAATATGTGTCCACAACAGGGCCTGACTAAGAGCAGCCTCACTGGTACATACATGCACTCTGTAGGGCTGAGACCAACTGATTATTTTTACACATACTAATGACATTCTCTGAAAATGCTCTCTGCTCTTCTTCCTCACCTCTTCTAACCCCCATCCCCTCTCTTCCCTTCCTTTCTGGCTTGAAGTAGGTGCACAATGAGTTGAATGAATCCATTTTAATTGACAGGTTCCTGTTGCACGGCGGCCTGGCTATGCACGATGGGTAATGCATGAGGGACCTACCTGGTTTGGTTTCCAATGAGGAATGACACTGTCAGGCATTAATGGTGAGAGTGTATATATACACTCTCTTTCTATAAGTGTGTGTGTGTGTGTGTGTGTGTGTGTGTGTGTGTGTGTGTGTGTGTGTGTGTGTGTGTGTGTGTGTGTGTGTGTGTGTTTGTGCGCACATGCATATGCTCACCTAACCTGGCTTCAAATGAGCACTGGCAGGGCCAAATGTCCATCAGATGACAGCTTGCATGTCAGAGTCTGTTTATGGACTCATTTGGCTTTGATTGTACGCTTCAGTGAACAGCATCACATACGGAAACACCATCTCTTTGTTTCTGGAAATGGTCAGTCTCTAAATTAAGCTCTCAATCACTGGAAAACAAAGATATCAGATAAACACATAGCTGATGTCAATCAGCGAATGAATCACTGAATCTAATCCTTATTGCCTGTTTAAATTACTCCATGAAATGAAATGGGGAATGAAAAGGAATGATATTAAGATAAGAAGGAGGAGTAGAATGGATAAAATGACACTATTTAAGGGTAAAAGAAATGGGGAGACAAGAGTGCCATTTTCTTTTAAAATGAAGGGAGGGGGAAAAGTATTTTGGTCTCAGATTCATGTAAAAATGAATTCTCTGTTGAAAGATTAGATCTCTACAATGCAATGCTCTACTGTATGTGTGCCTTAGAGGAAAGGCAGAGATAAAGGGATGGATTTGCATAAACCACCAGCATAAAAGATTCATATGATAAAGACAGGCTGATAGGAATCAAACAGTCCTGGAAGCAGCCTGACAAATATAATTGTTTGCACCAATTAGTCGTTTCCTGTGATCAATATTGTATTTATTTGCAGGGTCTGTGATAAGCAGGCTCCCATTTTCATGAGTCCTTCCTGAAACAAGCTAAGATTGAGCTCTTTACCTATGTGTATAAACCCAATGATGCCAGAGCTCCTGAAAGTGATTGTTCCAGCATGCTATTGAAGCCACCTGTCGCTGTGCAGGCTGACATTACAACAACAACAACATTGTGGTTCTCAAACATCAAAAACAGCGTTTTGTTCCGAAAATAAGCTGAGGTTTATTGGGTTGTGTGCTTTAAGCTCACAGCAGGCTGCTTGATAGAGACATGAGATAATGCCAGATTGTGGAATAATACAAAGTAGAGAGTAGACGTGTGTGCACCACCGGGAGAGAGCAGCACTCTAAAGAAGGAAGATAGAGAGGTTGACAGCTGGAATACTTTAATGATATACACAATACACTTTCACTTCACCAAAAATGGGTTTTCCTTGAGAGGTAAGAACATTGATGGTGATGGGGATGTGTGTGTAGATGTGTTTTTTCATTCATTATGTCAATGGATGCTTATAGTAGTCCTTGTCTTTTATGTGTCACTAGAGACACATTCAAAAACAAACAGGAATCCTCTAATAGGTAGGGAAACAACTTCTTTTTTATCTCTCTTGAGTTGTCTGTTTTCATCAGCTGAATTTTTCATACAGTAGGAGTTGAGCCTGTGTGCTTTTTTGTTTCAAATTCCAAGGTGGATTTGTTTATAGTGGCTGCAGCTGTAAGATCTGTCTGTACTCGAGTGACACATGACTTATCAAATTATGGTGTCTTTGGATCAATTCTTGATACTGGTGCATTTACCTTGCTTCTGTCTTGAGCCAGTTTCATATGTACATCACCAACAATATAGGAGTTTCAGAGTGTGTAGACAACCTTCACTCTCTGAATGTTACACAGTAATGTTTATGTAAACCCTCCAGGTGCCAGAGGCACTGAAGACCACAGTGTCACAGATGTGAGATGTGCTGTAACGAGACACATGAGGGTTGGGTATGCATGTAGACCTTCTGAGTAATACAGTGCATTTTTTCCTCTAAGCTGATGTAAGAAGAAGCAAAGGTATACAAGTATTACTGTGGTTAAGTTTTTACAGATGACAGATTTCTTTTAGAAGAATAGGAAGCATAGAGAACTGTTGA
This sequence comes from Scomber japonicus, assembly GCF_027409825.1. Classification (NCBI taxonomy): domain Eukaryota; kingdom Metazoa; phylum Chordata; class Actinopteri; order Scombriformes; family Scombridae; genus Scomber; species Scomber japonicus. Next base: position 15,222,102 of record NC_070585.1, on the reverse strand, counting down.
ATCTGTGATTGTGCTGTAAGGGGTTAAATTTTGAGACAGATGAAGGTACAGGTGATAGATGAGTAGCAGGGCTGAAAGTTGTTCTTTGTACTTTGAAAATCATCCATATTATTGTTTGTACATCATTAAAATAATTTTAGCCAGGCTAATGGTGTGACTCTATATGGCAGTGTTGGTCTGTCAGGTCAGTCGTTCCACCACATTGTTCCAGAATAAAATATTTCAACAAATATTGAATGCCATGAAATGTTGTAAAAACATTAATGTTACCCAGAGGTGAAGAGGTGAAGCCTGCTGACTTTGGTGATATCCTGATCTTTCCTCTAGCACCACATGGTTTTTGGTTTTAGTGAAATACCTCAACAACTGTAAGATAGATTGCCATGATTATCTATAAAAATATTTATGGCGCCCTGAGAATTAATCTCACTGACTTTGAAAATCAAAACCAACAGGTTAAAATATATATGTTTATGCACAGTATATGTTTTATATGAGAAGAAGTTCAAAATCAGGTGCACCCAGGTCAGTTCTGTGACAAAACAAAACGTACTGCCTGTCCTATTTTTCATCATATACTAACATTTGAGTGAATAATGTCAATGTCAATTGAATTGGTAAAAATTGCATGTTGAGGAGAAAAACTAAAGAGAGGAATTTGCTTTCTTCATCGTGTAATTTCACTCGAATACGTGATGTGAGGAAGTGTCACGTTGGTTGTTTTGATTAGACTAACACAGAAAAGGGCAATGATTGTTAGCCAAATACTCAAGATAAGACCACATTTCCCATAACTCCATGAGTTCTTGTTTTGCTGTTATTTCTGGTCAAGCAGTATGGGATTTGTTGTGATTAAATGAGAGATTGAAGTAGTTTTTTTTGGAAAGGCTTACTATGTGCCTTAATGCCTTCAGCAGGACTACAAATCCAACCTGATTGAACACAGTATCAGTTTAAAAAAAAAGAGCATATCAATGGATTCGTAGTCTTTGAATCTCATCGCAAGATATGCACATTAAATTTAGGATGACATATTAATATCAAAATCTTAAACAGATTTTAATTCACATCAAAAATGATGTAGGTTATACAAATATAAATAATTTCACCACAAAAATATATGTAAAGTGATATTTACACATTGGTGGATCCATTTGTATGTTAAAAAGGCATGGAAAAGCAGTCACTGTTAAAGGATAATTGCAGTTTTTTACAACCTGGACCTTATTTCTAGCATAAAATACGACCATTTACTCACCCAGACAACTTTGGTGTCATTTGGAGTCGTTCGGATGAAATTAGCTCCAGTGGAGCGCTGCATATATCCGTATAATGCGAGTACATGGGGCACCGAAGCGCAGCCTCTATATAACGCATTATCTGCTGCCAAACTAGTTCATTTCACCAATATTTTGTTATGATACGTTAGTGCTATTCCTTTCCTGTATCAGTCGTTTCCCTCTGCAAGCTTGATTTTTAGCTCCCTCTGTAACAGTCTCATGTCCTCCATATCACTGCTCCTAAAAACTCTCTTCTTACGGTTTACCGTGTACAGATTTTTGGGGAAACATCATATAGTCTTAGTAGGGACCACAGAAGTGTTCAAACAGAAGTGTACATCTGATGTAATGATGCAGCTGTCAAGAGGTCGATATTTTCACCATGGGGGCTGCTGCGTTTGTCCAGCCTGTCACCTTAAACCATCCTTGTAGGGTCACCTCTGCATACTGTGACTACCTCCTGACATTTCTGCTCATAGATTGTTCCTCAAAACATTATCATCATCATCAGGTCCAGTATTTTGTTTTCCCTACGAAACTGTTTAAAATTGGGCAGGGTTGTTGTCCACTCTGTGTAGTCTAAAGGAATGGATGATGTCAGCAGCCCACGACACGTGGTAGAAATGTAAACAACAATCATAATGGCCTGGGAAAACTCTCTGGGCAAGTGAAATGGATGGAGACTCACTGCTGGCACTTCAGTGTCCAGGCTGCACATGTTGTTTCACTGTAATGTGTCCAGGGCACCATCTCTTATTCATGGAAATAGCGACTCCCCCACCTTTCTTCTTGCTGGTCTTGCTGCAACTCTGCCCACACCAACTGGAAACTGGCTAAACTCATGATAGAGTCCGCTATGTTGTCATATAGCCATGTCTTCCTCATAGTCAGAGATGTTATCTCATCCATCTTATTCGTCAATGATTATATGTTCCTCATGATGAAAAAAAAAGTTCTCCTCTTCCTTAACCAATATCTCTCCCAGCTCCTTGGGGATTTAAGGTATCCCGTTGGCCACATTGCCCTTTAGGAGACTCATCAGCTAATCCCTGGAGTAAACAATGGAGCCCTAGGTCACCCTGTGCATGGCACAATAAAAGTACTCCAATGTTGAGAAAAAAGAGACTTCGCAAAGCCACATTGTTCGACTAAGCCAAATAACATAGCTTATCACTTTGATTAACAATAAATCTACAGGAATAAATAAATATAAAAAAGGGTGAAAAAGACACAACGAGCAGTTCTGCTTGGTGTCGATGTGACTATTAACACCAGTACTGCTGTGTTTCATCACAGCAGACATATCATTTAGTTGACAGCTCAAAACCCACCGTTAAGTTTGAAGTAGTCTTTTAAAAAAAGATGCTCCATTTTACCTCATAGTTGAAGCCTGGCTCCTGTCCTCCTTGCTGGCTCCTGTTGTATGGAGGTGGATGCTAGTACATTCTTATTTTAGTTTTACTTCAAGTACAGACTGTAGTTTTTGCAGCTCACGTACGGAAAGTGAGCCACCTGCTGGTTAGTAACCACAACCCACGTTTGAGGGTTTGTTTTGCAGGTCTGCTGTGATACATTGAACAAAAATTTGCAAGCAGTATCATTTTATGTGGAATTAAAATGTGTTTTTAGACCAAATTATTCTGTAATTTTTTACAACACAGTAACTTTACACAACAGAAATTATAAAAAATACAATTTTGTCGATAGTGAGATATTTGTGGATCGACTTCTGTGGGCTACAATTATTAAAGTCCAATAAATCCTTCCATATTAACTTATGCAGAGCTGCAGTATTGATCTTTATACAGTAGCATACCAGTCACACATGTAATTACACTTGTGACTTAAAATTACACCAAAAATCTAATATTGTATGTTGCTGACTGAGAAAATGTACTGATTCTGCTTTTCTTGATAGTGTCATATGGGACTAAAAGAAACTATATCCCACTTGGAAAACGGACTGTAGCACCTTAACACCTGACTCCCAATCTGTGACTGAATATAACAAAGTCACATACAGACATCCCACTTGTTTGCTACCCCCTCCTCCCTGTCATCAATCTGCTCTCCTAGGAGCAGCAGTCATCAGTGTTACATCTCTCCTGTAGGACGTGCACCATGTGGCCTCCACTTCATTGTTATGCGATCATTTTGACCTTTTCTGCTCCATGGGACAAGGGCCAAGCTTTGGTAACCAGGCCTCCTCCATTGGGACCTAAATATTATAAGGACATGACTTTATTACACCTCTCTCTCTCTCTCTCTCTCTCTCTCTCTCTCTCTCTCTCTCTCTCTCTCTCTCTCTCTCTCTCTCTCTCTCTCTCTCTCTCTCTCTCTCTCTCTCTCCCTCTCCCTCTCCCTCTCCCTCTCCCTCTCTCTCTCCCTCTCTCTCTCTCACACACACACACACACACACACACACACACACACACACACACACAGATAGACGTAATGCATACCCAGGGGGAGGAAATCTGTCAGGGAAAGATGATGATATAAAACTTCTTACAGTATCCTCAGTTTTTACATATGAAGCATAGCGTTAGTTCATGCAGGACACGGAAGTCATACGCCCCAGCTGTAATCAGCTGACAGCCACTGATTGAACCAGCATACCTTATCAGTCACACTCCAATCACAGCCATTCTCACCACAAAGTCCCTTAAATATTACTCCCACCTACACTGATCTGGCTTCATCATTGCTCACACTGCTGCTGGCAAAGCTTTCCTCCACCACCCCAGCCTCCACCCATCCCATCATGGCCCTAGGGTCAATCTGCAATTCATGTCTTTCTTTCAGTCCACTCCAAGGGGAGTTTGCATTGCACTCCCTGTTTTAATAATAATCCGAGGAAGCATCTTACAGTGGAGCCTTCAACGCCAAGTAAAACTGTATTACCATTTGTTGCAATAACTACATTTCCTGCTGTATAATTTCCCTGCCACACTACTACAAAGACGACACAGCAGTTAGGACAGCATTGTTAGCATTATTCGCTTACTTGTTGTCATGTTATTAACTACATAACTCAAGAAACTATAACCTAGGAATGCTAATACTACATATTATTCAATCTGTCACATACCCAAAGCTATAGCCAAGGAAAATAATGATATATTTTTCAAAGAATTATCTCCAAAAACTACTGCTACTTACAATTGCCTTTGGCTAAAATACTAGTCTTAGGTCTCATTCTGGAAAGCATCAGTATGTCCCAAAAACTGAATTGTCCCATGCCAAATTAATCTGCTTGGTAGACTCATGTTTGTTGGTTTGCCACTATAAAGCGCCTGCTCTGCCCACTGATTGTGTAATGTGTACAGTTCTGCTATGCTGGATTACTATGTGGCCTCGGGTTTGCTGTGGGATAATTTAATTAAACATACAAGCATGCTGGTCTTAGAACTACATTTTGACACTGTGACCTTCTTTGAAACAGGGCTTTTAGATTAGGAAATTTAACAGGATCCACATTAAGTCTCATATTATTACATTTGATATTGTATTTTAGTGGTGTATATTTCCAATCAAAATCAACTACAATGAAAAAACAGTGAGGCTGGAAACTTTGGAGGTCCATGCAGTTATGTTGCCTCAGGGGCAGTTGCCCACTTTGTTTGGTTGTTCCAACCATGCGTTTAACCTTAGAGGAAACCAAGAGACTATCTTTTATATTTTTTCCCATGACACATATTCACAGCAGACATACCCATTCTTGCTCTCTGAACTGTATGAACTGTACACACCAGTCACTGGATGATAGCCCAGCGGCTGCAGCAATATTTGCATGTCCATGTGGGAGTCCTGTCAGGATGAGGAGGGAGCCTGTGCCCTGATCTAAGACTCTCTCTGCTCCACCAGCTGCTTTGTGCCACTTCCACTTCTGTCACCAACAAGCAGATGGAGAGCTGATGTATATGTCTCAGTTAATCCTACAGTGCAGTTCTGTGTACCAATGTTTTTAAATGCAGTAGATTACATGGTTGATTTTATGTGTGTGTGTGTGTGTTTCTGTATACATACACGTGACATGTTCCCACTGTATGTATTTTTGGTGTATTTATAGGTATACACAGTAGGTGATTTGTTCATTTTCAACACAGAAGATGACCCAATGGATTAGTTTAAAGTTAACACAGGGACTGCAGGGTTATCATACAGTATAGTCCTAGCCTTGATATTACAATTACGATTATAATTTCGATTTAACACAACTGCTATAGGCTAAATAAATATTTTGTGTAGGCCTCTTACTGAATGTGGATATTAAGCATTTTAATAGTGCTTATTTTTCAAAACACTTCAAAGTCAAACCTTTACCTTATATGGATGAATATCTAACTTGTAGGACATATTCCAGACTTTTGTTTAATTCTGTGGCTAAAACAGGCTTTCATTAATTTCATACGGAGAGAAGAGCTTCTCCCCCCTGGACCCCAAACTGACCTTTTTCCAAAGTGGGGTTCTACCAGCAGGTCATTACCAACTGTGACAAAATGGAGATTGAGTTGGCCTCCTGAAAACTCAAGGGTCAAGATAATTCTTATTAAGATATCTCTTTATAGTATGTATATTTTATATGTATTTTAATATTTTACCAAAACAAGTTCAGTTTTGTTTTGTTTTAATATGGAACACTGAATCACATGTTTCCAAGTACAGTGTTTTAATTTTGAAGTAAATGCTGATGGAGAAAGTGTTGCCAGATTAAACTTTATTAAGCAATAAACTCAGGTTACTACAAGCCAACCAAAGCCTGAATCCTCAATTTAAATGCCTAAAGAAGAAACCAATGCTTTAACTGGATCCCTGTCTGCTTGCTGAGAGGAATACAGCAAATGGGAGTTAAGCTGACTTAAAGATTTGTTACCAAGCAACCTGAAATGCCTTGACTCCTTTTCTCCAGTGGTTCAATCACAAAGAGTCACTGAACTCATGAACACAGAACGGATATGTTTTATATTCTGAAGCCTACCTTCCCACACTTTGACAGCAGGTTAACAAGGGAGATGCATTTTGGTCATTTTAGTAACACTAGGGATAGCGTTCCCCTTCATCCCTTCTCTTGCCTACTGGGTTTACCTGGTGTACTGTACTGTATATATTACAGCTTCATCATTGAAATGCTGTTTTATTCTATTCAGTTTTAGTACCTGCTCCATCCAGATGTGTATTTTCTCTGTAAGTGAAAGTGAACCCTTTGCGACATCTCACTACAACATACCTCCAAAATCCATAGTAAGAGCCCTGGAATATAAAGTCAAGTGAAGTTTTCCTCAAATTGCTTTATATCCCCTGATTAGAATAATGAAAACTCTATTCATCTATTACTCTGGAATCATTTGATTTGGCAGTGTGATTGAGCTATGACTCAATTGTGCTTTTATTGAGACAGATAAAGTGATTCCATATTTTGGTCTTGATTTTGGTTCAAAAGGAATGATTTGAAATGTTACCATGAAGTGGTTACACTATAAAGAGTTTTCTCACCATCCCTTAGATGACTCACGCTTAGCAGGGATTTAGACCAAACTTAGCCCAGCATTAAAACAAATCAGGAGGCTGCGTTGGTGGTCACATGTTGTGTCATGCTTCTGCGAGACATCAAATTATTCCAAGAAGTCAAGTTTGAGTAACAGATCTGTGAATTTGAAGGCTCCATGCTGTTCAATGTCTTATAATACTTAAAGAACAGATTTTATAACTCTGAAAAGTTATCATGGTGGCAACTATTTTACCTTTTGTCACAATGATTGCGAGGTAAACAGTCATATTACAATGTAATCCATAGGAATGTGTGTGTATGATTGAGCCTGATTACATTTTCTTGCTGGACGACCCTGCATTGACATTTTTCACACAGAGCTGATATTAGTCTGAAAGCAGCATTATGCTGTTGCATGGTACTTTTATGAAGTGCATACATGGAAAACTGGTGGATAGAGAAGAGATGGACATGACTGGGGACTTATTTTAATAAGAATCAAGATATACAAATATTCTCTTGAGCAGATTATGGTGAATCATAGAAGAGAAGTCAGACTTTTCTAAAATGATGAAAAAGTTGAATTTGGCTACTGTTTGAACCAGGGAGCAGGCGCATGCTTACTTTGAGTGCAATGAAAAACAGCCAGCCTGGCCAACATCACCAATAACTAAATGCAGAAAGGCTCGAAAATTGCTACACTTAAGCTCATATATAGCATTGATAATTAATATACGGGGACATCTGGAGATGCTTTAGATCTGATGAGGATTCCTGTTTGAGGGGCCAGCAGAGTATCCCATCAATCAGGAGGTGAGACTTACCATATTCACAGTGTTAAATTATGTTCTTGCGACAAAACTCCACTCGGAGCAACATATTATATTTCTTTCAATTTAGCACTCCCCCTTAACTGTGACACGATTGCACTTAGACTTCATTAACCATGACAGAGATAGAGCAGGTGGTGTCTTTTAGATTAAAGGGCTCTCTCACTGTTCAGTTCAGTTTAGTTCAGAGCTTTATTGTCCCTCGAGGGGAAATTTGGTTTGCAGTGATAGTACGAAAAAAAACAACTAACACAACAACCATAAATAGATAAATAAACAGTGACATAACAAACATCATCTCAGCATACAGCAGAACCAAACTTGATAAGAACAATCACAATCCGAATAAAAGTAGAAATGTTGTTTAGGGGTTGTACAAGTTAACTGCATTGATTGCACGTGGGACAAAGGAAAATTAGTACCTATTTGTTCGTGCTCAAGGTAGCCTAAATCTCTGTCCAGAGGGCAGAGGAATGAATTCCTACAAGAGTGGAGACATGCTTCAAGACAGATGTCCTACAAATGTCCAGCTGTTGTTCAACTTTGGAGTGTCTGATAAAAGCAGTTGCCACTTAAAGTGTTCTGATAATTATATCCAGATGTCTCTAGTCTGCACAGCGATGATTGTATGCATGTGCATGTTTTTTGTGTGGGAGAGATGTGTAAGAAAGGCAAAATACAAAGAAACAGAATTAAAACTGCAACCATGTAGAAGTGTGTGCAAATGTTTGTGTGTGTGGTCATACATTCAAAACAATGAGCTCAAATTCTCTGAAATGTAGAGTAGAATTATCATATGAATTGCAGTCGTGTGATAATTATCTGAGGGTTCCACATAGTCATTTCATCCACTGCAACATTATTTCCAATGCTACTCTCTCCTGCAATGCAGTTACACAGTTACACTCACATTCAGGCTTGAATTGGGTTTTGAGCAGCTTTGAGTTAATTGAGGGCTGAGTGCTTTACTCCAACACAATGTTATCTAGCCAGACAGAATTCATGGTTTCCATCCAACCAAATACTACAACAGCTGAGTCCATTACAGGCTCCATCCTCTATGTGGTCAATGTTAAGTGGATCAGTGACATCAGGTGTTTTAGTGTTCAGTAGAAATGAAAATCTGTTACTCATTTATTCATTAATTTACTGCAGTTTTATCACCCAGCTTGTTTATTTTCTTGTGGTGGAGAGTGACTTTTTATGTCTGATGCTCCTGAATTATTTTGACATTGACTTCACCCTCTAACCCTCTCTCTCTGTATGCATCACAATATGTGTCCACAACAGAGCCACGGGCCTTTATAGACAATCAGTTGAGAAATTATTTTTGATAGGTTCATGTCAAACAATGATGTGACCCAAATATCAGTGTCTTGACTTTGTTTTTCAAAAGTTTCATCATCTATAGCTGCAGGAAAATCAAATTCAATCTGGTTGAGCTCCTCAAGCTGTAACAGCATCAGGGATTTTGAGTTGAATCAGGGCACTGAGGATAAAATGCTATGAATTTCTACCTACACTGCTGTCATTGTCAGGCATTGTGGTCTAAGCCCCCGGAGTATTGCATAATTCATAGGTACAGCACAGAGACCCATCACTGTAATAAGCTAGTGTGACAAGAAACCTCACCTGCGTCAGCAAAGAGCAGGATATGTAAAAGAAAATCAACTCCCAGTGGAGTACAGTGAGCTGGAGATAGTTATGGTAAGTGTAAACACAGACGGAACACATTTTTCTAGCATTAGGCCACTATATAAGACTTTTTTTAGTCATGCTACAAGTATGACTCCAGGATTGCCAATGTTGGTCTGTCAATTTGTCAGTCCAATTTCTTAACAACAATTTGATGGATTGCCATGAAATTTGCCACTCAAGAATATTCACAGACTTGTCCCAAAGCCACTCCTTCGTTGTCTTGGCTGTGTGCTTAGGGTCGTTGTCCTGTTGGAAGGTAAAGCACTCTGGAGCAGGTTTTCATCAAGGATCTCTCTGTACTTTGCTCTGTTCATCTTTCCCTCGATCCTGACTAGTCTCCCAGTTCCTGCCACTGAAAAACATCCCCACATGATGCTGCCACCACCATTCTTCACCGTAGGGATGGTATTAGCCAGGTTATGAGAGGTGCCTGGTTTTCCTCCAGACGTGACGTTCAATCTTGGTTACATCAGACCAGAGAATCTTGGTTCTCATGGTCTGAGAGTCCTTTAGGTGCCTTCTGGCAAACTCCAAGCGGGCTGTCATTTACTGAGTAAAGGCTTCTGTCTGGCCACTCTACCATAAAGGCCTGATTGGTGGAGTGTTGCAGTGTGAGCAGTGGGAGTGAGCTCTGTCAGAGTGACCATGGGGCTCTTCGTCATTTCCCTGACCAAGGCCCTTCTCCCCTGATTACTCAGTTTGGCTGGGCAGCCAGCTCTAGGAACAGTCCTGGTGGTTCAAAACTTTTTCCATTTACGAATGATGGAGACCAATGTGCTTTTTGGGACCTTCAATGCTGCAGAAATGTTTTTGTACCCTTCCCTAAATCTGTGCCTCGATACAATCCTGTCTCGGTTGTCTACAGACAATTCCTTTGACTTCATGCCTTGGTTTCTGCTCTGACATGCACTGTCAACAGTGGGACCTTATACAGACAGGTGTGTGCCTTTCAAAATCATGTCCAATCAATTGAATTAACTACAGCTGGACTCCAATCAAGTTGTAGAAACATCTCAAGGATGATCAGTGGAAACAGGACGCACCTGAGCTCAATTTTGGGTTTAATAGTAAAGGGAGTGAATACATGAGATATTTCAGTTTTTTTATGTCTCTATATTTCTGGCTCTACCCCCTTTTCAACATCCTCTCTCTGCTACTCAATGAACTCTATTCCACCACCTGCCTGCTAATCGGAGTGCACCCCCCCACCGCACCCCACCCCACCCCTCCCTCACTTGTTCGCCCTTCACGGAGCTTGGTTTCCAGTAGCAGCAGAACTATACTGCCTACTCATGTAGCTACCAGCCAACATAGCACCTACATTCACTTCACAACAACATAACAAGGTTGTTGTCACCCACGTCCGTACCACCGTGCAGGAATTCGGCTTCTCAAAGATGATGTGTCCCTCATGTGATTGAACACAATTAGTTTGGCTCTTTTCTTATCAAATAAGAATTTTAATTTTTTTTTTTGTGTAATATGCAGCTTTAAAGTGTTACAACCATGTTCAAAGCTTTGCTGTCTCCTGTAAAAGTCCACCTTTGAAAGCATGCTCATGAAAGCAGCTGTCCTTGGGTTTTCTGCACTGAAAAATGTACATAAAAGAAGATTAAGGATTTCTTAAGTGAAAACGCTCATACTGTGATATATATATAATAAATATTTTAATATTAATAGCACTAATCCTTCTTACACAAATGGGAAAACACACTGAAGAGAATCTATCTAATTATTACTCTATTGCACTTAGAACAGCAAACACACTGTTTAAATGGCATAACAGCCAACTAAAACCTGATCCTTCTTTTTCTTTTTTTAAAAAGATTTTTTCTGGTATAGACACCTTTATTTGAGAATCGAGAGACGGGAAATTACGGGAGAGAGAGGGGGGTGTAAGATGCAGAATGGCCCGCTGGCCTGGACTCGAACTGGGTCCACTGCATATGGCATGTGCTCTTAACCACTTGACCACCTGCTCATTGTTGGAAACATTCCACACAACTATGATCTTTATATCAATTTTCAGGGCTTTTAATCCTTAATGCTTGATCACACAATCAATTATGACCATTCCACTTCTAGTTATCCCGACTGACATCACAGCTCCGACTTGTCCTTCAACAAACTATCCAACCTCATATGGGTTGCTGAAAATGCCATCCCTTCTTGTCACCACTACCATACCGACAAGATACAGCATAACCTATTTTTTCTCAATTGCTCACTTGAACCACTTGAAACATTTCAAATTCTTACTGCATTTCTTTTTATTCAAAAATCCTTTCATGGAATGACACCAACACTGGGATTTTAAAAGGGCCACTGTCTTATGTAAGCACATAACATAATCACATGTGTTTAAGAGTGTAGACTATATGGTGAGAAACGAGCCACATCTTCCTCCAGGTATTTCCTTGTGTTAAATAGTGATACCATAGTGTGGAGTGATACGTAAAATAATTGTGTTGGGATTTAGGGGCATGGGGGATTAAAAGACACACTGTAAAAATGAATGTTTTGTTACCTCCACTCATTTTCCTTAGTCAGTCCAACTAAAAGTATCATTGGCCAACTTGAAATATTAAGTTTTAAATGTTTTCAACTGCTCAGTTAAATCAGAACAGTCCAGGTAACTTAGATTGCTGCATAGTTGAGTCAATTAAATGTGAGTAGCCCCTGCAAAACGGCCGTGGAAAACCTGCACAAGCCCACAGGTTACAGACCTAGTATTCGCAGGTAAAGAATTATTTTTACAAGTTACAAGTTTATTAAGCTGTATAAAGAGCCTTCACACCCAGAAAATATTACCCTGGATAGCTCCCTACAAGTTATATATTAGCTTAAATGCTAAAGTCAGCAAGTTTTGCACATTTTGTATGGTGTAGCTAAGCTAGGAGTAGAGTTCTGGGTAAGCTACTAAAAATCAGGGCAGTCCACTAAAAAAATGCATTATTTATTAATTACATTAATTATTAATCTGAATTAATCACAAATGTCTATATATGTGTTTATATGCGTGTGTGTATATATTTGTGTGTGTGTGTGTGTATGTATATATATATATATATACATATATACATACATGTGTGTGTATATATATGTGTGTGTATTTATATATATAGAGTATATATGATATTGTTTTTTTATATACTCCCACAGGGAACATTGTATAGTGTCATGAAATGTTACATTGAAAGGTTATCTATTTTACACCTAGTTCCTCATTTACCAAGAAATATGCATCTAATAAGCATTAGAAATATTTTCAATTAAAATTTCAAATATTATCAATGTGCTTGCGGTCTTCTGCCCTCAGTGACTGTTCTGTGGTGCATAATAAATGAATGCCTATTGATCTTTAGGCTGCTGGTTCAGAGGAGGAAGCTGTGGAAGCAGTTGACGTTGGCCTGCTCTTCGTTACGGAAGAAGCTGGAGGTGAAGACATGCTCTCGGACATCATTGATGTTGCTGTGATCCTGGAGGAGAAGATTGTACCACACGCCCTTACTGTAATAATGAGTAATGTTGTAAGATTGATCAAGTTGTATCCAGTGCATTTTACATAATGTTTCCACCATTTGCCCTGATATTTAGAATTCATTTTCATCCCTCCTATTTTACTTTGTAACACTGTCAAACTGTCATGTTAACTAGAAAGTGTATGCTGACAATATTTGTTGACTAACGATAGCAAAAACTACATATGTGTATATATATATATATATATATATATATATATATATATATACATATACATATACATATACAGATTTCTTGCTCAGTCATTTTAGAAAATAGGTGATATAGTTGACTTGACAGATAATGCTATTGAAGGCATTGATCAAACCTAGGATTGTTTACTGAAAAAGTAACCTGGCTGCCTTAAAATTTTATGTTCATCCAACTAAGGTGCTTAGTTTGTGAAACAAATTTGGAAGCACATTTTTGTTGATTTGACTTATAATGTGTTATCAGCTCAACTAGGCATTTTGTTCAGACAGCTTCAATATGCTTGTTAGTAGTACTAAACATGTTATTGACTAAACTTAAAATATCTAGATGATCCAACTGTTTGTCACTTCCAGATTAGTCATATTAATTTATTATTATATATATAACTTATATGGAAGTGTAAAGAACGAGACATCCTTAGCTCTCTTAACTCAATATTTTAAGGCAGCCAGGTTACTTATTTTTTTTAGTTGAGCCAACAAATTTTTTTTTACAGTGCAACAACTCACTTTTTTGACTCACATCCCAATCGCCTAATTGGCCCGTGGAGCCTTGTGCCCTCTGACATAAGCTTCAACCATAATTGCCCATCAGCAATGCACCAGCACATTCAATATGACTAATTTATGATCAAACTCTTCAGCCCATTAGCAGCCCAATGATCAGCAGCTTAAGCCTCAGTGCGCTTTTGCTGTGTGCTGAACAGTATTTTTATAAATCTAAATAACTGAGGTTTGTCAATTTCCCTGTAACTTAGACAAAACCTCGTAGACCTGTCTTGTATTTTCTAGTGCCGGTGGAACTCCTGCTCTTTGCTAGTCTGAAGATATGATTTGGAACATGAGGAGATGAAACCTCAAAATCAAGATCAAAATTAAGAATCTAGAGGAGCTAGTTTTGTTTTCCAAAATCGACTGTGTCTACCACAAGGTGCTACTTCCTCACATGTGGGACTAAAGTAAGCATAAGCAGAGCGATTTGTAACTTTCTGATTGGAGAAATTCAAAGTGTTACAGCTAAACTATGTTATAACCATCCCCAGTCTCTCCTACTGTCAGGACATGTCACATGATTATGTCATTTTTACCAGGTATTTGCTTTCAGGAGGTCAATGTCCCTGGCAAATATATCACGTCATAAATCCACAGGAAGGTGTAAATCAGCCAGGTAAGTCAATGTTGAGTGAATTGTTTGCCTTCCATTTGCTTTCCTACTGGATATTTGTTGTACATATGTCACTGATATATCCATGCTGAAATGCTAAACTATTAAATCCTGAGGGAATCCTATCATTATGCATACAATTATTATTATGATAGACTGAGCATGACTGTCATTGCTGAAAGGCTGTGATCTGTGTTTGGATGGGAGAGGCTAAAATGTGTGGCAGACTTTTTTGCTTTTCAAATGTATGACTTTGAAATGTCTTTAAAGAGAAATAACTCACAGAAGCAGCATTATTCAGCATTGATTGTGTGGATGAGTCCATTTTGATTAAAAAGGAAAAGTCAAACAGGGCATTATAATACCAGGCTCATCATGTAATGTAAAATGATAATGATTTGTGCTGAGTTGTAAAGGGTTTTCTTTTGTATTCATGCAGCACTTGGACAAGGAAGCACAATGATTGATACAAAGTACCCACAATGTCAGTCCTCAACAGCCCGTTCCTTTACCAGACATTTCTGCATCTCCTTTGGACCAGGAAGACTGATGTGCTGTCAAACCAGCTTTAACCATAAAGCTATATGATACTCGGCCACCCAGAGTCTCTCTCAAGCAACACCTTATCTAAGTACCATCACAGATTTAGCAGTAGTCTAATAATGAGTTGCTGTAAATGATCGGAGAATCTCCCATAACTGTTATATAACTCTCCATAGTATAAATAGTTTCTCCTTGTTATGAAAGTCTTATAATGATGACATTTAACAGTTAAGACTAGATCCTGGAAAGATCAAAGTTATTCACAAAGTGTCATAGCCCCTGAAACTGCTACTATGGTGAAGTATTGTTAACAGAAGGGAGGACTTATAAGAGGTTTCTTAAGCAGAGGAAAAAATTACCCTAATCCACAAACAGCTGGAAAAAAAAGTTAACCACTGGCCATCAATCAAAGACATTGATGAAAAATGAGCAGTTTTCCCCCTGTTAATATCAAATAGATGAAGTACTAGTGTATTTTTATTTCTTTTCTTTCTGTTTTTTTGTTTTGTTTGTTTTTTGGGATTATTTTATTCACCAATCACATATTATAAAAAAATGTTTCTTATAGCAATGGGGTCACCTACTCCTCCTCATTAAGGTCAAAGTTTCTTTTCCTTCCTTGCTCAGAGTTCCTCTGAAAATGTTCCTACAGTAACTCATCACTAAACTATGACTCCTTGCTAGAAATTTCGAGGCAAAGCTGAGAGGTCTCTGAGAGTTTTCTCAAAATGTTTTTTGAATCAACCCCTGATATCATCAGCTAAAAGTTTACTGATTATACTTCTTGAACTGATGTGGAGATTGTTTCAGCTTAGAGAGTTTGCCAAGTGCAAGGTGATCAATCTTATAATCTATGCTTTGATAAATGGGAAGTCTGGGTCAGAGTTTAAATTCTATTAATGGTGCTCTATTCAGCAGGAAAGGAATACTTCTATTATGTCTACATATTGTTTTAACTTGGGGGCTTTTGGCTGGAATACCATGATTAATAATAGAATTTCTGTTTGATGATGAAAACGGGCTCCCTCTTTAAATACTGCTGATGTTTTATGAAATATTTTGCTTTAAGGAACATGAATGGTGAGGTGGAGCCTGACAGGATACTTTTATGAGATCAAATGGAAGTGAAGAAATTATTAATCATATTTCCCTCTGATCTCACACGTTTAAACTGAACAAATTTACATGTGTGACCCTGAAATGACAATACAGCAAAATGGTCCTGGAATTCAAATCTAGTAAAATACCAACCACACCATTTTATAAAGAGGTTGGCTACACAGAGGTATAAGCAGAGAGATGGAGGCAAATAGATGCAGTAGACAGGGGTCAAAGTTCATGAAAATAAACATTCCACTTGTTTGGACTGGTTTATGTTGTTCTCTCTGCAGGACGTCCGCCTATTTCCTTAGGGTGTCGTCAGCTAATGTTTCATTACTCCTGTATTTTACTTCATGCTTTCTTTTGATGCCACAGTGGAATTGTGACAATCTCCATTACGTATGAGGGGCCGCTATCTTGCACAGCTGCTCCCGCCTCAGTAATCACCCTCAATCAGCCCCTGCTTTGATTTATTACTTCCTGTTGTCCTTGGGGTTGCTGAATTTCACTACACCGTCTGTGTAGCTGCAATTTGAAGCGCCGGCTCCTCCATTGCTTGGGAGCGCTGACCGCAAGGCCTAGCTTTAGGATCTAAAATAGTTTGGAGTCAGGGAATACAAAAAGGGGATGGAAAACAAAATTACTCTTCTTCCTAAGCTTGGCTGGTTGTGGGTAGGTTGTAGACTTGTGAGAACTTTCTGGTTGTGTTTGGGTGACCTAAGTGACTTCTGGCCCCTCAGGGAGTGGTGGGTGGCGGCACCACTTCGGTCATTGTTCCATTATCTTTCCTTTGGATTAGCAAGGTTAAAATACCTCTATATCAGACTTGGCTGTCCACACTCATGATGATAATGTGTACCAAATCCCTGCTGAGGATTGTCTTGTTGAATGGAGGTCAGGCCTCATTAGGGTCTTGTTCAAGTCAGGGTCACTGAAACTGCAAGGTCAGGGCCGAGGGAACCCTCTTTCACCCTTCCCACATCGTCCTCCACTTCCTGTCCCAGCAGCTGGGTCTTCCTCATCCTCCGGCTACAAAGCAGGCTTGCACAAAGCAGTTATGAAGGTAATAGGAAGTAAAGAATATGAGGCCAGTCATTAAACAAGGAACAAAAATCATTGCAGACTCTCAACATCTGTTTTTCTCTGAATGTGAACCATAGCCATCAGGGAGAAGACTCTGAGTGCCAAAGTGCAAATCAAACTCCTTGAAGTTGTCATTTGCTCCTGCCTCTGATATTAATCTAGTGCAATAGAGCAATAGAGGAATGTGCAATAAATACAAAGGCACTTCACCACTTTACCACTTTTGCACTTTAGTCCTTACAGTTTATTTTTAAGCCCTTGTGTTGCCCATATCAAACATATACTCAAATGTCTCTTTTATGTTTTTAAGATATTTTCATGTAAAGCAACTGTCTAGGATCGTGTCAAACAGTTGACATCACATGTTTTCGTGATGGTTTTTACATGAGGCAATGGACCGTGGCTCTGTACCCAAGACAAATTTCTCCTCTGGGACAATAAAGTTTACTCTACTCTACTCTAGAAAAGTGATTATTCATCATTTCACAGCCTTTAACGCAGATGGAAAATATTTATTGAGAGCAGATTGTGTTGTTTCATTTGAAACTGAAACGAAACAAAAAATCCAACCGCATTCTTTGCATTAATCTTTTTTCCTATTAAGATTTGTTTATCCATCAATCAACATTACAGAACCCATTTATCTAAAAAAGGAAAAACAAAATAACAAAAAAACAAAACTGGATGTTAGCTTCAAAGCTTTGCTTTTAATACAATTATTTTACACATTAGGTTTACTCAGCCTGTGAAAACAGTTGTATAATGTCTTCTGTGCTCTAGGGGAGATTTGTAGTTGGTGAAAACATCCCTGATGATGTCATTGTGATGTCATTATCTCATTTTGGGCTTTATCTGAAAGTCTGCATTACAAACTGGAGGCTTGGAGTTCGAAAGATGTGGGCATTACCAGGCAGGGAGGATATTACTAAAAGATGCTTTAAATGGGATTATGAAAATGTAGGATGCAGTGTTCTTAGAGCTTGACTCATAGGGACTGAAAACCAGGATATGTCAGTCTCTGCCTCTTCAATTCTGACCATTTTTAATTATGCTTTTTGCGATTTTCATATCTACTGCTATAATGTCAGAAATGTATGTTAAATACTGTATAATCAAGGTTCCCAAAACATGAGGTGAACATTATGTAAAAATGCTGAAAGTCAAAAACCCAGGCTTCAGCCTACTGTGAATACTTATTTACAATGTTACCTCTGCTTCCCCTTCCAGTTGACATCAGATTGCTGTTTGTGTTATCCACTTGCATATTTTGGATCAGATTCAGGCTCAAACATGTACAGTACATGAGAGCTTTCTCGCTTTAGTGAAGATGGGGGAAAATCAGAGCCTTACAGAGACAGGAGCTAAAGATAAAGATTTTCCAGTAGCGCTCCAGAATATAAATATATATCAAGAAATATTCATGATATGTCTTCTTTAAATTAAAGTCTTTTGTAAGTCCTCCAATTTTACTTGAATACGTACATTTTTTACATTTAATATATTGATATTAGTATGTATTTCTTTTATCTGACTGATCGTCCTGGGTCTATGTTGTATTTGCAGCAGAGTAAAAAATTGGTCACAACTCCCCACAAATTCTCAGAGTAATGCGAGTTTGATCCTAGTTTTTGGGACAGCAGGGAAAGTATGTTATCCCCCCCTTTATTAGCTTAAAAAACAGGGGGGGTGGGGGCATCCCATCATTTGTAAGATTGGGAGCGCTAAAGAGCTGTAGCAGTGTATTAAAAGTTTCCTACTATATACTCGAAAACAAAAGAGGCCAAACATGATAACACATTTATGATATTCATTTTGTCAAGGCAAATCCCTGCAGCCATCACAAGATGACTTGAAATGCTAAAGAACAGAGCATGTGTTTTTGTTTTGTTTTTTCGTTTCAATATTCTGTACACTTTAACAATTATTCCCTGTTCAACATCACATTTCTTGTACTATACTGTAATGATCATCTCAGATTTAGTGTGCAGTGTTGTGATTCCATAGCCTGGGTAAACCCATGCTCTCTTTCCAGCGACATTCCACTTCACTCAGAAAGTTAGTAAGTTCCGTACTGAACTCTGTCAATTCTCTATGAGATACAGAGGGGCTGAACTATGGAACAGATATATTCATATTTCATCCCAGTCTACATCTGTAAATCAATTCAAACATAAGCTTAGGATATTCTTGATGAACCTGACTTGATACTGTACTTATGCTCAAGTTTACATGTTCTCATACTCACTGCAAATTATTCTAGGTGGATTATTATTATTGTTATTGTTGTTATTATTGTTGTTGTTGATATTGTTGCTATTGTTATTATTATTATTATTATTACATATTGTGGATTATTATCTTTTAATTAATGTTGTATTGAAGGAGGTGAGATTCATTCTATAAACCCCACTGGGTTTTCTGATCTCGCCTGCACAATCTGCTTCTTCTGGATGTTGTTAATTTTATTTGTTTGTTGTATAGTGCAAATAAATAAAAATAGATAAATACATTTTAAAAATGGCCACCAAGACAAAATTTTCGCCCGCGAAAATGAACGCCTCCCTGTCAGACCCTACCTCAATTGTGGTAGGGTCTGGCAATAGCCAGACCCTACCACTCAGAGTCTTTCAAAGGAGAACTCTCTGGATGACTGTAGGTTGAGAGCTTTGTTACTTCTCATATCAAGCACGCTGCAGGTTCTATTCACTGCTATTCATTCAAATGAATCCAAGATGCACGATTAGTACAACTAGAAGGTCTGCATGATTAAAACACTTACTGCTGTAAAGAGTTACTGTCAGCCTGAGTTACACTCAGGGGTGCTCTCTGGAACTTGGATGCCCAAGGCAAAGACAAGCATTGGGACCCTTTAATTACATTCCTCTGAATTTACACCCACCCACCCACCTACCCCAATGAAACCGGGGCAGAGCAGAGTATGTACTGATGAGGTGCTGTTGGCTGTAAAGACTGCAGACTAGAAAAAGACACACACATATGTACACCCATATGTACCTATGTTCATTATTACTCATATCCATTCTCGCTCGGCTCTGAACAGCTACCATAGCTGCTCTTACAGTTATGAAGAGGGACCTAAAATAAAATGTACTGTACACAGTAGATGGTGCTGTTTTCTGAGAAGAAAACAGAGCAGAGGAAAAGCACTTACTCTAAAAGGCAGAGCATAGCAAAATTAGAAATTAAAAATAATAATGAAAAGCCTGTAGCAATGCTCAAAAACTGAGCTATACAGAATGGAGATGGAATATATACTAAAAATAATAAAATATTATACTTTATGTTGCAGATGAGCATTTAAAAAAAGGATGTGGTTACTGTTTCCGATAATTTATAACATTCATAAAGTTGTATTTTTTTTAAAATCCAGTGTATCAGTAAATATCACAGTGTTGTATTGTGTGTACCTGTTTTGTACAGCAGTGACCTACATTTTTATAAGGCTACACTGGTCCATTTCCTGTTTCCCATTATGTGTCAGGTCCTGTGTCTTTCTGATGGAGTAGCTAAATATAACCATAAGTGTAAAATGGACTAAAACATGGCAGAGTCCAGAGGTTGTGTTTGTATAGGAAGGAAAAGGGAAGACAAATGCACTATGGCCCAGCAGAGCGTAGTATCATCCCATTTTCCTCAACCCAGGAACACATACAAACACTGGAGAACCCCAAGAATAGCAACTTCCTATACAGAAACTGTGAAGGACATATGAGCATGCATTTTTCCTGGAAAAGAAATCAGCTGCATGGATGTTTTGTTAGGATTTAAATATTCCCTGTGAATGCCTGCTAGAAACAAATAATTAATCCCACAGAGACTTTGTTCACTTTATGAAGCACAGTGTGTGGGGATAATCTCAATATCTCCAACTGATTTTGTAAGACAAACAACAGGAGGACAATGTCTTGATTGTCCTCCTCACAGAAGGCTATGTGTACTGAACTGTATACCATCCTTTTTCATCAAGATAACTTACTTACTGACATTTGCCACATCTCCTTGATTGTTCAGTTCTGCCTGTTGTTAAAAAATAGTAGATAATTCAATTATTCATTATTGGATTATCATATTAAACTGCAACAATCAAAATATGGAATAGTGGAAAGATATTGGATAACAATATTTTTGCACATTTTTTTTGCATACTTGATAATAATTTAATTAAGGAATGGAAAGAAATGATAAAAAAAAGAAAATGACTACCTTTTACTTAATGAATGTTTTGTTCCTAATGCAGTATGAACAGAACACAAAAAGAGATAAATCCATAGATTTAAATTAGGTGTCCTAGTTCCACCTTTAGAGAGTGAAAGTTTTCAAGCACACTGCAAGTCATTAATCACAACCCAGAGTTGGCCCTTTAGTTACAAGAATGGATCCTTTTTTTCTTAAAGTTATGTAAATTTCCAACCCACATATCACCCTTTCAGACTAATTTAATATGGCTTGCTTTATTTGTTAGAGTTTCAAATGACAACGCTGGTTATATTCTATATCTTATTTACATATACAACAAAAGGCCAACAATGTGTTTCTGTTTCTCTCTTAGCAAGTAACAACTTTAGTAACAACTTCTGTAACTCAGCATCCACACCTTGTTTGAGATTAAATAGAGCTTGAAATTTCCAGTGTTTTACAAGAGGCATGAAAGCAACATGTCTGCATATGTTTACATGTAAATATAGACCCTTTTATCCAAACACACACAGGAGCCGGTTATCTGACTGTCAGCTTTAGGTTATCACTGAAGGTGTCATCTGATTGCCTGTGACACCTCAAGTCATCCACTGGTTGTTTGTGATAAACAGGACAATATATTAGAATGGCCTTGAGGCAGTGAGTTCAGTCCCACCTATGCTTTAGAAGTGTCATCAGCTGATTATCACTAATGACACATTGCTTCTTTTTCTTCTGATACTACTACTTCCTGGGATTGACACGAATTTTGGCCTTGCGCACCTCCAACCCTTATCTTGTTAGAGCAAATTGAAAAAAGCAATTACCTGCAGATGCCACATTGTGTCTGACAAACAAGATAATGTAGCAGAGGACAACAAGCAAGTGCTCTCTTCATCGCTCTCTCTCTCTCTCTCTCTCTCTCTCATCCCAAGAGGCTCCTTTTTTCCTCACGCTGCACACTTCTCGAAACATTTATAACCACATCTCCTCCGCCTATTGTGACTGCAAATAGCCTTGACCACACTGCTGTCCCTAAACCACTCTGACCCTCTTCCTCTACTTTAGAAGTTCTGAATAAAGCTTTCCCTTCAGCATTCACGCCAGGAAGTATTTTGGCTCTGTCCAGTTGGTCTGTTGGTCTCATTAAGTTTTGGAAGAGGATTTGGAGGTTGAGGGTCACCGCAGCGGCGCTTCTCTTCCTGGACTACTCGCCAACTTTGTTTACAGTCTGGGATAAATATAAGGCTTGGTAGAAGGAAGTGGCAGACTGGACCTGCAAATCAGAAGAGTACAAACAACATTCTAGAGGTAGAAAGCAATTAGCAGAACTCAGAACAGAGAAATATCTTGCTCTTTGGACAATGAAGCAAAAGATGTAATGAAGATGATGTATGTGAGCCAACATGACTAGAGAGATTACACATGACTGAATTAACAGAAAACATTGCAGCTAATTAAAAGCATTGTGCTCCATGCTTACTGCAACAGAGCATTTGATTAGAGAGATAATTGAATTGGAAAGTGAGATTCAACAAGGGATGTCTTGTTGGATAGTCATCAGTACACTATCAGGAAGAAAATTACATGTGAATGTTCATGTAATCATTTCCTCTATGGGTGATGCAACATGCATTAAGAGTGATGGCCGTGCTCTCCAGAGAAATTAAGTTACATCTAACAGGTGAACAATAACATCACATGAAGTTACATACATCACAATTATCATCACTTCCATTCTGTTAATTGTTGAAGATGGAAATCTAATTTTAGCATCTCTTGTGGGTACAACTCAGTCCAGACATTTCATTTGTTTCAAGAGATTGAGAATCCCTTTGAGATAAAGTTTCCTGTTTCACACCGACCCCACTTTTCTCAGACCGACTAATTCTGTTCATGAATAAAATGGTGGCGCACATCTTGGGAAAAGAACATATGCAACCACCTGTTTCCTTTGATGATATTTTAACAACACCCTTTTGAATATCTGTACACTTCACATACAAAAGCACTTCATTAAAAATGCTTAAAAATAACTTTTTAAGCATGATAACCTTCCAATAGGGTGATTATCTTTGGCAGGGGCCGAAATGAGCAGCAGAAGAGCTTTGAAGATGTTCCTAGAGGATATAAATAGTATATTTATCCACAGCACCCCCATGCAGACAATAGTCTGATATAGAGCTGGTGAGTCCCCCTCTCACTATCCAGATTTTTTCCCAAAGAAGACCCTCATCACATATTCCAACATTTCACATACTCTTTATATCCCAGATGTATCATGAGACAACCACAGTCTGAGGCTGTAAAGGAAACAGTGCCTCAGTTCAAGACCCTGAATATAACCAAAACATCCCATTTTAATCTGTGTAGAAATTGTATATTTTCCCCCTACACTCCCCCTTAAAGACTTGTCCCTGCTGTGAATTATTTCTACATCATTTTAAGCAGTGGGAACTTAAAGGATAGTTAGTCATAATTCATAGGACTTTTCCGATGATAAAACAATATTTATAAAGCAGAGGATTACAGCTAGGGGCTTGGTTTCGTAGATATTAAGCTCTCTTATTGAACCGCAGAGATATGAAACCAGATGGAGGTTCAGATCTATACCTGCAATAACTGTCCAGAGATGTGTTTAAGAATAGAGTGAGTAGGGTTGTGTCACAGGTAAGCATCCTTCCTGTTGCACGTTCAGAAATATCACAGCTGAATCTAGAGTTCTTTTTCTCACCTCGCACAGATCATTTAATTTTTTCAGAGAATAATAAAAAAGAATTTCATGCCACTATGAGAGTAATATTTGCCGGGCAACATGACCCAGATCTAATCTCACGTCTTGCAAACCTCAAATCATGTTGTGAAGGAGAATTGAGTCCCACAGTTTAAATATTTACCCACAAAATATTTATTTTGAGGTAGGTATTGTGAGGTAGGTTGACATGAAATATGCAGATTCATCCAATAGACGTTACACACGCAATCCTCATCTTGGCCATTGTTCTGGTGTGAGGTGGTGCAATGGTGCAGTGGGGGTGTGAGATTAGGCTCTTATGTAAGTTTGGGGTTCACTGATAAAAATGACTGAACCAGTTTTAACTGCATACACGTGGCTCAAATCTTCATAAAACAAGCAAAAAAAAAAGAATGTATCTGAGTTAACTGCAATAATGTCAAACATTTAACCATGCTAGATTCTAAACTTGGTAATAATAGCATTTCATTTCATTGCTTTAAAGGCATTACTTGCTTGCCTGCTTATCCCCATGATCGCATTTTAAGATGATGGAGATTAATCATCCATTTCATCTTATCACAACACACCCACTATGAATCTCACCACCTGCTTTGGAATCCATGACTTCAGCTTCACACTGGGGTAGCTCGCTCCTCCTGCTTGCTGCAGCATGGATTGATCTTATACAGGGATTTTTTGTTCAAATGTGCACATTTGCAGGACTTATTATATAGTGACCTATGTATTACGACTGCATATCTAAAGTAAATATATGTAGGTGTGCAACATCGATGAGCTAGGAATATTTCTCCTTTGTTTTGCTCAACTTTACATTTTATTCATAGACATTAAGACACAACACTCAGTTTCAATATGATAGTAATTACATTAAAATAGTCAGCCAAGAAGATTGAGTTCTGTAATTACTTCCTCACTGTTGAGTGAGAGGCTGGCAAAACAGATTAGTCCCAGGAACCCTTTCTGTGCCTGTGTGTTCAAGTGCGTTTAGAAGTTGTACAAATAATTTTCTTGAAGGCTTTCCTGAAATCCCTGTTGAAAATAGTGTATATAATGGGGTTCACTGAACTGTTGCAGTAGCCAATCCAAAAGAAGAGGTTGAAAAGTGTGGTAGGGATGTAGCAGCTGTCTCTGCAGATAGCATGCAGGCTGTATGTGAAGAAGAAGGGGAACCAACAAAGCACAAACACACCCATCACTACCGCCAGCACGAAGGTGAAGCGTTTCTCCCGCATCTGGGCCACTTTGGTCTTGTTGGCCACGGCCAGCTGCTGTCGCGCAGCTGGGTTCTTGTGTTCTGGGTAAAACTGTAACGCCCGAGCCGAAGCCCAGGACAGACGGCAGTTCTGAGGAGGGCAGCAGTCGGACCCCTCTACCTTCCTCCGCTTGGTGAAGCGATGGTTGCGGGGTTTAGTATCCGACGGACAGCAGCTCTCCTCTAGGTCAATGTCATCCAGCTCCCCCTGCCTCTGGTGGCTGCCAGAGCTCTGGCTGCTGGGGCTCTCCATCTCAAACCGGTCATTTCTAACGAAACAGGTCTCTGACTGGGACGGTTGCCTCTCCAGGCCGTTTTTGGCCACAAACACGGTGGAGGAGCGCTGTTTGGCGACCTTATAGATCTTACAATAAACCAAAATCATGATGAGACCCGGAGCAAAGAATGACACCAGGCAGGAGGAGAGGATGTACCAGGTCTCGTCGTTCAGCAGGCACTCCCGTTCGTCATGTTTGGTCATGAGAAGAGGAGGGAAGGAGATAACAGCAGATATTACCCACACCACAGCGATCATGGACTTGATGCGCTTAGGTGTCCGTTTCAGGTTGTAGCTCACCGCCTTTGTCACTGACCAGTAGCGGTCCAGGCTGATGGCGCACAGGTGCACGATGGATGAGGTACAGAACAACACGTCCAGCGCCAGGTAGAAGGCGCACCAAGTACTGCCAAAGTACCAGTATCCCATTACCTCATTGGCGAGGGAGAAGGGGATGACCAGCGTGGCTACCAGGATGTCTGCTGAGGCCAGTGAGACTAAGAAAAGGTTCTGGGGCGCACGGAGAGCCCGGCTGGTCAGCACTGCCACAATAACCAACACATTTCCGACAATAGTTACTGAAATGATCACAGTAACCACCAGGATAATGAGCGCGGTGGCTGCCTCCGTATTTGGTCGAGCAAACGGTGCGTCCGTGGTGTTCTCATCATTGGAAACATTTTCTGTCAACAGATTTAACTGGGTTAAATCCATTCTGGCTCCAATTTGTCCCTGCGTACCATGTTTATTTGTGCACCCTGTTCATCCCCGAAGAAGCTGAGACGGGGTGCCCTGAGTTATCCTCCACTAAGGCATGGAGATATGCTACGCAAAGCTCACCCACATACGATGCAGTACTGCACAAATGTATCTCCACAAAATGTACAACCTTCACCACAAGTCCTCCAAATGGTCCCGACACGCGCACCAAGTTCCGAATACATCACAAATACGAGAAAAACACTTCACAATCCAAAGCTCCGGAGTGAAGTCACTTATCTGCTGTCCCATCGCCGTGCGTAATGCTGCTTTTGAGTTTTGGTGTAGAGCATCGCTTTGAAGACGCACCGGAGATGCACGCTGCTGGTGGAATGAATGCCCATACAGGAGTGAGGTGACATCACTCAGAGGACCAACCCATCTCCAAACTTTAAAAGGAGAGAGAGAGAGAGAGAGAGAGAGGAGAGAGAGAGAGAGAGAGAGAGAGAGAGAGAGAGAGAGAGAGAGACTGTTTACACAGTTGGTTTTGAGATTTCTTTGAAACTGGAATTGTTTCTCTTCAGGACTTGTGTTTGATTTTATACTCTCACATTTAATTGTTTTCTTCTTTTCATATTGAACTTTTCTCTTTTCTCAGCATTACATGTACAACATACAGGGAGTGTAAAAACACCAAGTCTTGGTTTGCAGAATAAATATTTGCCTTCCTCTATAAATTTCTAATTTAAGAAAAAATCATGCCAATGGCAGCATCATAACAGGAATGCCATAGGGTGAAATGGCCATCAAGAGTCATTGATGGATCTGGAGGTAAAACAGCACAGCATGAGGTTTCTCTAAACTTAATTATCCCTGCAGGGCCAGTGATTACAAGGTCATAGTTTTCAAAATAAAATGGTTTTCATGCAACAGTGACTGACTGATCTGCACTTCAATATTGCATTTACAGGTACATTTCTTACTATACACACACCTAAGACCGGACATCTAAGACCACTTTCAGTCTTTTCCATTATTCACACTGCTCCATTATAATCTAGAATTGTTGTGTGCAGGCACAGATGGAGGTGAAAATACCTGTTGCTGAGAAGCTTGCATCTGTTTGGTCTGGAAGTTCAGTTATATAACATGTATGCAGTGCAGTCAGTTGTGTAGCCAGGGGATGTTTACCAGTCAGGAGAGATACAAAAAGACACACAAATACACACACACACACACACACACACACACACACACACACACACACACACACACACACGTACACACAGCCACTCAGGGGTCATTGAGAAATAAGAATAAAAATAAAAAATGCTGTTGAGCTGGTGAGCATCAGAAGCACTTTACACATTTTGGATATATGAAAGAAATGTTTTGAAAATAAATATAATCTACTGGAAGGTTATCAGTATGGGATTTGAACTCCAGCTCAAGCTGTTGCCAACATTAATGTTGTTGTACAGTATGTGTGTGCATCTGCATCCTTGAAAGTGAGTTTTCTGGAGGTCTATTAAGAACATCTTTTTGAAACTGTGTTGAGACGAAACACAGAAGGAGTCAGAACAGGTTCAGAGGAGGAAGTGGAGGAGGATTCGGAGAGACAATCTCCCTTCCCACTCTGATCTCACTCCCCAGGATGAACATAAAAAATGGTGAAGATCATCTAAAGGTGACTGTCACCATATATCAGTGGTCTGTGGACATTACCTTCAGGGTCTACCTCCTGCATTAAAACAGAAAAAAACACTGACCTCAGTAACCAGCA
The DNA here is from genome assembly GCF_027409825.1 of Scomber japonicus. Taxonomy (NCBI): domain Eukaryota; kingdom Metazoa; phylum Chordata; class Actinopteri; order Scombriformes; family Scombridae; genus Scomber; species Scomber japonicus. Next base: position 15,194,211 of record NC_070585.1, on the reverse strand, counting down.
GCCGACAACACAAACCAGCTCTTTATTTTTTACAAGCAGAGAAACAGTTGTGTTATGTCTGGTCTCGCATAGCCAGAGCTATTTCCACAGTGCTGTGCCAACTTGTTATGTCTGACTTCATAACCCTGGGGGGATCAATTAAGTAACATACAATTATAATTATTACAAATAAGCAGTTTTGTAATAAAATACTTTGATGGAAGATGCAATTACACGCACTCCCTGTGTTTTATTACTTTTCATCTGAAAGCTTGTTGTAACGTTAATAGAGTATTAACATATTCATGGACTTGTTCCAACAATCTCAGCAGTGGATGAATGTATGATTCAATCACTGAAATACATACCTTTTATATATTCTCATATAGCAGGTTTGCAATATATGACTGAAAATACAACACTTTATGCACCTGTTACCAGAATTGTTCTGCTTGCAGGTGTTGCATATGGTCTGTCTGGTTGGTGCATACACTTTATTTTCCACACAGAACAAGCACAGACAATTGCTCAGAATGAAAGAATAAAACTGTCTCTGCAATGTTCTCCAATCAAGAATTTCACGAGTACAGACATAATGGTTATATAACACATTTTGCTAAATATCTCTTGAAACTGAAACTGCAGCACAGACCTGTACACCATAATTTATTTTCTTTATCAACAAAATCAAAATTATTCATGAACATTTGTCCTAAAAATATGAACTTTAATTGTTGAACAGTTTTAGAACACCCCAATCTTTCCAATTTTTTATTGAATTTTTTTTAATATATATATTATATCTGAACATGGGTATCTGCACCAAGCTTCATGGAAGCCATCCAATAGCTGTCAAGATATTTAACTCAAAAACGTGTTTCTTTTTCAACAATATGTTTATTAAAGTTTTTACATAGGCTACATATACAAAGCACACATACTCGACATATTCGAACAATATACAAACACTAGGTACATTCAATAAGAGTCCATGAGAGTTCTTACAGGTGTTATAAAATAATCTTCAGGTTGCAGCATATGATTGTGGTCCTGTACAGGGGATAATTATGCTGTCCCTGTTTCACACAGTAAATCAGATACATCATTGTTCTTAATATACTGAATGTAGCGCCCCCATATTTTCTGAAATATTTCTTGTTTATTTTTTAGAGTATATGTTATTTTTTCCAATGGTAAACATAAAGGCAATTCTTTGAACCATTGCATAATACTTCCCATATTTATAAAGATGTCTTCAAATCGATTAATGTTAGGTCCTACAGGATATAAGCCCAGAAGGAAAAAAATGTCAAAAACGTTTTCACCTTTTTTGTTTTTTACTAATGTTTTACAAGGAGATCAAATGGCCAAATAACGTTAAAAAACAAACATGATTTGAAATATTTTAATATTTGAATATATTTTGTGGATATCAATAATACATGTTAGATAACTACCTGAAAGCTATTGTGTTTCTTAGCTAAGTTATACACAGGTTAACAGTCAACTTGTATTTTTTATCTTTTTGTTAAGTTTACAATAAATAACTGTAAGACAGTGGGGGGGGGGGGGGGGAAGCAAGCCATCTTAGCAAGAAGAAACTACATTTGAAAATGTCTCAGTCTTACATAAAATAATAAAAAAGAATACACTTCTATAATTGTTGAGATAAATCTGGTAGACAGACTGTGAGACTGTGAGATTTTTCCTCCTTTGTCCTTTTATCACCAGGTTCACCAGTTAAAAAAACTCCCTTGTCATTGGTAAATGTTTTCAAGGCAGATTTACTACTGAGAAGAATTACAGAGGTAATGGAAAATGTTCCCATAACCCTTTGCTATTTACTGTTCTACTGTATACACGTTTTGCAGCATCTTACTGATACATGTTACAGTAAAATAATACTGTACAAATGACCAAATTGGTTACAGTGTGGGCTGCACATGCTGCGTGTCCCAAAAAAGAAGAAAACATGCCTCTACAGACACACACACACACACAGACACACACATACACACATACACACACGCAAACAACCATTGTGTATGTAAACATATATTAATTCTTTTATTATTTACATTTAGACATAATATGCTGTCAGAACCATTTTTACACAATACACAGAATAATTATATTTATAAAAACAAAATACAAAAAATAATGAGACACATGTTCCTTTTGGCCTTTTGGTACAACAATACCCAGCTTCCTGTCACTTTGGACCTAGTTTCCTGTTATGATGCAGTCATAACACTTTACGAGGGGTGGATATATATATATACACATATAAATATTACAAGCTTTGTGCTCGTTTCACAAATTAACAAATGAGACAAATCAAATCTATCAATATCATAAAGATTACAGTTTCCAAATGACATTAACAACAATAATTGAAAAGGTAAAACAGGAACATTAGCATGTTACATGTTTGCCAACACTGTAAAACAAGTGACACCTCTGTGGGCAACAGATTCAATTACAACCATATTTTAAAATATTAGCAGCTCTCTGAAGCCACAGGAGCAGCACAAACATCTACTAAGTCAGCCAAACGGCTCATCAATCTTTAGATATGCACAGTGATTTGACAGCTTGTCTCACTGCCAGCAAGTAATGTTTTGTTTGATGTGGTTGTGGTGATAATTCTGCCCCCAGAAATTATTCATTATCTTAGCAGTGATTACAAATGCTGAGCACCATTTCACTGCCAAATCACTGTGCTTATTATGAGCTCAGACATGTGCCTTTTTAATGTCATTTTCTCTCATAGATAAGATGATCGATGACCCACCTGTGTATGGGTTTGCAGGGATGTTCATAAAGACTCACAGGAGATTCATGAGAAAGGTGGCCACTTTCTGATAAATTGAGGTTATAGAAAATATGGCATGCTAACATACAATGATGCTGATAACTGTATTTTGATCATACAAGTCTGTGTAGATAGAAAGAGATAATCCCTGAGAAGGCAGCCATACACAGAAGCTGACTGATAGCTCTGTTTCCCTCACTCAATCCTCTTACCTTCCTGTTTTCTTTTAAGGAGGCTGTTTAGGCTGAATGTGAGCAGAGCCCACTGCTGCATTATGTAATGTTCCAGGAATACATGGCCTGAGGTGGTGTGTGAAAACTTCATCTCAGGTTGCAGGTGATTTGTTTTTAGAATAAACGTTTTCTTCAGGGAATTCAGCCTGCAGAACCTCAGCCATGAAACCCTCTGATTACCTTAATACTGTATACGCATAATTATTTGTGTGTGTGTGTGTGTGTCTGTTACATGATCCCTGGCTCTTGTTGTTGTGCATACATGTAGGAGATAGCATACGAGGGAGTGGGAGGAGACTCTGAGTGTGAGTGAGTGTCACAGCCACACTATGATACATGTTCTTTTTTCAGAGATCACACATCTTTCCTCATCTCCCACTTTCTTCTAGTGTTGCTATTACTGTCGGTAGGCTTGGCAGGTTGGGATAAATACATGACGTCTGACCTTTGTTGTGTCCCAAACAAACAAGATTTCCCTCCTATTTTTCCACAGCCTTGGACAAAACCACACAGGAATTTGAAAGCACGCCAGGTTAATGAAGTCTTGAAGGTCACGCCTGTCAGCACATTTCCCTGAAAGAATGATTGTGATCTAAGCAGAAGTTTGAGACATTTTCTTATCAGGGAAGTTGTTGAAGCTCAAAGGGCAATAAACATAAAGGTAATTACATGAATTGGAAATGTGAAAAAATGTTAAATCATCAAAAATGTGTAAGCAAGCACAACAGCATTATTGATCATCATTCAAAAAATGGCATAGAATGCATTCAGACTGGAAACAAACTGATGACTTTGATTGATTAGCTGCCCAATGGACTGGAATTAAGTAGAAAGAAAAAAAAAGTAGAAAGGACTCTTTGATAGAGAGCTGTAATGATTGAGTACACATTCAGCAAGGCAGGGCATTTTTAAAATCCTAGAGAACAGGCTTCCTGTAAAAAACACTATAGTGATACATTTGCTGCTCATTAAAAGTGTCTAAGTTTTTTAGTGTGATTAAGTTAACTCCCTTGTGAGCTGTTGGCTTAAAATTAAGAACAATGGGCGAGAAAGAAGAGTAAACAACTGAGTATGAGGCCCTTGAAGCAAATCAAGCCATTTATGTTCGGTTGTGGGATCAACCCACTACAATATAAGGCATGGAAAAGTCTTTGCGTCTATCTTTTGCCCACCAAACTTCCAAGTCCACTTACTGGCTTAGTTATGGACACATGGACCGAGTAAGGCAATGACTCAGAACTCTGTGATGACTCACAAGACATTATGGTCATTGTAATAAACTATTAAACATGAGCTAGCAGATGACGCAGGTGAGGAGGGACGTGTGTGTCCTGAATGCTTTACTTATTTCATTCATTCATTTATTTTACCTATGGGTATATTTAGAGTGAGAATAAAACCAAAGGCTATAGCTTTGTTAGGCTGTAGTGCTCATTACACAAGCAAGCATTGTAGAATGGATGAAAAACATTGTTATTCTGAGATCTGCACAATATGAGCCATCAAATCTGTACTTTGTACTTTTGTCACGAATTCAATCAACATTAAGTGTTGCACAAGCCCTCGTAGATGACAAACAGGATATCATTAACGTTATTAGGATACATAGCTGACCGATCGCCATGACTCTCAGCACTGGTGTGACAAAAAACTATCACTGACAGGTCACACTGTCACACCAGTGGATTTCTAGCGCATTTAAGGGGCTGCATTTTGAATCATTGATTCAAAAATAGAAAAGTTGACAGCAGAGGGATCACTAAAAGACACATTTTTGTTAGCCACACCAGAAATTTAACTTTAAGGTTTATGCAATGTCAGTCTGTCCACAGTTTTGGTCCAGACTGAAATATCTCAGCTGGATGGATTTAGTACAGATATCCAAGGGACTGAGAGTATTATGATCCTTTAACGTTTCTACTAGACTAGTGCCATCATCAGATCCAACTTTAAATTCTTCCAATACTCTTCAATTATCTCTGAGTACCCTGAAAAGCTATTGGCAGTCCCATCAGCCTCAGCTAATGTTTAGTGCCAATATAAAATTGTAAAATGCTAAACTATGGGCCTAATCGTGAACATGGTTAACATTCTTCCTGCTAAATGTCAGCATGTTGACGCAGTCATTGTAGGCATGTTAGCATTTAGCTCAAAGCACCGCTGTGTCTACGTGCAGCCTCAAAGAACCACTTGCGTGACTTTACGATTTGTTATAAAATGCCAGAGTCTCTGTAACTGTACAGAGCAGGTTGTCTAATCTCTTCAAATTATGTCCACATTTGGACATGAAATTAGGCTTGGGTCTTCTATCAATTCTTTGAATCTACCTTAAAACAATTCTTGTTAACTCTTAATGTCCACAATTTACCACTTCTCTGACTCTGCTAGGATTTGTAAGTAAACTGTTAGTATTCAAGGTATCCCTCTGCATCCTGCCACCAGGCAAATACTCATTAGTGCATTCATTTTGAATTCCACTTTGGCCTGTCGCCATGTTCTTTTTGTATCAGCCTGCAATTGTGCCTTTTTATTATCACAGAAAACATCTGTGTTTATTAACCACGTGTATTTGTGTTGGCACGCAATTCTAGTCCCTCAAATACTGCCCATTATTCAAGGGAATGAAAAAAGAGAGAGAAAGGAAAACAGGACCATTTCTGGTATTTTAATCTTTACTTTTCATCATGATTGATTCACCATGTTTTTTTTATAATGAGTTGGAAGTCAGTTTCTATACAGACCTCAGACAATCAGATTAAAGCCACAAGATAAACTGTTATTGTATACAGAACACATACCAGTGCATAATAGGCTTAATTGGCTGTTTTATTTCATACAATAAGATCCAGAGTTTTATGGTAACTTGATCCTAATCGAGCTTTTGACCACTTTTCATCTGTGCCATGCCATCTGATTACTGTAATATTTGTTGTCGAAAGGCCTTCACTTGATCTGAAATTGTAACTCACAAGCTTCAAACATCCATGAAATTAAATTCTTTGCCAAAACAATCTCGGCTTTGAGGTTCTTTTACTTAGTGTTGCTTGACTGTGCTTTATTAGAGCATCAGCAAGTAAACACAGGGGAGCTTTACCTTAGAGAGAGACTGCACTGTTGCAGAATCTTAAAAATCTAACACAACAATACTCTGCTGATTCTAAGGGGGTTTATGACATAGCAGGTACAAAAACACTGTAAATGTCTTTTCAGTTTTATATGATGGAGCATTCGATAGTTTATAGCTACTGTATCTGTCCAGTGAAGGATCCTGTTGTGACACCCATTAGCCTCTGGGGTCAAAGACTGCAGAGTGAGTCACTGGGCTCAGATCCATAAACCTCCTCCATCTCTGGACCTGACTGTCTGCCACTCAAATGAATGTTGCACTGCTCTACAGCCACAGGCAAAAAAACAGGTGACTGACACACTGGTGAATATGATGGCAGTCCCAGCCCCATTTCAATGAGACAGGACTCTAAGCCCTGACCATCTGGTGGAGCTTTGGGGATGCTCAGCTTTCTCGCTTTACATGATGCTTGGTGGCAACATACCCAAAAACTATTGTGACCCTGGCAAAACAAAACCACTAAGAGGAAGTCCAATCATTATAATTCTATCTAAATTATGATTTTACATCATTAATAGATTTGTGCTTGTTGAGAGAACTTTTTTTTTAGGTATGGTGTTGGTCGATGACAAAAACACTGTATGACAAAGATGTTTTGGTGTCAGAGTTATTGTGACATTTATTCCAAGTTAACAAGAATATTACTAATCATCACCTTGCCATTTTGCCAAAAACTTGCTCCTGAATGGCTCACAAGTAGCCATTCAAATTTGAATTTATTAATTTTCAATTTAATATTAATGTACAGAATGTGGTTTGTGTTTCCAAGAAATGTCTGCATGCTTGCTTTGATGGGCTCTTTAGGAAGAGGAACCTTCACATCCTGCGTTCTCTAAGGCTACGTTCACACCGCAGTTAAAAGTGACCTGAATCCGATTTGTTTGCTCAAATGACAATGTGAACAGCACAAGTCTCATTGAATCTGACATTTCCAAATCTGATTCAGGACACTTTCAAATGTGGTACTGAATCGGATACATATGAGATTTTTTTAATGTGACTGCAATCTGAACAGTCAGGTCACATTTAATGTGGCTTTGACATTATTCTGGAGCAACACACAGCTAAAGCTCCGCATAAAGACATCATTAAGGTATTCATTTTCTTTCTCCTCTTCCTCCTTTTTAACATCACTTGCTCACAAATTTGCTGCCTGCTGCCACACACTGTTTTTGACATTAGACCATAAATGAGACTACCAGTAACTTCACCAGCTGTTGCTGTTGCCATGTCACTCAAGGGGGAAGTTGTGGGTTCTACAAGTGAAGACCACTTCTGCGTTCAAAAAGCTGCAGTTGCTTCTTTTTACAGTCTATGGGGTCACTTCAGGAGGCCACATTTAAAAGTATAATATGAACAGCCAAACAAACAATCAGATTTGAGCAATAAATTAGAATTGAGTATTAAGGCCTGCGGTGTCACACGTAAGAAGAGGAGAAAGAAAATGAATACTTTAATGGTGTCTTTATGCGGATCATTAGCTGTGTGTTGCTGTGTGTTGCTCCAGAATAATGTCAAAGTCGCATTAAATGAGACCTGACTCAAAAAAGTCTCATATGTATCCGATTCAGTACCACCTTTGAAAGTGTCCTGAATCAGATTTGGAAATGTCAGATTCAATGTGACTTGTGCTGTTCACATTGTCAGAAACAAATCAGATATGGGTCACATTTGAGTGAACAAATCGGATTCAGGTCACTTTTAACTGCGGTGTGAACGTAGCCTAATTCAAGGGGCTAAACTCTGGTACTCCTCTGGCTACAAGCAGTGTATTAAAGAAATCATTTATCATACAGGGAGTTGGCTTGGTCAACTGTTATTACAATTTTAATCTTTTTTTCCCCTGAAGGTACTTTTCTTAAACTTTGTGTGTTGTTTTTAATTAATTTGAGTCAAAGTGTTGTTGTTATGTGGTGTTTGAGTTGTATTCTTTTCTTTTCTATGAATAATAGTGAGGCACTTATATTGTACTATACTATACTATTGGACTATATCCATTTTAGGTTACTTGATATTTATTCTCCAGTAAACATCAGAGGGAAGTATTGTACATAGCAAGCAGAGATTATATATATATAAAGATTATAGGTTCATAAAATACACACTTTTAATAAATATTCAGGGCACAAAATGTGAATGTATCTGATATTTCACAAAAAACAAAGATTTGAGAAAGGTTTTTAAAAATGAATATAAATATGTAGAAGTAGAAGAACTTTGTGTTTTCTTATTTCCTCTCCCATTAATCATCTCACGGCCCCTCAAATTTATCTTGTGATCCTTTGGAAGGGGCCTGACCCCTCAAGTGGGAACCACTGATAAAAGGCTGCTTAAGAACTGATGCTCCAGTATCAACAATCTAACAATGTAAAATATATAAATACAATATATCTGTCACTGTGACACTTTTACTTTCATACTTTAGGTGTGCTTAGCTAATATTACTATATTATAATAGCTGATAATGTGTTTTTATATTGTTATATGTGTTGTATTAGTGCTATTGGTATTAGTATTGGTGGTATTGGTATTGGTAAGTAAAATATCTACTGTTGATGAATACAGCATACTTATTTTCATTTAAAAGTAGAGCTGACGTAGGCCTGATAATGAAGTCAGAGTCCTAATATAGAAAATAATGTAGCAAGCAGAGGAAAAACTACTTGTCTGTGCATCACTGTGTTTTTTCCTTCTGCCTTGTCTGTTATTTTTGAATATTGGCACAGCCCTTGTGTATCATGACTTCGCCTTCATTCAGACAGATACTTTGAAACATTATTCCTTCCTCATAAAATATAGTCACTCTGTGCCAAGAGTGTACAATTCCCACAATTTTTGGTATTTATTTATAGCTCTGAAGAGTTATGCAAATTAGATTTGTCAAGCAGTCTGTCTCAAGGTATTAGGACGATGATTGCACTCTATAAATTAGGACAGTGTCTTTTTCAGTCTGTGGATATTTCCCCTGAAGATACTTATTTTTTAATTCTTTATTTACATATTATTCATTCTCTGTCAAATGTGATAATACAGCAGCTGTGACCTCTGACCGACTGCAGCGGAGAGTGTTGGCTAACTCCTTTATCAGTGTCACAGAGACTGTCTGGCTGGGATAGAGAGGAATAAACACAGTTGTCTCTAGTGCATGTCAGACCAGGTCCTTCTCTCTGCTTGTTTTATCTCTGATCTGAGACTGAAACTATTTGTCGTCATACTGATGGATGATTCTATTGTTTTCATCTACCTTTCCTGGCAGGCAATGTTAATTGTGTACTCTATGGCCCAGGGAAACTTTCAAACTCCAGTTGTTTATTGCATTTTTTGGTGAAACCTACTAGTACTACCTACATAGTAAGTTTTATGCCTTAAAGCATGAACTCATTTCATTTCAGGATTCTATTTATTTAAAATGCCTGAAATGTATAGATAAGACTTCTTCTCAAAACTCAGATGTGTTCATTGCAATATTCATGATGGATAATATGTGCTTCCAGCATGCTTTACTGCTTGCCATGAGCATCCTTATGGGCCTAGTATACTGTGAGAATATCTCCTGATACAGCCCAAAGCAAAAGAAAATATCATATGTTTACTTCTGTGTCATTAATGTGCAATAAGGAATACTGTTATTTTCATTTAGAGTAGTTTTAAATTGAGAAACAGTTGAAATTCATTTCAGTGGGACAGTTGATGAAGACTTATCTGCCTGTGGATGTTGTTGAATGGAAAGAAAGTCCAGTGCACTCAACAAACAGACAGCAAGCTGGACTAAGTGAACTGAACCATACTCAGACATCTCATAGGTCTGCCCTTAACCACTGACTCTGCAAGAAAAAGTTTCACAAATCAAATGTTGCTGTGCAGAAAACTCTAGTGACCACTTGAGAAGTTCTTTTTAAAAATGTTGTACAATCCAAATTATTTTATATGCTTTTTTCCATCAAGTTTGTTCAGTGCAGGTAGCTGTACATTTACAATGCACATTAAAATAGCTAGATGGTCAATTTGATTCCAGATTTTGCATTTTGATTTCACAGCCTACCTTGAAAAAAAAGGTTTTCTATTGTTGGTCCAATACTGCACACACATCTCCTCAAGCATTTCTCTCTGAAGCCAGCTGGCCTCATATCAGACATCACTGCTCCCCCATGCAAGTAACCACTAATGAGTGCAGACATGCTTTTGTTCACTTTTAAAAACAGGGAAAATATATGCTCTGTTGCTGATAAAGTATTTCATCCTTAATCTGTGTCCATGTATGGGCATCACAGTGTTTGGGTGTTCATCTGGGATTTTAAATGTCTCTGCAGCTCTCCCTCTCAGCCTAATTGAACTTGGATCACCTTTTCCTGCTGAATGAGGTTTGACATTGGAGCAATATTTGTATTCTCAAAACTAATGAACTGAACACAATAAGAGGCAATGACTGACAATAATGATTTGGCATCAAACCACTGCTGTGTGTTTGTCATTATAACATGCTGCTACTTTTATTTAAAAAAAAATGAAAAATAGAAAACATAGCATAGTCATGTTTCCTGTTTCCATAGTCTGTTTGCAACATGTGTGCTCTGGAAATCATAGCATTATGACACCTTGAGTGCAGAAGGCAAGCATGATTTCCAAAGCACAAAAGACCCCGATATGCACACTTAGACACACAGCCATTACCACCTTTATACAGAAGCATTATTTCTCTCTCTCGCCATCACCATCCTAATAAAGTCTTCACATTACTAAATAGGTGTCAGGAGGTTGTGTATATCTGAGTACAATGACTCATCCTGTCTGATATTTCTCACAGGGAGTAATAGTTGCAGGCATTTGAGGTTAATATCTCCTTTCATCCAATTACATGTGAATGCAGTTCCGAAATTTTACATTTCTTTGAAAAACAAGCGTAATTTGCCGAAAAATACTCTCTTTTACTGGAACATCAGAGAAAAAAACAGACACAAAAAAACAGAATTCATGTTTCTTTTATTTATTTATTTTGCAGAGATGATTTTGCAAAATGACACAAACAAGGCTGACAAACAGTTCAGTGTGCACAATGTTGTCCACAGCTTCATGTTAGCGTCCTTATCAACAGAACACACTAGTATGTCTGTCACAGCTGCCCATCAATAGGAAGCAGACTTTAACAATGGCATGCACCACAAAAACTGCCACAGCCTTCATATATGCCTCCAACAGGAAGGTAATCTCTAAAACACCATCTTACATGGGGTTCAACATGTCATCTGTGAATGGCTTACAAATGCAGAAGTGCATTACATCTGTTTCCTGCTGCTTTTTCAACCCTGACACTGTGTGTCGATATCATTATAACACGAGGATTTGTACGACACTGATAAATATTATTCCTCAGTATGAGGTGTGGGTTTGAATGTATCACATCACCATCAGAGACTTACCAGACAGCTCTTTTTTTTTTTTTTTTTGTAAATTTGACAGGCTAATAAGGCTACATAAAAACATCTGTGGGTCGTATGTCAGGTCTCACTGGATGTATCTGAGCTGCATGCAGTCCACTTTTAGGGAAATTCCTGTTAAGAGTACATATGGACATGTTTGAGAAATTTCAGAATCTTTTGTACAACATGAGTGCTCTCCAGTGGTGGTGTCTGAGATTACACACGGTCACAAAAAGTCTACGTACATTGTTTGGGAGGTTTGAGCATTTATAGTAGTCAGTTAGGCCAATAGCTTATCAAAAAGCATCTGACATTTTCATAGCTTTAACTGGTCGATTTGACATGAAGTATTAAAAAACAATAATGAAAAAAAAAACTACATTTGTCAAGAATTTTGACCCAATATTTTAATGTTTCAAATACATCAAATGTTTTTTACTGCCTCAGACATTGAAAAAAATTATTGCATGTTTTCAATAGTCCTTTTTCACAACTTGTCACAGTTGGAAATGCACAGATATTACTAATAACATTTGTGTGTGTGTGTGTGTGTGTGTGTGTGTGTGTGTGTGTGTCTATCAGGGTCATAGTATATTCATGTATTTTTTCCTGTTTTCCCCTTCCCTCTTGTGGGTGTGTCTGTGTTCTGTCTGTCTCTCCTTGTCTTGCCTGTGTTTGTTTGTCTGGAGCTGGGAGCCTTCCTGCACTGTTCACCTTCACTTCATCAACCCTTCAATCAAAGATTAAGGTTTATTTTGCTTGTTGACTCACCTCGTGTTTCTTGTGTAGATTCCCGCTACCTGTTGCTTTATTGGATCCAGAACGCTGACCTGTCTTGCCCAGCTACTGCCTTCTCTCTGTACCACCATGGAACCAACTCCGGAGGATTCTCTCATTTGAGTACATTTTGACTCTGTTGTAAAATAAATCTTATTATTCACTCAAGGACAGGTGTCTAAGTCGTCTGTCTGCATTGTGGGTTCAGTATTTAATATCCTTTGTGAGAGGTGTGTAATATTTTTGATTTCACTTATAAGGTGTTTTGTAACCTGCACAAAATTACCCGGTGATATATTTAATCTGTCCCTGGGTGCCTAATAATGCTGATATTAAATCATTCTTCTATTTAAAACACAATTACGTTGGTCAAGGTTTGGGGGTACAGTTGTAGCAAGGAAAGTACATGTGACTAGGTAAACATACAAATCTACAAAGGAGTGGTGTGGAGCACATTACAATAGCTTAATTGTTGTTTTAATTGACAGTGGACAGGCTTATGTGATGTAGAAACAAAAAGAGATCATTTTCTTGCAGAGGTTTGGATAGGATTTAAAGGATCTGGTTATAACGGTGAGATGTGCTGGCAGGTTAAGACATCACACTCCAGTAGGAGGAGGTATATGCAACTTTAACTGGTTGTGACACAGAAGAAGAATGAAGGAGAAAAACAGGAAGTGTTCAGTTTCAGATCATGTGCCAGGTACAAAGTTCATCCAAAGAGCAGGTACTTTGGTCGATATAGTCATATGGACGCCATGGCATGTTATTATAATACACCCGGGAATGGATTTGCATTGTCGCTTGTAGCGTAGTTGAAGCTAGCTGTGAAGTGTGAATTATGAAGACACAATATAATTCAAAACCTCCTGCAGCGTCAACTTAAGCTAACGATCCCAACAAGGAAATGCCACACATCTAAAAAGTTGAACTCCGTTTGTTGCCGTTTTGTTTTGTTTTACCACGAAACACGGCGAGGAGTTTTACATTAACGTCAGATGTGCTCTCTGCTTTCTCCAGGACAAAAAATTGGCAGATTACCACTAGGAGGATGCTTGTACTTTACGTGAGCTGCTGAAGTTTCTGAGGGTGAGACATGGATGAAGTGATCACTCTCAGCTCCGACAGTGATAACGATGACTCGGACGTGGAGATCGTAGGCTCCTACAGCGAGATCAAAATCAAGACCGATCCTCCACCCCTCACAGCGGTGCGGGTTGATGTCGGTTACACAGGCATCAAACTGCCAGCGGTAAGTGAGGGTGAAAAAAGCTGGTTACCATAGAAACGCCCTCAACATGTTCCTGCTGCCGTAACTTTAACCAATAACTGACAAACAAAGCCAAACTGGGATGAGTTACATGTAAAGCAATTTCTTTTATACAGTCTATGGTAAAGCCTAACTTTAGTTATTTACTCACTAGCGCCGCTCTTTGTCAAGAAAAGTCAACTATTGCTAGCTAGCGTGTAAAGGTGAGTTATTATTCTGACAGAAATATGAGGAGTGGAAGTAACAGAAATGAGTTTGATAGAAATTAAGTTGATAAAATGATCTTGAATTAAAAAATAGAGGGGGTAAAAACATAAATACTGTAAATAAATAAAAAATAGAAGAGAACTGGACACAGTGTCAGAGGCGGGAACCTGTTCATCTCTATTAATGTTGCTCAGTGGCACATGAAGCCAACCAGAAAAAACAGACTTCTTCTAGCTTCCGTGTCATGGAGCCCATAGAGTCCTAGACCACTGGCTAACTTGAACAGGGATAAAACAATTAAATCGTGCAGCACTTTTAGATACGAAATGTGATCAGACGGAATGGATCAAATTCTTAAAGTGAAATGATTCATTATGTGAGGGTTGTGACCCTCCAAAAACTGTATCTGCTGATTTAGATGTTTCTTTTAAAATGCAAGCCTATGGGGAAAAGTGTTTTTGGGCCCAATAGCCTATGCGTGATGTTGTAAATACACTTTAAATACAGCCTAGTCACTATGTCCTGGCACTCTTCCTCAGGGCTGGTGTAAAGGCCTCAAGTTTGATCGTGGCCATTGAAGATTTTTGGAGCCAGAAGTGACCATTTATGGATGACAGGATTGAGCTGGCCCTAGCTCTAGCTGCTAGCTCAATGCTATTTTTTAATAGTGGAAAACAGGCTTAAAAGCCCCATGAAATGAAGAATACATTTTCCCAGTTTTAACCTGTGTGTGTTTGTTAATTGTTAATTCATGTATTGTTATATGTCAGATATATGACGAAATGTCAAAGGCAGTCACAAAAGTTCATCCAATCAAATGTGACTTCAGGCGAGTCGCTAGTCACACCCATCATATAAAACAATACTTATATCTAATGAGCAATATGAAGGGAGATAGAAAGAGATGTTTTTTTGGATATCAATGGGCAAAAACTTTGTTTTCATTTCCAAAACAATGTGGTTCATTAATTTCTCCCTTGTTCTTTTCCTGGTCCAACAACATGTCAGGGAGGTGTACGGGACCAGCTCTGTGTTGCACTAAACCCTCATTTACTGACATATTGTTTTGGTTTATTTTTCCCTTCTTTAGCATTATATAGAACTCACAGATCCAAGATGGACTCTTCCAGAACTGAAGCTGCGAAAAAGACAATATCCTGCTGCAGTGGCAGTGGTAGACTTGACTGAGAGCGATTCAAAAGATGGGACACAAGTGGTGATTGATGATGTGCTACCATGTGTAAAAGAAACTCAAAATGAAAATTCTACTTCGACTACTTCAATCGAACTAGATGTTAATTTGCAGGAACGCTCTTCAGAAGACTCAACTGTCTCTCAGCCAGTACAGGAAGTAAGTAGTAACCTAACAGCAAAGCACGGGCGTTTGGATTCGACTACTTCGATCGAACTAGATGTTAATTTGCAGGAACGCTCTTCAGAAGACTCAACTGTCTCTCAGCCAGTACAGGAAGTAAGTAGTAACCTAACAGCAAAGCACGGGCGTTTGGATTCGACTACTTCAATCGAACTAGATGTTAATTTGCAGGAACGCTCTTCAGAAGACTCCACTGTCTCTCAGCCAGTACAGGAAGTAAGTAGTAACCTAACAGCAAAGCACGGGCGTTTGGATTCGACTACTTCAATCGAACTAGATGTTAATTTGCAGGAACGCTCTTCAGAAGACTCCACTGTCTCTCAGCCAGTACAGGAAGTAAGTAGTAACCTAACGGCAAAGCATGGGCGTTTGGATTGTGAACCACAACACCAAAAGGAGGACAGTAAAACACATCAACTTCAAACATCGACACCAAATGTAAAATTAGTACGAATTCCTTTTCTTGAAACTCATGTCACAGAACTGAAAAAATCAACATATTCTGTCTATGTAACCAAAGATTGTACACAAATGTCATTGTGCCATAGACAAATGGACAATAACACTTTACCACCAGAATGCATTCATGACTTTAAGACTACCACATCAAATGGTCCTGACATACAGCCTTCAGTGGATGAGTCTGCTCCTGAGGTTGTTGAACCTCTTATAGAAGTGAGACTACAAGAGAACAGTAATGAATTAATAAGCACACAGTTACACAATCAAATATCTTACTCTCTACAAAGCTCAGCAGACTTTCCCTGCAAGGATAAAGAAAGGTCTGTCACAACCTTAAAGGAGCAAAACAGTCGAGATGATGAGAGGGGAGACCTTCGTCCATCCACGCTCATCCCGTCTCCAACACCATGTGCCTCATCTCAAGATGAAGCACAGGGTTCCTTACAGAGTGAACTCCACTGCGCCGATGTTTGCCCGCCTGCCGTTGAATCAAGGACCGACCAGCTTGAACTGGACGGAGCAGAATCTAGACAAGGCCACATCTCTGATCACTCATCCTCTCACTCTCTTCCCATTGAACTGGACCCCTCTCAGCCATTCGAGCTTGAAAATCCGCCCCACACAAGTCCTATATTTCATAACCTCAAGAGCCCAGCTGATCCAATCCCTTCCTCTGAAGATACACAAGCTGAAAATACATCTGAAAGGCAATTTGGGGAGGGTAATGCTGATGAGGTCTCAAGCAGTTTTGACTTGCGCTGCAGCATCTCTAGTGACCCTCCTCCGTCGGTGTCTAAAACTGAGGATGTGGATGAAGGCTCTGGGACTGGGACATACAGGGGGGATCTGGGGATTGACAGTCCGGTGTCTCTCCTTTGGCAAGATGGGAGTGATGGAGAAGTGAATGAGGAGAGCAGATATGACATGGACTTCAGAGGGGCCAGTCGAGAGGACAGGCATTATGTGTGCCCAATCACACTCAGGAAAATGGCAGGAGCAACTCAATCTCTGGTTAGAAACATTTCTCCAGATGTTTATATTTGATTTTATCCATTGTGCTCAGTAACTCATTACACATAACATTGTCTTTTTTTCTTTTAAATGTTTTCTTTTTAGACTGACAATGAAGACGAAGAATTTGAATCTCCAGAGGTGCTATGCCGTCAGAGCCTGAGCCTAGTTTACATTACAATTGATGAGAACTATCCAGAGAGCACTTTGCAGCTCTTATCTGACCTACTGGAGCCTGGTTATTATCCTCCCAAGGATATCATCTCCCACCTGCTGCATGGCATTCTGCTGGACCCGCAGTGTCCTCGTCACCTCTGTCAGCATGCCTTCAATCTGCTGATGAGGACACAGAGGTGAGAGAACCATAAGAATAAACTAAAAGACCCTCACTATAGACTCATTTGATCTGTCAAAGCAAGGAAAGCATAGGTGTAAGTAATAGCAATAAGGATTCTCAATAACAAAGCCCTGAAACTGGTTCACCAAAATATAATGGAGCCATCATGAATTCTATTAATTCCACATGCCTCACCTGCTTTGACAAGTCTAAAATGATCTATTGTAACATACTATGTAGTCATTCTTATTTAAACCCCTAATCCGTCCTTTTCATCCTCTCTTCAATCCCTCATCTTTATTTTGCATCTTTGAATTCTGAGATTACAGCTGCTTTCTGATTGCAGGCACCACATGGCTGATAAAAACACAGTTCCATGGGACTGGGAGTTGTTGACCACAGTCATGGCCAATCAGGTACCACAACTACTTAACATTTGTGCTTGTCAGTGTCATCTAGCCCTAATAGGCAGACATGTTTATAAAGTGGACAGCTTTTTGTGATTTCAGTAAACTGACATGTCCTTATCTTGGCCCCTCTCACTTCATTAGGAGAATACAACCAGACTTCGATGGGAAGTTGTTCGCATGCTCCTGGAGTACATTGTGCAGATCTTGGAGGACGACTTCCAGGCCAAACGTTCTATGTCTTCTCTTCACCACTCGATTGCCAAGGCAACATTGTCATGTGATCAGCAGTTTCCACGAGTCAGGTGATTTTGGTAACCAGGGGCCTGTATCATGAAAGGAAATTTAAGGGTTAGGCAGGAACCTTTTGAAGTAGCCCAGGCCATAAAATTATATATTGCACAGCTAACCTTCAGAGCATGTTTAGGCCGGAGGTTCAGATCAAAACATATGAACTATTAATTTACTGGAATGGGTCAGAACTGATAACATTCCTAACAGCCTCAGCAGTGCTTTTTTTAGTGCAAATAAGCAAATGTTAGCATGTTAATATGCTACGGTATGGTCATCATGGCAAACAGTTATATGCTAAATATCAACATCTTAAAATAGATCAAATGAACATGCTGGTGATATTAGCATTTAGCTTCACAGAGTTGCTAGTGTGGCTACAAACTCCTAGTATTATCATGGGCTTATATTATGTAACTTTTATTTTGTGTTTTGTTATACTAATGACATATTTTTCCTTAATGGGGTCAGTGGATAATAGCTTCCCAAATGGCTCAGTGAAAATATTTGGTAAAAAGAAGAGGAGTCGGTGCGCAGGTGGTCGAGTGGTTAGAGCGCATGCCATATATGCAGCCGACCCCGGTTCGAATCCCGATCGGAGGTCCTTTGCTGCATGTCACACCTGTCTCTCTCTCACATGTTTCCTGTCGGTCTACTGATAAATAAAGGCGTCTATGCCAACAAAATCTTGCCTTTATTTTAATCAGTAACTGGCAGAGAGACCAACAGGACACAGGGAGAGAGAGGGGATTGACCTGCAGCACAAGTCCCAGCCCGGTTTCGAACCAGGGATGCTGTGACTATGTAGGCATGTGCTCTAACCACTCGACCACCAGGTATGCTCCCGCATATTAAATTCTTAAGGGTATGAGGATATACGGTCACCTATATTAAATACACTGCTCTCAAACCCCCACCTTTATTGTATAAAATGGGAAACTCATAGCTGCATTGAAAAATCAAGAGTCTACATAGCCAGGCAATACCCAGGTTTGTGACTGGTTGTTGTAGAGTTTCTGACGTTTGATCACTTGAACAGAACCCAGATATGTTAAATTTGCTTTATAATACAAGCAAAGCATGATATATGCAATATAATAACAAGTCACAAGGATGATTGCATGATAGTACATGACTAACAACTGATATATTTTCACTTTATTTTCACTTTTTAAAGTAATACCATAATGTGTTTTCTTGTATGCTTTCCAGGGAGGTCATTAAGTGGCTGTTTTCTGCCATTGTGAAATCAACAGAACATGGAGAGAGTAGAGAAGCAGCCAAAGACAAAGATGAACAAATCAGGTGAATTACAAAGAAACATTTTAGAAATGAATTTTTTTTGCTGGAATATTACCTTACTCAGACCTTACTCATGTATTTTATTTTATCATGGCTGTCCTTTCCACATTCAAGTTGTTGAAGCCTGTTTTTGGCCCTTTCTCTCCTACAGAATGGTGTCCATCCTTCAGAGGATGCTGTCTCTGGCCCTTGAGGTCGACCGCTCTCCGGCTCTCAACTCTGTCAAGTTGTCCCAGGAGCTCTTCCATATGTTCATCAGCAACACACCTTTACGAGCACACAGGTGAGGAGGAGAGAGGAAAGTGAATAAAGCAAGTTGAGACAACATTTTTGTTGATATACTGACTTGATTAGTTGATACGCTTATCTTTTCCCATGGAAGCTGAAGTGTTAATTATAATGCATTATGTAATTGGTATGTTTTGTAGACAAGTTAGGAAGTGATTAAATTTACATTTAAGTTATAGAATATGAGCATATTTGTATAAATAGGTCTCAAAGTATCATATGTGTTAACTCAGCTTCATTCCCTCTTTAAATGATAAATCAATAATGAGTGGGTTCACAAAATGATTAAAATAATGGCTTTTAAATGTACTAATAATTCCATTTACTAATGTATCATTTTACCATTTCCACTTAATCATTATTAATCTCCTGTTTAAACATGCACCGTCTCTGTTCAATTGAACGACATGCAGCCAATGACCCACATTGAAATTTGGGTTCAATTTACAGATTAGTAACAGAAGCTCTCATTAGCCAGCTGATGAGAAAGCATTTCCTTGTTGTGGCTCAGTGCTGAAAGTGACGACTTGTCTTTGATTTTAATTCTTAAAATGTGTTTGTCTTTTAATTTTAAGTTTTATTTGACACAAATGTAGACAAATCAGAAACACATGATTATTTTTTATTCATTATAATACTTTTGATATGTTTAATGGCCAGTTTAGAGCATGATGATACGGTACTATTTTAGAACGTTCAAGGGAAAAGTTGCAGCTGTGTAAACTGATCCGTCTCAGCTCGACTCAAGCTGGTTGGTGGCATCGCCTGCGCCTCAGCTTGACAAGTGGCCAGTGGGGCAGGCCACCAGTGAAATCGACTGGTCAAGTTAGTTACAAATTGTCAGCTGTTCAAAATAGCTGAAGTTTGAACAAGAGAAAGAGAGAATCACCTCATCAGTTTGTTTGAGGGACAGTCGTATCTGTATGACACAACCATTAAAATATGCAAAAGAACTACGGCCCAGATTCTCGACCTTTTCGTTTTTTGTTTTCACTGTTTCATCCACAATTGAATTGCAACTATAGCAAATAACTCACTATCACTATCCTTATTCATATTTGAAGACACTACAAAGTATCCAGCTACAAAGAAACCTAAAAAGCCAGCAAGAAATACAGTAGTTGCTACGGTAACGATGCACCGACTCATCTTATTGCGCTGGTGTAAACTGACAGGTTTCAGAAGCTTGCAGACCGCTGTATTGAAATTAGTTGCAAGTTTCAACTGATCTCATTGCAAATCTTTGGTCTACACTGGCCTTAACAGTTGTTTGTTAGTTTTATTGTTCGAATGGAATCATTTAACACCAATGTTTTAAATGCATCAATTAGGTCATTCATAATTCACCACAGAAAGAAATTATATAATTATTCCAATCACACAGTCTTCCTCTTTTCCCCAGTTTTATCTTTGACTAATCTGTTCCTGACACCCAGGATGCTGTTGCTGGAGAGCCTGCAGAGCAAGCTGCTGAGATGTAAGCTGTTGGAACATCTGTTGGACTATGCATGCCCACTGAAAATCTCTGTGCCCATGTCACTAAGTCTGTTGCTTCACTTTCTGAAGAACTGCACTCTGACACCAGACCCAACGGTGAATATTATACTTGGCATAAAGACATTTTCTTCTTTTAATCTTTAACTTATAAGACAGCATTTGCCCTTCACTGATGCATTGGTCAAACATTAAATGTTTTATGTATGGATAAGTATATCAGAAAAAGATTTTTTGCAAAATGGAATACATTTTGGAGACTAACCATGTATTTTTTGTATTTTCCTATTAGGAATTTAGAATGCTTTTCTATGATTTATTTTTGATCATTCCAATAATTAAGAGTAAGCCACAGTAAGTGACTATTCAGTGCATCTAATTCATGACTGTGCTTCCCAGGATGGTACTGAAAAGTGGCAGAAGTGGGAAGAGTTGATCCACCTCCTTTGGATGTTGCTACTCAGTTACAACAAAGCGATGAAAGGTGAGATGATGATAAATACCAACACGCTGCTCAGCATATGTAGCTATGATGAGACAAGTGGCTTCCTTTTCCGTAAAATCTATGAAAACATAATTTTTAGTAGTGACAATTGAAGTCTCAGAAAGATTAAATAAATCATCAGCCTCTGTGTTTTATAGCTAAATAAAAGGGGGAAGAATAGAGAGTCAGGTGGTCTTATCATAATCAAAACCAACATCTTTACTGACTAGGCCAGCTTGTCACTGTCCTACTGCCAGGAAGCAGACAGGCTTTGGAGCCTGTGGGAAACCTCAGACTCGGGTAAATGTGTGATATGTGGTGTAGTAGCTACTATATGGGATTCTTCTGAAGTGTTTTATCTTAATCTTGTTGTACAACAGAGAATGGAGAGGGCGAAGCTGAAGTTTTTACTTTGTCTCAAAAGATCAAATAAGAACTGGATTATCCTGATCACATGGTCAAATTTCTTTCACTTTTTCTCTCTACTAACTATTAATCTGTCTCCCATCACTCATTTTCCAACTTGTATATATCTAACTTTGGTTCATCCTTGGTAACTGTTGTGGACATATTTTAGTTACAAAACTTAGGACCGTATGGAATTTTTTTTAAACATATTTTTACATTTCTGTGCTTGTTTCTTTGTGTTAACCATTGATTCTGTGTTAAGATTTTTGTAATGCCATACAATTCAACTGATATTCTTCAGGTTAGCATTTTAAGCACAGATTTTAATAGATAAGGACAGGGAACGAGTTAAAGAAAAAAACTGGTACAGGTCTGAATGTCTCACCCCTACAGTCAGGGGATCCAGTGGCTCTGTTATGCTGTGGGGGGTAATTAGATGGCATGGTTTGGCTCCCTTTGTCCCCTCAGAGAGAATAGTCTCTGCAAATAAATACAGAGTTGTTCTGAGTGATCACTTTTATCCTGTGATGAAACATTTCTATCCTGATGGGAGTGGTCTCCTCCAGGATGACAGTGCCTTCATCAATAGAGCATGAGGGGTCACAGAATGTTTTGATGAGTATGAAAATGATGTAAATCATATGCTACGGCCTTCACAGTCACCAGATCCCAACCCAACTGAACACCTATGGGAGATTTTGGACCAATGTGTCAGTGCTCTCCACCGCCATCGTCAAAACACTTAAAAGAGGGAATATCTTTCAGAAGAATGGTGTTTATCCCTCCAGCACCTTGAACTACAGTAGCCTGTATGAAAGGTGCTATATAAATAAATTGATTGATGAATTTATTGATGATTGATAAATTGTTTGATTGATGAGGGTTAAGAGACTGTAGAATAAATGCCAAGGCGCATGTGGTGGCCCAACACCTTACTAAGACACTCCATGTTGGTTTTTCCTGTAATATGCCCCCCGTATGAAGTAAATGAAATAAAATGACTTCTGTCTCCAGTGACAACTTTGGTTTACTCCTAATGTCTAGGTGTCTGTTACCCACAGGTTATCTATGCAGTTCAGCCACTGAACAGAGAGGCAGTGCTGGCACCTTAGTCTACAAGCCGGACGACATTGTAACAAAGCCAGCCATTCGTGAAGCTGTGGAATCCTTCTTGTCAAGATCCCAGGCTGACATCGGCCAAGCCTTACCTCTCCACATGGAAGAGTCTCTCACTTATCTACAAGACTACCTGCTAGATGTCTCTCAGTGTTGACTTAATAAACAACAACATTGTGCTTATGTTATTCGAGGAATAATAAATAAATGTATATTTATTTAATATTTATATTTATGCTTTTTGTGTGTTTTTTACTTTGCAAAAGAAAAATATTTTTAATGGTGTGTTTCTTTTTTGTCTGTCTCTAATGACTGTGTGTATGTTTGTGTACTTTAATTTTATATGTCTGTTGTGGCACTAGGTCACCAGCTATTTGAGAAATTTACGAAGCTTTTAGTACATTTCAATGAATTGTTCACATTGTTGAGTTGAGTTTTGTTGTTACATGTGCTGTTAAAAGATGTGTCCATTTTTTCCTGTTTTTCCAATTCAGTAATGTTTTTAAATAAAGGTCTTTCTATAATTGTCCTGTCTTTATGCCAACAAGACATTAATTGTCATTAAGCATAATCTTGCAGATGCAACCAATAGATTATTATTATGACCCTACATATATTGATAGATTGATTAGTCTGGTAACTATGCATCCTTTTTGAATAAGCCACAGTAAATTGATATGTGGTATCGTATCCATCCATCTCATGGTCCATCACTCATCAGTCCAGGATTTTATTTACTCTTGTTCAACAGCTGGTTGGACGTGTACACGCTGACCAATGGGATGAAGCGCTGTTATCGGCAGAGAGAAAAAAACCTTACAGTCGCCATGATACAGCAGCGGAAACGGGTGAGAAGTAGCTAGAAAACAAAAGAGAACACGCAGTCGTCCTCGCGATTTGGTATGCTCTTGCAGGTAATAATGCATTTTGATTATACTCAACTATTTTCGCTCATTTCACCGCAATCTTAATCAGATGCTGAAACCGCCGTGATGATTTTCTGAAGTCGGACTAATTTGAATTGGAAGTCGGTCAGCTTCGAATAATTGGGGTCTGTTAGCTTTCAGCTAGCTGGCTAACATAGGCTAAGCTAAATAGCCTACAATTGATTGGAAATCCAGCTCTGTTAGCTGTTTTCTTCAATGTTTATCTCCATGATAGTGATTCTTGCTGTTAAAGGCTAGCTAGCGGTAGCTAACTAATGCGCTGTTTCGTGGCCTAGTGTTAATGCGCAAGTCAGTGCTTTGCTGTTATGTAAACAACAATTGAACAGTATCTTTTAATATAATTTGTGTCTCTTTTCTTAATTCAATGGGGCAGATTGTTAAAGTCAGCTAACGGTAATTGTTCAATTTCAGTAACTCTAAGTGTCCGTCTTCCATGTTGCTAGTTAGCAAGTGAGCTAACGTTAGCTATTTAGCGTTTGTTATGTATAGTTTGATGGCTACCTATTTAGGTTAAGCTAGGCTAATCAGTTAGCGAAGCGAGAAGCACACCGTATATCCATAGATAGCAGTCAACTCAGTTTTAGAAACGTAGTTTAATTTTCAGTGTCTGGTTAATTTAAGCTTTATCTACTTGTCAGCCGCCTGGTGTGCCAAGTTTTACATTAAAAAATAATGCAGTACATTGTTAATTTTAATGTTGATTATTAACTTATGTAACACTAGTGAAATCACAGCCTTCATTGGAACCGGTTGAAGTTTTAATTATACTACACTATAAAGGGTCGATAGCTTATTATTTCTTCACCCCTATCTTGATTGTATTTATTTATTTAATTAAGGGTCACATTTGATATATGTTGCCTACATGTCTTCATGTCAAACCTAATATAAATATAATTGAAGATGGGGTTATTTGATTAGTCTGATGCATCACCTTGAACCTATTTTATTCCAGCTTTAGTTTCAGGGTCAAATTTACAATTCATGGTATATGTGCATAACATTAACTTTGTATTGAGAATTTCATTTTACACTCATATCAATTTTTTTTATTTATCTGTAGTGTTATAGGAATGCCCAAGGAAAAATATGACCCGCCGGATCCCAGGCGGATGTACACAATTATGTCAAGCGAGGAGGCAGCCAACGGGAAGAAGTCATACTGGGCTGAGCTGGAAATCAGCGGTGAGTATTGTCAGAGTTCCTGGTTGTGTATGAAATGTATTGGTTTGTACTGTGAAATGCTATTTCTCCTGCTGATGGTCCTACTTGAAAGTAGTTGTTATATACAAATGTTAATCACAACATATTCAGAATTCACACATATCTTTTGATAATAACAGAGTTTAATTGTTTTACTCCTTTGTCCTGTATTATGTAAAACATAAGCCTTATTTGTATATCAACTAATTAAATCACAGCATGTGGCACAGGTAATAAGTGGATCTCCAGTGTTGAGATGAGACCTGAGTCCACTAAGGTAGCTCTGCACATGTTAGTCCCATGTATGGTTAAAACAAATGATTAATTTCAGTATCCAATTAATCTATTTTCTTGATTAACCATTTGTTTTATGAAAATGTCAGAACATTTAGTAAAATCTCATCAGTTTCACAGAGCCCACAGTTACATATTGAAATGTTTTCGTGGGTCAAAAGTCCAAAACCCAAAGAGATTCAGTTTAATATCACTAAGACAACAAGCTACTATTTACATTTAAACTACTACAGAAGCAGGATTCAGTGAATTTTTGGGCATTTTTAACATCATTATCTAAATTGCTTCCTAGTTAATTTTGATTATTGACTAATTGATTAAGTGATTATTGTTCCAGCTTAAGTTTCAAACAGGGCTTTCCTGGGTTTTAAGAGGTCACTATGGTAATGTTTTATACGCTGGGTGCAACCCTTTCAAAACACAGTGACTCACTATTGGTGCTGAAACGATTACTTGAATTATTCAATTACGAAAAAATGATCAAGGCAATTTTTCTTGACTCAAAGTTTTGTTTAAGTAATTTCCCTCGCATTTATATAACATGCTCTGCTTGTGTTTCACATGGATGGTTATTACTGACACACATTGTCACTTGCTATGTCGCAGGGCAGGTTACTAGAGAGTGAAAACTTAAAAGTCTGTGCGGCATCTAGTCAGAGCAACACAGGGCGTGTGCACGCATACACACACACCAATAAATGATCGCTTTCTTATCGCTAATTAATACGTCACATTTGGTTGACCTCAGGTCTCTATACTGAAAACCTGAGGTAGGAGAAGCAGGGTAAACAAGTGCGCTTAATTTGTGTGGTAGCCTAATGATGCAAAAATTAAAATCAGTCACACTAAAAGTAAGTAAGTTCATGTATTTGTTTCAGATGGCATTTAAGTTAAATGCAACAAATGGGTTTAGGTTGTTTTAAAAAGGAATGTCCAGGAATAAAACCCAATTGATTGTTCATTTTTAGAGAAGTTTTTTTTTGTCCTTTTTCTAATTTTTACTATTTCTATTTAATAAGGCAAAATAATTTATTCGATTACTCGATTTATCGATGAAATAGAATCAATAGAATTATCAATTACAAAAAGAATCGATAGCTGCAGCCCTACTCACTATGATAAGCCCATTCACACCAATGGAAAACAAGTTCCCAGGTTTTACTTTCAGTATGAATGGTGTTCTACTGTGGCACTTGAACATAATTCTCCTGTGTGCATGTCCTTTTCCTGTGTGTCTGCAGGCCGAGTAAGGAGTCTCAGCACGGCCCTTTGGTCTCTCACCCACCTCACTGCCCTGCACCTCAGTGACAACTCATTGTCACGCATCCCGCCAGACATTGCCAAACTACACAACTTGGTGTACCTGGATCTCTCATCCAATAAGATCAGGAGCCTGCCGGCAGAGCTCGGCAACATGGTGTCTCTCAGGTAGGTGAATTCAGACTGTACATTTATCTCTTAACTCTTAAGGCGTATTGTTGAGTGTAAAGCAGTAATTGTTAGGTTTAGTGTCAGTATGATTATGGCACCAGCTTCAGATACATATATTTGTGCCTATAAAATTGGCATGGTCAGTTCTTTAGTTAATCACTGATTTGCGGGATAAAGTTTCTATTGTTTTTGAAGTGTTGAAAGTTTTGATGATGAAAGTCTACATTAACCAGTGAATCTAGAGTTGACAGGTATTACATAGACATTTGTATAATGTCAGCAAAGGTTCAAAAGGTAACAAACAGTTGTTTCTCAAGAGGACTGGTTTCTGATGATCAAATTCCCCTATGTCCTCCACAGGGAACTGCTTTTAAATAACAACCAGTTGCGGGTTCTGCCATTTGAATTGGGGAAACTGTTTCAGTTACAAACACTGGGGTTGAAAGGTGAGTGGCTTATCACGGTTTTTTGTAGCCATTCTAGCCTTGAAATCCCATTGTTGTCTCGGATGATTCAGCCCACTTTGCTTCTCCTTCATCAGGAAACCCACTTGCACAAGAAATTATGAGCCTCTACCAGGAACCTGATGGCACGCGGAGACTGCTCAACTACTTGTTAGACAATCTGGCAGGGGCTATCAAGCGCAGTGAGTCTCCTCTCTCTGGCAGTTTTGAGATTGGAATAGGAATTACATATTTCCAAAAAAGATGAGGCTCAGAGTATATAGATAGGGCCTTTGTGAACCACAGCACAGTTATCTGCCCATCAGTTTTAAAAGCTTTGCCTCTAATTTGGTGGAATTCATTGGATGAAATTGTGTGGCGTATACTTTAAGTTTCCTTGGGCAGAGACTTCAGATTGCCTCGTTACAAATATTGCTTAAGTCCAGTAGCTGTTATCTGTGTTCATGTCGTCACCCACATTGTACCGTTTTCTATCTATGTTCAGTACCAACAGAGCAGCCTCCACCTCGGTCATGGATCTCTCTTCAGGAACCAGACAGAACACGGGCATCTGGTAAGAACCACTTACATGAAAAATGAGTCTGAATAGATACAAATGCCCTCTGTAATCTTCTTTGTTGTACACTGTTGTTTAAAGCTTGACTTAAAGCCACACCCCAACACTTAAAATCCTCCTTACATAAATGTACACCTCAGTTTTTTTTTTCTACTGGTGAGCAGCATGTGTACAAGTGAGACAACTCTGTAAGGTTCAAACCAGTCCCAACCCAAAGACACTTTTGACACTTACAGTGTCTGTAGTTGAACCTGAGCAACACTAGCCTTTGAAACATTTTAGCAAAAGGAGCAGCTTCCTGAGATATGTCTTCTGTTTTCCTTTTGTCAGCACTGTTCTCTGTGATGTGCTACAACGTGCTGTGTGATAAGTATGCCACACGACAGCTGTATGGCTACTGCCCCTCTTGGGCTCTAAACTGGGAGTACAGGAAGAAGTCTATCATGCAGGAGATCATGGGCTGCAATGCAGACATCATCAGTTTGCAGGTGAGAGACAGAAATCAAAGCATATGTTTAAGTTTTCACATGAATTAAAATCAACATCCCTAAAAATGAACTAAAATAGGGAGTATGTATAGTAACACTTTTGTTCTTCATGTGTCTGTATCACATGAAGCAGGGTTAATGTGTAGCTTGAGAGCAAAAAAAATCTCTTGCACACAAATGCTTCGTTGTATTTATAAATACAAATACTCCTCCAGCACTCATTTTCAGTTGACATATAGTTTTTATTATTTATGTTAGCGTCTCACACCACCTCTTACTATCTCAGTTTTGTATTCAATTATACAATCTAGCAGTACATTTTGTTGGGAGGTTTGTTATGCTTACATGACTGTTCTTTCTGACACGTGCTTATTGTTAATTACAGGAGGTTGAGACAGAGCAGTACTACAATTTCTTTTTGCCTGAGCTGAAGGAGCAGGGATATGACGGGTTCTTCAGTCCAAAGTCACGAGCTAGGACCATGTCAGAGTCAGACCGCAAACATGTGGACGGATGTGCAATTTTCTACAAGACAGACAAGTATGTAACTGAAATTGTGCTGCTGTTGTCCTTAAACTCTATACAGGGTTCCCACGGTCATGAAATTCCTGGAAAAGTTATGAAATTAGAAAAAGCTGTTTTCCAGGCCAGGAAAAGGTTTGGAATTAGGTGAATGTTTTGGAAAGATTTTGTTTAGGGATGGCCCGATCTGATGACGGACATAAGACAAAAATCAGTACATTAATTATGAATATACAAATCATCAATTTCTATATTTAACTTTTTAGTATTTTCTAATTTGTGATCTGAGTCCAAATACTTGCTCTGGGATGTAATTGCAAAATGCACCCTTCAAACACCTGTTAAAAGGCACCAGAATACAGGAAATGACATCTACTCTGTAAAGCCTGATTTATGCTTCTGCGTTGGAGCGACGGCGTAGCTCCGACACGGTCATTGTCCTTTCGAAGTTCTGCGTAGAGGGAACATGTTGCTAGTGTGTGTGTGTGTGTGTGTGTGTGTGTGTGTGTGTGTGTGGGGTTTCAGAGGAGTCTCTATCTTTATCCTTGTTTATCTTCCGGTCACAGTAGCATGTAGTATTGCGCTATATGCGCTAATACCAGAAAACGCATACCTTTTGTTCATTATTAATAAATGAAGCAACTGACTTTTTGACAGGACCAATTACAGCCCTTGCGGTCTGCGTTGCCATGACGCGTAGTTAGGATGTTTTTGAGGTGCACGTCCCCCCAGACTCCCCTCCCATTTGACTGTCCAACACATAATTTCAAATGCTTCCATGCTGTACATGGTCATGTTTATTTCCTTAAAGTACAAATTAAATAAAAATGTCTTTGACATATGGTCAAAGCCCCCCACGGATTTCTCAGCTCTGGCAATGATGAACAAAAGCCTCAACAAAGCTCTGCAACTGAAACAGTTGGACCTGACCCTCCAGATTTGAGATGGGGGCAGGTAAAAACCCGATACTGTGCCCTATAGTAGCTATGCGGGCCTACCTTTGTTAAACTACTTAAATGAAGTCATGGCAGTGGGGTGAAATATTATGGCATAGCTATGGAAAAGTTGTGAATATTCAATGGTAAAAATCTGTGGGAACCCTCTCTATATATATTTTTTGACTGGTGTTTAATAGGATGAAAGGAAGGAATATTTTCTTTTCCTTTTTTTGTGTGTATGTGTAAATGCAAAACTCACCAGCTAAAACCACAAGACATATGTCAAATGAATGCTTTCAGTCCTTCCACCCTGTTCATCAAAAGGTGTGGTTCAGCTGAGTGGAGTGTTCACAGCTTCACTAACCAGTTTGATTACTCTGCAGATGAAAAGCTCTGTAAGGATCAACAAACAATAATTAGCTGAAGCCTATAAATAGCAGTAACATTTCTACTCATCTTACGTAAGTTGATAGTAATCTAAAGCGAGGAATCGTACCATGCATATAGTTTTAGGGAAATAACAAAGCTTTTTTTAATCATAAAACTCTTTTATAAGATCACATCACTAACAATCCTTTATTCACATTTCAACACCATCAAAAATGTTTGTGAAAAAATATTGATAGATGGTTACACAATATAACAAACATTAAAATTCTGCTAAAGTATTCATTCAAGTGTGACTGTTTGTTAGAGCTACATATCCTAATAACTTGTTACATTATGTTTCATAAAAAGAAATACCAGAGCTTCTTTTCAGATCGATACTTTTGTTTTCCCAATGGTAGTATTAGTGTTTTTTAAAGAGGCTAACGTACTGTAGCATTGGTCTTTCACTCATACTTTTGGTCTACTTTTAGCCTTCCTGTGACTAAGCTGTCCCCCTGTGTAAGCATTTAAATACTGTTTCACAGTGCCTCGTGACTCTGGTGTTGAAAGTTACACAATTTTATGTATGGGGGGTAAAGTTGGTGATTAGAGAGAATGATAATCATTTGTATTATTCTATTCTAGGTCACTTCTGAAGGTCTCAAACTAATAATACAAAATATACAGGTTAAGTGTACCATGAATGAGCTATTGTGTGACACAGCTACAAGCATTTTGAGCCTGAGGGTTTTACCTCTTTGAGTTAAAGTCAGACATTTAGGTTTGTCATGCCAGAGGTCCTGGATGCTAATCTGGAGTGAGACAGTTTTGTGTTGACATTTATTTTAACCATTGCCTCTGAAACATGTCCCCTATATCCTCTTTGTGTTTTCCTTCAGGTTCAGTGCAGTGCAGAAGCACACTGTGGAGTTCAACCAGCTGGCTATGGCTAACTCCGAGGGCTCAGAGGCTATGCTGAACAGGGTGATGACCAAGGACAACATTGGGGTAGCTGTACTGCTTGAGCTCCGCAAAGAAATGATGGAGGCCTCCTGTGAGTAGACACACCCCTTTCTGATCTTTTGCTCTTCTAGTTTTCTGGCATCTCCAGGTTTACTGTACTGTTTCTCTGTTCTGCTGGTTTTGCTAAGCCTGAATTGGCTTTTACCTGAAACTTACTGAGAAATTGGCGGGTCAATACAAGAGATTATAGGTGGTGTCACACATGTCCTTGGTACCTATCTTAACTGTCCAGATACATTTTCCATTTGAACAGTGCATTGAATTTGTCTTAATTCCTCTTTTCTTGCTGCTCACATTCTTTATTTCCTCCTTTCAGCTGGAAAGTCGCTGCACGGCATGGAGAAACAGCTGCTCCTGGTAGCCAATGCCCACATGCACTGGGACCCAGAGTACTCTGACGTCAAGCTGGTCCAGACCATGATGTTCCTGTCAGAGGTGAAGAACATAGTGGACAAAGCCACACGCAGCCTCAAGTTGTCCTCTGTCTCCGGTGAGACCAATGCCATTCCACTGGTGCTGTGCGCTGACCTCAACTCCCTGCCTGACTCTGGTAAGTAAGCAAGGCTGATACGGTTGCCTACGACACTGACAGGTCAATGTAGGACTATTTTGTTTCCTGTCAACATACTGTGGTGTCCTTAAGCAAAACGGTGAACCTCAAATATCTCCTGATGAGCAGGTTGATATCCTGCATGGTACGACTGTCAAATGAATTATGGAAATAAAGCATAACCCAAATAATGGAGCCAGATCACATTTTTAGTTTCAATAAAGTTATGTATACATGTATAGTCATATTTTCAAGGAGTGTTTATCTTGGACCTAATTTGCCTTAATGACCGAGCTTTATGTTTTTGGAGGTCACTGGCATAGGATAAAGCCACTTCTAAACATTCGAAAATGTTACGCTTTACTGTGATAGAAAGCTTTCCAGATAGAAAGTAAATTCAACAGTAACCATGTTGGAGTGTGGCAGCTGGAGATAATGCTGAAAAGCTATTCAAACATTACTGCTTCAATTTTGTTGCATCATCCTTCTTGGCCCACAAGATGACCGCCATAAACCAGGACTGGATTGCTTTTAGACTGATTTGTTTTTAGCATTTTGATTTGGCAAATGTGACAAAGTTCAATCTATGATGGCTCATAGGAAAATGTGATCAGGCGTCAATGTAATGTCTCCAGTTTTGTTTTTAGTTCAAAATTCCTCCAAAATTGCCTAAATTTACTTTTCAGCATTTTCCCACAGTCAGAGTTAAAACAGACTTGGCTTGTCCAGTTGAGACCAAGGAGTGACTCTTGACTTCTCTTGATTCTGATGAGGCAACTTCTCTCTCTGTTCAGGCGTTGTGGAGTACCTGAGTACTGGCGGAGTGGACTGCACCCACAAGGACTTCAAGGAGCTTCGCTATAGCGACAGTCTGACCAAATTCAACTGCAATGGCAAGAACAGCACATCCAACGGCAGGATTACCCACGGCTTCAAGCTGAAGAGCGCTTACGAGAATGGCCTGATGCCTTACACCAACTACACCTTCGACTTCAAGGTGACTGGATTTACAGCACACAAATGTGTCTTTGATTATGATGATTATGATGATGATGATGATGATGATGATGTTTATACATGTAGAAATAGGCAATAAGTCTGTTCAGAAATGCACAAACCTACATAGATATAATGGATGTATTAATCTGCTTTTGGACACACTTCTCAAGAGTTGACACCTCTCTGTCTTCTGCTTTCAGGGTGTCATCGACTATATTTTCTACTCCAAGCCTCACGTGAACGTGCTGGGTATCTTGGGCCCCCTGGACCCCCACTGGCTCGTAGAGAACAATGTCACTGGCTGCCCACATCCCCACATCCCCTCCGACCACTTCTCCCTCTTCAGCCAGCTGGAGCTGCTCCTGCCCAACTTGCCCCCCCAGGTCAATGGGCTCCATCTGCCTGCACGCAGGTAGTGAGTCCCTGCCACACCACCAGGGGGAGCTGCAAACCACAGCCTCTCCCTTTTCAACCCTCCTCCCTCCCACTACCAGCTCTTCCCTCCACCACAGCGGAGGAGGAAGACAAAAACACAACCTGTAAAATATTCGTACAGTGAGGTCTGGCCGACAGGGATTTCGTATAATGTTATAGATATTCTATATTTTTCTTTTTTTCTTTCTCCGTTTTTCTTTTTTGTTCTTTTTTTAACTGCTCGATTCAGTCCAGTTTGTGTATCATATTTTGTGTTTTGGACTCCCTTTCCTCAGATCCACCCACTCACCCACCCACTTCTGCTTCTATCTTTCAAACTAGAGGGGATGGTAGCTCATTCAGATTTGCCACACAGGACATGGTTTGGTTTAAGAGAAAGCAGCTGCAGGGACGACATTCACCTGAAAAGCTTCATAGCTGATGGTCTGTCTGTCTGTCCTGTAAAAAATCTGAAACCAGCAAAGACAGCAGACGTGTCAGTCTCAGACCTCCCATCATTGGCTTGTGCTCGTTTTTCCCCCTATACTCTGGGCAGCCAGCGTTACTTCCTCAGTCTTTGTAGGATGAACACATTTGTTGAGTTGTATGTGGATGGGTTAGAGCAGCTATAGCTTGTAGTTATGCGTCCCTGGAGGTGGATGTAGGGCAGCTCCTATGAGGTGAGATTTCCTGCTGTCATTCTGTGGTGCTGAGGCCTTCTCGTGTGGTCATGGCCTCCCGTGGTGCTACAAGATAGTCTACACCTCTTGACCCCGGCCCTGGTGCATTAGCTACCAAACCCACACATGCCTCAAGAACGAGACGTCCGAGAACTACATAGCCTGATTTTTACATTGGCAGTGTTAATCTGTGAAGGAAGGAGGTTGTGAGAAACTGGGAGCAGCTACCATCCTGTTCTGCAGACTGTTTTCACCCAAGCTTGTATAGTTGTTAGGCTAGTCTTGTGCTTAGGAGCTCATATGGCCCACGTACCATCTTTTTTTTGGGGGGGGGGGGGGTGGGCGGGGGGCAAGGGATTTAGGCTGATGGGCAAAGAGATTGAGGGTGGGGAGGGGGCTTTCACAAATTGTTTCTTTGTCTCGATTGCTTTTAGGCAGAGAGAGCGAGTAATGGATGATACGCAGGAGTAAAACCAGCATTCCTCTCACTGTCTGGAGTTGCCATCCAGCTCCATACGTGCAAACATAGACACACACACACACACAAATACACACACACACATCATTTGCAGGCAGATCTGTAGCACTGTCTCCGAGGCCAGTAGTGACTTTCCCCAGCCATAAATTCCATACACAAAAAGCAGTGGTTTTTTTTCACAAGTGTTTGTACAGAATAGAAAATCTAGACTCAGTCTTTACATGATTGTATATGAACCACAAAAGACCTGTTTTCTGGCGTTTTTTGTACTAAGAGTAAATTATGATCAGATTTGAAAAAAAAAAAAAAAAAGATTGTATTGTAAACTATGGCTAAATTTTTATCCAGTTAATGTTAAGATGAATTGATATTACCAGCTTGTACAAAAGACTAAGAAGAGGTTGTTCAAGGCGTTCGCTATCACTACTTTGCACTCCCCAAGATAAACTGTAATTAATGTATCAGTATTGTTTTATTCCTCCCCTCCCCTCCCCTCCCTCCTCACACCCCTTCTCTCTCTCTCTGCTGTTGATTTGATTTGCCGGCATATTGCTGCAATTGTAAATAGACACCGAGTAAACTCTGCCTGTTGCTTCTTGCCCATTTAACAAAGCCATTGATCCACACTGCTGCCATCAGTTTAGATTAAAAAAGGACACACAAAGATAAGTCACAGCCCACCAGTGGCACCACATCTGTTTTATCTATACATCTCTCACACAAACCCACCAGTGGCGTGTGATCGATACAACCTATACGAAAACACCACATGTACAACAAAACATTGTGCCTCACTGTAGCAGTTGTCGTTGTCTTGCACTATTTACATTTGCGGAACGCCTGAACAACCTTTTCTCCTTTTATTTTTTAATACTGTTGAGACATTTGTGAAGATTTTATGTCCTTTTTTTTTTTTGGTTTTTGTTAATGTTGATTTCCTTTTTTATGAGCTGTGACAATGTTATGATGATGTGTATATCCTTCCTATTCATTGAGCTCTCTAGTAATCAGGTATGTTTTCTCCACTGACCCCCCCCCCCTCCTCCCCCCGCTCTTAAAGGAACATGAGTAGGATGTCTTTACCTTTTATGAATCCGCTCTCTTGGATTTTGTTTTGCACCCTCTTTGTACTTGTACCATGCCCAGGCCCCCCCCCCCCCCAAAACACACCGGTAGCTCCTTTTCCCCTGGCCATAGATCCCAAGATATGATTTTTTAAAAATCTCCCCAAGTCTGTCCATCACCCTAATACCCCTCCCACCCTCAACCGCCCGACCTCAGACTTAACCTGCCCTCTATATTACTTGAGCTGTGTTTTTTTTTTTTTTTTTTTTTTAAATCCCTTTGCTCAACCACTTTGTATAGTTCTCTTGCGCTCGTCACTGCAGCTATAGTGCCATCTGTGGACCCTCCCCCTCCCCTACCTCTGTATCAGAAAAGATGGAAATCCCACTTTTTGCTCTGCTTTTTTGTTTTTTTGTTTTTTTTTTGGATTAACAAGGGATGAGGGGCAGTGAGCTCAGCTGTTTCTCTCTGAAGGCCAGGCAAACACGTTGCTATGAATCCAATTTGTCACATCCCACACTAACGAGTGAGACGATTACTTTGAACGCTTTTCCACAGATACAACCAATGATGAGCACTTAATAGATTCAGATGCAGCTCCCCTCACTCCCTGTCCCATTACATAAGTGAATAAAGATTTTAAATGTACATGTTTAAATTACATTTTTAAACCAAGAGGGAAGCAGTAAAGTAAATAGGAAGTATAAATTTAGTCCTCAGATCAAGTTTACTTGTCCCATTTGTTTGCCCCCCTACATGTTTGTTTTTTGGGTTTTGTTTTTTTGTTTTAACTTTTTTGTTTTCCAATGATTTTCCTTTTTATTTTTATTTTTTTTTTCTTGAATGGCATTAGTATTGTAGTAGATTTAAAGGCTAGCTTTTTTTGTAAAGTGTGAATAAAAGATGTATCTCATGTTTCCTTTCTAAAAAGATATTGAATTGTGTTGTTGATGTATAAATCATGAATTCTATGATGGTGTTATGTTTGCTACATTGTTTTTACTTTTACTCAAATACTTTTTTTCCTCCCCACCATATACTCTTCTCCCATCACAAACCAAATCCTTTGTAGAAATCATGAGACCTGGTCTTGATAGGTCAACTCGAGAAATTGAATGTTGCCTCATAGAATGAAGGATTGCGCGCTTATTGGGGAGGGAAAAGCACCTGCATTGTCGGTATCAGTTCAAACTTTCAACACAGGGATATTGAAACTTTTTGGGTTTTTTAATTACTTTTCAGCTTTATTTTGGATGTTGCATGGCACTAGCTGGAGAGTGCTAGTGTCTGTAGGTTAGGACAGCAGAGCTGTCTTACTCGTGGCTAGAAAACACTGTTCTGACTGGTGTAAAACGTGTTCGTAAGACTAAGCTAATGATGTGCCGCTGGTCGCTAGACTGGTCCTGTGATGATTTTGAGTACTTCTAGTCCATCTCACGCTGTTCTTGTGCATCACAGTGGTTAAATCTGTAACACTAGCAAGCTACTATTGATCGTCACTGATTTGACTTTTAAATCTTTCCGTTTTTTTTGACGACCCGTAACCCTTCCTGTCATCACCCTCTTGTTAAGTCAGACTACGGCATCTATCTTCTCACAGATCAGAGTTATGGCACTCTGCGAACTTCAGCAAGCGGTCATGATGTTGGCTTTGTTACCTTTCCACTGTTTCATTGTGTTTCATAGTTGGCTTGTTCAGCATAAAGTGGGGTTTTTGTGTTTTTTTGTTTTTTTTTTCCCAGGCTGCATCTCTTTGTAATGGTGCACACCAAAGCTGCTTGTAGGTCAGTTCTTTGTCGTAGAGTGAGTTGTTTCACCAACATTTTCCAAATCATAGTCTTCATGAAACGTAGGGCTGTAAGGAAAGCAAGGTACTTTGGTCCTTCTCCTTGAATCACATGAACACCTCGCGTCTATGCTCATACTCGTCGCTGTTGTTGGGAGTTTGGTTTCTCAATGCATCCTCTTTCCCAAAAAAAACCAACAAAAACAACTTGGCAATAATACCCAGACACATTCAGAAGGGTTTTTTAAAAATATTTTATCTGGAAAAATGTAGCTATTCCATTTTTCAAAAAACTGTGGTTGTTTTTTTTGCTTTTTAAAACTTCTCCTCATCCTGACCTTCCTGACCTTTGTGTTACCTGACCTTCCTTTTTTAAATGCCCACCCCCCCCCTCCATTTATCATCCATCTTGTATATTTGCTCCATCTCCTTTTCCCTGCCGATCTAGTGGTAGTTGTTCAATGATCAGGATTGTCTTATCTGTAGTCAGCTGAGTACATGTATTGATCTGTGTCACTGTGTTTATGCACTGGACCAACTATTGTTTACCATTCATGAAATACCAGCAAAAAAAAAAAAAAAAAAAAGAATAATGACGAAACACTTGCACAATGTTGTAGAATGTCCATTAACCCAGATGAGAAATCAAGGCAGCTGTTTTCAAATCAACACATACTGTTTTAAAAAGAAACTGAATGGTAAACAATGCTTTCTGTTGTACCCCTTAGCCGTCCTCTCGATTCTCTTTGGACTAGTTTTTTTTTTTTTTTGGTTCTTTTCTTTTTTTTCTTTTTTCGTTGACTACAGGTTCTGCTTGTTTCCTTTACACCTACCTATGTATTTTCCTACTTCTGGTTGAAAATAAATTCTATATTATCTGTTTCAAACTGTGTCACCTCTTATTCTTTGCAATGGATATTGAAAATAAATTCTATATCTGTTCTCCTTGTCTTGCCTCCTTTTGCTTCGGTAGTTTTCAATTTTTAAATTCTTCAACAGTTGACACAATATAAAGTGATTATAGATGACACTTTTATTGTTTTCTTCCTCAGTCCAGTAGCCATCAGTCAAATGAGATGCAACAAACCTGCTGTGAAAGCAAAGGGATCACTGGCTCACAAAGCTCCTCCATTGTAAACAGCATGAACCATTTCAAACTGTAGGTATGAGCATTGTTTTGTAGTTGATGTCAAACATGCAAGTGTGTCAAACAGCTGGTGGAGGCTGGATTATGAGGCCCAGGAGTATCTGGCTTTGCAGGTCTGTGTTTCAACCAAATACTACAGAAGCTTCATAATAATGATGTGAATACCAGTAGGCGTTTGGTTGAAATTAAAACCTGTCCGCATGACACATTTTTCCAGACCAGTGCGTTAAGAGAGGCCGGCCTGGTTGAAGCCTCTGTGTCAGCAAGTGCACTCACCCCCTGAAGAGCCACTGAGCCCAGCCTGACCGTTGATTTTTACTACAGGATGGCAAATGAAAAGAGATGCCATTGGGGATCAATAAAGTTTAACATCAACATTTAATACCTAAAACAGCCTGAGGATGACAGTTTGTGTATTATCAGTTATAAACACATGGTGGAGCCAAAGACTCACCTCTGAATAAGCACTGAAAACTGATCCGTCCAGGTCACACACTGAAGGATGCATGATGCCAGGTTTGAATGAGTCATTGTGTTCTTCTATCCTTAGGATTTATCAAATGTGAATAGAGCATGTGAGATAATAGTTTGTAACATCTGTGCTGACGTGCAAACAAAGCAAACAACTATATATCCCTGTTCCTTGTCCTTCACAAGCCTGTATGTGAATGAAATGAGTCTATTCATTGGTTAGTCAGTTATTAGATATGTTGTATATGTAATAGAGGTGTTGAATATTTTGGAGGGACTTTGAATATTCAACAAACTAGTTTTGGGTTCTGGAAAAAGATCTGTTTTCTTTTTTTACATTTTATAAGATTAATTGATCTGTTATTTAAAAATCATTTTTAAAAATCCTTGCTATTAGTTTGTGTCTTTGTGTTCCAAGATTTTCTTCAACTAACTCCCTTTCCACTTTTCATTGTGCTCAACCGGTCATGAATGCTGCACAACAACCCTTTAATCAGTGTGGTATTCACTAAAGTCTGCTGATTGTGTTTGTCGATGGTGCAAACTGATAGCCATGTTCTCCTCACTTGTGTGCTTGTCCCGGATCAGCTGTGTCCAAGAGATTAGTACCAGTTAACAGACCTGCAGGGATGTAAACCTCCAGCTCTTCTTCATAAATGAGCGGCACATGGTGAAGCGGCTGGACGTGAAACCAAAACTTCCTGCAGAAAAAAAGTTGTGCAGCAAAATAATGATTATCAGCTGATTTAGTTTTTAGCATGTGAAAACCTCTATACACAAAGTTAACAAATCACTTTTATGTAAGAGAAGTTGTGCACAATGAGCCCAAAGGCATCATAATTACACTGAAATGGACTGTGACGGTAAAAGCACTTCTCACCTGATGTGCATAGCTGTGCATATATGGAAACAAGGAGCTTTATTCCAACATGCTGCCTTAATTCAGTGGAATTAATCTGCTTAAAATGAGAGGTAGGAAGTTGGAAGAGAATATCAAAGCCAGTCCAAAAGGCGATTTCCCCTCTCAAGGTCATGAACTATTTCTTGTTTTAAATGGATTTTCTTGCAGTAACAGCTGTCCAAATGTGTGAGAGGATGTTGGAGAGAACAAGGTAGTTTTTTGTGTGTTCACGCAGAGAGAGAAAGAGAGAAAAAAGACAGATTCCTCTCTGCTTCACCCCAATGTTGGCCGGCTATCTGTCTTGTGTTGACGTGGCAGCATGATTGCAAAGGCTGTAAAGTCCTTTGCAGATGTAGACGCTCTCTATCTTTCCACTCTTGTTCCTGCTTGTTTTCTTCCTTCTCTATATCCTGTGTTATACCCCATCCCCCCCACACACACACACACACACACACTTGACCATCCCTTTTTAAAAAAAATCCTTTTCCTCTGAAATTCCCACTTGTGTCTGTCCGTGTGTATGTGTGAGCTTGACTAAGCCAGTCGCCTGTGTGATGCTCAGCCAACTCCTCCTAACACGCTCTCAGAATATTTTTTAAGGTTATGGATTCAAGTTGTAGATCCAGAAATGAGCACATGAAATATAGTTGTATGTCTTACTGAGGCAGGACCTGCCAGGCCAGAGACACAGAGCCAGAACAGCAGGCCAGGCTACCAGAGTATTCATTCAGTGGAAATAGCCCCAGAACAGATCCTGGCCTTCACTCAAAAATGACAAAAGACAGTGATACAATTTGGAGCATTAACCGAATGATGATAAATGACACCTGATCATTTGATGGTCTGTAAAACAGCATACGCTTCTGCCGGTGCATGTGTGTGTGTGTGTTTTATTGCTCTTGTTAAACCGAGGGGGTGTGGTTTTGTCCCATTAGAGAAGCAGGTGAGAGACCAGATTTATGTGTGTTGGCCAGCGGCGGCTTTGAATGGAAGACATGCGTGTTTTTTAGGGTTTTTTCCTGTGAGAGCAGGGTGGTCAAGTGGCATCCTGACCAGATGTAAAGTGCATTAACTGGAGTCACCTGTTGCCAGGGTGCAGTGAGCTTAAAGGGGACATAATATGCACATGCCTAGGGCTCTGCTAGAATATCTTTGCATGTTTTACAGTAAAACAAACTCTTTATTTAACTCCTGCTTATATGGGCAGGCTGAAGATCTGGCTTTTGACTCGCAGGGAGCATTTCTACAAATGTTAACCTTACGTTTTGGGACTGTGACCATGTTAAATTAAAATCCCTAAAGGGATGTTATGTCTCCTTTAATCAAATCTAATTGTAGCACTGAACACTCTTTTTAGTTGTTTGTTTTGATGTCATCTTACTCTTGATTTTACAGAGTTTAACTGCTCTTATTATGACTTGCTTTGGATATCGAAAGTAATGCACTAATGTGAATAATAAGGAAAGTATTATGAAGTTTTTTTGAATGTTCTGTTCCAGTTTCCTTTGCCAGTTCTTTTACTTTGAGTCATCCAAATGCTGTTTCCCATTGCCGAGTTTTATTGTTCAGATTGACGAGTAACCGTTAGCATATTTTAAGATGTCATGTGCTGTTTATGTCATAGGCCATAAAAACACCATAAAATATGTGCACAAGGAAGACAAACTTGTGTACGTTTCCTGCAGACTTACTTTGGTGCACAGTATTTGTGAAATGAATGTTTACAACAGTCAACTCACATAAATTATGCTGTTGTGCTGAACACACTAATTTAAGCACTGTTGTGACTCCTCCTAATTAAAGTTATTATGTGGAAGGAAGAAATTAACTCCTTTATCCTACAGAAATATGACCAATGGGATCACAGTAAGACAAATAGATTTTTTGACAGAAGGCTATGTGATGAAATTTTAAAATGACTGGGCTCACATGAGCAAAGGCAAGTAATGCAACCTTGAATTACATTACACAGGTTGTTTTGCCCAGGTGTGAGAAATATTGACAAAAAAAAAAATCTTTCTCAACATGTTGATGTCCGAAGAGATACAACAGACATATAAACCTAATTTAGATGGAGGATGCACCAACCAATGAGCACACCTGCTTGCAAAAGTACACATGAACAATCCCTTCATTGCCAGCACCCCTGCCACTGCCAACATATATTATCCACAAAGAGCACAGAAAAACAAGGCCGTTTGCCTGTGAAGTCATGCCAGGAATTCACAGCACGTATTTGGTGAAAGAGAGAGAGAGAGAGAAAGAAAGAGAGAGAGAGAAAAAAAACACATGCTTTGATTTTTCTCAAAACAAAGCAATGTACCGTGTTTCCTGAGTTTATTTGTAGTCGAGGTGTGAGAGGTCAAACTTGCAATGATCTGTTGCTGTCTGTGCGTGGTAACTGGTAATGATGTTGCACTACTTGAAGGGTGTTTTTGCAAATATAAAATATGAGACTCAGTCTGTGTCTAATGGACCAAAGTTACAGTATGATTGACATGGTTGTGTGGTCTGATTCGGCCTTCCCACTCAGTTGGATTAGCCTACCTGCTGTTGAGGAGTCTTCCCCATGGATAGCATGAAATTAGAAGTGAGAATTGGACCCGGCTCTGTTTTTGTCACTGTGTCTGCCTCTTGAGGTCTCTGTCAATAAGTCTTGTAGCATGGAGCATCTGGCAATTGAACACAGTGTGTTAGAGCAGGGTTGCAACCCCTTGTCTCCCTCCAGTGAGCTGCCCCCATATGACAGTCTCCCTCTGTCTCCCTCTCTCTCTCTCTCTGTCTACAGCGCTAGCAGTGCTAATTGTTCTCAGAGCTAGGGAGCAGTCGGCAGAGTGTGACAACTTGTTTGTGTGTCTGTCCAAAACGTAA
Source organism: Scomber japonicus (assembly GCF_027409825.1). Taxonomy (NCBI): domain Eukaryota; kingdom Metazoa; phylum Chordata; class Actinopteri; order Scombriformes; family Scombridae; genus Scomber; species Scomber japonicus. The sequence continues at coordinate 15,151,814 of NC_070585.1, read as the reverse complement.
TCAGTGTCAGGGAAGAGTGTGATGGCTGAAGCTTTGGTTCAGGTGGACATGATGGTATGTTGTAAGAAAAAAAGAAATTGCAAATGAGGGAAAAGGCAGCGTCTGTCTGTCTGTGAAGGTGTGTTTTACCTTTCCAGTTATGTCAATGACAGAGCAAAGCCCTCTGTTGAAATGCACTTTAGTCTGCTAAACCATATTCATATTATTGAGGAAAACAACTTAATATACACAATATTGTTTGTTTTTTCCATGCAATGTGAATGTATCATATTGAGGCCAAAATACGAAACATCTGTTGGGCAAAGAATATCAGCCTTCATATTAATCTACTAGGTTAGAAAAAACTGCTCAAGTTTCTTGAATGATATTACGTTCTTGATAATCACAATACAAACCTGCAACCTGCAACAACAACAAAAGGAAACAAAGGGAAAAGTCTTGTTCATGTGAATATGGCTTTAGTATCTTGGAGACAGACTGCATAAACACCTGTGCTTTACAACTGCAGTTCTGGAAGGTGTCATGTTGTTCATGACTTGACGCTCCTGCTCTCTCTGACCCTGGGCCTGATTCCCAAAAGTCATGCTAGAAACATAATGATGGATTTTTAACTCTTAACACTCTCGTCAAACCAAACTGACATGCATTTGTGTTACACTGGGGAGGAGATGGATGAGAGGAGAGCACGGACAGGAAGAGAGAGAAGTTTTTTGTAGCGATGTAATAATGGCCTCAACTCTGTAGCTGTGTCTGTAATGATAAATAACTTGAGGGAGGTTTAATTGTGAGCATCCGATTGCTGAGTTAAACTGCTGCTGCTGCTGTCGCTCCTGCCACCACAGTTACTGTTGATGCTGCTGCTTGTCAGAGTTTGTGGCAAAGAGCTGAAGTCTAATGTGAGAGGGTGCTAGCTGCGGTTGTCCTTTTGTTTACTGTTGTTTAGTCTCTGGTATTTATAGTTACAGTACTGCCTGGTTCAGCTAATTATACTGTGGACACCATAGGGATGATTGCAGTAATGACTGGTTGGATTTCCAAAGCATTCAGAGCTGTTTTCTTCTTCTCTGTTCATTCTGCTGTGGGACACAATCAGGGAATTTTTGTTTGCATGTGTGTTCATGCGCGTGTGTATTTCTCTAACTGCCTGCAAATATACGTACTGTATGTGTGTGATCACTTTGGGGTGGTGCCTTGGGGTGTCATTTTTCATGTTGAAGGAACATATTTCATCGTCGGCTATGAAATTACACATTTGATAGAGGCCCAGGTATACTACATACTCCGCAGCTCACTCAACATGCAGAAACAGACCCCAGGAATGTTCTTTAATCAACCTTAATTATAGTTTCCCAGACTCTGCTGCTCCCAGGTCAGTTGTTAATCCAGGCTTCTGGTTCAAAAGTTCAGTGTTGTTCGCTCAGATAGTGAATGCCCCTGAACACCTCCCTCCAAATACTAACTAACTTAAACACAGATGCAACTTCCATTCAGTGTGCTGTTAATGATGTATGATGCTGAACTTTCAAGCGCCCTTTCTGTGTGTTTGTGTGTGCCTGCGTGTCAGAATTTCAATACATTTTTAATTAAAATCCTTCATATTATTGGTGTTTTGCTCAATGTTTTGTGTGGTGTATCTGGTCTGCAGCTGCATCAGGAGAATGCAGACAGTGGCAGGTATGCTGAATTTACACATCTGACCGCTGTCTGTGTTGTGTCCTCGTCTGCCTGAACTCGCATGTAAACAAAGATTTGTGATCCCGAGGAATACGGAGAGCGCATTCACTAAAGCCTGAAAAATAATTAATGCCAGATTCACTCAAACACACACACATGTGGAGCGCGGATGTTATCAGCATAGTTTGGAACTACAGCTGACACGTTTTCAAAACACTGCGTGCTGGGTTGAGGGTGTGCTGGATGGGTCAGTGGGGTTTGACAGGAGAAAAACAGTTTGGTGTGAGCTGAAGATACACATCACATCATGTGTAGTGTGACAGTCCAGAAACTCATGACCTCAAGAGGTTTCATCCCTACATATGAATACTCAGGTTTAAATTGAACAAAGCTAGGAGAATGATGGACCGTGGAATATGTGGAAAATCAGAAATAAGTGTAGATAAGTAGCCTAATAGTTCAGATCCGGCTGTAACAGATTTTGCTTAATAAATGAGTAGTCTGACCAAATATGTTGACATATGAATGTTTATGTGTGTGTAGTGTGCAACCCAAGCTGTATTTTTTAGGCTGACACAGATATTCATACACATAAAAAACAGCAGATATTCATTTAAAACATAAAAACTTGAACATGAACAAACATTTCTTGATAAAGACCCGTTAAAGCAACCGTGGTTCCAACCTCTGATGAGGATTCAAAGGATTCAAAGTTACACAAAATGCAACAAAAGAACAACATTTTGTTGTAGTATTTTGGGATTTTTCTATCATTTTGGTTTTTGTCTTGTGATTCCTTCTTTCATGTCTTCAGGTTTCTAAAAATACTTCAAACAAAGCGGTTTGAAAGGGAAAACTTACTTTTTCGTTAAATTGCTCACAGCCACACTAAAGTGATAACTTGTGATTAAGGGTCACAAGCAGATTCTATTTAAACCACAAGCTAAAAAGGTCTGAAACCACAGAGTCTTCCTTAAATGTTATGAACTAGATGCTGAACAGACCATTTAAAGTGTAAAAACTAAACTTACTGAAAACATCACAAACAGCAACTGTCACTGTCTACTTTAAAGTCTATACAGTAAACTGCACTGGAAATGAAGAGAATGTCAAGAACAACTCTTAACAACAACACAAATACAACAAAATATGATATTTGATACTTACTAGTCTTTATCCAAAGCTTTTGAGCAAATACCAAGGCATTCTTAAGCCAATGGAACCTCCTCAACCACCAACCAACATTTTTTGGAGAAGCTGCCAATAAATCCAAAGAAGAAGAAGAAACATGGGTTACAATCTCCACCTTCATCACATGACCTAACTTCTGTGCATGATGGCACCTGGGCCACCCCTATTTGCTGAAGAAGGCTGTGGTACATGGTCAAAACCTCCAGGAAAAAGCCAGCAAGTAAACCTTGAGTTTAGAATATTGTCTCAGAGTCTACACCCATACTAGCAGTTATGTGAGGCTGCACTTGAGCTAAATTGTAATGTAAGCATGTATATTTTTTTACTGTCTTAGTTTAGGTTGTTACAAAGTACAGCTGGATCTTTTGGGAATGTTATGAGTCTGACAGGTATTTGGTCATAAACATGTGTTGAACAAATTTTGACCTGATGATGGCACTGTATGAAAGGTTGAGGAGAGGTAGAGGAAAAGTCAGATGGTTACCAAAAATGTTCATGTTCATGGCACAGTCAGTAGGTTTCATCCTATGGGGACCAAGAATGTCTTTACAAAATTACATTGCAATTGATCGCATTATTGTTGAGATTTTTCCATTCCGGACCAAAGTGGTGGACCAGCTGATAGACTGACACTGCTGTCCCTGGAGTCATGCTGCTAGCATGGCTGAAAATTTAAATTTAAGTTGCGATAAGAAAAACTGCAGTATAGAATGAAGCTCATAAAACCTATTTAGAAAAGAAGTAGAAGGTGGTGTGGGCATACCTGGATTACAAAGATGTAACCCAGCTGTACTTTGTCATTTTATGTTGTCTGAGTATTTTTTTTGTTTTGTGTGTAATGCCCTTTAAGGGTTAAGACGGCAGTTTACGACAGTCAGATTGTTTACGGTGCATTGCATGAATGGCGGGCTCAGATGGTAAAGCTGCAGAGGAGTCGGCATGTGTTGTGTGTGTCCCTGCTCTGTGACTTGCTGGTTCATACAGCCTGATAGTATGATGTTTCCTTAATAGGTGAGCATTAATGTTAAGTGTGTAATTTCGTCTATATTGTAAGTATGTTTTAATTATGACATTAATGTTATAAGCTAACCGCTAATTAGCCACCCTGCTAAGCGACTTTTTAAATTGTATTTACCTGTGTTTAAGATGTTTTGTCTTGCAGACAGTCACCTCTGTTGCCATATACTGTACATCAGATGGTAAAGCTGCAGAGGAGTCAGCATGTTTGTGTGCTCTGTGACTTGCTGGTTCATACAGCCTGATAATATGATGTTTCCTTAATAGTTCTGGTGTGAAAGATTTTCTGCTGTTTTCCCGGTGGCCATAGAGGAGGACAGTTGCCGGTTGCCATCTCTTCATCCCTGGTTTGCTTATTCCAGGTAAACACACTCACACACACACAGTGGCGCGCGTGCACAGACTTTTTGAAGGGCGGGGCGAAAAGAAAACAAGGCGCGTTTTCGCCACCCAAGAGGGCACTTTAGTGTGCTTTGCCAACTAGGAGGGCACCTTAGCACACGTTTTGGCTCCCAGTAGGGCACTTTAGCACGCGTTTTTCACATAGACTGTATATAAGAAGGTTTTTCAACAATTGGGCCATGAGGGCCCCCCCTTCACACAGTACACGTACATAAATAAGAGCTCTATAAAATGAGTTTTCTTTTTACTGGCCAGCAGTTATTTTTCTTTAAGGATGATTATTTTATTTTGAAATTGAAATTAAAGTCTGTTTCGGGTAATTTTTCTATTACATGGACTGATAAAAAGAGTAAAAGTTCATCGTCAAAGGAAAAGGAAAACTGAATTTCATTTGTTTTGTTAAAAGAAAAGTGTTTTTTTTTTTGTATGTTGATAGTGTGATACATTTGAAAACCAAAGGTGTAAAATCATACTTATGACTGTGATTGTATGGGGAAATTGTCATTGAGTATTGCTTTATTGAAATTAAGGTTTTCCTGTTGTTTGATTTTGATGTTGTTAGAAAAGATAAGGGTTAGGTGTATTTCAGTCCAGCAAATAGAAATAAATCTGGATTGATAGTAGACTATCTTCTTCTTATTGGTTACAAAGATTTTAATTATTTTTGTTAAATCAGTCATAGTAACTAAATCATCTTTATGTCTTAATTTATCCTTAAATTCGCCCGCCTTGTTTCTGTCATTTTCTTTGGCATTTCTGTCCTACTATAATCTGTATGAGCTCTAGTCTGCAGCTGCATGTGCATATGAAACTAAGAAAGGCAACTTAGGGATTGTGATTTGATGACAGTTTTGACAAGGATTTAATAGTTAACTGACAGATGATTTGGGTGGGGTTCTTAGAGACTTACAGCCACGGTGTGTGCGTGTGTGAGAGTTAGAAGGCGTTTCAGAATATCGATCTCTATTGACCCGAGAAACATCAACACAAAGCACAGAGGTACTGACAGCAGCCTCTGAGGTTAGTCTCTGCTTTATTTCTTTGTTTCATTATGTAGTCTTTGTTGCTTTATCATGTACAACTCCTTATCTCACTCAGCTCATTATGTCCTGCAGCATTCCTCAAGGCAAGTATGTGAATGAGTAAATGTCTGCCTTCCTGTACAGTTGTGCTACTTATTCTTTTCACCATGCTAACAGACACATCCTGCAACAAGCACTTGATATACTATTGCTCCTGCCTTCTGCTCCAAAAAACAGGACAAGATCATCAACAAATTACATCACTGTTTCACATATTATTGTTTCCGTCATGATTGTTCAGATTACACAAGACTTGAGTGCTTGGCAAGATCTGAGCTTTTGCTTTGGTGCTGGTTGACAAGACCTGAGAATCCAACCTGAATACCACTGAAGGTGTTGATGAGACTTGTATGGTATGCTAGGAATAGATGCTGCCAAGTAAGCCCCCCCCCTTGGGCACTGCCAATCATTCTGATACTGTGTTGGTAAATTTAAGCACAGCCAAGCCCGACTCTGGAGACCCACCATTAAAGAAAGAAATTAGTACACAGGATCCAGACGAGGCTTGATTTAAGGTGTCAGAGGAGATTTTGTGGTTTTGGCCTCCCTCCACTCCAGGTCTCCCATACACTGTTATTGTGCTGTATTCTATATCACTTGGGATGAAGGAATGGCATCATCAGTGTGTTAAATCAACTTTGTCAAGAGGGGACCGACAGATAATTTGCTGAGAAAGGGAACTATTGTGGGAGACGGAAGAAGGGAAAGTTCTGAGGTGAGAAGAGATAATGATGCAGCTGGTGTGTGAGCCCCTGAGAATTCTGGGAAAAGCGCCTTTGTGTCCTGTGGCAGAGATCACATGACAGACAGGTTTGGGGCTTCAACTGCCTGTAGTGATGAGCAATTCTGACTTTATTCCCCTTTTGTTTATTATCCGACTGTGTCTTGAATCAGCCATCATCCTGTTTGTCTTTCATATGTTAGCTGCATTCATAGCAAGTGACACAGCTGTGTTCTTCAATGTCTCTATGTCACTGATTGACTCACCGAGTGATGAAATTACACCATTGGTTGGCTAACTGAGTGGTTTCCCTACTGGCTGTTGCTCTTTCAAAATGAACTGGCATCAACATTATCTATTATTATTATTATTATTATTATTTTGTCCATGACCCCACTCCCCACCCACCAACTGACCGTCCATCCTTTGCATGGATTTAATAACATAACTCTTCTTAGTTTTTTACTCCCAAGGCTTATGGTGCACTTACAGTTCTTCAACTAGTTCACTGCAAGCATTACCCTTGCCCAGATAGCTGGATATATCTGGGATATTCCTTGGTACTTGGTATTAAAGGTCCAGGTTTAGTGACATCTAGTAGTGAGGTTGCTGATTGCCACCAACTCAGTACCCCTCACTCTTCCCTTCCAAATGTGTTGGAAAACCTTCAATGGCTGAGAAAAACGTGAAAGTGTGTGGTTTGTCTGTTCCTGACTACTACAGAAATATGGCGCAACATGGTGGGCTTCATGGAAGAGGATCAGTTGTAGATGTAGATATAAAGAGCTCATTATAAGATAATGAAAACACGATTCTTATTTTCACTGATTGAAATATGCTTGAATATTCATAACAATTGCTTTTGTTTAGGTTACCATATTTTCCTGTTGTGGTGAATAAATAGCATAACATCCAGATACTGAAACAATTTAGTTCAAAACACAACAGGCAAATTTGCGAATTTTAGAATTTTAATTAATTTTAGTGAGTTTTTTTCTCCTGGGAGTAAGAAATGGTATTGGAGCAGGATGAAGGTAAGACAGGGGACTGATGGAGCAGAGTGTATGCACAGCCACGTGGCTGGGGAGTGTCTTCTTGCTCATCTCCACTTACACATTCTGGTGGCTATGCAAATAAAGTTTGAGCATAATATTTCTTCAATTCAAAATCAATCTTTAATGAAAGTAGAGGAGACCATTCATCATTAATTTACAACCTGCATCATTAAACCCTAAATGCGTATCTGTCTGCGAGGTGCAGGTATTAAGAATCCACTCTCCATACTCTGAGCTTGGGGTCAGTATGGTCGATGTCTGCATTCATCCCTGTTCCCCAGTAGAGGTGCAGAACTTTCTCCTTTTAATTAATGAGACTAAATAGTTTGGCATGCTTGGCTTGTCATGTTGGCTGGAAGAACAGATGTTGGTATGTGTTAATTAAATCCCTGACTAGAGTCACTTCTATTTAGATATGTAAAGTTTAAGTTCTATGTGAAATGTGGCCAATATTGATATTGTAATACACTGACCCAGCCCAGAAGGGCTGGAGCACCGTACATTTAAATATTAACAGTGATTCTCTGCCTTTTTCTAAACTGTCAGAGGCCAAACACACCACACAGGAATAGAGCAAAATATACATTTTGAGTACTGCACAAAATTCATCAGGCTGGAGAGGCTTAAAGATAATTGCCACCATAAATGGCCAGATACTGGTGTTACTATCAAATGTGAGTTGAATCATAAGACAGATAATAAAGGATAAGCACAGCACTTGTTAATAATCCAAACATATAATAAATGCAAGTATACAGCCCTGGAACTCTAGAAAGGGCAGCGAAATGAAATCCCAAGCCTTGGCTAGTAGCATACAGCTGCCAGAAATAATCCTCTCAGAACTCCCCTCCTGATATTAAAAACTGACGGACTGAAAATGGAGACAGTGACCATACATACAAAGAACATTAATCAGCAAACAATAATGTATGAAACTTCTCACAGTGCTCGAGACCCTCCCAGCTACAAATTGATCCACCCTACAGAAATGGACTGTCCCAATAATAAATCACAGTTGTGTATAGGATAGATATGTAGCCCAAACATAGCCCACTAGCAAAGCCCACATGACCACAATGTAGACATTCCCTATGTCAAAAAGGGGTGGGTTTGACTTAAGACTTTTTAACAGGGTATATTCTATCATCTTAAGACATACAGATTTGGTGTATTTAGTTCAATCCATGTTCGATAAGTCTGCAGCATTGGTGTTGGATGATGTCAGCAGGTCACCATGTGGTTCACCTAGGGCTGCTCCACATGACACACTTTCAATGTTGGTTCCTGCAGCTTCAGCTGCATCCGAGCAGGAAGTGCAAACTTTCAGAGATGGAGAGAAAACAGCTATCCATTTGCTAAGAGGCATGAGAAAGAGCTCACAGTAAAAGCACCCCACATAGCAAACACTCACTACATAGTGAGTCTTAGAAAAATGAGAGAAAAATGAAACAGTAGAGGGAGTGAACAGATAGTAAGAATGTATGGAATTAAAATTAAAATGAGTCAAATCAAACATTCCAAGATATGTGTAAAGTATTCTTGATCAACTGCATTCATAAGCTTTTTTTTACTTGAACGTAGCTTAACCATTTTGATATGCTAATTTAACAACAAATATTACTGGGACCACTACAGACAATTGCGGATGCACATTTAATCTCTAGGAATTCAGATTATAGACACTATCACTGTGATGTGATGATCTATGACTGTCCTTGTTATAAATTGGCCATTATTTCACTCACTGACCATACATGGTCCAGCTATATACTAGGTTTTGACTAGTCAGTTTGCATACTTTGTAAGCTACAACATACCTTTTTAGGTGAATATTCCACCACAGGTGGTATTGCAAAGAGGACAGCACATCCACAAATTAGCCCAACATGTGCTAAGGGAAAGGAACAGTCTTCAGAAAATCCACATTTCCCTGCAGCTTGTGTAACACTGTGACAGACAGCAGAGAGGTGGTAAATGTCTTTGAACTACCTCCTCTTGTTACACAACCACTGGGGGCACCTGTCCTTGCTGCCCCTCCATCCCTTTAACCTGCACCTGGTGACACCTGAGTGTTTATTGTCAGAAACCAGTCTATTAGGTTGACCCCTTGCCTGTTCTTGCAGAAATGGCAAGCTTTTCCTTCCTGTCGTCTCTCAGTCCTGCAGCTCCCCACCGCCAGTGGAAAGCAGAAATGCCAGGGAACACTGAGATGGCTCACTCTGTTCCTCTGACCTCCAAAAAGTTGAAAGAGAGATGTTACTGAGCATGGAGTCTGAGCGGAGGATGACGGATGGCTCTAAGCAGTCTAATAGTGTTGCCCTCTTCTACAGAAAAAGAACAAATATCTGCCAGGACTGAATGATGTGTGTGGCCTCTGCACCTATCATACAATGTGCCAGGTTCTCTCATGTGGCTTTCCTTCAGATGCACTGCAGACACAGAGAAAGGGACAGTGTATGGACAAATAACACGACTGATAGGGATTGGAAGACTTGAGGGAGAGTGAGGGGACACAAAAAGCAAAAGAAAATGCACTAGGGATGGAGGATGGTTAGTGTGACATTGAGAGTCAGAGAAGAGAGATCTCAGTCTCACACAGTCCAGATAGATGATCCATAGCTCCTTGCTGGTCTAATAATAATCACCTTGCAGGCTTAATGCGTTTTTTAAGTTGACATTTTAAAGTGTGTTATGTCTCCTAAATGTCATATTTTCATGACACCATTGTTCTGTCTCTTAAAGTTGATTTTGAACACAAAAAACATGGTTCCTAAACTGAATTATAGTTGAATTATGTTTTTTGTAAATGATTCCATCTTTTCCATGTTACATTGTCTTAATCTACACCCTGGCCACGATCTTTGATCTGTATTTTAGACAGTCAGTGTCTGTGTCCAGAATAGATAAAGGTATCACAAACTTGGCACTCCTGTCTCGTAAAGCCTGGCAATTTTGTTCATAAATTATTGCATGCTGGGGCGAGCCGTAGCCCTGAGGGTTTTGGAGGAGACCTTTAGCTGAGCAGAGACTGCTTTACACCTGTAATATAAATTAAGTGTGGGCAGGGCAGTGGACAGGAATGGACACCTTAACGTCTTCCACAAAGCAATCGCTGCAACCTGACTTTCGCGGCTCATGATTTATTACTGCTGGATGGAGCAAGGTTTGAATTCTGAAGTCCTCCTCTAGTGACCTTATGGACAATATTCAAACAAGCAAATTGTAAGTTTACAAGGCAAAGCAGGGCTATGAAATGCAACCCAACTGCCTCTGCTGAACATCTGAACCTCATTCTGCTTGGGGTTTAGAGTGCTGGAGATAATCTTCAATCATTGTTTGAAATGCAGGGTTTACAAAGAAACTCAAATATTTAAATATGGTGATGAGGTGAGTGGAAGAGGATCTGTACAGATTATATTCTACTTTTCACTTCTATTGAATATGTCTCTATCATCCTGTTCTGGCGTAAAATCCTACAACAGACTGAAAGTTTCAATGTTGATAATGATTGTGGTCCTTTTCTCTCAACTGTTGTTGATTTGCATTCCAGATCGATCACATCAGAATTCATCATCAACAACATAAGCAGAGCACTTGGAGAACAGCAGGAATTTTGTATTATGGGACATAAACCAGAAGGACTTGTTTTGAAAGTTTCCTTCTGTTCACAAGCATGCTCGTCCTGGACACACAGACTGTTGTACTGGTTTACTGGCAAGAAGTTTACCATCCCTGCTTCAGCACACACAGACACACGTAGCGTCTGTCACTGTAACTTACTTCATGTAAATTCATGTTTTTACATTGTCAGTATTATTTAGAATGTACAACAAGCACAGTCTTCTTATTGATTAAGGGATGGTTCAACATTTAGGAAAATACATTTGTTTGCTTTCTTTCAGAAAGTGAAAATTACAAGATCAATGCCACTCTCATGTTTGTGTATTAAGTAGCTTGAGTCAGGAGGCGCTAATGGCTTAGTACAGCATAGCATAAGAACTGGAAGCAAAGGAGTTCTCTTTCTCCAGATTGGCACTTTTTCCTCCATATAAATCCAATCCACCACCACATATTTAGTTACAATTCATTCAAATGTAACTCTTAAAATACAGAGTAGAATTTAATGATTCACTGCCTCCATTATCATTGTTCTTGAATTGCAGTTGTCAGCAAAAAACCTTTGGCCAAAATTTAAAACTTCCTCCAATATTACAGTTAAGGATCACCTTTGCATGGATTGAATGCTACATTTTTCCTCATGTTCAAACAGTAAGTCATTTCAATTGTGTCAGCATTCAAAAATAACAACCCAGCCTCAGAGCAGTTTGTGAAATAGTCAAGTAAAGTTTAAAGTTGAATCTTTAAATTTGTGTACACAAATTCTAAAGTTTTATCTTGACACAGCACAGCCTTCAAATTAATGTATTTCCATTGGAAGTATCTTTTGTGCCTACACCATGTTTAAGTGACATCATCTATGATGTCTATATGAGGTGACAGATTTCCTGTCTGGAGGTGGAGGGTTGGGTGGATGGATGGATGGATGGATGGATGGATGGATGGATAGATGGATAGGTGGCAAAAAGTGGACCATGCTGCAGGAGAACGCTGTTTGCCTCCTTGTGTCCAAGTTTCATGTGTCCAACCACAAGTCAGGACTTTTTCCTTTTTAAGTGTCACAATTGTTGTAATGTTAGTAACTATCATTTAAGTGACCATTTTAACCCAAGCCACGATCGTTCCCTAAGTCTAACCAAGTGGTTTTTGTGCCTAAACCTTACCACAGTGTTGCCACACCATAAAACATCATTATTTTTAACAATGATTTGTTACTGTTTGCGAGTCCCGACTGGGGAAAAAAAAAAAAAAAAAAAAAAAACATGGTGCAGGCATGAAAGATACTTCCAACTGAAATATATTAGTTTGAAAGTCATGCTGAGTGTCATGAAAAAAATGGAAGATTGGTATCCATGTACACAAATCTATAGATTACATGTAATGAAATGATGTGAGGCTGTGATGAAAATAAACGTACCTGAACTCCCAAAACTGACTTATTAACACATTGTGTCAGACAGTAGTTTTAGGGGACGTTATGTGCCTAATCTATTTCTGGACAAGCAACAGTTTTTTTTATCCGCTACATTTATGTGCAACATAGGTTCACTGAGCACAAATGGGAGATCACTGTACAGAACCTGACTGTGACAGAAAGACTTCAGGAAGCATAGATTGGTTTTCATACTGTGTTGTACTACGGCTATGATGATTTAAAAGTTAGAGAGTAGAGACTCAATCGGCTTTTAACAATTAAAAATGTCAAATGTCAATAAAAGCCTCTCAAATTCTGAATTAATGATATTCATATTTTCACATATATTCTAGTGACATCCCCTCCCACGCATACATTATGCACTAAGTAAGTTATACAGGATATATGTAACTTACTATAGCATCAGTTTGTGCTTGTAGTTGCAGTTAGACACTTATATAGTCTGCTCAATCAATTGTTTTGTAGAAACAAAACCAAAAGCACAAGGGAAATAAAAATGGGTTTTAGGCTGTATGTTTGTTTTTATTTTCTTAATGAGAGGTAAATCAGCTCTAATAGGGTTAGTCAACAAGAAAGCAGAGTTTATTCTTTGAGGGAGATCATCCAATAGGTGTTTGGACACATAACACACACAAATAAACAGTTACAGCAGGAAACTCCCTGAAACCACACATTTTCCCATTGTGTACAGCCAAAACAAAAGACAGAATTAGTTCATTTGTCAACTCTAGAGGTGCTGGTGGGTGTTTGGATATTTGGAAAGAGCCATGCTAGCTGTTTACTCCTTCCTTCTAGTCTGTTTTTAAGATAGACCTTTCTGCTTCATGGCTTTAACTCCATATTTACCTCATAAACTGGGAAAGGAAGAAGCGTATTTCCCAAAATGCTGAACTACATTCCTTTATATGTGAGCTCACTCAGGTGACATCACTATGACTTTACCCAAGAGATAGACAGCAGCGGTTGGACCTCAAACTTTGTTTTAACTACATTTTAGGCTGACCTTCATGTGGATGTTCACTCTCAGGAGAAAGGATGTCCCCCCCCCCCCCCCCCCCCCCAGCACTCCAAGTCCGAAGCTAAGTTTAGGCATGTGGAAGCTAGACAGTTTTAAATGAGTGTCATGCCTACAAGTAGTTTTACTCAGTGTCATCAAGTTGTAACATGTAACAACATCAGCACAGACTGGACAGGATATTGGTTCCTTGAAATTTGTATGACACTAACAGTGTGTAGGGGGGAGAAAATGGCAGCAATTTCATGTCATGGCCCCCTTTTTTCTTTCCCCCTGCTGAGGATGTTTGCTCATCGTGGGAGAAACAATCAGTGATTCTGGAAGCTTCCAGGCCCCATTAAAAAATCATGAATCAATTTGGGCTTCTTCAAAATTTCAAACAGAACTTCCATTAAAAATTCACTGGGACCTCTCTCTCTGTCGCTTGTAAATACATCATTGGTATTGCTGTGGCTGATGAGAGCTGCCTTAGAATGAGCCCAGTGCTTATCTTTGATCTTTGACTTTGGTGTCAAGGTCAAAGTCTTAGACTTGGTTCATGTAAGGTCTTCCCCCCGGAGGTGTTTACTGTAAAACTCAGACTTTTCAAAACACATTTAACCATTGCATTGCTTTATGTCTCATTATACGATTTAACTCTATCTTCACATTGTTACAGTTCCAGCTGTTCACCTCAAGCATTTTTTTTTATCATTGAAAATCACTCTGTGCTCAAATTTTTAATGGGAACAACCAGGTGTTAAAATGAAGTGAGCTCTGTAAGGTGCAAACACTTTCTTACCTGCAAACTCTCTTGTCCTCTCTCTCTCTCTCTCTTGCACATACACACACACATGCACGCAACCTCCCTGGTTTCCATGGAAACCCGTGGTGAGAGAACAGAGAATTCAAGGACAGGTATGTTTGCAAATGAGAGTTCCTCGGATCATATGTCCACTGAGCCACCATCAGCCCATCTCATCTTCCCATACCCACTCTTATGCTTTCACACTCACGGGGTGCAGTGTAAGCAAGTGCATTATATGCTATGGGGAAATGTATATTAATATATTTATACACTGTAAGTGTATTAGTCTAAATATGACACATTATGCTATTTGTGTGATTACCTGCTGTGTGTTCAGTACATCTAAAAACCATGCTGTGTTTGTATGTGTATGTGTGTGTGTGTGTGTGTGTGTGTGCGTGCGTGCCACATTTGGTTGTCTCACAAACAAGAACAGATACAAACACAGACATGCTCCAATATGGTGCGTGATTACCAGACCAGACTGTCCTGACTGCACTCTCACCACAAAGCATGCACAGCTGTCTACAAATAAAATAGTTATGTGAACAATGTTTCCAGCACATGATATGTGGGTTGAAATTGACACATCAACAGCAAAAGAATTAAGAAGGGCATATCAAGGACACAGTTTCTACATTTTCAATTTTTCACACAGCATGTCTTCATCATTTTATCAGTGGTTAATGAGAACACAATATCTCACTTTTAGCACTCTGTCACTGTGCTGTTTTCATCTTGCGGAGCAAAGGGAGGATCACATCTCTATGTGATCACTTGTCTACTGTCCCTCGCAGACGTGTGGGTGTCAGACTTGGTTGGTTACATTCAAAATCCCATTATAGGTTGTTGGTTACCGCATCAAAACAGGGATCAGTACTGTAAGCAAAGAGTTATGTGTTTGTTTTTAGTTAGAACACTTTAGTTAGGCTCCATTTGAGGTAGAACAGTAAAAATGATTTACATCCGATGGGAATTGTAAATCTTTATTTCCTTCTTTAAGAACTGCACTGATTAATATTAATATATTAACAATGGATCAAATTACTATGAAAGAGAGACTCATAGTGATGAATCCACAGGGAAATTTCACTTATATCTGCAGTTTCTCTCAGCCCTACAAACCATGTTAGCATCTTTCATTGCATTGATTTGTTTTTATGACCTGCAACTTTACTGTTTTGGTTCAGTCTCATCACCAACCTGCAGCTCTGATGTACCCACCGTATGCTACCTGCACAGCACCAAACGACATACCGTCAAACCTATCAACTAGCTGGTGAACATAGTGGAGAATTTAGTGGTATATGAGCTAGATTTTCTTTTCCTTCGGGAGTTGTTGGAGGTAAAAAAGGAACTATTTTAGTGAAAATTAGACTTACAGTTTACATGTGACCAGAAGCATGACTGAA
The DNA here is from genome assembly GCF_027409825.1 of Scomber japonicus. NCBI lineage: Eukaryota > Metazoa > Chordata > Actinopteri > Scombriformes > Scombridae > Scomber > Scomber japonicus. The sequence goes on along the minus strand of NC_070585.1, from coordinate 15,136,405 downwards.
ATGAATGCTGATGTAGCTAAGTGTCTGCTACACTTGCTTGCCACCAAGTGGCTAACTAAGTGAGCAGCTTTAAAATACTACCACAAATGGTGTTCCAAAGTGTCTGGGTTTTGTTGAAGAAACACAACAGTATGCTTCTATTTTTGTTTCAAATTCTTGTGATTATGATACATAATACCAATATTACTACCCAATCAGCATAAGTGCATAAATGTACTTTTATGTACTTGCTCAGTCTATCATTGTTTGCAGTGGCAGCCTGGGTATTTATTTGAATATACAGTAAGTCTATATTTGGACGTATCCCCTCTGCATGTCTATATACTACACGCGACACTGAAGGACTCCAGTAACACACACGTATGAACAGGCTGTTCAACCCCCTATAGCACTCCATACCATATGTCACCCCTGGAGGAAAAGCAAGCTCAGGCTGTTGCCATAATAGTGTGGCTATGCTCCTCATCATGCACCAAACATCACATTTACACATGAAAACATACCCAAACCCATTTACCCATCACTATGTGTGCATTTCATGTGTTTATGCATATGCTCATGAGTCTGCTGTCTTTACACACATCTCTGTATTAGTAGTTCTGTCATCACACTTGGAACTTGTGAAACCTGTTAATACATCTGTGTTTTAATGCTGCATGCACATTGCTTTGTTTTCTTGTTTGCCTCTCTTCCAGCATGATGTCTCATCTCCTCTCCATCGTCGGTGTAAGTTGCAATGTTAACAGGCTTGATGTTGTCTGGGTGATGGGCTGATTAGTGGCAGAGCGGCATTCTCACAACCTCCACACACATCTGCATGGCAACCAACTTGTTTGTCTCCTTCTTTCTCCTGTCCTTCCTTCATTTGTCTCTAACTCAGGGTCATAGCAAGTGATTAGGGCTTTGTTAGAGGGAGAGTGTGTGTGCTTGTGTATTTTATATAATACAGAAACATTATAGCCAATGTTCCTCATGAGGAAAGAATGCATATGCCAATTGATTTATACAGCGTCACATTGTTTAACCCCCCTCCACCCCCCCAACTCATTAAAATGTTGTTTAACACCATTTATGATGTATTGCACAACTTAATTGATAGTTTTTTAGTTTTGAGAAACTTGCCAGTCTGCATAAGTGGCTCACTGGGCTTAGAACTTAGAACACTAATCAATTATTTTATTTTAACAATGGATCAAATAACCTTGTATAATCTGGAAGAGGTCACTTGTATTGACAAGCCCTCAGAGAGCTATCATCTGACTCAGCTCTACAGAATATTTTAGCGTATTATTTTGGTTTTACAACCCGGTTTATTAGCAGCAGGCACTAGTCTGTATTTAACAAAGACGTATTGATGAATCCACTGCAAGCTACATTCTCTGCAACAAACCTCGAGATAGACAAAGTTTGCAACTAGCTGGTAAACATAGTATAGAATGTAGCAGCCAAAGAACTGGGGACCAAAAACCAAGTTAAAAAGAAAGTGAATGTCAGGCTTACATTTAACAGGTGGCCAGAGAAGAGATGCCAAATTAATGCGTATGTGTATATAATTCTCTGTGTATTTACTAACACCTAAGCTGTAACAATTTGTTGGTGATAATATGTTTATGGCCAAGTTTCCATCACCACAAACTTCAACATCTGGAAAAGACAATTTGTCATGTATGCCAAGTCTGTTTCCCATTGCACGTTGTCGCATTTGCTTTTGATCGATACACCAACTTTTCCACCTCTTCCAAACTTCCTTTTTTGCAATTTCTTGTGTTCACTCAGGCTTTATATACACAAATTGAAAGTCCACTTAAAAACAGGTGGATAGAAATGTCAGACTATTCTCTCTCTCTCTCTCTCTCTCTCTCTCTCTCTCTCTCTCTCTCTCTCTCTCTCTCTCTCTCTCTCTCTCTCTCTCTCTCTCTCTCTCTCTCTCTCTCTCTCTCTCTCTCTCTCTCTCTCTCCTCTCTCTCTCTCTCTCTCTCTCTCTCTCTCTCTCTCTCTCTCTCTCTCTTGTTTAATGGTTGACTCATCATAGTTTTAAGAAATCTAAATAATTCTACTAAAAAGATACTGAAGCAGAGAGTTATGTGCAATCTTTTGACATAAGCCTGGTCCAGGGTTGCCAAAAAAACTAACAAACAAAAAAAAATAGTCTTAAAGGCAGGGAGGGGAGACAGACATGCAGTAGCAGTGTGGTGCTTCATCATTTTGGGCTTTCCTGTTTATGACTGCTTCTGTCTGCCTAAGTCAACAGCCAGACATGGAAAAAAGAGACCTGGTATGCGTTCTTTTTCCATCATACTCACACTCTCCCTGTTTTTGGTTTTAATTGGCTGTTCCTTTCCCATCTCTCTCTCTCTCTCTCTTTCTCTCTCTCTGCAGTCTTCTATTTATGCCTTCACTCTTTCTCTTTTTCTCTCTGTCCATCTTTCTCTGTCTTTTTTTCTTTGTTTTTTGCTCATTGTCTTGTCTTTCCCCCAACTATGTATGTTAGTTTGTCTGTCTTAGGTTCCTTCTCCCTCTTCCTGCAGAGGCACTGTGTTTGTGTCAGGTCTTGGCATGGGTGGCATGCTTCCATATGGAAGTGTTCAGGAGATGATATAGAACATATGTGACCCCAGCTCGCTGGCTGGGGACTCTGCAGAGATCACACCGTGTCATTAGTGGCGGTGAGAACGCCAGCACTGCAGTGCAAGGGAGGAGAAAGAAGGATAAGGACAGATATAATTAGGTTAAGGAAGGGGGAAAGGGTGAAAAAGGAGGAAAAGAACAAGAGATGGTGCTGAGTACATTGTGTCCTTTGTGGAGCTCAGTGTGTGTGTGTGTGTGTATGTGTATGTGTGTTCTGGCCTCTAGCTGGTTAGGTCTCAGCACTGATGTGAGGCAAACTTGGCAGAAAGGCCAGATACACTCTCACGCCTCAGTGTGCATTCAATGTTTGCTTTGAACCTGACTCTATTGGGACCAACTTTAACAAATTGATTTTGTCTGAACCTGTGCGTAACAGGATTGGTCAGGATCTATTAACTTACTATTCTAAAGAAAAAGGGTGCTTAAAGTAAACATAATACTCACAACATTTACAGAAATTATAGATCACAAAGCCGTGAAGATGTGCTGATGTCATACAACTTCCACAGACCTCAAAATGAAAACCAAGACTTGATCTTCCACATTTTCCACATAATCCCTCACAGTGTATGAATCTGTTTTGATTGTTGCTGTCAAAGTCTGGCCAGTGGAATGATTTGGTCAAGCCACAGTTATTTTGGTACGGCTTGTGAAAATCTTTATTTCTCACATTGCGTATTGTATGACGAATATTGCTCATATGAAGCCTTTTTATCACATTTCTGTGCTTTGGTGTGGACTGCAGAGCCACAAAGGGAAGTTTAACGCAAGCTGGCCTTACAGTGTACTTAGTAGTAGGGGCTGAATGTCCTATATGCAGCAATACATTTAATTGAAGTTGATCTTCTTTTATACAGTGTACAAAGTTTTAAATCTTAGTACTGAAAAAATGAGGGAAATATTGCCCTTTATTAGCAACATGGCAACCCAAATAAGTAAAAGTCATGTGACAACTGCTAATATGAAAAATGAATATAATTTAGGAGCATTAATTATTGTCATAATCACATTATAATCACATTCTAAGTATGAACACAGTATTATTCCCAGTCAGGAGAATTTAATCTAATAGCAGGGGGTATGGAAACTCTAAACAATAGCAGGGGGTATGGAAACTCTAAACTCTCTAAAATTTAAGTTTATAGCCTATTTTAATTAGTCAGTCACTACATAGAGAAAAGTAAGTAGAAAAGTAAAAAGTAGATTTTAATTTGTGAGGCACAATCTTTATTAATGGTGCGGGAACAGAAAAGTGTGAAAGAAGAAAAACAATAGCCTGTGGGTTTAGATGCAAAGCTGAATAATTTAGAAGAAATTAAGAGCATTTTAAAGTAAAAATTCAAGTTAATTAGCTGACAGAGTGCATGTAAAATAGTCTGAATTGAATAAGACTAAGACTATCTAAAAGAAAGAGGGTCAGAGAGAGCGAGACAAGACAGTGAAGCAGAAGAACTATCCAACAGAGAGAAAGATGGCGACTGAGAGAGACAGACAGAGCTTGTTTGCTCAGGCATTGATTCAGGGCCCCTCGAGGCTGCGTCTTCCATTTACCAATTTGTGTCTTTCCTTCTCTCATCCTCACCTCCGCCCATCTTCCCTCTCTTTGGCGGATCATTCGTAGGGAACAAACAGCGTCGCTCGGGAACACCGGACCCTTGGTTGCTGGGCAACCACACACTGACTTGATGGAGTGGAGGCAACTTCAGAGGCGAGTGAGAACAGTATCAAGGTTGTTATTAGACCTGAGTCCCAACACACATACATGCAAACGCATAGAAAGCTCAGTACAACACATGCAGACAAACACTAGACATGTGGAAGCATGCTGGAAACATGCGACTGTAGTTAAAAAAAAGTATAATCTCTGTTCCTGTTACCATAAAGCAACTGGCAACAGATGCATGTACCCCCTCATCATATGTATTAGCGACAGAAAAGGCAACGTGGCAGCCAAATGTGTTGGCTGACTGCTATTACAGTTCATATGTCCTGTATTTTACTCCTTTGCCATGGACGTCAAACTTCTCTTTCGCCACCCTTTTTGGTTTTTTATGAGGTATAGAGGAAGGACTTCCTCTCTCCTCCTTGCTAAAGATGAGTGTGGCTTTGATAATAACAGAGACAGTTATTAATTAAAGGGGGGAAAACTGACTGATTGCTACCCTCTTTAATTTACCACCATGCCACATGAGGTTGAAAATGTGGATGAGGAAAATGTGTGCGCATACGTATGTGTATGTAGTATGTACGTGTTGGTGGTGAGCATTTTTTTTACCATTTTTTTGCTTTGAGATTTCTTTTATGTCTATATCCATATATATACACTGCCTGGCCAAAAAAAAAGTCGCCACCGAAAAAAAGGTCACACACTAATATTTCATTGGATCGCCTTTAGCTTTGATTACGGCACACATTCACTGTGGCATTGTTTCGATAAGCTTCTGCAATGTCACAAGATTTATTTCCTTCCAGTGTTGCATTCATTTTTCACCAAGATCTTGTATTGATGATTGGAGAGAGGACCAGTGTGCAAAGCCTTCTCCAGCACATCCCAAAGATTCTCAATGGGGCTAAGGTCTGGAGTCAGGTCTGGACTCTGTGGTGGACAAGCCATGTGTGAAAATGATGGTTCATGCTCCCTGAACCACTCTTTTACTATTTGAGCCCAATGAATCCTGTCATTGTCATCTTGGAATATGCCCGTGCCATCAGGGAAGAAAAAATCCATTGATGGAATAACCTGGTCATTCAGTATATTCAGGTAGTCAGCTGACCTCATTCTTTGGGCACTTAATGTTGCTGAACCTAGACCTGACCAACTGCAGTAACCCCAGATCATAGAACTACCCCCACAGGCTTGTACAGAAGGCACTAGGCATGATGGGTGTATCACTTCATCTGCCTCTCTTCTTACCCTGATGCGCCCATCACTCTGGAACAGGCTAAATCTGGACTCATCAGACCACATGACCTTCTTCCATTGCTCCAGAGTCCAAAATTATGCTCCCTAGCAAATTGAAGCCTTTTTTTTCTCACAGATTGGTGGTTTTCTTAAGGCTACACAGCTGTTGGCTACACCCCATTGAGAATCTTTGGGATGTGGACACTGGACAGAAATAAATCTTGTGACACTGCAGAAGCTTATCGAAACAATGCCACAGCAAATGCATGTCCTAATCAAAGCTAAAGGCAGTCCAACGACAAATTAGTGTGTTTTTTTTTTTGGTGGAGACTTTGTTTTGGCCAGGCAGTTGTAGGAAAGTAGCGTATTACATTTACTTGTGTTACTGTAATTGAGTAGTTTTTTTGTGTACTTTTTGCATCATATTATGCTCCTACTTTGGAAAGCAGCATATTACACTCATACGGGTCATTCTAAAAAAGTTCCTGTGGGTTGTTATGGAGCGAGCTACAATTGACCTATGCGGTTGTTTAATTATGAGCATGTGTTGAACCAGAGTGTTGGCTAACAAAACAGTTGGGCATCCCTTAATAACGTGTACCGACAGGACAGACACAAATAAGTTGTTGTTTAGCATCAATCTCTTAAAAATGCAGCAAAAGAAAGAGAAAGCGAGAGAGACGGGCATCATTTAACACTTAGTCACCATTGAGTCCTTCTGTGTCAGTGGGAATGCCTGCCATGCTCCTTCTTTCGGTTTTACAGAAAAATATTCCATCTCTGACTTTTATTACAGTTTCTAAATAATCCTGCTGGGAAACAAGGAAGCCAAGATAGACTTTTATATGGGCAAGCTAATGCATTTCTTACAAGCCAGAGGATATGCTCCAGGTACAGGGAGTAGTATGGAATCTTGGCAATAACATAGTCCGGGGCGGGATGTTTCAAGTTCAAGAATGGTGATTAGAGGAATGTGGAGCTATATCTCACTCACCTGTATGACAAGGGGTGTGGTGACACCTGATGTCTGTTGTAAGAGAAGCAAAAAAAATAAATAAATCAAAGCTATGCCAAACAAAAATCCACTCAATTCAAATCTTAAAATGGAAACCAACAGACAACTTGTAGTGATTACAAATTGCCCATTGAAAAAAAAAAAGTTAGTTTCCGTGCCCACTGAAACATAAGAGGTGAGGACATAAGATAATTTTAAAAGGGACCTATTATGCTTTTCTTTATTTTCTGTCATGTATATATAATAATTCAATATTGGATGTTCATATTAAATGTGGTCAAACTTTCATCTAATGAGGTAAAAGGTAAAGTAATCCCTGTGTGCAAAAAGCTCAGTCTTCAGACTGCTCTGAATACTAGGTTTCCAATGTTTTTTTTTTCTACTATCATGACAAGCTGAAACCACTCATGAAGGATTTCATTTAAAAAGCCTGCCAAACTATGGTCTTCTTGGTAAATGTATGTAATGTACACATTGTGAAACAGTCTACTTGAGTAGTATTGTAGACATGTATTGTACCCCAGCATACAAGTAATTGACAGTGGAGGGAGACACTATACAGTCATTTGGCGACAACTGACATTTCCCTTTAAGTCAACATTTTAGCATATTTCCCACACATACACCTATTAAAAGAAAAATATGGCTTGTAATCGAAAATCGAAATCCACTGTCATTTTGCACAATAAACAGGTATTTACCAAACAGAGACATCCTGCTGTAATCATAGGCCCAACCAATCAGTATCAGAAAATATCAAATAAAAATAGACCGCCATAAAATTTAGGCCTATCTGAAAATTGTATCTGTTTCTAGCTTTTCAAGCACTTCAGAAGTACATTTTAAATGTCACTGTGTAATAAGAACCTAGATCAAATATAATTCAAAAGTGCAATGTAATTTACTTAACAAGGAAATAAGTGCATCAGCCTAAATACTGTAACATAGGCCTGTAGGCATCACTGGAAATCCTACAACTGAAACAGATGGTCATAACATCTGGGCACAAGGGTATTTCATTTCTCCATGTCATCGTTTAGAGAAGTTGCAAAGCATTTATCTGGTAGATTCCATCATTACGTCAATTTCAGAAGTGTGTTAACTCAAAATAGATAGGTTAAAGTAGGATAGATATCCACTGAGGCCATGTTTATGTAAAGTCCCATGATTTTGAATAAGAAACATCCAAAGGCCTTTCCATTTTCGAAAGCTCCAGTCCACAAAACAATAGTTGTTACAATGAACAGTTTTCTCTCAATATTGCACTCATAAGATAAATAAATATAGCTCACATCAGTGAATGCTACAACAAGAGGAGGACACATTTCACACAACATGATACAACCGTGCGTGATCAATGGACAGCTCCTCCTCACGCATATGGAGGCGCCCATTACGCATAAGCATATCATTACAGAGGCAAACACAGGATCACATAGACAAACACATTTTAGCCAACTGTTGCCACACTTAAATTAACTTGAGCACATAAATGTACATTTAACGTTACTGCCTGATAATTAAACACAATGAATGGCTTACCTAGTACAACAGAAGGTGCCTCTTTTTCCGGCTGGAATAAATGTCCACTATTTTCTTCAGTGACAGTTTTGAAGTCAAATCACCCTCAATGTGCAGCAGGGCCACATCAGAGAATTTTTCCTGGCCCCTTGTAGATCCCAGGCAGTTTCTAATCTTCCTCATAGTGTAAAAACTTATCACTGATTTTACTTAACCAATCAGCAGCACCAGCACCAGCTGGAGTAGTGGGAAAAAGTTTGGGTAACTGTCCTTTCTCACTTCTTGAAGCTTCTGAAGGGTGATGATGGACATGAGACAGTACATCTGATAAGGTCTATTTCTGCTGTCACCAGCTGTTGGTGGATATCAAGGCTCACATAAGTATTCAGATGTTGATCGATGCCTTTCTTCGCACACTTTATCATAGGATCATTGCAAGGCACATGGCTTCATCTGAACATTGTCTGTCCAAGGGTGGGAGTCTCACATCATCCATCTATCTCCCCATTACCTCCATCTCACTGCCCAAGTGTGGCCTCCACTACATACTGATCAAGCAACAGAGGTGGTCTTGAGTTTCTTTTCTCTTCTCCTCTACAGAGCCAACTAACACTGACATCATCACAAAACTGTTTCATCTGGTTTCACATGCCATCCCAAGCTCCCCCCCTCTTTGTACAGCTGGAAGTGGGTTCTCAGACTATTGATCACAGAGGCTACATCTGAAACTGTTGTGTTTGTGGACTGTAATTTCTTGTGCACAACATGCACAACTCGCATTAAGTCTTCAAGGATCATGAGGCAGGCAATAAATTGCGGATGGTCATGTGCTGACACAACCCACTTGCCTCCACTGACTACTTCTCCATTGTCTTGGTTCCCCTTCAGACAATGTATGAGAGCAATACACTGTGATTTAACAGCATTGGGCCATTGCCATTTGTACACCCAATGTGTCTCATTGGACTGCACAATTTCCTTGGGCTTCATCACCAGTGCTTTCAGCATCAACAGAAACCTGTGATGGTTGCTTAGTTCCGAAATCATGGACAGCTAGCAAGCACATTTAGTGCATCAGTGTATCTAGATGGCAAAGGGATAATCCTCCTTGATATACTGCTGCACACCACTTAAATGCCCTGACTTAACTAAGGCCCCATCATACAACTGTTTGCCTATCAGAGTGTGCTGCAGTCCACATGACTCCAACTCCTTACTGACTATCCCTAACAATCCCAGCAGTAACATGTGAGGCAGAGCAGTCAATGAAGCAAATTAATCACTCCTTAACCTGTGGCTTCTCTGTGTATCTGATGCAAACAGACAGTTGCTCGGACTTTGATGATTTCGTCTTATCCACAATAACAGTGAAAAAAACAGTCATACACTGCTTTGGTTATTTCCTCTCGAACAATATCTATAACTTTGAACAGGTACTTTGTTTTTTTCCCACTGCAGCCTCATGGCTATGTGACCATTTGGCTGCCACAGATCCAGATGTTTCACTCTGCTTGTAACTCGCCCACAGCTGCATGCAAGTTAAGTGTGCCTGTGATGTTCCATGCTTTGTGAGCCTCTCAGACAATTTACTCCAATACTGCACACCTCTCTTGGATAATATTTCTTCCCCCTTTCCTTAAAGAAATGGCAGAAGCAAAAACAACATACAGCATCCCTTGAAATAGAGTACTTAAACCACGGATGCATAATATAGTACAATGTAGAAAAGGCCTGATTAGTATTCCCAATGGCATGTCTAGGGAAAATGGGAAGCAGTGGTGTCTTAGGGCCCAAATGTTATTCCCCTAGATCACTGAGACATTGCAAAGCATCTAAGACATTAGTTCCAGGTGTCTTGCAGTGATTTGGACCAGGATGTGGTGACTGACAGGAGCAGGTGCAGCTTTAGCGCTGTTGCTGCTAAAAACGATGACGCTATCATTAACGTTAGCAACTGCAGTGGTATCCTCACCAGGGCTGCTTAAAAGTGTCTGCACTGGCAGTTTCTTTCCTTGGCTGAGCTGGTGTTGTTTTTCTTGCAAGGAAACAGCATATATCCATTGTTTGATCATGTCAAAAACTATTATTTCAAGGCAGTGGTGGTGAGGCAAAGAAGCACGTTACCTTTCCTTTGTCTGTCTTGGGTGCGAATGCAAGAGTGCTCATGCAGGCTACCATGCCGGAACACTGGAAATTAGACCAGAATCAAATGTTTTATGAAAATAAGCACAGTCACACAATAAGTTTACCCTTTGAATGTATTATTACTTATTGCTTCATTACAAGTATTGTGTACCACTGCTATTCTTTGTATTCACTCTTTTTCTTTATTGACACAATGCAGCCAATAGTATGTGGAAGCCTGAACTTTTCCATGTGTAACTGTTGAACTTCTTAGTTCTAAACCCTTGGCATTAATCTAATACATTAGCAATGAAAGCTTTCCATTGCAGTTCATCTAAAAGGTGTTGGATGGGGCGCCACACCAAACATAGAAACCTGTTTCTTTATAGACCTCACTTTGTGCAGGGGAAATGCCATGTTTATAAAGGGGATCCTTTCCCAAGCTGTTGCAACAAAATACACTTGTCAAAAATATTATTGTATGCAGTGTATGCAGGAAACAGGACTTCTTTCGTGAAAATCATGAAAAACAGTCATGGACAAAAAGTAGAGCATAGTTATGCGCACACATCATGTCCTCAACTCTCTCTCTTACCAGTGTATATAGTATACATATGGTATGCTTTGGGGACATGTTTTTTATATCAAAATGTCTTGACAAGATAAACGTGTAGAATAGAGAGAACGCAAAAAAAAAAAAAAACATGAATGGATTGCACACACACCTGGAGTCCAGCTGGATGAGTCTCATATAGAGAAAGTGAAAGAAAAAAGATGGTGAGTGGATAGAAGTCTGTTTTCATTACAAACAAAGGAAAAAAATATGAAGAGGTGTGTTTATGTAAAGTTTGACTCTGGCATTAATACTGTATCTGTTTACCCTCTGCCCCCCTCACATTAGAAGCCCATTCTAATTCATGTGGATGAGGTATTACCTATTCCAATATGAGTGGTGTTGTTCCAGTGACCTGGTCCACCAAAGTATTACTCTGCTCCCCTCTAATACCTGTCATCATCCTCTTAGTGGGCCATAGGTCGATTAAGCACAATGAAATGTTCCAAAGGGAGGCTCACAAGCTGTGTGTGTGGGGGGGAGGAGGGCTATGTGTAGTGGAAAAGAGTTGTGTAAGTGGTGTGTGATCTACACTACATGTTTCTGTGTTGATTATTTCTGTTATAACTTACTCAACTCTTGAGAATAATTTCTACAATTCACAAAAATGCATTAATTATAACTTCCAACAGGGGGTGACAGATCCCATACACCAAGCTTTGCTTTTTTAAACCAGTGCTTTTTCAGTTACAGAATTATAGTAAAGCATAGTGTAGATATAAATAATAAACTTATTTAGGCTTTTCCTCAAACAATGTTTACAAAGTGCTTTAAGTAGTGAAATAGGTTAAAGCTGGAACTCAAGACTTTTGTGTCTCCCTTCTGGCATTAAACATTATTACAAAAACACTGTTGATATATGCTTACATCATAGGCTCCACTGTAGCCTAGTCCGTTGCTACTGTTTCAGCTGTAAAACAGTGGATAAATTGCTTTGAGCGTCACACAATTCCTATGAAGTGATTCATTTCACTATTACAGTTGATTCATTTGGTCCAATAACATTTAGAACGTCTCAAAGAGTCACGTTAGAGTCCCCATTAAAGTTAGCAGAGAGCTATTTAGAAATTAGCCAGCTCATCCCCATGGGGCATGCACGGTATTTATTCATCTAGCCAGCACGGGAATGTCAAATCCCCAGATTAAAACACCAGATTAAAATATCTGGTATACAGTGAAATACAGAGATATTTATCTGGTGGCAATAGATTTAATCAGCATTTTGTGAACTCGTTTGTTAAGGCCTTGAATGTAACAAACATTCATATATATTTTAAAGTTCGTTACTGCAGGTTTAAAAAAAGACATAAAAACTGTTGGAAAACCCAATAATGTCACATAAAATGTCTATGACAATATCTTCATGTCTATGACAATAACCTGATTTCTGCTCAAGGGCACTGATGTCAAATACATAATCATCCTTAGTCCTCAGTCTTAATATGGCAGTATAACCAGTGTGGCTTTATCTTATTATTTGACATGTCACAAAAATGTACTTTTAATATAATCAATAAAATCTGTAAGGGTTTTCAGTTAGTCAGTAAATGGATACTACTTTGGTAGTATGTTACGTTTGTTTTGTATCAGTTTGGAGTTCAGCTGCTACTTTTGGAACAAGTGGAAGGTGTGCTGGACTTGTTGCCAAATCCAGAGGCCAGAATATTAACACAGTCTAGACAGTTATGATAAATGCACGTATAAAGGTTTCAAGGTTATTAACATAGGAATGTTATGATCTTCCCATTTTTCATTAGTTGAGAAAAGGATGACTGCATCACTATTAAACAATATGGCTTGTGATTGTCATCATGATTGATACATCATATTCATCTGTGCTATAGACCTCTGTTGTTGTCCAAAAACTCACATAAAAAAACACGCTTTGAGCCCTACTGCTGCACTGGGTGGCATGTTACATCAACCCCGAAGATTACAGTCACGTTTTAAGTCTCAAGGGAGCAGCAACAGTCGACAGTGCACTCTTCCATTTACATTGCTTTGCTTGCTGTGATAGATAGCGTTTTGATTTTATACCACATTTTTTATTTCTTGAGAATTTTCTTGAGAAAGTTTTGTGCCATACAGCCTTGAATATCAAAAAGCACTGATAGAAAAGTAATGCTGGTTGTAGGAAAGGTACAACTGGGTGTCATTAGATAGCAAACTGAAACTGATATTATGTTTAAGCAACAAATGGCTCAAAGGTAACACATACATTATATAAGACAAAATGGGTTGCGCTCGATTTTCTTACCCAGCTGTCCAGGAATGATATTAATATTATTAATTAGTATTTCGTGCGCACATTATATCTATTTCGTGGTCAAAAATTAGTATTTTGTGCACGTCATAGTTATATTGTGGCCACAATTTAATATTTTTTTTGACCATGTCACCAGAGGGGCTCCGTACAAAAGTTACACCATCTAACAGAGCATCTTGCTGTAAAGGACCCGTTGACGCTGGTCGTGACAGTGACGACCTACGACTCTGTCCTTAAAGATACAGACTAGTTTAAAGCAGTCCAACCAGTGCTCATGAGGGTCAAGAAGGTTACTAGAGAAGCAGAACTGATGAATGACCAACATCAGTTGCTAAAAGCGAGTCGTTCATCACCCTAAGTACCAGAGTTTCAGTGCAGCCCTATAGCCTAAACTTCTCAAAGGGATCATTCTTATTCATGAGAGCAAATTGTAAATCAGTGAGAACTTACTTCAGGATTGTGTCATGATGAAAGTTTAGATATCATCTGTTACATTAATTGTATGCTTAAAATCAGTTCGTAAAAGACTGTACTAGTATTGATAAAAATGACTACACATTTCAAGAGGAAATATAGATGACAGCAATCAAGCCTGTCAAGTCCTGGGATAAAAACTGTTATTCCAGGACTTTAAGACCTTTTGACCCCTTAAAACACTCTCTCTCTCTCTCTCTCTCTCTCTCTCTCTCTCTCTCTCTCTCTCTCTCTCTCTCTCTCTCTCTCTCTCTCTCTCTCTCTCTCTCTCTCTCTCTCTCTCTCTCTCTCTCTCTCTCTCTCTCTCTCCTCTTTGCACTAATCTCAGGGCCACATCCACTCAGGGACATCGATTATGTACTGAAACCTACTGACTAGAGTTCAGGTAAGATAAAGATATGATTACTAGCCTGAGAGAGGGTAAATGAGAAAGAAAGGAAACATGAATGCTAGAACAAGAACAACAGTGACTACAAGTTCCCCTGGCTGTGTAATACAGTGTATTTCCTGAACAGGACAGATCAGACATGTATCTGAGGGAGGCCTCCCAGAGAGCTATGTCTCCAGATTGCTCCTGACACCCTCTATTACAGGGTTATGTGGTTGTCAACAGTCGTTTGAAAAAGGGGTCAATGTGTGAATGGGGGTGCTATGAGAGGGTGCTAAAAAACTGAGACTATTTCACACAAAACATGAAGGCGAGGGACTCACCGTTTACCACAAACTCATCTCTCACTTTTTCTCACACAAACCTCAAATGAAGCAACATAGCTCTCCAGCTGTTGGTTGAAAATGTTCCAGTGTGTGACAAAATGTTCTAAATTCTCACTGTTGTTTTATGGCGACAGACATGAAACTAATCACAGTCTGATGTGCTGTTTATTGCTGTTTTTGGCTCCACATATATCAGATCAACTTTGCCTCTGGGATGCCTGTGGCAGATTAGCCGTTCGGAGAGGCCTGTTTTACCATGGTGACCCTGTTCATTTGGTGTGGAGCCTGAGGGTAGGCACAGAGGAGCGAGGTCAACAGGAATTGGAAATCTGATCCCCCTCCAAAAATGACATTCCAATAAACGCTGAGACCCTCTTCTTGGACCTGTCCCAGATAATGACCTTGGCCCATTGTGTGCATGATTGTGTATGCGTTTGCATTTTATTACTGCAAGTGTGCATGCACATTTATGCATGTGTGTGCATAAATGTGCACGTGCATATATGCTTTTGCATTTACAGTTAAATGGAGCATAGGCTACTGAACACTATTCAGCATGAAGAATGAAGCCTTAAAGCTGAGCAACAAGTGCTGGCCTCAAATGCACAAATGTTGAATATATCAGAAGTTCTAAACAAGTAACACAAATCAAAGCATTTTCTTTGGTTATGGCTACAACTTAAAAGACACAATTATATAATGGGAGAAGTAAAAACAGCAAGATCAAGAGTCAGTGTGAGACACAGTGTTTTGTGGATAAAGGCAATAATGAGCAGTGCAGTAAACTGTTTCTGTAGCACAGTTACAGTGATAACTCTAAGGAGCTGCTGATGTTTGACATCACCAGGACTCACAGTGTGTGTGCTGTTTATGTTGTGTTGGCTGGACATTTTCAGGAATGTCTCCCAAGCTTGCAATACAAAATGTCATTAATATCATCAGATTGTTATTCAAAGCATTGCTCTAATGCTCAACAAATGTTCTAATGCTATCTCAAGAAGTGTGTGTGTGTGTGTGTGTGTGTGTGTGTGTGTGTGCGTGTGTGTGTGCGTGTGCGTGTGCGTGTGCGTGTGCGTGTGCGTGTGCGTGTGCGTGTGTGTGTGTGTGTGTAATGGGAGTAAGAGATAGGGAGATAGAAGGAGTAGACTAAATTACATCTGTAATATTTTTTATGTATGTGGAAAACATCTATGACCCAGTGCACTGTCTATTTTTCCATTTCCATCATTTTGTGTGTGTGTGTGTGTGTGTGTGTGTGTGTGTGTGTGTGTGTGTGTGTGTGTGTGTGTGTGTGTGTGTGTGTGTGTGTGTGTGTGTGTGTGTGTGTTGAATTCAGCCTGTCCAGCTGGCAGAAGACTCAGGAGAATCCAGGAAGTTATATGTTGAGTAGGCGTCCATTTTATGCTTGAAGGTGGATTTGATTAATATGTGTATGTCCTCAGCCTGGGGGTGGATTCCCCATCATATCTAAAGCACCAAAGAAAAGAAAGGAAAGCTGTGTTTGTTTACTCCCTCAAACATTGTGTTTAGACATTTATTTTATGCGCCCACAGTATGCACATCAAACAAGGAAGAATGATGGAAAAAAACAGAACAGAAACAATCATTTCCCCTCACACTAAGGCAGAATAAGCATAATACGTAAAACATCCTCTGCTTCATCAAATCCTCAACGTTGGCCTAAAATTGCGTAATCATGCATTCCTCTGTTAGGATGTAAGCATAGTTTTTCCCAGACTAGGTCAGGTTTCTGGTTGTCAGTCGTGACTGTGGATCACTCCAATTTTCCAGTGCGGTAAAGCCAGCAACACTTTTCCCCTAATGTTTTGTGTGCCTCTTGGATGAAAAACATTTTATGGGTCCTTTAAGTGTCAGCTCAGTGTTTTTAAATGCTTTTCCGATCTGATATAAATAATTAGCAACATCTCAGAGTGAATTACCCCACAATACTGACTGGCTGGAAGACTGCACATCTAAAGTGGACGACCCATCACAGTTGGACAAAAAGCAGGCTTGATATCTTTACTGCTCTATGACTCTATGACAACAACTGAGGTCCTTTCAACATGAGTTAGAGTATAAAGGCTGCATTATGTTTTGGGAGCTCCTGGAACATTTGCTGGAGGTTTTGACATTTGAAGTTAATTTAGTGAACTCACTAATGAAAGTGATGGTTACGTTTCTGTATCCATTGTGCAGCAGAAGTATCAGGCAGGAGCCAAGCCCAACCATGTAAATCCACTCCATTGCGGATCATTTACTCCCTAAATCATTAGGGGCGTCTGGAGAGGAGACAGGTTCCCCAGACAGGGACAGCAAGCCGCCAGAACACAAACTTCAGACAGGATAAGTGGCTTCTGTTGTATGTTTACACTCCTCAATCGATGAGTGTTGCATAACTTTTGGTCGGGCACTTATCTAACCGCTTGTCCTTTTTTTTTTTCTCTCTCTATCTCTCCCCTCTGAGGCGCTACCTCTTCATCTGTAAGGAAAGACAGCCAATCACATGGCTCACAGAGCTCTGACCATGCCACACTGTTCCCTTATTCACGCATGAGCTGCTCCCTAATTGGCAGCTGCAACATGTGGTTCACTGGTTTCCAATTAACTGCTGCAACTGAATAATTGAAAGGAGGGAAGCAAAAAGGTTCTGGATCACACGATGAGTGAATGCAAGGGAAATATAAATGTTTAGGTCCTGTTTCATTTCTATGTGTCACATGCTTCATGTACACTATGAATTTATTCAAGTCTGCTTCCACTGTATTTGTCATATTTCATTTTTGTCAATAGTCTTACTTTCCAGTTCAGCCAAACAAAAAATTTACAGTGTTTCCACTTGGGTTGTTTACTCATAAATGAAAAAATTTAAATGAAGACAGGCAGAACGAAACGCAGTAAGAGACTTTCTGGAATCTTATGTAAGTTTGCTGGACGACTAGTGGGCAAGATGTCCAGATAGATACAGTTTATCAAGAAACATCTGTAGTGTACGGATTAAACAAATGAGATAATGAAAGTTCATTTAGACTCAGAGTTGCCAGTAAGCAGATTTCTGAGTTTTGGACAGAGCCAAGCTAGCTTTTTCATCCTGCATCCTGTTTTTATGCTATGCTAGGCTAACTGCCACCTGAGTGCAGCTGCAGCACAGACATGAAAAGCAGAAAACACATGAAGGGTATTTCCTAAAACTCTTCCTTTCACTCCTTTCTTAATACATGTTTTTCATCCACATCCTAACAATTAAATTTAAAGTCCCCCTCAACTCTTAAGTTTCTTTGTGTTCACCGAAAATATGACTTTAAGGCGTTTACCTACAAGCATGATTTGTGACATCACAACTAGTTTGATTTTGATTGAGTATTAAACTTACACAAAGCAATGTGGAAACTTGTAACTTCCAGTGACCAAACGGACTCTTTCATGAAACAGGACGTCTCTTGTCCAGCAGGTCAACCTTTGAAATAAAAATAAAAACATGTCTGGAGAGATCTCTACATTATTCAAAGTACTTTATAGTATATTTTATGTTTTACAATACAGAAAATGTAAGTAACTCCATAAACTCAAATCAAAAGTTTTGTTGCAAGAGCTTCAGAAACCTGTATCACTTCTTTGCTTTATTTTCTATTACACTGTGACTGTAGTATAAGTTATGTATTGCATTGTTGCTTTACTCAGTCATACAGTAGTCTATATTTGAACCATAACAGTGAACATTTCACTAAGTCCAGCCGTTTCTCTTCAGAGACATTCTGAGATGTTTTCACCTTTAAGGAGATGCCAGACAGCAGTGTGCTTGGTAAATACTGGAGGTGTGCAGCCGAATACATTACTGGACAGGTGACAGGGGGGGGATTTCATTTGTTCTGTGTGTGTGTGTGTGTGTGTGTGTGTGTGTGCGAGAGAGAGTTAGTGAAAGTATGTAAATAACATGCACTGTATGGGTGTTTGTGTACACTGCATTTGTGTGGATAATTCATCTTGTCATCATGTGTATATACATTTGTATAGCAATCAATACAAAACATGTTCTCTGTGTAGTCTTGAGCGTTACTGGAAATCAGTTCTGTGGTGGAATGTAAGCTGGAGGTTTGAATTGGGTTTATTGATGTCAGACTCTGGAGCCGTCTCTCTAAATCCCCTCCCAATGTGCTTGTGTGTGTGTGTGTGTGTGTGTGTGTGTATGTGTTCATGCCTGTGTGTAATTGTCACCTATCCCCTGCCTGCAGAAAGAGCATTAAAGATTTTAATTGAACGCTGCCTGTAGATGCAAAGTGTATTTCTCCAGAGAGTCAAAATCCCTTTTATGTTCCCTGTGTTCTATTTAAAGGTACTTTATTTCAAAATGGAAGACCAGGCAAATTTGATTTTCAATTTGATTGGAATTTGTTTTAATACAGATTAACACTAAATCCGTGTTATTAATGTCTTTGATGCTGTTAAAGGCTCGTCTACTTTACCAATGTTTGTATACACAGCATTAAAACTGAGCTTTGTCTTTGATTTTTAATCTGACAGTTTCCCAAAATAACTGAATCTCTGAATGACAAGTCAATCCTTCACTTACATTGAAATAACTGAGTTAGCTGACAGACACATTTGAGCTGGCTAACTTTGTATTAGCCTAAATTAGCTCAACCAAGCATAAGAAGCAAAGCACAGATCTGAATTTTACATTTATTACAATTGGTACAAGATGTTGAGTATCAAGTGAAATTGATCTGTGAATATGTGACTATGTCTGTTATTTATATCATTTAAGCAATGAAAGGGGTCAGTTCTTGGACCCCTTCTGTTCAGTCTATATATGCTGCCTTTGGGTCAAGTTCTGCAGAACTCTAATGTAGACTACCACTGTTATGCAGATGACACACAGATATACCTAGCACTGTCCCCAGATGACTACAGTCCAATACAGTCATTGTGTCACTGTTCTGACACTGAGCAAGTAACTAATTGGATGAACCAAAATGTCAGCTCCCAGTCAGCTATAGAATAGATTTTAAAGTTCTGCTACTGGTCTACAAATCACTGAATGGTTTAGGTCCAGAATACATGAATGACATGTTAGTAGAATATAAACCCAGTAGAGCTCTGAGATCTACTGACTCAGGTCAGATAGTTGAGCCCAGAGTTCAAACTAAACATGGTGAAGCAGCTTTTAGCTGTTATGCTGCACACAACTGGAACAAACTACCAGCAGAACTGAAATCAGCCCCAACTGTGAACACTTTTAAATCCAGGTTAAAAACACTTCTCTTCTCCTGTGCTTATGATTGAGCTCTTCTAAAGCACTTTATATTTTAATCTTTCATTTGCACTCTTTGTCCTTTTTAATGATTTTAAAGCAAATCATTATTTTATGCTGAAATCTTATATTTACTGCTCTATTCTAGTATTGTGTTTCTCTCTCTTTCTATTTTTCTGTACTTTATTTTTAATTTTTAGTTATATAGTTATTTCTCAAATTGCATCTTTTTATGTTTTTTGTTTCCAATTTTTACTGTTAAATGTTAAAGCTGCCTTGCCTTGCCTTACAGTATTCTAGTTTATATCATGTAGTCGACTCACTACAAAGACCTCACTCATTTTATTGACACAAAACTGCAAACCCCATTTCCTCTGCAAAATAATATGTTGTATGATTTAACCCAATTTTTTAAAAATCATGTCAACATGTCGACATTTCCTGATTTTTCTAGTTTTAGTTTTTACAATAGTTAATTAGACATTTACTTTTATTTAGTTCAGTCAACTAGCTAAATGACTCTCCAAACCTGAAACAGGACAGCTATGCATGCAAGACATAAGACCCATTTGAAATGATGAAATTTAATATTGGCCAAATTCATCTGGGAGAAACATCAAAGCTGACTTTTTTTCACTACGACTGTGTTGCTTTCTGGCGATGAGATGGTCTTGTTTTAAAGGTTAAGAGTAGGTGAACCAAACATAGCAGTCTGACCAATAGTAACATATTTTGTGTAGTTGTCTATGAAACATGACGAGCTATCACAAAGTAAAAAGTGAACCCTGTGAATGCAGCTGCCTATTGAATGTATGTGTCCATGTACAGCATGTGTTTGGGGCTGTGCTCTGTGCATCTTGGCAGCAGTTGGACCATGATAAATGAGCATGAGGATTGATCCAGTGTTTTTACAGCTGGATAGTATTGCATTTAGGAATGCAGAGTGTTTACCAAAACACCCAACCCTAGTTTGTCTTCATTATATAAAACAAATGTCACCAATACCATAGACAGTAAGTGGCGATTTACACACACAGTCGCACGTATGTATACACACCCAATGACGTCCACCCACACTGGTAATCACAGGGAATTAAACCATTGGGATCATCCTGATTTCAAGTTCTGCACATTCATATTTTGTTTAAATATCCAAGTATTTTTAGAATTTCTCTTCTGCAACTGCATTTGTGTGTGTTTCTGCTCTGCAGTAAGCAGCAGAAAGGGCCAGAGGTCATTTGGCAGTAGTGTCAGGTGTGTCTGGCAGAGAGCCGGCTGCTCACTGGGACACACCCTGTCTCTAATTCAGCTCAGTCTGTTATTGGCATATGGATATGAGCCATTAACAATAATGTAATACTTATCACCTCACACCATGGCTATTACAGCAACTGACACAACATTATCAGCTTGTATCTAGTACCTTGTATTACCCATGTTTCATTATATATGGCAATGATACCATAGAGGTAGGTTGGTGAGGGAGGGATTGATGGGCACTTGCCCAGATTGCTCATATGGTAGATCCAGCCATGTGAATACAACAAAAAACTTTAATTGTATCAAACAAAGGGGGCCTCTAACACTTACATTTAAGATTAAAATAGTTGTGTCCACACATACTTATTAGATTGCTCCTACAACATGATATGCCTGTATGCTTATCTGTTTGATACATGCATGATTAATCAGCAACAAATGTTTTTGGTGAACTTCAATATTGTTGTTGGATAAGATCTGATACAAAATGTATTTGGAAATCCTCATCATGTCACCACTGAACAAACGACCACACATAGTTCTGGCTATGAATCACCCATGAGCATGTTTATAGTCTTTTTTGTGTGTGTAGCTCCTTTCATGTTTGATTACACACTTGTTTTAAACTTCCGGGTTTCAACCTCATTTTTAACATTACAATGCCATGAACTATAATTCCCTCAGGCAAAGTCTGCCGAAGTGTGGACTGACAGAAAGTTTGAAAATAAAGTTCTGTGAAATACATACCATCTATCTGTTTATCTAAGTAATGATCTAAACATGCAGTAATATATGAAAGAGAAGAGGATTAGGTAGCTGAAGGCATGACCCTCTGGAAGCAGTTTTCTCCTCTTGAGCAAAGAATTTTGACA
Organism: Scomber japonicus; assembly: GCF_027409825.1. NCBI lineage: Eukaryota > Metazoa > Chordata > Actinopteri > Scombriformes > Scombridae > Scomber > Scomber japonicus. The sequence continues at coordinate 15,114,765 of NC_070585.1, read as the reverse complement.
CAAAGTACCAAAGGCACTGAGCGTCTACAGCTGTCTTCAGTATGCACTATGTCTGTATGGCAAGACAGATGTTTAAGTGTACAGTAGGCCATGTGTGTTGTGTTTGTGGATTTTTCTTGTCGTTTCCGTCTGCCAAGTCCTTATGCACATTAGTGCAGCAAGACTCCAATGTACAGACAGTGTGTATGTGAGTGTGAGTTATTGTGTAAGGGTTAGTCTGCGAACTAATATGAACTTTGGATCCCTCCCAACGTTTATGGATATGGAAACAAAATTTAACAAATACTGGAGGACTTTACAGTTCATCTGTTTATATCTCCACAGTTCTCTTCCCTTTGCCTATGTCTCATTCGCTCCATTTCACCATCACTAAACTTGATCTCAAGAAGTCTGGGGTTGGTTGAGGATGCTGGTCTCTCCTGTCAAGTGTTTCACATATGTAGAATTTGCTGTTGATGCTTGCATTGGTTAAGTGATTGGGCTGAAGTAAGGGTTATCTACTGAAAGACAGACAGTGAGATTTGGTGAAAGACTGATTTAAGGGGACTCAGAGGGAAGGGAGATTAGACAGTGAAGGTATGTGTTATCTATGCTGGTCTGAGATTTGAACTCAGACTGAACTTGTAGGTGACATGTATGTGTGTGACACCTGTGTTTTGCTTTACCCTTGCCATCCCTTTCTGCCCAAACTTGCCAGATAGCAAGCATTAGTCCAACATGACTCATTATTACTTATCCAACACCTTCCTTTACGTTGTTATGACATGCTGTTACTTACAATTTACCCACAAACATCGCAAGGATTTACCTCGGCCTGACACTGTCCCGTGATAAGGATTTTTTACTCTCACCTACTTGTCCTATCTATCATGACAAGATGATGATAGCTAATATTTCCAACACACTCAAATTTAATTTCTTGCTGTAAAGAGCTTAACATGGCTACTCATCTTGCTTTTACAAGTTTAGGCTGTGGACTAAAGGAAGCAGACTGTTTCATATTTGAGTTCCTGATTTTAAGAAGTAAAAGAGCCTTATTGTGTCAGCCATGGTTTTACACATGGAAGGTATTAGACAAAAATAATTACTTTTTTATTTTTTTCATTCAATTTTTTTCAAAAAGTGCTGCTTTGGTTGGTGTGGTGCATGCTCTTCAAAACAATCAGCTATGTGGAGGCAGTGTTTAGATCAGTGGGTAGAGCACCCGCCCCATGTGATGAGGCTACAGTCCTCACTGCAGACGACACCGGTTCAAATCCCATTCCGAGAGGTCCTATCCTGCATTATCCTGCATATCCATCATTGCCCCCTCTCTGCCTCCCATTTCCTGTCTCTCTCTACTAACCTGTACAAAAGGCAAAAATATACTTGAAAAAAAAACAATCAGATATGTTAAATTAACTGTCTGGACTCGCTGTATATATACATTGACACAGTAGACATTATAACACTGAGGAGCAGATTAATACTAACACATATCACAGAAGATGATGTCTCCATTAGCACCTCTCCTAGACTATTTGAGATCTCTGCCAATCATATCGAAAACAAAGAGTCAGGCTGTGTTTCATCATACAAAACTACATTTCAACAGCATTGACTCCTGGGAATAAACTTTGGCTTAGCATCAGGAGGGAAAAAGTTGATGTTTCCTGGACTTGGTGATGCACTAAGAACATCCTGTTATCTTAGGGTATAAAATTGCATGCCACATATGCACTAGTACACACAAACACCAACACAACCTAATACTGTACAACATAGGCATAGACGATGACACTCTCACAGCACACACAACAAACACACTTGAATTGCAGACTTGGCAACTGTTTTTCTTTCTTTTTTTAATTAGAGCAAAAGATCAGAGAAATACCAAGTGTCAATACCGCCGAGAATGAGAATATGGCAACGGCGACCTTTTAGAACTCCCTGATCTTTTATAATGTCAGGAATGGAGCATCTTGTTCTTTTCTGTCACAAGCTTATGCCACTTGCCACGCCCCCACATGGAAAGATATAGAACTGCAGACTATTAAGAGGTGTGACTATTTTCTAGCAGCTATATTTAGCCTTCCTCATTGGTGGAAACAGCCAGTTGGCATCAGGCGTTTGGCTGATCTCAACAGGTCTTGAACCCTCTTGTTAGAGTATGTCAACAGACTTCCTAGTGGTTGTCAACAGTGTGTTAATAGAACAGGAGGATCAAATAGTGAATATATATTTCATGTTTGCCATGAAATGCAGCTGTAAACACCACAGTGGTTGTATGCACTCATGAAATGGTCACCATGGACATTCATTTCCAAACATGAGCCATAAAGCTGTTAAAGTTTAAAGATACCATGTGTTATGTGGAAAAAGACTTACTCTCCTGTTTTTCTTTTCTTTAATTTACGAAGCAATACTTCGAAGGACTATTGCTTCAGTTTGCCCCAGTGGCCTCATGCTTCTTTCCCAGATTCCCAAAGTAGCAGGCAGAGGATGAGATAAATCACCCAGCCTAAAGGCCCACTGTCTGGGATCATTTCTATCTTTACAGCCCTCCCTTCCCCTTCCTCTGGATGAAGGTGTTAACGGTTAGCACGAGTATTAGCCGCAGGCTGTGGGACATGGGAGGATTTCTGTGTAGCACTGGTGCCCTGGTCAAGTGGAAAGCAGCCTTATCTCCTAATCCTGTTAAATAAATAGCCTGCATTTATGTTGTCAGTAGACTGGAATAAAAAGGCTTGAGTAAGAAGATATATAATGGCCTGTGAGATAAATGTGCTCTTTGCCCTTCTCTGTGGATGGCGGTGGAGGTGGTGAAATGATAGCTAGGGAACTCTATGACCCTCCACCAGTGTGTTTGTTCTTCTTGTGAGCCACTTATGACTTACAGCAATACGTTGAAACCATAAAAAAGACTTTATCACGGCAAACTTGAGAGATACTGTAGATTTTCATGCTAACGCGATTGCAGCTGAAGAAAGAGCAAGTAGAAGAGATAAAGATAACAACAGCAAAGGGGGAATTTATCAAAAGATGGATCGGAACAATTGAGTGAAAGAAAAACATTGCTTGAGTAAACAGTAGTCACAGGGAAGAGTAACTGTGTGGTGTGTGAGTGCATACAGTTTCTGTGCATGCTCATGTGCATACGTGTGTGTGATCTCATGTCCATGCATGGCTGCCAGTGGAGTGGGTTGGCCTGGCTGGTGGCCTACGTTTGTTTAGCTGTGAATTCTTCCTCCTGATCCAGTGACTCACAGCCTGTGGCTTAGGCAGTGTGTGTGCCCAGAAAACACTAATCTGGAGCACACAGACCCACAAAGACCACAACATCACTATAACTTCATCACTTTCATTGATTGTTCAGATTCTCAGAAGCAGGAGTTAGTAAAAAAGTTGAAAATGAAGTAATTGTAAAAAGAAATATATTAAGCATCACGTTGATTTGTTCATTAAATCACTCATCCTATCATATGACACCAATTAGTAAACAGGTCTTATGTGGGAAATAGACACTGGCCTTTTCTTACCAAGTATAATATTTATTTACAATTATATATAATCATTTTATTCAATAAGCAAAGTATTTCAGACTGCTGTAAAATATTAGTAGCAAATAAATTTGCACGAGATTTTACTAAATAAAAAACCTAGCACCAATTTCATACACATCTTTTTTTTTGTGATGATTCTGCCACTATGACTTGATCCAAAAAGCTGATTCCTGAAGTTTTAATGGGAAGTTTCGGCTTCCCACAACCTGGATGTTTTCATATTTGTGACCATCATTCTTCTTGGCAACAATAACATTGTGCTTCTACTTACCAAGTCACTTGTTGAACTCTCAAAAGATGATCAGATGATCAAATTTACTGAGCACAGTAAAACTATTATCCTTACTGTCTGTTGTAAATGTCCATTACAGTGTTTCTTCTTCAGATTTAACCTCCCATACTTACTGTAGTTGTATGCACACTGAACAACAATAGACTTAAATAGAGTGTTATCTGTGTGCCGTGTTACATGAACCAATATAACTGATGGCTGAATAAGACTCAAGTTGTAATAAATCAGAATGTCCCTTGCACCTGACTTGAAGATTCTGACTTGTAAATAGCATTCTTGTCAAACTCAAAACGTTCCTGCCATAATACGGAATTGCAAAAAATTCAAAGCAAGTATACACCTAACATCAGCCAAAGTCCGTTGTTCATGGTGATTAAATATAGTGTTATGTTTTTTCAGTTGACAGCATTTGGAACTTAGTCAACTTTGTAATCATGCCATGAATGTTCACAAGTTGTTAAATTGGGAATCTTTCCCATCACTACTATCAATCCCATGTGACATGAGCACTGCATATGTCTCACTGTCTTGCTGAAGGACACTTCAGCAGACTTGATTAATGCCTGTATGGCAGCCTGAACATCAACTCTTGCCTTCCTTTCGCTGTATTGATAATAACAGCACTGTTTTCCACTCCCACACAGTTGTGTTATTTCAGCTTCAACTGCTGATGTCACAAGTCTTGTCATTAATTTCCTAAATCTGAACAGCAAAGGCGCTGAAACAAAGCCAATCCGAGAGGGAGTCATTGCGCTGCTCTCACTGAGTCAAGGCAGTGCAGCCAAAACTGAGTAGTACTGCACATATGACTTACTGCCTGAAGCAACTGCATTGAATGACTATCAAGTATTAGCAATGTGTCATTATTTCGGAATTGCGTGACAGCCATGGGTGGAGTTAATAAGAGGAAGAGAAAGAGAGAGAATGCTTGGAAAAGATAATTTATAAATAGTATGGCCGTGTGAGAAACAGACTTTGCAAGGCCAAAGGGACATGAAGGGGGTGTGAGGAGCAGTACTGGCAGTACACTCCGTTATTGTGTGTGTGTGTTTGTGTGTGTGTGTGTGTGTGTGTTGGACCCAGATGGACTGTACTGAGGTTACTTGGAGAGAAGAAAAGAGTCGTGTTGCTTGGGAAATGGACTTGTCCAAAAAAACCTGTTGAATTTGATTTACTTTATCCCTCCAGAAAAAACACTTTTGCACAAGATGTGCTGAATAGCCTCGATGTACTTCATTGTAAAATGTCAAACACCATTTGTTCTGAATTTAGGATTACAATAAGGAGGACCAACAGTGAAAGTTAGAGAAACAGACTCTGAAAAGAAAGAGAAATAGACAGAGGAGAATAGAGAGAGATGGGAGAGGATCTTGTGGTTATGCTTAATATTTATATGGGATGTAGTAGAGGGAAAAACTCCTTACCCATTAAATGTTAAAGTAAAAAGTTAAACCTTAACCTAAATCATTTTGTTCACACTACATCAATGCTTTGACCGCACACACATGTACGCACACATACATGTACGCACACACATGTAGGGATTGTTCGGTATTATACAAGTGACCAGCTGGGTAGAAATCAATCAGGTAAACTAGGTCAGGGAAGGAGAGGAGAGGGAGATGCGGGAGGTCTCAGAGGAGCAGGCCTTTGTTCCACATAGGAGGTGGATACAGAGAGATGTATCAACAAAAGGCCTCTAGCCTCTCCCTAAGGTGCAGAGAACACATCAGGTACCCACTGTGCGTCTGCATGAGATGCATGAACACATGTAGACACATCATTTCTCCCATGTGTTTGGCGATGCCCTTGGTGCAACACATGTGCGTCCGTGGGTTACACAACATCTGATCCACACATCTAGGCTCAGTTGATCTCCTTCCGTCTCCGAGGCGATGCCTTTAGACCCTGAGCCCAGTATTACCGACGCATTACTGTCCAACTGAAACTCCAATAAGAATCCACTGTGCTAAGCCCCTTCCAGATAGATGGATGACCATGTTATGTCCTCAGTAACCTAATAAAAGCATCATGTAATGCTCAGCAGCTATGAACACAAAGAAGCGGTGTTGGATAAAATATATTCAGAACCAATTTCTGTGTATCATTCCTAATAACTGGTGTTATTGCATCCACAGCCTGTATACATTGAGAAATAATGAAGCACAGAATCAGATCAATGAAAATCAATGAAATCCGCCCACTTTCATGTAATAGAAAAGATGCTTTATAGGTTTTATAGGTTTATGGTTATTCATGCTGTTCTTTCAATTATGCACTGTCGTGTTCTCGGGATTTATCAATATTTATTTTTAGGTGTTGAATTTTAAATCATAAGTTATATAATGATTTGATTATGCATTGACACAAATTATTTTGCATCCTCAGTCTTTGTGTGTCTACGGTGTTTGTACGTGTGAGTGTGTGAGACAATCTGCTTCTCCGCATGAGCTGCAGGGCAGTTCCATAAAGTTTAATTATATGTTGCATTCCCAGTGGAAGGGCTGAGATTAAACTAAATTAAATCGTGTTGGGGTGCATGAAATGTTTCTGTGCTGAGGAGGATCCACACACACGCACATACTGTACACACACACACACACACACACATAAGCTCACATAAGTGCACACACACATTGGAAGCATGTCGGGCTACAAAAGGGGTAGAAACCATGGCACCGCTGTTAGCAGTCTGCGTGGCTGCTGTCTTCCTTGTTTGATATCGCTGAAAACAACCAAGTGCAGTCTTTGAATGTCTCTGTGTGTGTTTGTTTGTGTGTGAAAGGTTGTGATTATTTCCTAAAGAGGCTCTCAAACTAAGTGAGATCTCAAAACCTTCCATCTGCAAAAGGCAAATTATTAACCAAACACTTACTATGATATTGTGCTTTACTTCAAACTCTGGATTCAGTTATGCCTTTCAATGTTGCCTCTGTTCATTATCTTCTATATGACATATTGCCACTTCATGAAGTTGCTGTGGTGAATATGTTACTATTGCCTTATCTACCATCAGACATTACCATTCATTTAGTGGGGTGTTCCCAGCCACCTGATGTACAGTAAGTAAATGCACAGTAAGTCATAGTCTCTCTTTTTGGGTCTATTTGGTATCTGCCAACTCCTAAAGAAGAAAGAGATCAGTCTCTATAGCTACTAAATGCTCCACCTACCATTTTCCCCAGGTAAACGTGTGGCTTGTACAACTAAGACAATTAACCAAAGGACACTAAAACACTGCTGAAGGCAACTGCAGAGATGTGTAGTGATTATCTGTCACGACAGTCATTGTTATCAGTAAGTGTGAATTTAAGGTAATGCAACTAAAACTTCTCATTTAGAAAAAGAAGTTAAAGGGCCTCCAGTGTCAAAGACAAAAGGGATTTATACGCCCTGAACTCCACACCCTTAAATGTTGCTGCCATATACTAACATCATACTGCTTCCTGCATTGGCAGAACACATTGGAACACAATTTGTTACTGACTAACCACCAAACAGGAGTATAATTTTTTTAGCTCTAAAAGAATATGTCTTTCCCCTTCTCCACCCTTTTCCCCTTCTCCACATTGGAACACATAATTTGTTACTGACTAACCACCAAACAGGAGTATAATCTTGTTAGTCTTCTCCACCCTCTTGTTCTGTATCAGTCATACACTTACACATGATGATTCACTTAATGCGCTCTTTGGACTTATCAGCTATATGCCAATCTCACGTCTTTTCATCCCTGCTCTTCTAAACTCTTGTCGACTCCAAATTTGAACCGGATCAGTGTTGCAAAAAAAACAAGATCATAATGTTTAGTCGTTCTAGTGAAATACTCGTTTGTATGCTGGAATTAGTCTAGTTTTGGGATTACTTTCATAATTTGTGGTATTCAAAATGTTGCTCAGTGTGCAGTGTGAGTGTCTCACCATTTCTGAAATGGTATCAAAATACACCATGAGCTTAAGTAGGATTAGGGGAGTGATTATGTTTTATTTTCATAGGAATAATAGTATGACACATTTTACATTAAGCTATATTAACCCCAGTGTAAGTACTTACAATAGAGAGCCAAATATGGATTGGAACATGCTGAATGCTGTCCTCTATTTTTTTGTGTGTAATTCTTCTTTTGCTTTTTTTTTCAGAAGCTGGACTTGTCCTATTTATTATTCCTTCCTTTTCTAGCATTTCTTCATTCACAGTATAATTACAGAGATCTGAATCAGTCCTGATCTTTTCCATGTGGGTCATGCTGGACATTATTAGCCTACTGACACAATATAAATACCTATAAGTAGAGGAGAGTGGTCATTCCCCTGTTGTGACTCAACTTCATGATGCGGCTCTCAAAGAGCTACGTATGGTTTTACTCATGTGGTTTGAGTGACATGTCACTTTTGAAATTTAAGTGATGTAAGTCCATTTTCCTTGTTGGTGTGTGGTTTCTTTGGACTACATCTGCACTTTATCTGTCTGATTCTTAAAATGTTGTTTACTATTTTTCCAAAGATTTTAGTTCACACTAAGATGCTAGAGCAATACTTCAACCTATTTAACAGTGATTCACAGCCAACATCTGGTCAGCAGTGGGAATGTTAGTCTGCCTTTAACCCCAAACTGGTCACTCCCAACTAATTTTAGAATCAGTGAAAAGTGCAGTTTGAAGGGAGCCACAACACCTGATAGTTGCCTGGTTGATAAACGATCTGGCTCTTGGACGATCGGATTTCTGCCATGTCAGAAATTTTGTTTGGCTGTTTTACAGTTTGAGCAATTTGCTTTAATCTTATTGGAATAAAAGCAAGTATGGAGTCTAAAACCACAGTCGTAACTGAGACTGCTGTGTTTTAAAACTGAACTAAGCTGCAGAAGTGACCGATCATATCACATCTGACTTCTGTGGCTCCATTGTTTTCTTCTTTCTGTCCATTCATAGAATAATTGCACAAATTAATATTGCCTATCTCTCTTTTTATCGTTGTTGAAGTGGTTGTCTAGTTTGAATAAACTTTATTGTAATTACAAAACAATCCAAGGATCATGTGTTTACAAGCATAAAAGTCACAGTTCTGGATGTGCAGAAAGGCTGATTAAGTGTGAGTTAATAATAAAAGTAGTAGTAAAAATACTAATAAAAACACAACTGCCCAACTTTGATCTGTTTGGTCTCAGTTCTGTCGTCTGCTCTGGATGATCACTTATATTGTGTTCAGCCAAACTGACAATTATATCTCATTTACTTAGTTTTCTGTTTGTGTTGTCAGACAACTGAACTCGCTGGTCATAAAGGCTAGCTGTTAATGTGATGAACAGCATTTTGAAATGTTAATTAATTCAGTTTTGTATGAAAGTAAAGTCATCTGACAAAATCAAGACAAAAACATTGCTTTGTGATTGGCTTCATTACATTTATCTTTAACATTAATGGTCACAAAATGGTTTAAAGATCTTAATTATGGCAGGGATATTTAATATTGTCTTCATATTTTTCAAGACCATTTTAGAAAACTCACATTGTTGAGTTGGTTTTGTGAGGACAGAGGTAAAGAGATGCATTTTCAAATTTAGAATGCTTAGTGTGGACTCTTGCTATGCATGGATCATTTATGAATGCTTGCTGGATTTCAACAGAAAGCTTCAACTTCCTTCCATCTTTGTATTGTTCTGCTCTCTCTATCTCTCTCACCCTTTTTGTCATTAAATGTCTTGCTCATGCCCTTGCATCTCTTCTGTCTGGTCCTCCATTCATCATTTTCTGTCCTCACTGATGCCCTAATTTGTCAGCCAGCTGTGCACTTTACAGACCCTAATACTCTCACTCCTTTACCCTTTGACCTCAGACCCCTGACCTGCTGAAACTGCAACCCAGGGTAAAGACCACAGCAAACACCCAACACCTCTGGTTTTACGCACAGTCCAGGTTATCGAACACAAGTACATATTTGCGTTCATAGGAGTAATGTGCAATTATCTGGATTCAAATATTGTTGTTATGCTCTCTAAACAGTGGTACATACATCATTTACAATAATATATAAGATGCAGTAAACAACAGCAGTTTTACTGCTGGGGGACAAGTGTGTGGGGGGGTCCTTTTATTTTCTGAATAATGCACTTTAAGATTAATTTAGTTTATATCACATTATTTTCAATGACAAGGAATTAGCTGGAATGCAGTGGGTATAATGACCGTCCTGTGCCTTGTCTCATTTTCATCTGACACTACACAAAGTAATTAAAATCATACATTTAAGCAGGCTCAACAGACTGTTCCTAACACCTTACAATACACATGGCATTACAATCATATAACTTCCACTGCACCTCGTTAGGTGATAGCTTCAAACACTTGGCTTCTATATAATGATTAACAGTGGCTGACATCCTGTATGTTGGTATCAACTCTGCATTCAATTAATAGGCAAAGAATGAGTAGAGTCCACTACACCAGGGATAACAATCACACTGGACACATGCTAATACATCAGTGCTGCATCAGTAAAAGCTTTTCCTATTTGTGTGTCACTCCAACACCAATGTCCTCAGAACTGAATTGTGAATGTGTAACTGCACCCAGCCTTGACCCTAAACCCACACTATGCAGCAGAAAAGAAGAAAGGTTTCCATTCAATCACTACTGTAGGTCCTCTTGCCCCCTTGCATTCTGCAGAACTGATAATGTACCCACAGTATATGCGTATGTGTGCAGGTGTGTGCACGCATGTGAGTGCTATCAAACCTCTCATTCTTCTGAAAGCTGGACATGCCTCAGAGGGATTATCCCACCTCGTGAGTAGCATTGTGACTAAAAGTCCCTTTGTCAGCTTTATAGAAATGTTAGACACGTCCATTTCTACCAGCTCTTATAATGTGGGGAAGGTAATAAAACACAGCCATACAGGGTCAACACAAAAATTGAGAAATATACAGACACTTTTACTTAACTTTAGTTTGGATTTAATATTTCATGTATAAACTTCAAAGTTGTCTTATTTACATGTTATATTTTCTTGTATGTTGTGAGGACAATGCAGGTTCACTGAGAGGATGGGACTTCATGCAGTCGCTGAGGCTAACGTTAAAGGTGCAGTGTAAAGAATTTAGTGGAATGTAGCGGAAAGGACTTGATAGAAATGGAATATATTATTTATAAGTATGTTTTAATTAGTATATAATCACCTGAACATAAGAAGCATTGTGTTTTCTTTACCTTAAAATGAATATTACTAAACCACTTCCATTATTGCTATTACTAAATTACTATTATTTGTTAAGGAGAAATATGTCATGTGTACATAATCACATTTTTTTAGTAACTTGCTAACACTGCTGACTATACACAGCTATTGGAAAAAATGTATTTCTGCCACCAAATTCTTCAGCAGAATGCTCCGTGATTTCACTGCTGTCAGTGTGAAAGCATCTTTAGAGTTGTAGCAAAAGGGGTGAAATGTTCTGCCTGCCACGGTGCCACCTTTGTGCACTCTCTGACCCTCTCTGACATGAGCTTTAAAAATATCCCAGTTTAGTCTTTGCATTTCTTCCTGAGACATGTACTCTTCTTTCTTTCTTTCTTTCTTTCTTTCTTTGTTTCTTTCTTTCTTTCTTTCTGTCTTTCTTTCTGTCTTTCTTTCCCAAACATACTTTCCCACCGATAATTACAGTACAACAGCAGTTTTATCATTCCTGGCCAGGACCTTGAGCTTCCTGTGGTTGGGTTAAATTCAGTGACCACTCTGCCACAGAGGTCAGGGAGCAAAATCTGTCTGTGCTGGCATGGCTGCCTCTCCATGGGATGAGACATTGTTGAAATTACAGGCCAGACCGCCCTTGATCATCCAGGCCCATTTGGACTTGTGGCAGCCTGGGAAAATCCACTTGTCCATTGCCCCGGTCACTGGCACAAGCCCGGTCCAGGCAAAGATTAACAACAGAAAAATATAAAAAAAATTGAATCCTAATCTTCTTACAGTAAGAGGGTGGAAGATTAAGAAATACTAATTTAGTGCAGCGCAAAAGAGGAATTTAGAACATAATACAATATAGCTTATTTCCTCCAACAGCTCTTTGATTATTTTTGTTAGTGCGTGTGTGTCAATGTTTTTCAAGGGTACTGATCCACTCTACTGTAATAACACCAAATAAATACTTGATTACTCTGTTTTAGCACAGCTGCAATAGACAGAAGCAAACTCGCCTCCATGCTCCAGATACATGGTGATCACTTATCAGAAAGGGCACATGGGCTGATCAGATCAGTTAAGGGAATAAAGGGAAATAGGCCACAGGCACCCACTGAGAGCTTAGATAACATATGGCGCATAAACAGTCAATAGCAAAAATGGTTTGTGTGTGTGTGTGTGTGTGTGTGTGTGTGTGTGTGTGTGTGTGTGTGTGTGTGTGGGTGTGTATGTGTGTGTGTGTGTGCACTTATAAATACCTGAGGGTGGTCTTGCATTGGATAGTGTTGTATTGGCATTGCCAGTGAATAAGTAAAGGTACTATTGACCTGTGGGTCAAGCTCCATGGGCTTTCACAGTACTCCACTCAAGTATTGACAAATTACTGTGGAAGAATAAAATTGTGCAATAAAACAAAAAAACAAAAAACAGTCACAGTGAGTGAGTGTATGATCTTGATTTCTGCATACTTTGTCAGTTTATCCAGCCCTTCATTAAAATAGGATTTGTATATTTATATATTTGATCCAGTTTTTTGCACAGTAACATTAGGCTGAAATCTATCTAACCCTTGCAAAATGTTCCTTCTGGCAGCTCTGTATGCAGTTAAGAGGCCTTGTTTCTCATGTCTTTCCTTCTTTTTTCCCTTAATTTTCTGGGAATTACATTTTGCCCTCTGGCCTGTTTCATTGTTTTGTCTGGCCCATGTCACCCTTTTATGGACATATTGCAGCATAAATAAACAAGGCAAATTGTTTAATGATGGACGTCCTTCTCTCTCTGTTGATACATTCACATGACAATTTTCAACTTGTACACGTATGTGGCACTTGTGTCGGAGGTTCATGGCTTTGGCCTGATGTGCTGTCATGGGGCTTTGATGCCTCATCATGAAACCTCCCTGAGACACTGGGAACACCTGTCCTTGCACTCATAAGGCATGCTAATACATGCGGACACATGGTGGCCTGCTGTCTGACCTTGCTAGGACAGCAGGAGTCATTGGAGAGACAGGCCATTTGGGCTCTGCAGGACACAGTATGCTCACTCTGTGTAGCCCTTAACACATGCAGCATAATCAAATTGCCAGTGCAAAATGGTGCATAATGCTTAGGCTAACTACACCAATAGCACTTACAGCAGTTAGTTAAACTAATAAAACAGTCATTTGAGCAAATTAGATAAAGATTTAAAAACACCTTGTATTATGCACATCTGTTAGAAACAAATGTGTTGTTTCATACTATAATACAGTTTTCTAAGAATTTGCTTGAATGTCATTTTGCAGTGATGACTGTTATTCATAAAACTCAAGGATAAACACTTAAGGCAATCAGCAATAATGGCAATTTGTAATGAGAATCTATATTAGCACATACAGCGCTGAAACAGTGCAACACTTCGAGAACACAACAGATTTTCTCCACTTGTCTTGTCTGACCATGTAGCTCTATTTCTCCACTCACAATCTGTTTGCACATGCACAAGCAACGGACATCTGAACACCCACCTCCCAGACAAACACACACACACAAACACAGAGACACACACGCACGCACAGGCACACACAGGCACACACAAAACTTCCCCCTGCCAAACATAGCTATAATAACCTGCACTAACACATGAGTTTGAATGTGTCTGTTGGTCTGGGAAGAGGGATATTATTGTATGTCTCTCCCTTGCTCCTTCCAAGTGCACTTTTCAAGGTAGAGGGCTTGGTATCTCCATGGCAACAGCAAAGCGACCGGGAACAGTGGGAGGGAGGAGGTGGTGGGCGTTGAGGATGGGGGGGGGGGGGGGGGGGGGGTTGAGGTGCAACGGGGTAGAGGGGGGGGGCCTCCTCTGGTCACAGATGCACATAGGCTTTGGAATGCTGACATTTTCATGTGGTGTTTCGTGATTGGAGACAAGAAGGGTGTGGCTTTCTTCCAGAGGTGTGTGTATGTGTGTGTCTGGGGTGTTGGCTGTCTGGCTGAATTTATGTGTGTGTGTGTGTGTGTGTGTGTGTGTGTGTGTGTGTTTGTGTGTGTGTGTGTGCCAAAACAGCCTTGCGGAGATCTATGCACCGAGAGCCCAGGTGTGATCTCGATGCTTGGTGAAAGATGACCTCTCATTGTACAACACACACACACACACACACACACACACACACACACACACACACACACTCTCTCTTCCCCCCTCTCTCAGCGAAGGGTCAGTGTCTATGTTTGTATAGCATAGACCTCCAGGTATTATTGGACTGTGTTTACATGTGCATGTGTCTATGGTGGCACAGATATGTCCACCTCTGTAAATCTTTCTCCTCTTTTGCTCTATTGCTCTCTCTTTTGACCTTTACTCTTCTGTGGTTACTTTTGCCTGTCTGTCCATCTTCATCCAACATCTAGTCCTCCTTTTTACCAAAAGATGATCCTTTTCAATCTGAATTTTTGCCACGTTCGCTACACGTTCACAGGTGCTAATGCATTCATAGCCAACTGTCAACTGTATAAGTCATAGCAACAGGAAACAGGAAATAAGATGACTGCCTTCAGTATAACTTCACACCTCCTTGGATGCTTGCATACAAGTCCTGAATACAGCACAGAAAAATATTGGATATTGCTTCAACAAAGAGGATGGTGAAAATCTATTCAGTCCATTCTCTGGAGCTTCTTGTAAAAGTTCAATGATGATGTGACAAATGAGGAATCCCTGGAGTTTCATTTTTTTCCTGGAGTACATGAAACCACTCTTAATTAGGGCCCATGGCCATCACAGAATATAAGAAAATCAAGAAGAGTCAGTGGTGCCCCACAAAGTGAACCAATAGACTAGAAGAAATCAATGAACTATAGGTTTCTAAGAGACACTTTAAAGCCTTAGGTTTGGAGCTTGAGGCAGTTCTGAAACTAAAAAAGAATGAAGCGTGTTAGTCAATGCAGACAGACACCAAAAAACAGACTTCTTTTGAAATCTTAATGTGTTCTTCTTTGGTATAACAGAATATATTGACTTTGCATCTGCAGAGAGAAGCTGATGTGGGTTTGCCCAGTTGCTGCAATACAGACGGTTTCCTTGGAGCCACCTTCTAGTGGCTAATAAAGGAACTACAGGTTAAGGCACCTTTGAATTGGCAGCAGTGATCAGTCATTGTGGTTATGACTAAAACTGACCTAAAGTCACAAGATGGTCTGTAAATATACTCATCCACCCCCATGTCAGTTGGCAGCACAAATTGTAGGTTAAATGCATTCCTTGGTTTTCTACACTTAAACCCATGTGGTTATAGAAAACTGTAAGGAAGTATTACTGTATTGAACCATGTATTTTTACTGAGGCTTCCATAAACTGAGCCAGTTTTAATGATGTCTGTGTTTTTTAAAAGCTTAGGGATTCCCCACAAACCATAAACCACTCAAAGGCAGCAGGTGATTTGCTTTACATATAAACACGCAACATTTCAGAGACACTTGCTCCATAAAACACACTTTTTTTGGAGCTGATATTGTTTGATAGCTTGCTAGTCAGTTAAAGAATAACTACTGCATGTTGCAATGTTTCCCCTGAGCAATGCTTCAACACTAAAGATGATTAATAAAGTACTGTATGTTTACTTACTGAAGTAAGCAGGTACAAAATGTCATTGAGATGCATATTAAGTGCTTCAGTATGTAGTTTAGAAATGTTGTGATATTGGAACAATGAAGAAAACTGAAAAAACAGGACAAGATCATTTCACTTCTGGAAATACATTTGATAGAATATTCAAATCTCAGGAGACCCCAATTTGAACTTGGTGGTTTTTGTGACATGTGAAGAGTGGATTAACCTTTGCATCTGTACAGTATGTATCAATGTTGCCTAAACACATTATACAGTATGTCATTACAGCTACACAAAACATCAAGTAGTAGATAAAATCACAATAGTTCAGATAGATAGTACATTTCTATATTATGCAAATGAAACTAAAAAGACTGTTTAAACAATGAACCTCAAATGCTATATTTTGAACTTTCCATATCTGTGACCAGAAATTCCAAAGAACAAAAAGAAAGAACAAAGAGAAAATAAAGATTCAAACTAGACCAGGGAAACAACAGCTATAGTGACATTTAGTTAATGTCATTATAGCTAATGATGTCAACTTTGAATTCCCTGAAGCATTACTTTAATATTTAGGTAACATTTACTACAATCTCCCCCCATGTTGCAGACAAGCTACACTATACTAATTTAGCTTAGTATCAGACAATAGCTAATCCTGTTTTCATCATGTGGCATCTGCTCACTGGCTCTGAATAAGTGAAAAGTAACAGATAGGTTGGAGGAAAGAGTCTCAGTAATTAAAGTTACCACAAGGAATGTTTATTTTGTGTTGATTTTAGCGCCCTCTGTGGAAATAAGTGATAGTATTATCCCAGAATGAATACTGCATTTCTCATCAACTGCCTTGTGTCGTAATATCTTGGCTAGCACATGCACACGTTTTGGAAGCGAATGAAAGAAAGACACTACTAGTTTTTTTAATGCTATTTTTCTTTTTTAAACACAGCTGTTTGCAGCATGCAAAGTGATGAGGTAATGCCACATCAGTTACATCTGTTTGTGGCTATTTAAGATAAGTAATTGTAATATGATGATGGTGAAGAAAAGTACATTTTGTTTTGGTACCATTCATACACCAGGTTACATGTAAGGGTGAGTGTTTAATTGTGCTTTAGAACGTAACCACTGTGAAACAATCAGAAAATAACATTTCATTTCTCTGATTCACGGCTTTGTTCTTGTTACCCTCTCTTTATTCACTCCCTATCTCGCTCAACCACCACTGCTCTCTCTTGCTCCTGCTCTCAGCTTGCTGGCATTCCTGTCTTTTTCTTTTTTTTCTGTCTTTTTAAAAACGAGTTAAGTAACAGAAAAAAACTTTAACTTTACTTTTAATGATATCAAATGTCCTCCCCTCATCCTTGTAAAATCTTTGTACTCCCACATGCTAAAATGCTACATGTAATGTAAACATCAGCTCTTCCAACTTCCAGTCTGCAGGCTGTAAATCGTTTAGTCTGATGCCACAGGGAATCTTACCTGATGGTAGACATTTAGAATAACTATGTAGAAATCTTCTTACCGATGGTCTTGCTTGTGTAGGCCATATAGAGGCATCATGGGATTGTTTCATAACCAGTTCAAACTTCATTGTAGTAACTTTAACACCAAGCACCACTGAGCTCTCACTTTATCCAGCCGACTCCTCTTAGGCTGCAAATGGACATTATGTGAACAGGAGCACCAAAACTGTAAATATTAGGTGGTGTATTTATGACATATATGAGTTAAAAATCACACCAGAAAGAGCAATGTTGAAAGATAATTTCATAACCCAACATAAATTTCCTTTCAACCACTGATGTGTTGAGCAAAAAGTTAAACAATCCTTCAAATTCATATTAATGCTCTTGCAAAAGTGATATGAGCAAAATTCCATGCAGGTCTCTGAAGCTTAAGAACTGTTAGTTATGAGTTGAAAAATAAAAAAGGTGATTTTTTATGCAGAAGTCAAACTCCTCAAATGTACACTTTATTCATATCACAATTATTTTACACTTACTGTACCTCTGTTTGGTATCAGGGCCTGTCGTCTCCTTATCTCGCTGTCAGCCAGCTTTAACAATGTTCAATGACTACATTATGATGTCACAGGTCTCTCATAACCACGGTGCTGATGCTGTTCATCAGTATGTGCCATAATAGTGATGACTTCTTGAGAAAACCGCTGCATCTTTTAAAATAAATAAATTATGGGCACAAAAGCAAAAAAAAAAATCAAATGAAACCAAAGACTATAAATAATGTGAGACGTTTTTGATGATGACATGCTGCTAATTAGCACTCAACAGATTCAACTTAATAGCTAATGTTGGTATATCTTCAAAGAGTAATTTGTCTGTTGTTTTTTCTGTTACTTTATCCACATTTTTTTTATAGAAAGAAAAAAGTCCCCCTAAAATGCATTCCCTCAAAAATTGCTTTTGTTTATGCTACTCAACAGTGTTTCATATAAGATTAGTGGTCAAGAGGGGTAAATGATGTGCTAAATGAGGGCAATGCAGGTTAAGGCTAGTAGACTTCTCTTTTTTTCTGTCTGTAAATTGGACCCTTGGGTCCTGCGAAACTTGTGTGTGCTTCAGCCAGTGAGCCACACGGGGCGCTGCTGCACACCCAACCCAGGACGCTTGACGGGATATTCAAAGTTTATGCAAGCCATGCAGCTTATAGAGAAGGAGTGAGTTGAGCCGCAGTTATGATTCCAGAAAGAGCTTACAAGTTGCAAAATAAACACTTTCGGGCGCTCCACACGCTCGAGGTGTGATAAACCTTCTTGTGCGTTCATTTCAACGCATTTAGTGCAGATACGAGCTGTCAGTCTGTCAAGTCCAAAACACGGCCAGTGCTCCCTGAAATATCCTCTCGTCTTTTACAGTGGAGACACATGGAGAGAGAGAGAGAGAGAAAGAGAGAGAGAGAGAGTGAGAGAAGTGTGTGTGTGTGTGTGTGAGTGAGTGTGTGTGTGTGTGTGTGTGTGTGTGTGTGTGTGTGTAGAGTTGGGGAGTTGTCAGAGCACTAGGGAAAGAGTGGGGGAGCACGCACTGTGAGAGAGAGGAGTTGAGAGAAAGAGAGACATAGAGGAGGAGAGTTGAGTGAGAGTGTGTGAGTGGGAGAGAGAGAGAGAGAGAGAGAGAGTGAGAGAGAGAGAGAGAGAGAGAGAGAGAGAGAGAGAGTGAGTGAGAGAGAGACCTCAGCGAAGAGGAAAAGAGAGAGAGAGGGGAGGAGAGCTCTGTCTCTCCGGTGCACTTGGCAGTCTAGTTGCGGGCTGCTGTGCTGTTGCTATCGTGGCGTGGCTGGTCGCGCCAGGCGGGGAACTTCACCACACTGGAGCCCGGAGTCCCACTCTCTCACCTGCGCAGTTCGGAGCTGCCATGGGTCTCTCGCCTGGATTTACTGTCCTAATTATTCTGCCGGCCTTTCTGCTGCACACCAGCGGCCTTTACATCGCCAGTAGCGTTGGTACGTACAGTACAGTTAAACGTGGTCAGTGTTTATGTTGTTCTCCGTATCTGCTGATCTCCTATCAGCAGGGCTACACTGGGCTCCTCAGGCGCTCTCTGGAAGTCTGGAGCTCAGCGTAGCTCGGCAAAGCACTGGCCGGTTTCTCTTGGTTGTGCTTTATTTGTGGCATGCTTTTGCAGTTTTTGCAAACAACATTGCAGGATTCATTTGAAACTTCTGTGTGTCCTGCTGTGGTGCTTGCGGGGACTTTTCGGAGGTCCCTCAGCGGTGCAAGCAGTGTTGAGAATTGCTTTCTCCCTTCTAAGGGATGATGTTATCTGGGGTGTAAAGGGGCATCTGATGCGCCGGTTTACTGTCGGATTTTGCAGAGAAGTAACTCAACATTATCTGATTCAGCCGCTGTCGCATCTATCGATCCGTCATAGGACACTGGAGTCGGATGTCAGTTTATTGATCACTCTATTATCAAATCATTCCTCCCAACATGGGCATTGAGAATATTAACAGTGTGTTTGGTTTTGTCAGTCAGCAAACTTTAGAAATGAGGTATGGACAACCTAAGTAATAATGTTTATAATACCAAGGGCACCTAAGGACCACATAACATAAGGTGACAGCATAACTCTGACCCTGTGATGGCATTGGCAGCATTAAGTGGCCTCGGCTCAGTGTGTGTATGTGTGTGTGTGTGTGTGTGTGTGTGTGTGGGCGCGGGAGCATCCCTCAGGTCGCCTCCAAAATGCACCTGCATGTCGTTCCCAGTCACATGGATGCAGAAATATGTTGCTGAATCCAAGACGATGTCAGAAGCGTGAAATTTGACTGTTAAACTAAAATGTTAAACTAAAATGTTTATCTTTCTTACAGTGCAGTAGCCTAATTATGATTAAGTTAAGATACAGTCATGATTAGTGATGATTTTTTTTATTTTGATGATGATGATGATGATGATGATGATGGTGGTGGTGATGATAATGATAATGACAAAAGGATAAATGATTAGATTAAATAGATTTTAGATTTTTTTTTTCAGTCGATGCCGAGGTTATGGAAATCTTTTTTCTCTCTTTCGGCTCGAGCAGCCGGACAGTGAGAGAACAGCGTGAGAAAGCCGCAATTAGCATCTTGATCTTGTACTGGCTTTCCTGTTGACGGTGGAAGGGCACAGAAGGTGTCAGGAGCGCAGCGCGCACTGCTGAGGTTGCCTTTTCCATAACGCTCACTGCCGAGCACCGGGGTCGCCTCAGGGTTCATGGGTGGGGCTGTGTGTGTGAGAGTGTATGTGTGGGTATCTATGAGTGTGTCAAAGGCTTTGGCTTTTATTTTATTTATTATTGTGACGCAAGTTGGAATAAGGACTTAAGAATTCCATGCTTGACATTATCTAATACCAAATCTTTCCTCTTTTCCTCCCATTTCAATTTTTTCCATCCTCCTCCTGTCTTCACCCCCTACTCATGACTCCCCATTTTCTCCACTGTTTATACTCCATGCTTCTCCCATGACCACTCCTCCTCTCCATCTTGTGTTTTTCCCCCCATGTCCAATCTCTGATGTTCTTCTTTGCCCTTTTTTCACATTTGCATCATAACATTTTTCTACCCAAATAACAAAAAATAAAATCTCCCCCTCCTCTCACCTACTCCTACCTCATCTTCTTCTCTCACCTCACACCCCAACTCAGACTCCCTGCAGCATGTCCTGGGGGAGTATGGACTGGTGAGGCCGATGAGTGTGGACGCAGAGGGTCGCTTCCTGTCCCACGCCGTCTCGGCTGGCCGCATGGCAGGAGGGCAGCCCCGTAGGCGCCAGAGGAGGGAGGTAGGAGTAGGCAATGATGAGTGGGAAGGACCAAGAGGTGTCGAGGAGGACCAAGAACCGGTGGCCCGTCAGGAAAGGCTTTACTACAACGTCACCGTCTTCGGCCGGGAGTACCACCTGCGCCTGCGCCACAATGCCAGGCTGGTGGCCCCCGGAGCCAAGATGGAGTGGCGTGATGACAGTGACAGCACCCAGCACTCTGAGCCGCTGCACGATGAATGCTTGTACGTGGGTGACATCACAGATACACCAGGAGCCACTGTGGCTATCAGCAACTGTGACGGCCTGGTGAGTGGAGAACCTGTGTTACCTATGCTCTGTTTTTGTCTTCCTGGCTTCTTTAGTGTTCACTGAGCACATTGCAAATGTTTTTGTGGGTAGAAGGCCATAAAGGGACACACAGAAATAAAGAAATATAATCAAATTGCAAACATAAGACATTTTTTGCCCCTTGACCCATCACTGTCCCTGGTGAGCCTTTTGGTTGACCCCAGAGCTGCTCTGCTGTTCTCGCTGTTGTACTCTAAACCTTTTGTAACACCAGGCCTGCCATGAGAAATACCTGAGTCATGTTTTCATCTCTCTGCTCTCTGCCCCTTTTAGTCTGCTCATGTAAAAGGGGGAGGGATTGTTAAAGGAATACACTGATGCTTCACAGATAATCATAGCATTTATGACTATATATGCACAATGTTTTTGGAATAACATTTAGCAGGCTCACACTGCTCACTACACAGAAGATACAGAAGACAAGGAGTACGACAGTATTTGAATTAAAACATCGTGAAATTGTTTTAACAGTTGCTCAAAGAGTTTGAATTGTAAATAATTTTAATAGAACTGACAATGAATAGAGGAAAAAGAAAGATGCAAGCAGTTGGTGAATGGTTGTCAGCAAGAGAGAGAAGTGAGGTGTAGACAGTGTGAAGAGTGTGCACAGGAACTGCTGAGATGAGAGGATGCAGAAAGATGGAAAACAGTGTCCGAGGAAGAGGTGGAAGGATGAGACTCGTGGCGGTGGAAAAATAGGTTGAGTAAACAACTATAAAAATGGGCAAAGAATGTGTACAGGGAATGATGGGATTGAGGGGAGGAATTCCCCTCATTAGGAGAATGTTCATTAGTCAGCCAGATCAGCCCACCACTGGAGCTGAGTAGCAGCAACTGGATCCGTTTAGGGTTGAGGACACTGGGGACTGAGTGAGCAGCCCAGAGAGCAGGCAGAGAGCCAGGACAACACAGGCCTGACATGCCCATTTAGCACGACACCAGCCAGCAGCAACTGACTGCTACTGCTCCCTGCGGCCTGTCATTCCAGTGCCTATTGGCAATTTCTAGGAAAGGTTATTGTCAACGTGTAGTTACATATGGATAACAGATGACCATTCACCACTGGCCATTGGTTTGCTGACTTCACTGCGAGGTATGCCTGCTGCCTACTTTTAAAGTCATATTAGCATCATATTAGCTCAGACTACAGTTAAGATTGGATTTCTGCAGATAACAGTGGGCTTTTTTGCCCATCTCTTACACTGACATTGCAAACTGTTTCAATGTACATATGGGAATGTGAGCATTGTTTTTGTAATGTTTTCTTTCAGAATTAACCTCTCTCGCAATTAAACTGCCTTTGAATAACCTCACTATAGCACTAGGGCTGTAGGAATTCCATGCAACCATCCCATATTCACAGTAACCTTTATCGAGTGGAATATTTAACATGACACTCAAAACATATGAGAGTTACAATACCCTAATTGCAGAGACATGAATACATGGTGACTGAAACCATGAAGGATGCACCGCCATTAAAAAGCATGCAAACATCAGCAACCATCAATTGCTAGTAAAGGTACATACAAATCAAATGTGCCAATGCTGTTTATTGTTTGAAGGTAAAGGGTTAAAGTCCCTCCTGCTTTCTTTCTTTATAAGGAGTCCAATGATTTGGTTGTGATTGGAGTATCTACATTGGTGCCTTTTTGGTCCCAATAAAAGTCCTTCTTGAAAAAGGCTTTGAAAGGTAAATCTGCCATGAAATCCATTTCTTCTCCTCCTGCAGCCATTAAGCTAAGTAAACATCTAAACAAAAAATGTAAAGCACTACATTTAAAAATCTAAATATCATAAAAAAAGTTGAAATAAATAAGCTGGTTTTATTTCAATTAAGCTGGGGATAATAGAAGTTTTGGGCCAATGATGATGAAAAATGCCAACGTCGCCGGCTTCACAAGTTACAAGGCTCTTGCGTGTCAAACAATATGCCCAGGGTGACAAACTTGAAATCTGATTGGTTAAAGAATAGGACAATCAACAAAATTGTCCCCATTGGCCTCAACAGCAGAGGGATTTACTCATAACTCTGCAGGCCTTAGAGTAGATTTTTCACCTGGAGACAGCACAGGGGAAAAAGCTCTGATTTATATAAACTTGACTGGAAGCAGCTCAACTGGGAGTAAGAATAACAATGAAATGACGTCAGTAGACTAATGGGCACAAACTTTCTAAAATACACCTGGAATTAATAAAAAATATATAATAAATTAAAAAAATTCTGACAATCTGTAGGCCAGCAGAGAAGGCCTTATTGGCCCTGATGGCCCATGACTTTACTTATTTATTCTCCTAAATATGTGCAGTAATACAATAATCATTTTGTTAAAATTAAAATGTTTTGGTCTTTTCAATGAAATATAAAAAACGACATTATTTATATTCACACAGAATTGTCAAAATGAAACCCTAATCACATTAGTGCTGTCCACTTGTATTTAATTTGTTTCTCTCCGCCCCCTGAACAACTCCTGTCATTCTTTATCAATTCTTACAACCTCCTTAGGCATGCCAAGAAACACAGCCAAGCTCTGTCAAGCTCTGTCCATATCTGCCTTTTTAAACCCAGCAGAGCCACGTAGCCATGCTCTGCCCTGCTGAGCCCACTTCCTCAGTGACCCAGACATCTGGTTAGAGTCTCTCTGCCCCGTGTTACCATTCACAGCCAAGAACCTCTTTCTGGCTGTGATCCAGGGTGTGTGACAAGGGAGAGAAAGGAGCCAAAAACCAAAATACAGAAAAAGTAATAACAGAGACAGAGGACAGGAAAATGAGGAGGGCGAGGGGTATAGATTTCAAGAAGTAACAAATGACCAAAGTAAATAAGAAAGGAAGAGAGAGAGTGCTGGGAAAAAAAGGAAAATCTTTGAATGGACAAATGACCTTTCGAGGGAATTGGATTTCTGTGAACAGAGACTGTGATCAGCTGGTCAGTTCTTTGGATGTTGAGAGGAGGCTGCAAACTGTACGGTATGAGAACCGGTGTGTGTGTGTGTGTGTGTGTGTGTGTGTGTGTGCGTGTGTGTGTGTGCGTGTGTGCGTGTGTGTGTGTGTGTGTGTGTGTACTGTATGCATGTGTTTTAGTGCTAGATCAGTGTATGGCAAAATGAAATTAAACTGCAGCCTGGTTACACACACACACACACACACACAGATGTTTTTTGTGTAAGTGCAGAAACGGGGACTGCTTGAATTGAAGAAAGAAAATCTTATAAGCTCAGGAGGTTTGCATGAATGCATGAATGCTGTTGATGACTGTATGTGTGTGTCTGTGAGCAGTTGTTTATGCATATAAAGAGAGTAGAGTGTTTTCTTTTGGCTTTAGGATTTTTTCTTCTTGGGAATGTGCTTCTTATTTACCTGGAAAACCACAATTTATTGGTTTCCCAATTTGATTTTAAGACATAATTGCAAATCCTAAATCAGAAAATCATTTTTTTTGTCATTGTATGCAGATATATGGATGCATTATCAGAAGGGATCATTAATTGTATGAGGCAGTTTCTGAAAGGATTTTCAGTGGTTGCAGTAGTTGCATGTCAGATTAAGCCACTTTTCTTTGATTAACAGATTTTGTAGTATGCTGCTCTATGTGCCTTCAAAATTCTGCCATACAGCTGAGCCTTCATGTTGCCATTAAAGGAAATTGAAAAAAACAGCAGTATCATTAAACATTGAGCCAATTATATTACTGTAAAAACTACATTTTGATGTTTTACTTCAGTATTTATTTCGTTATCTTAAGGAGGTTTTCAGCACAAACACATACCAGTATGCACACAGGCACAGTCACAAACATGGTAACAATTCTGGGATCCTGCAGGCATATAGAGTCTATTAAGATGAGAAATCCTCATAAATACTGACTTTAACACTGTGTGAATGTGCATGTTGGTTCAGGCACATTTTGGCTCAAAATAACCTGTTATTTACATGATCAATTAATCTGCTATTTTTTAATTAATGCCTCAATTGTTTGGTGAAAATGACAACTACAATTTCCTAAAGCCCAAGTTGATGTCTTTAAAAAGCTTGCTTTTGTTTGATTGGCTTCAATATGCCAAAATGATCAATTTTCTGTCACGAGACAAAGAGCTAATTGTCACACTTAAGAAGTAAAAACAAGGGAACATTTGGTATTTTTGCTTGCAAAGAAACTTAAAGGATTAATTGATTACCATTAGAGTTGCCCATGAATTTTCTGTTGATTATGTTTTCTGAACCTTTGGCCCTGTTGTGGCCTTTCCTTCAGCCTCATGTTTGTTCAGAGATGTGAAGGCTGTTAGCTGTGCTGGCCTGATTTTGTGTGCATGTGGGTTTGAGGTCAGGTGCATTCATGTGTGTGTGTCTTTTTGGGATCTTATGTGGAATGTTGCGTGTCAGCAGAGCTCCTGCTTTTCCTCTGTCCAGAAGAGACAGAGAGACATTGTGATGTAAGATCAGAAATTACTGGCATTTTGAGTAATAATTCTGTCACTGTGAGACACTGAAGTCATTGAGTGGGGGCATTCATATCGAAGCACAGCATGCTTACACTCCAAATGATCTGCCAGAGACTGGAAATGAATTATTTTTTATCATGTAAATTGTTGGTTCTTAAGAAAATTGGTACTTCCGCTGTTTATGAGTCCTGTTTAGCAGAGCACAGTCAAGATTTAACAAGGTGAAATGGTCTTATTTTCTAAGTAGACCAGAAATTCTGTCACAAATGATTAGTGTGATGTGACCAGCACTAACACTTCAAATGCTCAGTATGCACTAATGTGACCCAGCAAAAGGTAGAAAAAGGAGATACTGAGAAAGAAAGAGACAATTTCAGAAAAATACAAGTAAAACAGAAAGTGTGGTTATAAGGTTGCAGAGTCAAATTATTTCTGCTTACTGAAAGTCTCAAATACCATGAGATTTCGCCAAGATATAGTTTACTTTTAAACCAATCTATAAACAGATACAGATACAAACACAGCCTTAATGTCACAGCTGTGAAGTAAAACATGTCATGGCAGACAGATAATGTTTAATTCAATCCACACTCTCTAATGGAACAGGCATATCTTTATTAATCATTATAATTATAATAATTGCCATACTAAAGTACTTTGGCAGTTGTAGTCTTCTAGGTGGGCCACAGCACTGATAATCAGGGGGTTCGGACAAATGGTAGGGCAGCTTCAGGTTACCGTGGGAACAGAGAGTCACACAGGTCTATGGAGCCAATAGGCGTGTTCGCAGGCCAGAAATAAGATCCAGCCGGGTGAGAAGTGATGTCTCTTCATGTCTGAGAGTTTGTAACAGAGGAAGTGTATTGCCTGTCATCTCAGGGTTTATTCCAAAATCCAGGTGGGTGCACACCTGGATTACAAGACACGTGCTTCTACAGCTGTGATGTACATACATAGCACACCATTACACACACACACACACATGCACATGCAGTAAACGCACTGCACACCTTTGCTGAAGTGGGAATTAGGTGCTCCACCACGCATGATCCCGCCTGCAGCATGGTCAGATGCTGAGACCCATGGTGGGGACAGACAGCGGTGAAAAGCAAAGTTCCCCTATACCATCTTTACCACACCGCGTGACAAAAACCTCTGCACACATTTCTCTTATTGTCTCCGCCCCTTGCTTCTCTCCCTACTTTTCCTCGCTCTCTCTGTCTCGTGTTTCTTGGCCAGCAGCGGTAGCAGCAAGCAGGAGAGCTCTCCTAATGATGGTATTAAAAGAGTCAGAAAATGACAGAGAAAGAGAAAGAAAAAGAATGTGGCAGACAGCTTTTTGCTCCCCAACACCCACAGATACAGAGCTCTGGCAAAAAAAAGAAAAAAAGAAAAAGACAGCAAGAGACAGTGTTCCTTTAGTGAGTAGTCTGTCTGTTTTTAGCAACATCTCTGCTCCCAAATGTTGATCAGACTAGTGATATTGAAGGTTAAGGGTATTCCCTGCTCTCCATTTTGAAAAAAGTTGAAAGCTAAGAATCTAGATCTCACTAACTCAAATATATTTGATGCCTGTTATTTGTATAGTTAGGGCATCCTCATTTGTTGGCAGATGATTAACCAGTGATCCTGTGCAGGTGTTGCCCTTTGTGTATTCTGATATATTTATGTATGGCTGTGTGCTTCAATCTGTTCATGTGTTATTAGTGCACAGCAGGAATGCTGGATGGCGGAGGTGTTATTTTGGTGCTTTCATTGAAAAGGCTCAACAGTAAGGAGAAATGCCAGAACATTGACAGGTGTTTTATTTATTTTTTCCTGTGGGGAGGTGCTTGGAGATTTCACAATCTTTGCAATTACTATGAAAACAATCTTTAGCATAGATCAGGGTTTTAACACTATTATGAATGTTACATTATGACTATAATAACACTAAAAATTTAATTAAAAAAAAGTTTCATAAAATTAAAAAGGTACTTAACACACATAGTATGCATTTGCACACACTCACATACAGTACAGCCACTTCTGTGCCAGTAAAGGGCTTAATCACGTGAAAGTGTGTTGACAAGGAGATAGGCCAATCTCAATAATATCCTCAGAACTACACTAAATGTCAGAGACACGGACACTTGCTCCAGCCATGCCCCAGGAATACGCTCAGTCATTACCTCCGCATTAGGAGTCAATAGAGAAGGCAGCCCTGGGCTGAGCTAACCCATCCATCCATCCATCTATCCATCCATCCAGCCATCCAGCCTGCCCAGCAGTTAAGCTTGGTCAGGCGTGGCGGCTCACTAGGCCCTACAGTGTGTTATTCCACCCCGGGTCACACGATAAGCAGCTCTCAACTGTAATCAGCTCAAATTGAAATGATGACATCAATTACAGCACAGCGCACAGCTGTTATTGACCCTAGCCCTCACTGGCTGCGTAGCGTAGGCTGTGTGTAGAAAAAAAAACAAGTGGAGGGGTGAGGGTGCAGGAACCGCAGGGCTGGAGGGAGGGCCGGGTGTGGAGAGGCCAGACTGCTGAGGCATGGTGTGAATGGAGAGACAGACAGTGATAAAGAGAAATGTGTTCTCAGTATCTGATTGCAGGTTCCACCCTGCAGTGTAGGGCCACTCAAACACACAATTACTCAATCTAGAGCTATTATCAGACAGAGAGAGAAATAGAGGAAGAGAGAGAGAGAGAGACAGAGAGAGTGAGAAAGAGAGAGAGAGAGAGAGAGAGAGTCAGACAGAAAGAGCTGGTCCATTCTGAGGAACGCTGCACAGAGCAAAGGAGTGCTTTTACCAGAGCTGTGATTACTGCCGCTCACTCAGTGCACTTAACCAGCCCCCTTGCCTCTCTTTCCTCTCTCTCGCTGTCATTCACAGAGTGCTGGCTCAGAGCACATGCATTTTATGAGTGGTTGAAATAACAGGGTTCGCCTGAGGAAATACAGGAACCCCAATAATTATAGGGAAACACCTCTGTGATGTCACAATTGATAGGAGAATGCACTGTGGCTGTGATGTCATAATGAAATGTGGATTTCCTGGATTCTGTGATGTAACTGAGATTCTAAACTTGGTGCTTGATGTTACAGTGACCAGCGCATAGTGCTCTGTTTTGGCCCATAGATGTGCGTAATGGTCCAACTGCAGACCTCAGATTTAAAATCTAGTAAAATATAACTTTACAAAACAGACTCCTAAAGGAAGTGATGCACCTCAAGTCTGGGGATGCTACTATTTCCCCATTGGCTCACAGGCCTCTTGAAAAGTATTGGTTTTAGTAAAATTAACGACATCACCTGATAACCCTTTTATAATTTCTTGTGCATTTCTAACAATTTGGTGTAACAATGAGGAGAGGGACTGTGATGTTGCAGTGGTGAAAATAGATTTAGCACAGTAAGTCGAAATGAAATAAAAAGTAAAACAGCATTTAGACCAGGCCTTGCTTGCTGGACAGCCACTACCAGCACGCCTGTCAGTCAGTCAATCAGTCAGCCAGCTAGTCTCACAGGCCAGGCAGTGCTGTGCAGGAAACTGATGGATGCGATCCACATCAGCAGTTCTCCAGCTTCCAGGCCTCAGCAGCTTCTATGGTGGATCTTGGAAACAGAAAGAGACATCCTCCCTGTATTCCAGTGCCTTTACAAGCTTTCTGCCTGCCTACCCCTGGCTGACCTAGCCCATGTCTCCTGTGGCCACGCTGTTTTACCTTCCAGCCATCACACAGGTGGCTTTGTACTTAAAGCTTCCTCTCGTCTGGAAGTTTTCCCTGCATAAACCTCCCAAACACAAAACACAACATGAGAGGGAGAGAGGGAGAGAGAGAGAGGGGAGGGTGGGGGATGAGGGTAGGTGAAGGGAAACGACAGTAACTGAAAGGCGGAGGGAGGCAGAGTGCAGTGGAATCTTAATGTACCCAAACCTGAACAAGGACAACAGCCACATCATAACTGTCACCACCTGCTCAGTGCTCAGTCATTGGAGATGGAGTATAGATGGAGAGGGTGGAGGGGAGGAGGAGAGACTCTTCTTGATTAGCATGAAGACTTCTGCTTTTTATTGTCGCTTTCTCTGAACTAAGGTCACTTGCCTGCTTCTAGGAGCGTACACTTCTCCAACTGATCATGGAGTTTTTTATTTTTTCCAGTCACTGTCACTGCATGAGTTCACACTTGAACCCCCTACACTCTAAAAATATGAGTGCATTTTGTCCTTGCCCGATCTAATTAGTCGTATTTGTTCTTCTTCTGGGTTGAATTGTTTAGCAGTCTCGTTTGTGTTTTCTGCTTGCATAATGGAATGGAGCCTGTCTGCATCTCTGTCTGTCTGTCTGCATACGGTATCTAGTCTGCTCGGTGCAGCAGGCAGCTAAGCGGCAAGAATCGCACCTCATAACAGAAACTCACACCCTCCTCATCTTACTAAGGCTGCTGGTTTTTGTTTTCTGCAATAGAGAAATAATCACTTTTTTCTCTCCCAGTGTCTTATGTTTGGGTTTTTTTTGCCAGTGCATGAGGACCTCGGGAATTGTTAGTGTACCAGCATATGTAATATATTATATAATAATATATTGTATTCTAATAACTGACTCTGTGGGGGTTGGAGTGAAGCAGCAGAAACAAAGAAACACATCTAGCGCTTTGATCACTGTGAATGATCGTCTGCCAGTGTGTACAAGGAAAGCTTTGGATACTGCCATACAATTATATAATCTGTTTTCCAAGATGTAATGGAGACTTTGAGATGACCTTGGCCATGTATAGCTCTGTGTTAGATAGAGTTACTGTGTGTAGTTGGGCTTCCGAGGTGTGCTCGATGTATCCTCTGTATCAGGGACTGGGCTGATTATTTCATCAACACTCGCAGCAATGCCACTAGGAAATCAGGTTCAAACCTTTGCATTGCATCTGCTTTTCTGAAGTGTCCTTGAGCAGCTCAGAGCAGCTGTTTGTAGCCAACCTTGACCTCTGATTTTTCTAGAAAGAAGGTGAAAAAACCCAACAGGGATCAATAAAGAATCTTGTTAATAGTGAACTGTTTGCTGTCACCCCTGTGTATGTTTATATATTTGTTTGTGTAAGTGCTGTTGAAGACTACACTGAGATTCCTCCGTTTATGTTAGGAGTGTGTGGTGGTATTTGTGCACTGGTGTGTGGCCTCAGTGTGGCACAAAGTACATTAAGTGCTCAGCTATTATAACAGGAATGGATGAGCAAAAGATAAACCAAATAAAAAAAAAAGTTTTGTTGTCAGACTTATTGCTTATGATTACTGTATGGCCACAGCCAGTCACACACACTAAGACATACACACCTTATTGTACAGTGTGATGATTGACAGCATCACTTGGAACACAAAGGGAAATTATTTTTTTCTCACAAGCTAATCCTTTGTCTCTCTCGTTCACACAGACTGACACTCAGACTCAGACACACTGGGGAGAAGGGACTTATTGTCAGGTTGTGCTCTATCTCCACAGTTCATTTCTAATCCTCTTTCTCCCTTTCTCTACCCCCCACCCCCCGCACCCCCACCTTCTTTCATCGACTTCGACACATACTACCACCGCCGCCGCCACTAACACCCACTGTAGTCTAGTAGCTCTATCTCAAGCAGGCTGGGATTCACTACTGTGGCCAAATCAGGGAGACTGGCAACATGATGAGAGGAGAGGGAGACTGCTGGGTGTGGGGCAGGCCAGATGAGGAATGAGATACAACTGAAATGAGACACACTGGAGAGGAGAGACTAATGGAGGAATAGGACAGAAGGGGATGCACTTTTTTTCATTGCTTTATGCTCTAGTTGTCCCTTGTCTCCTCTCCTCTCCTCTCCTCTCCTCTTTTCTCCTCTCCCAGCAGTTGGGTGTGTATACTCGCAGGGTGGGTGTGGCTGCAGCTGACTCTGATGCGATGTGACAGGGCCCCCTTCTCTGTCCTTTTTGCTGCTGTGTGACAGCATGAAGCCATCATCCACCTCCATCTCTTCTTTGCTCAGTCCATCCCATTTCATCTCTTCGGTTGGGAGGGGTAAAAAAACAACCCACATTTCTGGGACTAATCTAATATCTATCTAAGCTTAGACTAACTCATCTAAGCTGCATTTTTTCCAATTCAACTGAGCACAAAAAGAACCATATTTGTGGCTAAAGCAAATCATGACAATACAAGAGGAAGGAATAGAACCTGCTCAATAACGAAACAAAGAAAATTCAATCAATCAATAAACAATGAGGATAAACAGGAGTAATGATTAACCATGGATGGAAATTTGTATTTCATCTGATCTCAGAAAACTTGCAGTCAGTGTGACATGCTCTCTTTACTCCTGTAGTTGTTTATCAATAAAATATACATGGAAATTTCAAGATGTTTTCCAAATATTTTGGCTGTGTTTGCAGCACAGACATGTCTTTGAGGGCAGGGTGACCTCTCAGTTCTGTCATTTTGCCAGTCCATGCTGACTGAGTCTCTTCAGGGTCAGTCACAAGGACCAGGCAGTCTTCCATTCTGTATAGTCTGTGTAGCATGTTCCTGTTCACTTTGTTAGTTTGTCATTTCTTCTTTACTTAGTGTCAGGATTACTGGTTTGATGGCTTATTTCTGAAGATTTAATATTATTGAGTGAGGGACTCACTATGTTTGATTAAGATATGACCTAAACCTGTTTAAAATGATGTTTCTCTTCTTGGTTCTTGAGTTGGATGTTTGCGCTTCACTGTGCAGAATGATGTAAGTGCAAAGTTTGACATTAAAAAGGCTGTTTTTACGTTCATCTGCTGCAGGTTTTTAGGCACATGCTCCCAAGCAGAAACTAGTTTGGAGCCAATTGAGGGCCAGCATACAATGACGCGAGAACTTGAGGCCTCCTGTGCACAAACACTGAGAATGTACTTTTCAGTGAAGTAGGAGACATCTTGTGTCCAGCAGTTAAATTTCTGAAATGAAGTTATTTGCATATTTGGATTGGATTATTTGGATTTTCAATTAGGCTGAAGGAGAAGGCGCCATTTGAAAGATTTTTAATATGGCAACTGAGCATTTTTTGTGGAAAAAACATAAGACACAATTTATTATTCCAAATAGAGGATTTTTATATGGTCTAAATATGTCTCCATGTCTGGATAGGATTTTTAAGTAATTGTAGTTATAAAATCTTTTGAGCTCTTAACTAACTCAGCCCAAATGTGGACTTTTTTTTCTTGGAAAAATCACTGCTTTTGTTTTATACAAATAAAAATCCAATCCAATCTGACAAAACTTTTGCAGGATCAGTTCCAATTTGATGGTGACCCAAACAATCTGTAATCAATTTAACCGAGCCATGAGAAATATTACAACTTGTTTTATTTAAAGGGTTTGAAAACAGATATTTTATAGAGCTGCTAACGAGCTAAGCAAGTGTTTCATAGTGTCATAGTATGACTCAACACAGTCAGCTCTAAAATTGTCATTGCCTCCGAATGTTTGGTGGGATCCTGAATTAGTCACACCGTCTTGGTTGTACTGTAGTAGTGTTAGGGTTGTCGCTTCCACGGATTTCCCACCAAATTGCTCTAGTTGGAAAGCAAAGTAGTCCAGTGAGTCTTGAAAAAGACGGTGATCAAATAATTACATCTAATGAGCAGTTTGTTTTTGTTTTTGCTGTGGCCCTTACATTTTCTTTTACTTGCATGGGAAAATGTAAGAAGCTGAGAAGTAGTTTGGAATGTGCTGCATGCTTTTCCAGCGTGTCTTTCTCAATATACTTTCCTCTCTTTCTATGTATGTTTGTGGTATGTGCATGGAGGAGTGAAACTGTGGGTATAATCACCATTAAAAGTGTTAACACAACTGACAGACATCTAACCACATGTGTGTCATGTGCCTCGAAGGAACAAGAGCCCAACACAAGGAGAGAAAGGTGCTCGGATTGGGTTGATGTTTTGGGTCGAAAGACTCTATTTCTGATGTGATTTTTATTTGCTACTTCTCCTACAGAACCTCCACTGCCCATCCATCTTTATATCTCTTTTGCCCTCTCCATGTCTCTCTCCCTCCCTCCCACTACAGTGCGTAGAGGTCATAGCCCCGGCTGAGCCACAAGCTGTTGTTGCCTTACACCGAGTACTCTACCTGCTAATATGACCGGCGAGCCCAGTTTATCACGTTACTCTCAGGCTCTGCGTGGGGAAGATCACACAAGCAGCTTTAAGCTTTTAGTAGAAATGGATCGACAGCTTAATCAAAAACAGTAAAAGTAAATTAGACAACCACATCTGGACTGGCATTTATAGTTTGAAGGGGGAAAACCTGACATTCGCTTTTGTTTTACTGTCTATTGATGAAATCTTCAATGTTAAGTGATCAGTATTGTGTTTTTTTTGCATCCCACCCCCTCAGATAAACAATAATGAGTTCTCATGCTCCAAAGTAGAGGTACAGATGTTCATTTTGTACAAAAAAGAACTTTTATAAATGTATCATACAGGCAAATAATGTGCTCCTGATGTTTAGATTTAGATCCACTACATAACCTTTGATCCACCAAGAATTTGTACTAACTCAGACTGATCAAAATGAGGAGTTTATGTGTGTGCGTGTAAATTCATAAAAGGCATTGTCCCAGCCACTTCGGATGCAAATGGTAGGGGTGCAATAGTGACTTACCAGAGGGGGCGGTGTAACGTTAATGCTCTTGTACTGTACTGTGCCAGAGACAAGCGCTTATTCACTGTCAATGTCAATATCACGTTTTCCAGTTTTTTTCCATTGGTTTAAATGCTGTAAATGATAAATACATATTTGCATATGTCCTGTACCAGGGAGAAGGTTGTACGTTAGGTCTTTAACAACAAATTCAATTAAACAAATGTCATATTTGAAGTGAAACATTTAAATATTGTATTATTAGTGGTCTGCAGTCTGCAATAGTGACTTACCAGAGGGGGCGGTGTAACGTTAATGCTCTTGTACTGTACTGTGCCAGAGACAAGCGCTTATTCTCCAAAATGTACACTTCTGCTGTATCTTCTTTTCTCCAAAAGGGCAGGTTGGGTTGTGGTTTGTTCATCTCCTGTCAATAAGTGAGTTTTCTTGGTGCTCGTCTTTCCTTTTTTTTTGTGTGGCAGTGGCACTTATTCCAAACAAACTCTGCCAGAGGTATTATAACTCTATTGTAAAAGCTTTCATGAACTGGATATAAGCAATAGTAAAAATGGACAAGTATTTATATGAAAATATCACTTTCAATAAGTAAATGTTGCTTTTTTTAAACAGCTTTCGATTTTCCTGCAAAATTATGACAATCAGGATCTTTGTTTGTTCGGCTTGTTTGTTTATGCCCATTTCTCCTCAAACACTGCCGGACATTGCTGCTGTCTGTGTGAGGCGGCTGTTTCTGAAGCTCATCTCTCAGTGTCTACAGGAGAAGGGGGCGGGTGAGGCGGGGGCGGGGGTGGGGGGGTAATTTGGTTAGGCGGAGGTAACTATGAGATATGGCGGAGAGGAAGGCAGGCTTTTCGACACAGCCACTCACTGGTGCTGCGCTGTGATGTATAATGGCAATAGAAGTGAGCTCGCAGAGAGCAGAGAGAGTGGCCCGCATGAACCACATGCAGACACACACACACACACACACACACCAAATTACACACAAATTGAACCTATAGGCTTTATTTCTGCCATATGAATGCACAAGCCCTTGTGTGTTCTCAGGATTAAGGTATCCGTTTGATCTCAATGAAAGTACCACATGAAAAAGAATAATGTGGAGGACGTCTCTTGGCCAAATTGTATAAAATCCTTTTCCACAAGGAGCTCAAGTCATTTTTGCTCTCTTTCAGAATATGATAGTTTAAGTGGCTCTTGCTGAAGCCCTGGCTGGCAATGCACAGCTCAAAGAGATGCGAAAAGGGGCTGGTTTCCTCCCAGACGATTTGATTGTATAAAACTGTGGCTGTTGACTCCGCTTCCAGGCCCCAGTAATTGGGGGCAATAGAGGAGCCTGGTGTTTCCCCTGTAGATGAAATCTCTGGTCTGGCTCAGATGGGGTGTGAATTACAGTGACTACTGTATTCCAAAGCCCAGGAAGAGGATGGACATGTGTGTCAGTGTGTGTGCATGTGAACATGTCTAAAAGCTGTTTATGGGTGCACAAGCACATATTTATTTGTTTAAAAGTGGTGGGATTCCCTAGTGATTGTCAGTTTCATAGCTTGCCTTGTCTTTTATTTTTCTGCTGGTGAGTTTTTCCCTGAGGACCCTCTGTATAAATCTTTCTTTTTTTCTGTACGTGTGACTGAGTGTGTGCACGAGTGAAGAATGCAGTACATAGAAGGGAGGGCAGGCTTTGGACTCGTTTATAGATCTGGGATTAGAGATAGTTGATTTCAACCTGATATGTTGTATTAACAAAAAGCCTTGTGGATCAGATGTTGGGGAAAGGTGTCGAAGTGTCTTAATTGGCACCCATAAATGTATGCAGTGCAACACATACTCGATGTATGAATTCACACACGGACACTGCCTCAGGCTTCATCCTTTACCCGTCTTTCCTTTCCCCTGTTCGTGCTTGCATACTACATACGGTATTTATATGCAAAGTTCTTATTTCAAAAGGTAGGCTGTAATTCTGTACACATTTTAATGAGACGTAATGAAAGTAAACATCTCAATTAATTGCATAAACAAATAATATTTAACATAATAATAATTTTTGACAATATAAAATCATTCAACAGAATAAATTATTATTTTTATTAGACTGTATCATTGCTTAGATTGTATATTTTTCAACATTACAGTACATCATATTAAAGTCTGATTAATTCAGCACAAAGATCACATGACCATCTGTTGAATATAAAAATGATTTATTAGGAGTGCACGTGGCCAGAGGGAGCTACATAATTCAAAAGCAATGTCTCCAGGTTATTTCCAGTAATGTGGAGGAGCACGGAGTAACACATGTAGACACCGAGTCGAATCACATACTGTAGTGTCAATGTCATTGACAATAGACACTGTCAATGTCAATATCATGTTTTCCAGTTTTTTTCCATTGGTTTAAATGCTGTAAATGATAAATACATTTTTGCATATGTCCTGTACCAGGGAGAAGGTTGTATGTTAGGTCTTTAACAACAAATTCAATTAAACAAATGTCATATTTGAAGTGAAACATTTAAATATTGTATTATTAGTGGTCTGCTTTGTATGCAAGAAGGCTGCTTTGTAACCCTGCTGTCCTTAGAACATGACATTATGTTTTTGAAACTCATAAAATATCAAAGAAGTAACTCACATTGAGCATTAAAGACCTTGTTTGGCTCTGTAAAAAAGGCACTCTAACCACATCCCTCTACACTTGACCATCTTATACAGAACATCTCCCAATCATAGATTCAGAAATTTGCAGCTTTTTCCCATTCTTCACATTTCTCCACAAACCCAGTTCTTTTTAACAAGTGCCTCCAGGGACTGCTGCACACTTCTGCAACAGTAAGACTGTAGTGGATTGACATACTTCTTGCTGTTATAATATTTGACCTTCTTCAGTAAGTCAGAGTCACATTTCTTTCTTGACATCCTCTCTGGGTGTGTGTGGAATGGGACATTTGCGCTTTTGCATCATCCCCTCTCATACATTTCCCTCAATATCTGTGTATGTCATACACTTTGGGATTGCAGTATTTGTCTATATTTATATTTTACAACACTTACAATTCATAAGCAGTGTAAAAACATATAATAAATGGTTTAAACCACACTATAATAATGCATGCATGTAACTATAACTCCTTATTTGGGAACCCACACTTGGCTGTGGATGACTATATAGAAACATACAGTTGTAATAAAAATAATTGTCTAATAAAATATGTCTTCACAGAGGAGGTTATAATTTCTGATATATACTATACATTGATGAATATTTCAAAATGCATTTATATCTGCTTACAGCTACATTGCAGTGTGCCATAGACAATTTGTAAATGCTTGTATCCTGCTTATAAATTCTAAATAA
This sequence comes from Scomber japonicus, assembly GCF_027409825.1. Lineage (NCBI taxonomy): Eukaryota > Metazoa > Chordata > Actinopteri > Scombriformes > Scombridae > Scomber > Scomber japonicus. The sequence continues at coordinate 15,077,091 of NC_070585.1, read as the reverse complement.
GGAGACATAGTGTTACCAAGACAATATATCACCTAACAATAAGTCTCTGTTGTTTCCCACCACACCCAAACACACACGCGCACACACACACACACACACACACACACACACACACACACACACACACAGACACACACACACATACACACACACACCTCTGACATGCATAGACAGCTCAATATATTTGTAATTCTCACTTTGCCAAAATGCATTTCATGTTAGAGTTATGACATGAGCAAAAAAAAGATTTCTGTGTGCATATGTGTTGGCAATTCTGAATTTCTGAGACAGCATCTGTTAAACACTGTGTGTGTTTAATCGATGGTTTACAAGGGTGCAACAATTTTAAAAAATACAAAAAAATTCTCCTCTTCATTTTCTTTTGCTTTTTTCAGTTCCTCAGCTTGATGGATCCAAATATTCCAAGTGTTTATGATACCCTTGCTTTCTCTCTCTCCCGCTCTCTGTCTCTCTCTTTCTCACACACACGCACACACACACACACACACACACACACACACACACACACACACACACACACACACATACACACACACCTCCAGGCAGAGAGAGTGAAGCTTGAAGCATGCCTGGGAATATTCTTTCTCAATTTGTGTGTGAGTGCTGTGGATACACGGGTGCTGGCGGAGGCCCTCCTTTGTCATGGAAACACCAATTTTTAATCTGGGGTCCTTAAACCAATGAATTCAAGCCTCTCACATCAGCTAACTACCTCACTGACTAATGCATGCACCCCCAGTGTCACTGATGCATCTGAAATGTCTGTTATATCCAGGCACGCACACTGCCTGTAATGCAGCCAGAGGTGTGCTAAGAGGCAGAATATGGTGATCCGAGGTACAAAAGGTTCAAACACCACCTGGATGGTTAATAACATGTGGTTAAATTTGTATTGTGTCAAAGTCAGTATGCTAATGACTGTTAAAGGTAAAGACTTGGAAATGAATAATACTTTCTTCACAACATAGAAACAGAACTAGCTTTGCACATTTTGACAAACAAGATGTTTTGAAATGATTCAAGATTTAACAAGCAAGACATCAGTTGCATCAGTTGACCTAAACATCCATTTAAACAGTTTTTAACATATACAAATGTAAACTGTAGCATACATTTATTCTCTTAATTGTGGGATTTTTGACATTAAGATTTAGCCGTCGACCACCGAGACTTGGCCACACCCATTTTTCTACATTTCTCCGATGGTATCCCTGGCTACCGCTGGTAACCTTGGTGATACCGGTGGAGATATGCTGCAGTCAGTGGGCGTTGCCAGGGCGTGATATGAAAGCATAGCTGGAGCAATGTGTCTGTGTGTGCGTATTTATGTGTGAGTGCGTGTCTGAGATTCCGATAGCAGCCTCTGCCAGAGCCTTCATTTTGACGTATCCTTTGATGACGGCATTGGCATTCGAGCACACACACACACACACACACACACACACACAGAAGAGGGTAAGGGGGGAAAGATCGAGGGAAAGATGTGAAATATGAAACAGGAGCATATAAGTTCAGGTACACTCCTGCATAAACATCTATTAATTAATCATGGAAGCCAACAGCTCATATTAGACGATGCTGTTAAGTGTTTTTTTTTGTTTTTCATAGTTTATATACTTCTGCAGTATGAACTGAAAATGTCCATGTCTTTCCCTGTGGGTCTGAGAGGCCGGAGCACCAGGACTGGTCTCTCTCTGTGTGATTTATGACTAATTGATTGTGCTTCATCAACAGATTTGTGTACTGTATCTCCACGGTGACGCAGCTGGTGCTACAGCTACACCTCCTCAGCATAGCCACTACTTCTATATTTGTTAGGCTATTAGGATTTGCTAATAAGGTAATCAATAGAGTGATTAGCATTTGGAACTACACAATGCAAACATAATGCGACTGCAGATGAGACTTTGAACTGCAGCACTTCTTGGGGCATTATGAATTAAATCAGGATTCATCACTAATAAGGTATCACATGAAAGTAATAAAATGCACAGTACCAGTGAAAAGTTTGGACACACCTTTCCATTCACTTGAATGAGAAACTTAGTTTTGACTTCTGAACTTTAATAATAATGACGAGAACTGACATTTCTTTTTCATTTTGCTGTTTTTATGCTTAATCCTACACACACTTTTTTCCTTTTTAACATACATAATCCCTCCCAGTGTTATATCAGGCTAACGTACAAGGAGTAGCACAGCCGAGTGGAGGAAATGCACTTGCAGGCTGAAGCTAGCAGCTTCCCAGAGAGGGTTGAGGCGGAGGCCAGCGATGTTCACTCGTCTGTCGAACACGCACACTGTCTGTCCTCCACCAGAGAGAGATTCCCCTGGCCTGGACTGCCTTCATCAACACATTAGCAATATGCTGCGGACAGCATTTTCAACTTACTACAACAACACACAGACGCTATCCAGAGACAGAGGGAAAAGTGGGGAGGAGGTGTGAAGAACATAGTCACTGACTACAGACAATATGGAGATGACTTTATTGCCATTCTGTCTGTGTTTTGCCTTGTTTTCACTTTGCCAGCTTTGGCTTCTTCCGTTTCCATTTTGTCTCTCCTCTCCTCTCCTCTCCTCTCCTCTCCTCTCCTCTCCTCTCCTCTCCTCTCGTCTCCTATCCTCTCCTCTCTTCCTTTTCTTCCTCTTCTGCCCCCACCATCCAGAGAAGGAGGTCATTACTAGATTCCCCCCAGGTTCTTCATAATCAAATATTTGACCTAATGAAGGGATTTAATTACTGGTTGCCCAGCACTGGAGGTGTCAGATTACTGCTCCCCCTTTTCATTTTCCCTGCAATTTATCACTATCCTGACAGCAAGGGTGTGTACGTGTGTGTGTATGTGTGTGAAAATATTCTTTGAAGCAGCATGTTGAAGGAGTGAATGTGGACCTGTGTACAAATTTGTAGCTAGTTGGCCACTGGAGACCGTGATAGCAGAATGGCTCGTTGGAAATGGCATCTAAACTATGCTAATGCTCATACTTTTGTGCACAAGTACGGTCATACTTAACATTCCTTCTGGGAACTGTCCAAACAATAAGGTGATCAAAGCTGGACTCTATTTGCTAGACTGCTGGGAAGACCTTAAAAAATGACTTTTTCACACTTAGTTGCTATGTACATATGTGCTAGAAAAATACTGTATACTGTATATGTATCCATAAACAGTGTATGCATCTTCATGCATGTGTGTGTTAGACATTTGAGGGTGTGGGGTACACAGTGGTGGTGCATCCCAGCTTAAAATGAACAGCAGTGGAAAGGGTTATGTGAGTGTCCAGACCGTTTAGATTTAACTATGAATTAATAACCAAACAGGATCACAGCAGTGGAAGATGGGCAGGCGGCTGAGAGGGCGAGACAAAGGAGAGCAACAGCAGTGAGAGGACTGAGGGGTGAAAATGACTCCTAAAGCCATTCTCTCAGAGCGTTGGCGGATGCCAGAAAACATTAAACAGGGAGGATCTTCAGTGCGAAACCCTCAGCTTGACTTGTAGAGATATGAGGTAAAGAAGACAAAAATATCCAAGGTCAGCTATCCAAGCAGTTCACATCAGTGTGATTAAAAACATTTGGTGTGTATTATCTAACATGAGGCATTTGTCATCTCGGACAGCTGCTACCAACTCTCTTTAACTGTTTACTACTGAAAGTGACTAATTCTTCATATTAAGTGGGTTATACTACAGACAAACATTCATGAATCATAAGATGCTGACAAGCTTATGAAAACACAAAATCAGTGTTTCAGTCAGATGGCTGGAACCATGCTGCTCTGGGGGTCGTTAGGAGACGTTCGCGTGGGTGTGCCTTTTATATATGTGTGGATTTTGAGTTTCACGTTATGAACCCACCTTCTGACAAGAGTTTGATAGCATACCTGTGTGAGACCATAGGCTATACAGTAGATATGTAGCCATTTTTTCTAATGCAGAGGTGCTAACCCTTTGTTAGGTTTACCAATCTATCTTGTTTCCTTTTCTTAATATCATATCTCTCTGTGTTGATATAGACTGCTTTTACTTTTGGGTGATTCTTAGTTTATAACAGTGCAAACAGTGAGAGTTCAATCTCTGGGCACAGTAACTCATAGATTAGCACAGCTGTTGGATGGAACACTGAAAAAAGTCTTACTCTTCTAACAAGAGTCTTACCTTGGTTTTCTGGGTATTATTAATACCAAATACCAATTTTTCAGTTTAAATGTGGCACATAGTTGGTATCACAGACATCATAATAGTTACAAAAACTATGGTGAGTCCGTTTGTGTGTTCAGCAGAATGTTAACTATAAATGTTGTCAGTTTTGCTCCAGTTCTTCATAATACCCAATCATTTTCCCACTGTTGCCCCTGCTTCCTCTATCCAGATCAAGCCTCTGAGGCCTGATCCTGTTCTGTCACTCTCATCTGTGTCTCCTCCTGACCCAGTAAGGGTTAAATAAGTGTGAGGGAATTTAAGGGAATGTGGCAGTTTTCCAGGATCACATTCCCTTCCCCGGGTCAGTCCAGGAATTATTAGGCTAATTCCAGCTAATGGGGGATGGATGTTGGATAGATACAGACATGGAACCAGTGCGTGTCTATGCATGACAGAAATGGTTGGCATCAAACATGCAATAGCACATATACAGTATCCATAACCTACTGACCTCTGCAGTATCGTGGCAACAAGGAGGTTAAACACTAGGGGCCTGATTTATTAAAGGTTTCCATTTGTAAAAACGTGTGCAAACTTGACATCACCTGCCAAAAATATGCAAGCTGATCTACTAATGTATATATTAGTTAACCTCTTCCACTAGAACCTGATCACATTTCATTTTGCACTTGCAGCTTTCTGCTCATCCAAACTCTCCATAAAGACGCACAAAACCTTCATTTAAATACTGCTGTCTCCACCCTGTTGCACCTGTTTTCATTTACGCAGTTATTCTTAGATCACCCACAAAACGCACCCAAACAAAACGCTTAATCTATTGCACTGTGCACGCCATTTAGTACCCTGTATTTGGGATCTTTGTAAATCAGGCCCTAGGTGTACTGCTGCTGCATTCATTTCCTGGAACTTTTGGTATGTTATTTGCTTTTAAAGGTTGCCAACCTTTTTCTGCCGCTCCATGTGACCCATTGAAACCCAACTGTGTGACTCTGAAACTGAAAACTACTTTGTTTCTTTTCTGAGTGTCTAAATAGTTGTGTCTTTTCAAAGAGGCCGGTTTCATTTGAAAGCATCTGTAACCTTACAGCTTGCAGGAATATCAATAGCATTATCACTGTGCTTTCCTTGAAGCATCTCCTCCTCGCAGATAACACAAGATTGTAGCTGATAGATGTGATGCTTTTCAAAAGGCCGGCCGTGCTGACAGATAGCTTTGCTATACACGCTGTGCCCTTCTCTCTAGTGTTGAGCCTGCTGTGCAGAGCTGTTATGGTAGCTATTCACTGGGTGGCCTTCTACAAGGTTTCTGGCATAAAGAAGAGTTGACCTCCAGTGTGCCTGTGCGTTTGTGTCAGTGTGTGTGTGTGCGCATGCTTGATCATTGAAAGACAGGGAGTAGAGGGGTTAAGCAGAAAAGCAGTGTTTGTGTTTATGCCTTCCTACTGTACTGTATCCTCATGAGTTACCATACCACTCAGTTATGAAGCACACTGTGTTTCTCCTGTTCATTCAGTGCAAAGATGCTGCTGTGACCATAAAAGTAATAATACGGAAGCAGGTTTATCTTAACAGTACTTGTGATTCATAAAATCTGTTTGCATCAGGAGTCATTCACACTGTATGGAGGTTGCATAGCTAACTGTGTATCCATCATCTCTGATTGACTACTCAGAGTAGTCAAGGTTGGATTGTTGAATAGATTTGCAAACCTCGGAAAAGCTAAATGATCACTTACATATCCTTTTTTTGCTACAAAGATGAGCTTACCATCACAGAACAATCAACTGCAGACTTTGCCTTTGTTTGTTAGAGAAGCTACAGTACCTTCAGTAAATAGACCATCACTATTAGATAATAAAACTTACCCCAGTGTGTACACTACTTTAGTGACATTTTCCACTGGGCTTTTCTTAATCATTAATCTGACGTGATGTGTAATGTGCTGACAGTAAATGAGTATTTTATCCTCTCATCTTGCCCAATCTTTCATTCTCTCTGTCTCTTTCATTTTCACTCATGTTCTTGATAATCAAAAGCACTCTAGCTTGATCATTGCAGTCATCATACTGTATCTAGTTCAGTCCAATATCGTGTGATTTTAAGCTGTTTGAATTGTAGCTTGATGTAAGTGCCACAGGATACTGGGGTTACATGATCATCTTTTCGTGCCTGTTTATTTTTACACATTTGATCTGTACGTTTGAACAAAATGTGTGCGCTGGAGCAAAGTTATTATGGCTTTTTAAGAGCTTTTATGGTTATTTATTTATTTGGTTCATGGTCTGATTATGTTAGGGCCCCTAATAGTCGAAATAGCCAAAGGAAGAGTCTTAGTCAACCGAGTTTTCATTGGTGGGTTAGACGCAGGGGGAAAAAAGTGTATGCTGTCAACTGTTGCTGTTGCCTTTATTCTCTGTCAACCTCACTTAGTGTTACTGCCCTGTTCTCATCCACATGCAAAGACTGGCCTATCATTCATCGACCATAAACATAACTTTTCATCATAAACATGTAGGTACCCTAACATTAGCCACCTAGCATGGCCGCTCTAACTTCGATAAAATATTCAATCTCCTCACCTCCTCCTAGCTGTTCCAACACATCCGAATCATTTCCGTTTTTGCATTTATCATTGTCAGTAACAGGAAGCTTGCTTCATGTGTGTGCTTGTAAGTATTTTAAAGACTCATTATTAGGGTTTTGTATTTCTTTGTAATGTAGCACAGTGTTACATATATATAAATGGATGGACTACCCTTACATAGTTCCAGTCTTACAACCATGCCAAAGCACTTTACAGTAGTGGTACATTAGTGAACTTATCTGTCTCCTGAGCTGCCCCTGAACTAATGGCGACTAATGGCCACTAGTCAACCAGGAAATTCTTTGGTTAGAGGCAGTCCTAGATTATAGGCTATAGCCTTTACCCAAGCAAGACTGGTGGACAGCCCTGCTCAAGTTAGGCAGCCATTAGTGTTTAATGTCCTCCAGGTCAGATAAATTCAACGAAATTTAGTAGCATATAGTCCTCTAAAGTAGTTTCCTTACCCTTTTTTATCACAGTGCGGTCATTTTAGTGCTACCTTTAAAGTCAGCAATTCTCACCATGAAAAGTGTGGTTCAGTGGTCCCTCAGTCGTTTATTTCTGCACATAACACTGCTACTGTAAGTGTTGAATTAGGTGGCTGATAAATGTGGTTTTAAAGCTTGTAGACCTCAGAGGATCGTATCCAACCTCCTCACTGAGTCTGTTGACTGTGTGTCATAGGGCTTAATAGTTCAATTTTCAAATGCTCCCTGTGGAACTCAGGATCTGGTTTCATCACTTCCCAGGCTCTGAATTTTATTTTTCTTGTTGAAATTTGGTCTGATGTCGATATTTCTCTCACTGAGACATGTTCCCAGGGATATACTGTACCATCTTTTAATAGTCCACACTTATCTGGTGTGGAGCAGGTCTAGCAGGTAATTTACAGATTTTTTTAAACTCCTCTTATTCAGTTTTGAGTGGTGACCACTATGTTCTTTCGTCTTATTTACTGTCTCTCACAAAACAGCTAAATAGCTAATTCCTCACTGATATGGCATTTCTACTCTCCATTATGACTTCAATGCTGAGACAATGCTGCTCATAGACTAAAAGACTAAAGACTAAAACCATGTGCATTTTCAGTTGCTTCATCTAACCTTTGAAAACTGCCCATCTGCAGTTGTAGCTGTAAACAACGAATGTTTGTTTTTTTAATATTGTAAAATAAGTAGTTGTGCTCTTATTCAAATTTGAGTATATCACACTAAAATGCATATTTCCTTTCACAAACCACAATGTAAAAGCCTCCTCATGTTGCCTTTTTCATGCCAACAATGACAAGAGGAATGAAAGCTCTTAAATCCCTGCCAGACTAATACACACACACACACGCACACACACACACACACACACACACACACACACACAGAACTCCATTGGCAGGTAACTTCCTGTCTCAGTATCCAGTCCTCTCTGCTGCAGCGCCAAGGGTGCCAGAGGCCTCTCAGTTACATTTGAAGTGCAACAAGCCATCTTGGTCCTCGAACATGTCGCAGATGGGGAACCCGAGCTTGGCATCAGGAGAGAGAAGGGGCATCCCAGAGAAATCAGTCACAGGAAACACAAAAAGAGTACAAAAACATGGCCTCTCAGAAAGGGAAAATACATGGAACACATACAGAGCATCTTTTGATCTGAAAAACTGAGAAAAAGAACTGAGAGTGAGCCAAAAGCCATTTGAGCATCAATTTCGCTTCTGCTGAATCCCGTCTGTTTAGGTTCTACATTTCTGACCTGTCAGCTTATCTGAGTTAGTTTATGATCATCTTCCCAAATCCTTCCAAACCCTATTTTTGTTTTCAGTCATTTCTCTCATCTTTGTCTTTCCCCTTTTGTTTACTATTCTAATCCCCCTTGTGTTTTGATTGTCTATTTCTACTGATGTAGACCCTTACAGTATCAACACACACTGATTTACACACCAACAGGCAATCTAATGTGACAGATGAGTGTGTTTGCACTTGAAGAACAGCCTTCACCTTATGATCTGATATTTGTCCGCATCTATTTGGAACAATTGGAATAGTTTACCTCTTGGGAAACCAGTGTCAATTTATCGAATAGTATATTGGCAAAGGTTTTGATTATCAATTCATCATGTAAAAGTAGAGTCTAATCCAATACACTTTTTTTCAAATTTAGTGTATATCTCCTTACCGTTTGCTAGATGTCTGTATGTGCACTGAAATCCACATACAGTGTCCAAACACAGCCCTAGCTCTGTAAATGGGCATGTAAACACAATGACTTAGAGCTAGGCACACAACACTTCTCTGGCCAATCAGCAGGGGGCATTTGTGCTTGTGCACAGGAAAGGAAGTCATCAGAGCAGCTGTCTGTGTTAGGTCATGGCTAACTTACATGACTTAGAACAGATGAACACCTGGCGAACTGGGAAGAGAGAGGCTGCGGCCAGTTCACATTGAAAGTGTTTCCTCATAGAACAGATTCACCTTAATTTAATTAAATGTATCAATCCACACTGAAACTGAGACAGATTCCCTGTTTTTATACATCCAAGTTTGCTGATGCATTGTTTTGGATTCTGCCATTTCTATCATTCGGTTGTTGCCTCGGCAATATGTGTCCATAAATTTGGGGGTGGAGCTTTTTTGGGTTTTTCTTTTGGTGTTTAGTTAAAATAGCAAACATTTTTGACTCTATCTTTAAAGTAGTTTTTCAAAAATGTAAACAATTTTCTGCCTCTAGCTTTTTAAAGTGTGAATATTACCCAGTTAAAAAAAAGTTTATCTTGGTTTTTGAATAAGGAAAATAAGCAATTTTAATTTGAGGTCTGGAAAATGGTGATGGGCATCTTTTGCTATTTCTTTCAGTTTTACATCACAACAAACTAACTGATTAATCAAAAAAAATCATGGTCAGACAAACCAATAATAAATATAATAATCATTAGTTGCAGCTATAATTAAGTAAGCACTCATGTTCTCCTGGTGAAAATTCAACCAAGAGTTTGTTAAAAAGTAGTGAGATGAATGATGCCCCTAAAAAAATATATTCACAGACAGAATGTACAGACAGATTGTGTGTAGATACACACATAATAGGCACACTTAGGGAAACACACACAAAGTACATGTACACACAGTCAGACAAAGGAGAGATCAGAGATCAGCTGTACACAGACGGTTCAGTGCAGACGGTGCCGCTCACATCTCTATTGGCGTCTGGGCCAGAAGAGGAGACATCAGGTAATTAAAAAGAAAAGTGAGATAAAGAAGGGGGGGTGGGAGGGAAGGAGAGGAAGAGGCCAGTAGGGAGAAAGATAATGGACAACCTCATGCAGCTTTGCGTCAAAACATAACTTGTCATTAGCAGTGCCATCAGCAACCGCCATGTTAAAGCTAGAGTGGGTTCTGCCACAAAGACCGTCACTTAGGTGAGACACAGAAAGTTCTCTTGGACTGTATTGCTCTGTGGAGGTGTGTGTGTTTGTGCGTGCGTGCGTGTGTGCGTGTGTGCGTGTGTGCGTGTGCCTGTCCACTGGTTAAATATTAAGCTGGAACTGTCAGGCTTGCTTAGGAGGAACTCTGCTTCCAGGCATGTCTACCTTGAGCTCTCAGGGAGCAAGAGAGGGAAATGAGCAGGTGAAGAAGTTCAGTCATTTGCGGTTTGAGGTGAAAACACAAAGAGAGAAAATTTCACAGGGAAGGATGAGCACAAGTGACAGATTTCTCTCTCTTCCCACATCCTTCACTGCAGTCATCTGTCCAGTCATCAGTCTAGAGAGAGAGAGAGAGAGAGAGAGAGAGAGAGGGAGAGGAAGACTGAGATGTCATTATGAAAATGCAGTATGTTTTCATTTTCTGTTTGTTTTCTGTCGTCATGGCAGCATGGGAGCAGTAAGTGAAGTTAGCTTGTGTCAGGTGCCTGTTGGTTTGGCCCCTGTCTTTGAAGCTGACAAGCGCTTGAAAAAACACACATTGGAGTTTGGATGGTTCACTTTCACACACCCACACAGGCTCACACGCATGCATACACGCACACACAGACAGGGTAAACCAGATCTCAGATACTAAGCATGACAAGGGCGAGTTTGCATTAAAGTGCTGAAATCGAAGTCGATCCTCTGTCTCCCATGACACCAATCATGTATAAATGAGGCGATTTAATTTCACAGAGATATTGTAAAAGAATGAATGGAGACAAGAAACATTTTAAAGTAAGAGTGAAGACTAGACCAGCATTAAATGATTAGCACAAAAGTTTAAAATAAAGCTCTTACCTCTGCATGTTATATAGAAAGAACGACACTTAGATAAGACTTGAACGTATAAGTTTGTGGCTGCACTTCCTCATCTTTAAACCTTCGACTGTAAACAAACTGAAGCAAAAGTCCAACATGCCGGGGCAAAAATGAATAAGTAAAACAAAAAGTCACACATGCACATTATTCATGTGGTGCTGTCCATTTGAACTGTATGTGCTGTACCTCAGTGCAGTGAAGAGGTAGAAAAGTGGCACAGCTCTCTCTCTCCTTCTCTGCTCCAGCTGATTGAGGAAGTGAATGAGTCTCTCATTCTGTGAGACTTGTAAATATTTCAGCAGTTCAGGTGCCTGCGTTAAGCCTAGCCACAGCACTAACATGTCATTGACCATTAGTGCTAACCTGCTGCTTCTGCATCTCTGCTTTATCCTCTTTTCCTCTTTTGTTTCACCCAACTTTATTTCCCTTCTTTTGCTCCTTTCCCCTTTCAGACCTCTCCAGAATGTGTTGTGCAGGTTAAAATACTTCCTATTGAAAAGGCTTTAACCATGGAGAAACATGCATGATGTTCACGAATATTACAATTATGAAGAATAATACATTGTGAGGACTCGAAAGGCAACATCTGTTTTCCAGAAATCAATATGTTGGTTGTAGCTACTCTTGAGGTGATGTTTGTTAACACATATGGGGGTTTGGGAATTTAAATGGCATCAAAGGGGACCTATTATGCTCACTTCCAGCTGTGTAGTTTTATTCTGGGACTCCACTATAGTAGCTTTGCATGATTTACAGTTAAAAAAAACTGGTCCTTAATGCAGCCCCCCCCCCCCCCCCCCCCCCATTTTAGCCTCTGTCTTTTAATATGCTCTGATTGGCCAGCTTCACTAAGGGGCAACTGTATAATAGTCATTTTAAAGCCCAACATTTCTAGCTTTTTCTGCTTCAAATTAAAAGCTAATTGCGAGAGTTTTATTATGAAGAATTTACAGGAAATGAAACATGTTTGTATTGTCACCATGTAGGCTAATGTTACAGGTGACTGGCCACACACTCATCCTGCAAACCAGCCTCGGTCAGCAGCCGCTCATTTATGGAGCTAGCTGGCAATCTACCGCTAGCTTCCGGTGGCACGCTAGCTTTTGCCTGAGTTGCTTGGGTTTGAGTAAAAAACATTTTAGCATTAGCCTCATCCTGAGTTGCGTTGAGTTGCAGTAAGGCTGGGTGATATGACCAAGATCTCATATCATGATATAGGTCATTCTTATCTGGATATATGTCCAAATAATAATAACTATCCCGATATAGCACATCTTAATACAGTGAATAGATAGTTGGTCCGTGCACTCATTTTATGAAGGGTTAAGTGGCTATGTATAGTTTACTGATTTTGACTTTAGATAGTATGTGTCTGAGGGCATACAATTTTTTAAAAGACATTTATACAGAAGATGGTTACACAGCATGAACACAAAAACACACACAAAAAACCAAGTATCAGTACCACAAGTATCTTAATAGTTTTATAAACCTTTTTTTGAGGCACAAATACACATACTTAGACATACTTACACCCACATAACATCAGGGTTGGATCAATCAGGAGAACAACAGGCACAGGCCCGTCAACTGAGGCACAGTCTGAGCCCAATCGATCCAGAGGCAGATCTTATTGTTGTACACTCTATTTGGGCTGGAACACACACACACACTAATACACACACACTGTACAAACACAAATACTTCACAGACAAACACAGATGTGAATCATAAGCTTTTGCTAGCGCTTTTATGGTGGCGAGTCCTAGTTACTAATCCATCTCTACCACATAGATGCTGTTGTGGGGATGTCTTTAAATGAGTCATGTGTGCGTGAGTTTGTGTGTGTGTGTGTGTCTGTGCCTGTGTCTGTGTGTGTGTGTTGGAGTCTCTGGAAAATATCTAGGACTTGACAGATAAAACAGGCACTTTTAAGAGTCCCAGTTCTGCGCTTAACCTGCCAACAATTCACACTGAAATGAAAAAGACTTGGAGAACATGGAGAAGATGGAAAGGGGACTGAGACACAGATGAAACTGGCAGTTTTTCTCTTTGCTGGGTGTGAATGACCATAAAACTCTTTCATATTATGAAGCTAAAAAAAAACTTGAAAGTTATTTGGTTTGTGACACATTTTATCCAGGATGATATGATGTGTTTACCCAAGTGTTTTTGCCAAATAATTGTCATACATTTTTTTGGATGATGCACCATTGGGACTTTTAGTGTAAAAAAGGTCACTACTGCTGAAAGTGGTATCACCCCCACCTCACAAACACCCACCCACGTAAACGACTATGGTGAAGAGGGTTGTGCGATCTGTTGAAAGCTCTGGCAAAAGTTAGTAAGTGAACTTTTATTAACTTGGATTAAGTTATTTAATCCAATATAATTAGATTTTCAGTTTTATTAAGTACTTAAGTAGTTATTTGGCTTTTGTTTTGCCTTTTTATTGAATAGAAGCAAGAACAAGCAGAAACAAGGAGAGAGAAAGAGGGGTATGTCATGCAACCAAAGCCACTGGCAGGAATTGAGTCAGGGACATTGTGGCTATGTAACATACACAGTAAGCATTCTGCTACCAGGGCACTCAAAGTCCTTAAGATCTTTCTTACTGCTACTTCTGCAGGATGTCCCCACTTCAGACATGTCTGGACGTGATTATGATCATTAAGGTTCTGTACTGTTGGTATATAAAAAGGCAGGCTTGTGTATGTGTTTTTCTGCCTCCTAGTGGTAAAAGATTGATGCAGCTTTGTGTGTACTGTAAGTATATGTTGCCAAGCAGCCATGAAGTAGCAATGGTGTCAATGTGTAGTTGTGGCTATAGGTGGGTAGTTAATGCAGGTTATTGTGATATGTTAAGTACCCATTGTCATTTCACACATCCCTGATCAACTGCTGACCAAATGTTTTATATCCTGCTTGCATGACTTCTTTTTTATGTTACTATGACTTTTAATACCGTCTCTTTCCCATTTTGCCAGTTTCTTTTTTTAAGTCTGCCCCAAAACAACACTGCTTTCACTGTGTGTTCGGTTCTGTTTGACAGTTGCCCTGACTATGTGGAAGTGAGGTCCAAGTCTGTCTGGTGTGTCTTAGCTAATTAAAGCTGAATTATTGATGCTCTATTGAATTATTCAGAGGGGATGATTAGATATAGAGACAATGGTAAACACAGGTACAACTGCACAACAGAAGAAAGGAGAGATAGGAAGTGAAAATGAGGGGAAGAGGGGACGGTATGGCCTTTATTCCTCTGGCTCTTTGCCAGGCCTCTCACTCAATGTACTCCCCCCGCCCTCCTCCTGTTTCATTCCCTTTCCTCCATGTTTATATCATTCCTATCACTCCAAGCCTGATGTCTCTGTCCTTGACGCTTCAGTGTTGATCTCTCTCTCAGTTTCATTCCTTCTTACATCCTTTCCTGCCTCTTACCCTCCTTTATTTCCCTCTTTCATTCCATCCCCTCGCCACTCCATTTCTTCCACCCTTACCTCCTCTTTCTACCTGCTCTTTACTCCTCTTCTCTGTGCCGCACCCGTTAGACTTTTCCTTCTCCCTGTTGCTATGACATTAGCTAGCTGTAGCAGTGTCAGGCTGGCCTTGAGGGATGAGACTAAAGAGCTAAGTCTTGCTCTTTTCATTTAATTACTCCTCCCTCTCTTTCTCATCTCCTCCCTCCTCCCATCCTGGTTCCCCTGTATATCACACCCTGCCTTCCTCTCCCTCCCCTTCTCCCTCATCCTTATGCTTCTTTTCTACCTGGTTCTACCTGTCTTCGTGCATGCATCTGCAGCTCTCCCTCATGTTCTATCTGTCTCTCTTTCTTCATCTCAGAAAAAGAGGAGGAGGAGACAGGAGGGACATAACATCACACCCACGTCCTTCCTGTGAAACAGTTTACACCATGTGGGATCCTACAGGACTACACCCATCAGCCTCTTGCTTTTTTGAGGCTATGCTGATTATGAATTGCTAATTCCAGCTGCGCAGGCACACACATTGTGGTTCTGCAAAGTGTGTGTGTGTGTGTGTCTGAGTGTGTGCGTCTGTTTCTGTGTGTTGGCCTAGGCTTGACCTTGATTACCACGGTGACAGTGAGGCTCCTCATTAGTGCTGGACTGGAGGAAACAGTTGGGTAATGAGGGAGCAGCATTGTCCTTAGGCGCACAAACACACAGACATATACACACATGCATGCACACACACAGATGCCAATGCACCACTTCGTATTAGTGCTTGCATGCACCTGCTGACACCTGCGCTTATGCAAGAAGCCTCATGTACACTCACACACACACACACACACACACATACACACTCCTTCTGAGTACATCTCAGTCTCATGGCCCCCCACTCAGTTGTCTCGCCTCACCTTCTGTTTAGTGTTTTTTCTCTCCCACACACATTCTGCCTCTTCCCCCCGTCTCCTGTCTTCCTCTCTCTGTTCTGCCCACCAGACAGACCTTACAGACCTTGCTGCCCACTGTGTTCCTATGGGCCTGGAACATCACAGTGTCGCCCTGTAGTGGTAGCACTCGTATCTCAAATGGAAATGGCTCAAGTTGTACTGATTTAACTTGTGTCCAGATTTGACTTGATTCAGATTTTGCAAAAAACCCCCAAAACTATTCATTATTTTCTAATACATTTTGTTTACTTCAGTTTACTGAAAAGCTGCTCACATTTTTTTTCCTGTGGAGGACCCCAAATGACTAGGTTGACACCAAAGGTAACTAGCTCTAAATGAGTTCAATTTGATTAAAAATTGTTTTAAAGTTCACACTGTGACTTTGTAATGGCCCCCTCGCAGCACACAGGAAATTTAAAATAAAAAAAGTTTTTCTGTGGAAACCGGAATTGGAAGATGTTTTGGGTTTAAACACATCAGGTAAACAAGTGTGACCCTTTACTACATTGTCGCCCATAATGTTGGAATAATTTTGTTGTCAGACACATTCCTCTTTTTATTTTATATTTATATACACATCAGTAATCACCTTTGACCAGGTGTAATGAGATTGATCAATACAATTTTGAGAATATATACACTTTATCTATCAAGAATAAATCACATTTTCACAATCATTTCATGGAAAGAGGTAAAAAATATTTTATTCCAACTTTATGGGCGAACATGTATATTGAACATCTAATCAGCCACAAGATGTCATCATAATTCATTTGCATTTATTTGCTTTTTCAGAAAGAAAAAAAACAGCCATAATATATTAACATCAACTTTCACCACATTTAAAAAAAAAAAAAAAAAAGTCTCAATAAGAACATCATAGTGCTGTCCGTTTATATTGTCTGATGAATTAATATTGTCTCATGAATTTACGCATTAACAGAGTCGGCAATTTTCCAGCATTCCTTCCTGGCTTTTGCTGCAGCAACAGTGTTGCTTTTGGCCTGGATGATGTGTTTGAATTCTTCATATTTTTGAAGAATAATTGTCTGCTCCTCCATGGTAAAGTAGGCTGCTCTGCAGGGTTTCTGCTGCTTTTATGTGAGCGCGCAGTAATCAAGATGGGAAAACCCTGGGTTAAATTACCGAGTTGATAACCAGCTTCGTAGTACCGTTTATCAGGATTGCGAATATCTGGGTAAATCAACCCAGGTAGCGGAGAGATATCCCGGGTATGTTAATCCAGCTTCGTAGTACAGGCCTCAGGTCTTTCCCTGTACACACAGATAAGAGAGGCTGGTTGAAGTATACACACTGTCACCCATACAGATGCAGGATAGTTATAGAATCTTGTTTGTACACACATTCCCAAATAAGATAATTTTGCATTTTATTTCATGTATATACACATTCTGTCTATGAGCACTCGTACATCAGTAACTCTACATTAAGAATGAGTGAGTTGTAGAGTTAGGCGGAGAACAAAGAGGCTGTGTGGTCTTTCTGGCCTCAGTTCCCATTGTTTACTTCCTAAGGCTCCAATATTCTTCATGCACCAGCCATCTGCAACCAGTCAACTATAGTTTACATAGCTGGCATGCTGTTGTCCTTGCACTTTTATGGAAGGAGTTGTTGTAGTTTTGCAAAAGAAATTATGACATGCTGGTGTTAAGATCCTATATTTGCCTTTATGTAACTTAAAATGCAATAATCAGTCATAAAACTGATGAATGAATCAATAACTACTACAATTTTCCACTTCCTTCATTGTAATTTTTTCCAGTCTGTTGCTAACATGTGTCAGTCCAAATTTCAGTCAGAGTGGAATCCTTTTCATCCCCAAAGAGATGAAAATAAGTTTCCATTAAGCTGAAGTGATACACATAGGAAATATTATGTGATGAGGAAATGTAACTGAGTACATCAAATACACAATGTTGACAGTAGCATGAATATCCTCAGGCTTTATAATGATGGTCTATAAATTACATATTGTATAAACCTTTACATTCCTGCTACAGGATTATTATCAGTTGGATACTGGATCACAAGAGTATTCCAGTTGTTCCTCTACAGCAGGACTACGACTACAACAGAATTATGAACCTCTCATCAAAAATATTTTCAAACCAAATTTCACACAAACGCCTGCTGTCCCACCTAAGGTGCTATTACTGTACCATGTGATGTTGCATTTTAAAGCATCCTATACCCCAAGAGCCAAGTTGGTGCATCTGTCAACAGGTATGTTTACATTTTCAAGTTTACATGTGAGCCACAATTATATCATTGAGGAGATGTGCTTAAATACACACGCACACACTCATACACACAGTGGTTCATACAAAACCACAACAGAGGCCTTGCTTGTCTTTTGTAAACCTGAAAACATTTTATAAAAAGATAAAAGATCTCAGTTTCCCTCACTTGTGACACGCCTATAATACCAGTTCTGGGAATTTCAAAGTTCGCCCCTCTGATTAAATACAGATTATTTTCATTCACAAGGAAGTTGATCGTATTTCCATATGTGCAGTTGACGTCAGCGCACACGTGAAAGGGAGCGGTCGTAGTAACACATGTGTAAATTTATGTGTACTGAGATGTCTATCCCTTTGTCCCTTTTTTCCCTCTTTCCATCTATCCAACAAGAGTCTTCTTAATTCTCGCAATTTTCCCACTTTGATCGCTCCCCTCAGAAGCAGCACGTTGACAGAGCAAGAGAGGGAACTCTTACAATTGAAAGGAAAGCAAGGGATCCTCTGCCTCACAGGCCGCCTTTCTTCCTATCCAACATCTATGGCCGTGGTCACATTTTGACAGATTCCAGTGGAAAAGAGTAGTAATGTAAAAAATACAGGAAAAAAAATATATAGAGAGGAAAAGAATTTGCTATGCCACACAGATCTGTAGATAATAATGCTATACAAACTTAACAAGAGAGAATGATACTAGCCAAAACCACAAATTTTAAACTAAAGTGCGACAATTGAATTGAAATTATGGAAGAATAAAGTTTTAAAGTGACACATAAAAAAACATTTTTATAAGATTTGAGACATAGTAAGTGAGCCTCAGACTGTCAGGCATCCACAGTCCGAGTTCTGGCACCAAAGACTTGGTCACATTTGGCTTAAGTCTGGATTTTGGCACAGCCAGAAGTGTCCTGTCTGAGGATCTGGGACTGCAATCAAGCACACAAGATATATAAAACACTATGGTTTAAGTTATGAGTAAAACCTCACAATCATCTCTATATTTAAACCATTGCATATGTGGAGATGCCAATATTTCTGTCCAACCCAAACAGGACTATCTGGACCTAAGAATGATAAGACTCTAATCAAAAAGAACCAAAAATAATGATTTGTATAAGTTTGAAACATACAGCTCTGACTGTCTTGTGGCAGTTATTGAAAACATAGATCGTACTGCATGTCTATAGTACGGTGCATCAGTTAAGAGTAAACAAATAGTTGTATGGAGACATATAGAGGCTTTTCAACAGGTCTAGATGTCATTGAGGCCCGATAGATGGACACATGTTGATGTTGTACCACAGTAGTACAGCAGGAAGCCACTAGTCACACATTTTTAACATCACACGTTTTATTCATCAACTCATGCAGGGAGAAATAAATTGAGAAGTACTCAGTCAGCAGTGGTCAAAGAGACAGAGTAACACAGAGGACACATTTGATTAGATCATGATGCTGCTGGATCTCCAACAGAGAGAGTCTGACAGTTCAGAGTGAACTGCGCTTACAGAGAGAGACTGTTGCGGTTTGAAATGTATTTCACCCATGTATGCAGATCTGAAATAGTTTGATATTTTTCATCGTAGAGGCTGTTTTTTGTCATACTCTTTGTTACGTTCACAAATACACTCACATATGGGTGTATGGTGTTTTCACAGGTAACATTCCTCGCTGCTAATGAAGGACTCAACAGGCAAGTCAGCCCGATCCTTTGATCTCCTCTGTTGGCCTCAAGAGACTTGCGTTAGTGTGTGAGTGTGTGTTCGTGTCTTTGAGAGGCAACGTGTGCCTTGTATGTGCGTGCGCATGCTTGTTTCTTTGCCCACATGAAGGGGTCAAAAGGGTGGAGAGCAGGGGGCAACTCCCAGTCATAGCAAACATTTGATTGGCTCCTGTTGCTGCCCTGAGACAAACCGATTGGCTCTTGGGTCCGGCAGTCAGCGCAGTGAGCAGGTAGGGGAGGGTCTTCACTCGACTCTGTTGCTAGGTTACAGGTATACCCAATAGATGTGGAGATATAGAGATAGAGTAGAGATAAGGATGACGATGGGTGTGGATCTGTGTGTGTGTGTGTGTGTATGTGCTAGTGTGTGTGTGTGTGAGTGATTGTCAGTAGCAGGGAGGGGTCGATAAGACTGAGGGTCAGGCGGGTGGAAGGAAGAGTGAGACAGAAGGGGAGCGACAACAAGTGAGAAAGATGGAGCGATTTCTTGTAACTGAGAACAAAAAGCAGGTTCATTGTGTCTCGGTGCAGACACTGGTACATTCAAACATACCTCATTTATCCACATTCCAACAATCTAAACTGACAGCTTATCCAAACAACTGTAATGGACCGAATATGGAGAGATATGAAATTGCCAGACTTTTCTTGCTCTTCCATTTTGTTGTTTAAACACAAGTGACACCTGATTCTTCATTTTAGAAAGCTTGTAAAAAGACACAGAATGTCATGTTTTTCATCCAACGCTCTCCAAGCTCAGTGTTGTAATTATTATTGTCCAGCAGATCTCAGGCCTGTGGTTGACTTGTAATTCATTAGAGTGCTGTTGTATTAATCACAGACCGCTTTAGACAACACTGCTCTGAGAACAGCTGCTCCGCTGCACTTAGATTGCAATCATAGAGCGGTCAGTCGCCACTAATCGGGGTCATTTATCAATCCAGAAGACCACACACACAAATGCACACACTCCAATATTCACACACACACACACACACACACACACACACACTGATCGATGGCTGGGCTGGGCCGGTAAGAGGGATTGATGGGTGCTTGGTTGGTACTCTATATGTGTGTGTGTTGAGCACAGCGAGGGCAGGGAGCACACAAAGGCTAAAGATCTCTAAAGATTAACCTCCAGTCGATTAAAATGTGTGTCAGTTTTGCCACTCACAAATTGACAAGGATATCTTGATGCAACGTCCTTTTCCGAAACACCACAAGACCCAGTTGAAAGCTGTGGAAACTGTTACTACTACTGAACTACTGAAATCTGACATTACCAATTGCAAATATTTATAAAGCAATAAATTAGCACTCCAGGCTAGGAAATGGCTCTAATGAGCTTTTGCAACATTTAAATGATTTGGTAAAAGTTGGTCAACAAATGAAGCACCACGTTAGTTCATGCAGGACACAGAAGTCATACGCTGCAGCTGTAATTGAATCAGCATACCTTATCAGTCACACTCCAATCACAGCCTTTTTCACAACAAGGTGGTCCCTTTAAATATGACTCCCACCTACACTGATGTGGCTGATGTACACCAACACTGCTACTCACCATGCTGCTGCTGCTGGCAAAGCTTGCCTCCACCACCCCAGCCTCCACCTTTCTGGTTCATGTTCTCATCATGGCTTAAGGGTCAATCTGCAATTCATGTCTCGCTTTCGGCCCACTCTGCATGGGGGTTTTGCAATGCACTCCCTGTTTTAACTCAACATACTGCTGGATAATCCAGGGAGCATCTTAGAGTGGAGCCTTCAACGCCATGTAAAACTGTATTCCAAATGATTTGATCTATGACGAGAGTGTTCTTGACTGAGGTGAATTTGTTAAAATGTGGGTGCTTCCTTTTTTGGTAGGTCAGAAAGATTGGATAGTTCCAAGTTTGAAAAGTAAAACCAATACAGACGTGCCTTAAACCTGCATTATCTCTAACGGCCATCAGGAGCTGACTACACCGGCTCCATGAGGAATTACAATTGCATAGAAGTCTGTTGGAAAATGACCCTACTTCTCCCTTGATTCATTACTTTCCTAACAAGTTTATGGTCTCAATTGCTAGTTTTAAGTCTTCTTCAATACATCATAATGTTCATTTTGTAAGTTATATTTATCATCATACATTCTATTTGATGATAGAGCAGGGTATGCTTTAAGGCATGGCTGCATTGTGACTGACAAAACACTGCCAAAACAACAACATTGGTTAGGTAACATAAACATGGTGTAACCCCATAGTTACATAGTACTGGTATAGCCATAGCCATAGTTATTTCAGTGTATTTATACATTCTAAGGAGTTACCTGTTTAGGTTTTCTGGCAAGTATTTATTTTTAATGGTCATTTTCATTAGCAAAAATTAGCATTTGTAGTCTCACACTTAACCATTAACTGTAAATGCACTGTGCCGATCAAGCTCCACTCTCTTGTCCAAATATGGTTCTCTGGTTACAAAAATCCAAGATGGCATAGTCAAATGCCAAACTTCAGGATTCTAAAAGCAAGTCCACTAACATGACGTCTTGGTGACTACATCTATTATTTTTTCATACAGTCTATGTGTCAGAACCGAATATTGTGGAATGCGTATTGGATATACATCATCTTCAAATGTGAATATAAGTTGGTCAGTCCACCACTTTGGACTGCTCAAATAACACATTGGATGGATTGGATTAGCAGAGGATGAATTCTGCTGACTTTGGTGATCCCCTGATTTGTATTCCAATGCCAAAATGAGATTGTTTGTTATGGTTTTGGAGTGAAATATTTCAACAACTATGTGTGTATATCAGTGAAACTCTTGGAAGACTCTAGGACTTACAATTTAGTTTTTCAACAACCAACAAGGAACCAAACATTCCCATACTGTTTACTGCTAGGAAATAGGAACTAAACTTCAGTGTTCTGTTAGTATGTCTGTTCATAGTCTGTACCTGCTGATGTATTTGCATACATAATGTATAACTCCATGCCTGTAAAGTGAATGCAGGTCTCATTTTGTCAGGTTCTTGTATTTATTGAGTAGTTTTATATTATATTTATTCCCACATTTACACAAAAATAGTCATTTTCATGGCTTAAACAAACACAAAGCCCTATAGGCATGTATGTCCCCAGAATGAATGCCTTAATAGCATTTTGGCGTTGTTGGGGATGCTGAAAATTTGATCCAATTATGTATCAGCTTTATGTTTCATAGCCTCTCGCCCTCTGCAGCAAACCTGTCACTCTCTTTAGAAAGTACAGGCTCTCCGCTAATACCTTAGCCACACTGTGAAGAGACAACAGTACAGACAAAGTGTGAATGCTTATGATGATTGGAGCTTGTAAAGATTCCCCACACTTGTCCTGACTTCTCCATCCTGCTCAAGCCAAGAACATTTGGCTGTCTGGAGAAGCTGTCAGACTGCTGAGAGAAAAAGGATGAAAGGATGAGACAGAGAGAAGAAAGAGAGGAATAACGGGAGAGGAGGAGGAGGAAAGTTGAGGTGGAGGAGGACCTTTGTAAATTCCAGTGCTGAGTTGAATCATGAAGTGAGTGAAGCGTGTTTGGGTTTTTTTGTAGATTTTCTCCTATATTTTCCATTTTATCCCCATCCATTGCTCCAGAATGCCTTTCGTGGTAATTCTTATGGATCTCATTCAAATTATGTCATTTTTACTTAGCACTTCCTTCACCATCACCTCTTTGCAGCTGTTTTTCACACAATTCTTTCTCTCAGACTCCTCTACTCACTCTGTCCCTGTTTCCTTTCCTTTCCTTTCCCTTCCTCATAATGCTGATTCATAATCTCTGTTTGGACAGAAAACAGAGGGAAGGAGCTTCTGTCCTGATGAATAACAACAGGAATTGGGAGAGGGAGGGGGGAAAAAAGAGAGAATGGGATACTGAGGCAGCCTTCCTTGCAAACTGTCTGTCTGGCTGACGCTCTGTCTCTCTGTTGATCTGCCGGGCTGTCAGCGACTGTGTTTCTGTCTGTGTCAACGCTCTCACCCTGAACTAAAATTTCCACAGATCATGCGGTCAGTCTAACCAGGTTTGGCGTATGACTGCTATTCTTAAGTCGGTGCCGTCCAGAGTCTGTTTGAATAACACGGCTCATGCTCTGTTGTCTTTTTTGTCTGTCGTCTTTTTCCAACACCTGGGCCTGCACACTATCTTCACTCTCACATTTAGAGTGCCTCTACCACTTAGTATTATGAGAAACGGAAAGAGATGGAGTAAGGGAGGATGGGATGGTAATGGAATTGTGAGGGGGGAAAAAAAGGAGGAGAAATGAAAAGAGAGACCGAGATGGAAAAGAAAGAGTGGAAAGCAGAAAGCGGTGGAGAAAAGGAACAGAAGAAGTAGATTTTACAGGGTGAAAATGGGAATATGAGGGTAGAAACAGTGAAAAGCCCATAACCAAAGTACACTCATAAGCAGGAAGATGTTGCTTATAAGTAAAGCCTGTGAGAGGTAATGTGGGGTACTCGCACAGAGGGGCTTTCCTGTTTATTCATGTCTCACCCTCTTCCTTTCACTGCTGCATTTTAACAGTTCCCCTTTTCATCTTTTAGGGGTCACAGACAGTTGGTGTGTATTGCCCTGACTGGAGAGTGTAAACCTAAAATGACCGAGACTTTCTGTGTGTGTGTGTGTGTGTGTGTGTGTGTGTGTGTGTGTGTGTGTGTGTGTGTGTGTGTGTGTGTGTGTGTGTGTGTGTGTGTGTGTGCAGTAGTTTGGCTCCCATGAAAATGTAGGTCAAAGATGAGCAATTTGCAAATGAGTTGGAAGCAGAGCAAGATAGAAATGGAGAGTGACTAGGATGGGGTTGCCATGCATATGTATACATGTGCGGTTGTGTAGGTGTGTACAGTACAAGCATGCATGTGTGTGAGTTGTTTTTCTTTTTTTTCAGAAGTGAGCCTTTTTTAGAGACCACTCTATGTAATGAGCAGAGCAGGGTGACAGGGACAGGGCTGCATCGCTAAGTCCTCCACAGCCTAAATCACACTGGCATCTGGATTCCACCCCCGACACTCACATAGACACACAGACGACCTGACGTGTGTGTGGGCATGTAAATGTGTGTGTGTTAGAGAAAGTGACAGAGAACAGAGTATAAAAAGGTATGGGAACAGGAGTGTTGCATGCAGTCAATTTTTTAATGGGGCACAGTTTCACAATGCATAATGTTAATATTTACACCAAACCAAAGTTGTTAGCAGTAATTAAAAACCAGATTAGAAACCCAAATCCACAATAGCATTTTTGCTGTGTAGTTTAGGATCTTATGGATGTAACAGTAAGCATCTCAAAACTCAGGAGACACTCAGCAGTCACACATTTTTTCTGTTCATCATCATCAGGTAAGACTAACCCATTGTTGCTAACTTTGGTTGCTAACCCCTTTTATTTATCCAACAGTTGGAGAAACAACAGACGAGACATTTCTTTGTCTTGGAGAAACTGTAGCATTTATTAATTGACACACTGTAGCCTGCACTGTATGATTACTGCCAGATTGACAACTTAATACTCACCTTTTTGTCTGCTATACTTTCATTCACTCAGTCACTTTTCTGCCACTCACACTTGATCAACCACACACTCGCTATGCACACACATTACACACTGCCCTATTCCTGAATGGATCAAGGCTACCAAGAGTTTTTGTGGGTGTTTAATGAGACATTCAACTTTGATATCATATATATATTTACTATTTCAAGCCAAATTTTCAGAGGCTTTAATTACTTTGTTTTAGTTTGTACCACTGATGCTGAGGTGACTTTAAATGAAGTAATGCTGTTTATAGTATAATCTGAGAGTCATATTTATGTTATTCATACTTTACACTGCAATTAAAGCAATTCTACCTGACTTCTGCAGCTGCACAGCTGAGTGACTGTACTAGCTCCAGTAGTGCTTCCTAAACAGACTGTGTGTAACAGGCAGAGTTAAACACCAATAAAACACAGAAAAGCAGCTTAATTAGACTGAACTAATTAAAAACACTTGTTATGAAAATAGAATATTTGAATATCATCAACTTGAATGGGCACCTCTGTATGAGATGGTTTACAGCAGATACCCCCCCCCCACACACACATCCCACTCCACTGTTGTGTTTACACCTGATATTGTGTTTGCTGCACCAGATTTATTCTCCGCATCCTCCCAGCATATCCATGATTAACATAATTGAGCAACCGCCTCGCTCTTGAGGACATTAAGCAAATAATTTATTTTGTTTAATGAATCTGTCTCAATACTTAACCTTAATTGCAGTTCTCTCACTTCCTGCTCCCTCTGCTCTCTATCTTTTCTTTTGCAAGAGTAAAGATGCAGAGAGGAAAGGTTTGCTAAGGGTCATAAATGTCTTATATATTTAGCATCCCAGAATGTTTTAAATAGCTTTTGCTTCATGCCGCCTTCATAAATTTCACATCAATCTACATTTTTGCTGGAGCAAACGTCACTCGTAATCTAAACACAAAAGACGGCTTTCTCCAAGCTTTGCAGAGAGCATAAAGGTACAATTTGCTGCTGATGCGATTAAATAAAACACTATTAATATTTGTGGTGACGTGTCCTCTTAATCTAGGCCTCTGAAGTATGTCTAATTTTTCAAATCAGCCTTACTATTGTATGAGGCTGATTCTCTTAATGACTCAAAGGTTGAATGAATTGGAGGGTTACACAGTACGAGTGAGTCACTATCAAAGCTATATTTGTGCGTGGATGTGTGTTTGTGTTTGTGTGAGTGTCTGCCTGCTCATGGACGTGTGCAACTGTGTGTGAAGTTAGCCAGCAGTAGCAGGGTTATGAATCAGATCAAACACACTCATACACACATAGTGACACCAGATCAAACGTACACACGCACACGCTGCCCGAGCTGGACTGAGCTGAAGGGCCCCAACTGAGTGTGACTTTGATCCTCACCACAACATCCGCTCTTCTACTCTAACACTGCTTTTCTGCTGCTCTTCTGTCTCACGTGCCCCTCAGGACACTTACGCAGGACTCAAGTTACTCCCTTCAGATCTTCAAATAAAGCTCAGTGTGCCCTAAAACACAGAGGATGCTCCTGTTGTAACGGGACACTCCATGTGTAAGCTCCAGATTTGGAGCCTGCTGATGGGCTTCAGGTCTCAAAGGGAGGGTTGTGGTTAGTGTCACCATCTCAGTGGCCATGAGAGTAATAATAACCTACTATATATGTTGAGTTGTGAGCACGAGCCAGATGTGACTATGTGGTGCTGGGTTGCAGAAATGTTTTCTCTTCTTTAATCCTGGTGATAAATTACTTAGATGTCATTTGCTTCATTATTCCTGGTGAAAGAGCTTTATTTAAGGAAGTGTTTTAATTGATTGAAATACGGCCTGAAATAGAGTTGACAGCTCACCAGTAATACACCTTTAGAGCTTTGCTTTTGTGAAGCACAGCCAGAGAAAAGTCACTTTTTCGACATCCTTTAATTCACATGTAGTGTCAAAAAAGGTAATAGATTCATTCAGATCAACTGATGCCAATCTGTGTATGCTCTGCCTCCTTGTTGTACAATAATAAATAAATTGTCTGTAAAGTGTTTTGAGACAATTTCCACAATAACACAATGTCAGTCATATTTAATATACATGTTAACTGCATTCTGCTGGTCTTTATATATTATTAATGCTTTTGTTGTGGCATTGATTCCCATGGCTTAGATGGTTTACTCTCACTTTGTGCTAAGAACCATGTCTAGGTTAAAGCTAATTAAATTATTATGGCAATCAACTGTTGTAAATGTAACATTAATTCAACAATTGCCCATAAAAGTATTTATTGTCCTTTTAAGACATGACAAAGCATCTAATAGGCTGAAAAAAGCCTGAAAGAGTCAGTTTTAAAAAAATTATAAATATTTTAACCCCCGTGGCCTTGCAGTTCATTTTTGTTTTGAGATAGGTGAGGTGAGCCTGATATGATGGAGGTGAGTTTGTTATGGTTGGCTATTTAATTAGATATTCAAAAAAGAGTGAAAACTGTCCACAGCAAAGTCTGTGGATTATTTTGACATCATTAAGATTTAATACAGAAACATTGACCGTATAGACTATAATGCTATTAAAAGTGGTGGGTTTTCTTCAGCACCATGTTATTTCCTTGACTGTATCTAAATGATCAGATGTGCAAAGAAAACACTTGAAAACATGGCAACAGATAGTAGAAATCCATATGACAGGCAGTGACCTGCAGCTGTGCAGTGATACCTCTTGTCTGTGTTGTAAAAAGTCCTTATAATCAAGGGGGGTGATCATATAAATGCTGAAAGCAACTGAGTCTCTTGAGGGGAGGAGGCCTAATAAGCTAAACTTGAACATGTCAAACCGAATAAAACGTCTTCAGGCTTATCACCCAGAGGAGCACAATGAATTTACTGTAATAAGAGAACAGCAACTAGAAACACAGTGGATGCTATGGCAATCCCTCAACAGGCAAGAGCAGGCACAGTGATGCTAAAGCTTTTAACAATTACTGAAGAAATGAAGAAATTGTTCTGTGTGACAGAAAACATGAGATTCCATCATGTCCTGCTGTACTCTGAGCGAAGATACGCCACATCTATACACATCTGTCTCTAAACATCAGCACAGCAGTAAAATATGTGATGATAATGTTATTAACATTGAATTAATAGTGTCAATGGCATGAGTTACTAATTCAATTAGAGCTATAAGGAATAGCTTATTAACTGAATATTCAATCAACAAAAAGCAGTTTGATAATTGATCATTTATATTGATTAATTGTACATAAGAATGTGCAATATGTGTGTCTCCAAAGACTAAATATATACAGCATATGAAATGATTTATGTCCATTTTTAGGGAGAATTGCCAATAAACCTCTATTTCCAGCGTCTCCGTTGTATATTAGTTTTCTATTATTAATATCTTCATAACATATCTTTGTTTTAGATTGTTGATGAGCCAATACACGAAATTAAAAGGACTCAACTTTGGCACTGCAAAATGATCAAGGTTTTCTTTCATAATTGTCTGACATTTCATTGACCCATCAATAACCCATTTACTTACTTGGCATCAACTGATGCACTTTGTACTTGGACCAGTTTTGAAAACAGTGTGTCAGACAATGTTGGGAGAATCCAGTGGTGACTGCAATGATTGTCTGTTTGACCAACCATGTGTCATCATGGTTGATAACTTACTCTAGACGTTAGCCTTAATCCTGCCTTTGAATAAGCTGATTTGTGCTGGCACATTAAGGCTGGTGGTCTACTACTGGTGAATCAGTTCTGGAATGTTTGTAATCTCCTCAACTAGGACTTGGATGCTCCTGTTTTAGAGGAAATTAAGATAATGCTTCTCACTATGGAAATGTGCACACTTTGATTCTTTATTCACTTCAGCTATTCAAAGGACATGTCCAGTCATTCAGCTCCCTCACACCTTCCCCTCTCTCTAACCCTTCCGCCCCCTCTATGGTGGCTCTGATCGATCCAACCATGTCTCCCAGTCCCGCATGTCTTTTTTTTTCTTCTTTGACACAGCTCCCTTCTCCCCACTGCTTGGTATTCTGGAGTGGGAATGCATGCACCATCGCAGATCCATCAGCTCCGATCGGAATGCCGCACCACGGCTCGGGGAAATGAAGGGATGAAAAGAGGGAGAGGTGGAGAGAGAAAGAGAGAGAGACAAGAGGGGGGATTGGGAGAAAGAGAGAGGGCAGGTCAGTGGCTTGTCAACATCCTTCCGGGACTAAAGCCTCAGACTGACAGGGAGAAAGAGAGAGAGACAGAGAGAGAAGAATGAGAGAGAAAAAGAGCAGCCTTTTTATTTCTGAGGGGCCACTGTGTTAATATCCATATCCTTTCACATCAGCCTCTCTGAAGTATTCAAGGAACGTGCAAGTTCTTATTCTCCATTTCCTCTGCAGCTCATAGGATTCAGTTAGCAGTATGCATACTTGTTTCCACAAAGGAACGTATTTTTAGTCTAAAGTTGGTACTTTCATAAATGAACAATGCCCCAATATTTGTTATCTGTGGGCTCCAGGTACTACACTGATGACTGAGACATGGATAAAGGTGTGGGCAGTGAAATGGAGAAGTGACTTATCTCATGACTGATCAAACGAATCATCGATTTTATTTATGTTGCACAAAGGCCAAGAGAGCACATCACGCTTCAACTCAAGCAAATGCATGTAAATAAACAAAACACACACAAGTAGAGAAACACATCTTCAACATCTTTACAAGTGAGCATTTAGAAAAAAACAAGTCATTAAAAATACATAAAAACACTGCAAGTTATATACAGCAAAAAAAAGTAAATACTCTCATTGTGTGACTTCAATATAATTGACCACAGACCTAGAATTTGCCTTTTACTAATTACACAATGAATGTGTTTCTTAACTGCTTGTGTTTTCCCTTCATGCACAAGTTTTCTCGAGGACAACATGTAATGCAAATTGGTTTTAGAGGACTTTATATAATGAATAAAATTCAACTTAATTCAGTGGTGTAAGGGAATACTTTAAACAAAAACCACTTGACCAAGAAAAAAATAGGGAGAACTTTAGCCACAGAGGAGAAATATCTCTTCCAGAACAAACAGACAAAACAATATGTGCTGCTTAGTAGGCAGAGGTAGCAGTAGTAGAATTATAACATTGAGAAAGAGTATTACCAAATAAAATAAATAACATCATTATTCAGTATAATGCGTTGACAGAGTTTCAGGTAAAGTGTGCAAAGTTTCAATCTTGCAAATGATCTATCCAGGTCACAATGTCATGACATGAATACAGTTTGTAGTTTAGATTTCATACATATTTTTGTAGTAGGTCATTGTGATCCAAGGTGGGATCTC
This sequence comes from Scomber japonicus, assembly GCF_027409825.1. Classification (NCBI taxonomy): domain Eukaryota; kingdom Metazoa; phylum Chordata; class Actinopteri; order Scombriformes; family Scombridae; genus Scomber; species Scomber japonicus. The sequence goes on along the minus strand of NC_070585.1, from coordinate 15,046,764 downwards.
TGACTAAACTGTCTTTCAGCTCAAATCTCTGCAGCCCAGTCCGCACACAGAGCTTTCTGGAACACATCTTCTGTAATCTATACTGTATTGGTTTGGTTTCCTCTCTCTCTCTCTCACTCATCATCCCTTCCTTCTCCTGCCAGAGTGAAGGAAGAAGCAGACAAGTGCTGATCGTATTGATGTTTTCTCTCTCTTCATTTATCGCTCTCTTTCTTTGGCGCTCTTCCTTTTCCGAAGCCTCTCCATCCTCCCTGTGTGTTCTCCCCCATGGCTTTCCTCTACAGCAGTGCGTTGCCTTGGTAATTACCAGTTGTCTTAAACAGACAGATGGAATAAGAGAGAGTGACGGGCAATTTTCCCAGTGCCTGTATATGCAAGCAACTTCTTTTCTTTCTCTCTTCTTTTTTTTTTTTTTTTTGCCGTGAGTGTTCTGTATGCACGCTTCTTTACTCCTCTCTATCTCTTCTGTCTCTTTCCTCACTCCTCTTCGTACTCTCTCCCTGTGAGTTTGCATTTGTGTACGGCTAATGTGCGTGTGTGTGTGTGTGTGTGTTTGTGTGTGTGTGTGTGTGTATGTGTGTGTGTTAAGGCGAACGTGGGGAATTACCTGACAGAACGTGTTAGTCCAGGATGAGAATGGGACAGTCTCATCTCCTGTTGTTGTGTTGGCCATTTTAGATGCCAGGTGTCACTCTGGCCCCCGGGAGGGATCGCTATGCTTCTTTATTTCAGCATGCCCTGAACAGTACAAGCAAAGGGCTATTTCTTTCTTTAAACTATCAGGGCAAGAGGGGAGGTAAAGGATGGATGGAGACAAGAGTGAAAGGCAAATTGAGGGTGGGGCAGAAAATTAACACAATGAAAGAGTTCATGCACTGGTAATCATATTGTCCAATTAAATTTCTACACTTTCTTCCCTCTCTCTCTGTTTCAGGCGGGTATGATCAGGACGGAGCAAGAGGAGTTTTTTATCGAGCCAGTAGAGAGGGGCGATGGAGTGATTGAGGAGGAAGAGGGAGGAGGAAGGAGGCACATTGTCTATCGCTCTGCAGATGTAAAGAAAGCGCCCATCAGCAGCACAGCGGCAGAACACCACTCCAGAGGTCAGTGTGTTGCTCCCACTGTCCCATCTTCCACTTTTTTTATACCCCTTCCACTCCATCTAAACCATTATCACTTAAACTAGTTGCTTAAAGAAACTATTTCATTACAATGCCTTTAAGCCTAATTTTAAACCTACACAAGAATCTTTTTTTATTTGATAAACTATTTCAAATATGTCTTCTTGTCATCATCAATGTTCTCTGCAGTACATCCTGAAACACTGCACATGCTATGTTCATTTTCCCTCAAACTCCAGACACACATTTTTCCCCTCACACACACCTGGTTATATAATCATATCAAACTATTGTATGCAAAGACAGTGAGTCACAGCGTGAGCGTACTCTGCTGTCAAAAAGATTATACCTACATACAGTGGAGCGCATCCTCCTGTCACTTCACTAATTTTACGAGCAAGAAAGGATTGACATATAGAGACACACGTGTTTGATTGGTAAATGTGGCACCTTCTGTATCTTTTATTATACGCTGCCTCAGCTGCCTTAACAATTAACAGCTGGCACTCAAGTCTTTGGTTCTTCATTGTTGTCTGCCTTTCGTTTTCCACTCAACAGATTAAATAAATGAGCTGAAACAACAAGGAGGGGCCAGTGTTTTAAGAAGAGTGTCATAATTCTTGTTTACATGGCATATCTGTGCCAGGAAGACAAATACATAGTAAAACAGCCTTTCGTGCTGAATACCTAAACATCATCACAAAAGAAAGAAAAAAATCATAGTAAAAATGAATTAATGTAACTTTGGCATCCTGAATTACTCACACAATCTTAGTACTTCACAATGAAACCCAAAAACAAACTAAAGTTCATCATCACTGGTCTCCATTTAAAGTGAAATGTGGCACTTAAAAGTGACGTCACATGACTGAAGAGCCGTTTTGAAACAATTTTTAGCATTTAAATCATCAAATGAAAAGATCTTACCATATTTTTCAGGCTGAACACAAACTAAGTGGAACTTTTAATCAATTAAGACACAATGCATACAGATCATTTTCATGTTTGTGTTACGTTATTCAACCCAAGAGCACAAGGGCACACTTCTTTTGTTGTGGTGAAATTCTCAGCTTAATGTTTCACCTTCAGTTACTTCAGCAAGATGAAATGCACCTGTAAAACAAAATCACATATTTCTCAGATTTCAGACAAGATAACAGATAGTGTGACACTTCATTACTTTTCAAGCTAGTTTAAAAAATGTAATGCAAAATAGTAACCAAATAAAGCAGGCTCAGAAATTCATGTAGTGAATACAACTTAGACATTGTCCACATGTTAGCTCACACCAAAACCTTGAGCATTTGTTCAGGATCTGCTGTGGAACTTGCACATTGTTACTTAAATAGTTTTAAGGCGTTTATTCGAATTGCTGAATGTCTTTATTGAGGGAAAGGAATCCTCATTTAATATATTTAAAATATATACAACATACAATTTTGTAGGAGTTGTTTTTCATAGGGTACATGTCTCTTTGTGGAACAAAACAAAACTGTACTTTCAAGGGTTTAAGAAAACATTACTGCAATGCATGCTTTGGCTTGTTTCAGTAGACAGTGGCTGTCCAATCACTGTGATTGATCTGTCGCCTACAAGTCAATCAATGTTGACCCTGACCGGTGCAAGAGTCTGCATCTCAACTAATCAGCAAAGCGAAAACATTCTCAAAGAATCTCTTGTAACATGTTGTTACAGGCGCGAGCCGAAGCGCTTTATAGCGAGTGTATTGCCACAGATGAGAGCTGTGTCTTCCTATTCTGAGCAGTTGACTCAAGAATGTCTAATAATATACAGAGAGAGAGAGAGTTTCCATAGGAACACCCAGTGAGGACAGACTGCATTAGAGTAACACAGATCTGCTCCCACTGTTACTGATACCTGGCAGAACATCCACATATACACATACGATATACGAGCATGCATATACTGCAAAAACACACACACACACAAAAAAACACTCAGGAACTCACACATACATACAGGATGTAACCACATGCTGCTTACACAACTCCCTTGATCATACATTTACACTTTTGAACACACATACATGCTTCCTTGCACGCAGACACATACACAACACACACACACACACACACACACACAACACGTCTCACTGCTCCTGTTGCCTTTGAATTTTTCTTTCTAATGAAGAGTGGGGTGCAGATCAATAGCGTAGGATAGAACAGGCCACAGTGTGTGAATGTGTGTGTATGTGTGTGTGCGTGCATGTATGGCGTGGGCATGAGTTCTGTGGTCGTCTGGCTTTGAGTGCTGGGATTTTCAAGGCTAAGCAGACAGACAGACAGACAGACGAGCAGGCATGTGCTGCTCCCTGTAGCATTGATGTGGATCTCTCTCTCTCTTCATTTCTCTTCTCTTTTTCCTTTTTATCTCTCGCCTTAGCTATTCTCGACCACATTATGTAAACATAAGTTTACCTTCTAGTTGTTACATCATATCGCTGTAATATCAGAGCAAAATGCAAACAGGATGCACATTATAGACATCTTTACATTCTGCTTCTCTTTAATCCATCCACCAGTCAAAACCAAACCAAACCAAACCCTTTCCTCTCCTTTCTCTTATCCCCTCATGTTCTCAGACTACACTCCTCCCTGTAGATCAATCAGGAACATTAGAAAATTAATTAATAATCAATCAATCATTTTTAGGAGATCTCCTTTGCCGAGCCTGCTTAATTCACATCCAGTTATTGAATGTTGGGCTCATTTCCTGGCTAAAGACAGAGGGAAGGAAGTTATATTTAGAAAGGTAATAGAGGAGCTCAAGAAAGAGAGAAAGAGAGATGAAGGAGTGAGACTGATCGGTTTCTTACACCCTAAGCTGAGGAGGTGTGAATCAATGTCCTGAGTGGAGAGAGCAAGCTTTATTATTAATGTGGCACATTTGTCAATTAATCGCTGCACCGATAGAAAGCAAAGGATTGCCATTCATTTTTTCCGGGCGGACAGAGCTTCATCCTTCAATCTGTCTTCTCCTCACCTCTTACAATTTTATTTTATCTCCTTCCTTTATTTGTGTTTTGATCGATGTCTTCCTGTTTTTCTCATTTTATTTACTTTTCCTTCCCTCTTTTTCTCCGGGATCAGCTTGATTGCTACTTTATGCAACAAAAAAAAACTCTCACCGCGCATTCCTCCTGGTGGCTGCAAAGGCGTTCGCTTCTAAATAGTGAGGGTGGAGTTGAGTGTTTGGTCTGGAAAACTGGACTGTGTGTATGTGTGTGTGTGTGTGTGTGTGTGTGTGTGTGTGTGTGTGTGTGTGTGTGTGTGTGTGTGTGTGTGTGTGTGTGTGTGTGTGTGTGTGTTTGTGTGTGTTTGAGTGTGTGTGTGTGTGTGTGTGTGTGTGTTACTGCAACTGTGTGCACGCAAGCATGTGTATGCACATCACTGCAGTGTTGTTGTGTCCAGGGTAGTGAGACTTGCCCAGGCAGATGGACTACCAGAGGGCTTTTTTCCCATAATCCCTCTCACCCTAGTCAGCTACCTTATGCTCCAACATAAATATTATGTGAAAAACTCATCAAATTTAAGCAATGAGAGGATTTTTTTTTATATTTTTTTCTTGTCAAAATACACTTTTGAGGAGTGGAAAGCCACACTATGTATCATTCAGCTTTGTTCTGAGTTCTTGCACACTAGGTCTTACCATTGTGATACAGAAATGCAGTTGTTTTCATTGACATTTCAGAGACCTAACAGCGTCATGGGCAAAGCGATTGCAATTAGCTTGTGGGCCGACACTGGGCGGAGGACTGAGGCAGTGACACAGGGCCACATGCATCTGCACAAAGCCAGCATTTGTTTTACCCCTCTGGTGCTACTGCTCTCATAGGTTTCATGATGAACTGTATTGTGCTATTCTACTTCTGACTCGTTGTTAGGTCGGTGCTTGCGCTGTTGGTGTGCGCCACGTTGCACAGCGCTGATACAATGACACGTCAGTCTAGGATTGAGCTGAGAGGAGGTTGGAGAGGGTCAGCCAGGGGCCAGTGGTGCTCGTCACTGTGGCTTAATGTCTGTCTCTCGCATCCAGAAAGTGAAGGGGGCTCCCTCGAGATCCCACTCTCTCTTTCTATCTCTCTTTTTCTCTCTCAATTTACTCTCCAAACCTGCTCTGTCCCTTCTCTGCCGGTATGACACAAGGATAGTCATATAGTGCAAGGGTTTTAAGAGGACACTTGTGACTAAGCACTTAGAGACATGAGCATGCGCATACTCTCACACACACACCTGAGCTCATTTTCAGTACGTAACAGGGGTCCCAGCAGGCACTTTGCAGTACATCTTGCCTCTTGTTGGAAGTCCAAATAGAAAACCCTGGAAGGTGACATTCTTCTAGCATCATTATACTGTAGGTCATATTTAAAAGACGGGGCTAAATCGGACCTTTACTACAACAGCTTGTGAATATGGACAAACTCAAATGGAAAATCAGGCGTCATTTGCCTCAGGCCTTATTTCATAGAAGTCAGATGGGGCAGGAAAACAAACAGTCAGACAGGTTACCCTCAGGTTAGACAAACAGTAATAAGTAAAGGTGAACAAGGTAAAGGTGAAAACCCATCACATCCAAAAAACTGTTGTGATTGTTTGACTATTTTCCTTTTTATCCCCCTCCCCATATATTATTAGTATGCTACTTAGCAAATAGATAATTATTACACAGTCACACTCCTCATTACACCCGTCATCTCACTTCTGACTGCCAGACTAACACCTCTGTCCACTTCTGTTATCTAGCCCAGAAAAAGGATTCCCTGAAAGGATCATATATTCCCATTACAGCACCATCTTCCCATGAGCAAGATGGCCTTCTAAGCTGCATGAACAAAACTTGGAGCTGTGCGTCCTCAGTGTCCTCAGGCTGCTGTTTAAAGCTCTAAAATGAGTGGTTTTAGAGGAGAATTCCTTAACTTTAAATAGCCTACATAAACAATGTCCTTTGCCAAGGCCTGTCTGAGGCTGTGTGTTTTTAGCAGTGGAAACCCAAAGGTTTGCAGCAAATTCCAGAATTTGGAAACGTAAACTTTAGATAAACTTTTAGATAGCCATCATTGTGTGGATAAATATAGGCTGTAAAATTCAAGATAACAGTCCAAAATTTCAAACTACTTAGCCTATTCAGGAAAACACGGTGTGAATTGAAAAAATAAATAAATACAACTATATACATATATACAGGATCCAGTGTGTTAAAAGAACACATTTTCTACTATACAGTAAATGCATTTATCGCATTGTACTGTAACCATTTTGTAAGACTGTTTTACTTTCGTTAAAGGTTTCTGGTGTGGTATAACGCTGTCTAAAAAGCTGCCTGTAATTGGGTGGTCTTAGATCAGATGGGTGATCAGTTTTGGCCACATGCAGCTACAGCTGATTTTAGGTCAGCAGAGCAGCAGCACCACTCTGCTCATAGCTTGCATTATGTATGGAAACATGTGTTTTGTGTATGTAATAATTTGTAAAGCTATGTAATAATACGAGTGTTTTATTGGGCAGTAGGGATACACATTGGATCAGCAGTGTGGATTAGCATATACCTGCAAGTGTGCACATGCAGCCAAGCAGAACTCACTAAAGAATAAACACACCGGCATGTGTTCACTGTGCACACACACACACACACGCACATACTCAGTGATACAGTATATATGTGTGAATGAGTACTGGCACAGGTGTGCCTCTGGGAGGAAATTACAGTGCTAGGAGGGGAAGTATTTCAGCAGCCAGCTGCTTCCTCCCTCCCTCTTTGTGGCCACTGGCTCTGTCCCTGGAGAGCACGGCTGGCTTATTACCACGCTCAGCATATGTGTTTGTGTGTGTGCACAGCCATGCATTCCTGCATGTACGTGCGCTTCCTTGTGCGTTTGCAGGTTTTATTTCTTGCCTGTTTTCACTCACGACTGACTGACTGAATTTGTGTGTGTCTACCAGTGTGTATTTGCCCGCGTCCCTCTGTGTGTGTTCTCCCTCTGGCTCATCTGACTCCTCACCTGCTAGTAAGCTCCCAGCAGGCCTTCCATTGAGCCGTCACTCAGTGTGCCAGTGCACTGCCTTTAAACAGAGCAGGACTCAAGGGATAATAGCAGGGTGCGGCCGACCTCTGCTCCAGTCTGCAGCCACCAATGCTGCACTGACCCACACACAGTCTGTCTGTGTCTGTGTGTGTGGGTTTCTGTCTGTCTGCGAGACAAAGAAAGAGTAAGTGAGAGGAGGATGAAATGGAAAAGAAGGAAAGCCTTGGAGGGATGAAGGGGAATAGTATTATTACAGCTGTAGTGATTGAGAGTGTGTCACTATAATCATGGTGATCATAGTGTTTTGACAAGATTAGCACCTTTCTGAGTCGCTGTGCTGCTTCTGATGTGGTGTTCATATTTTCAGCACCAGACTCTTGATGTTGAAATCCTGCTACTTAGCTGAGTGCATGAGTGTCCTTGTTTTTGCATTCTACATTTCTCAATGTAGGGGTCGGGATATATGTTTTAAGACTTTTGGTGATAAATAGTGTCCAAAGCCTAATACAGGAAAGTCATCCAGAAGCAGCTGGAGTCTGTATCTTATCACAGATTTAAAGTCAGAATTCTGAGAAAAAAGTCAGAATTCTGAGATTAAAGTCAGAATTCTGAAAAAAAAAGTCAGAACTCACTTTTTGTTCCCACAGTGGCCCTAATCCTCTTCCATAAAAAGGTGTTGTTGGTGTTGCTGGACACAAAATAGTGAACTATATCTTCAGAAATGTAACGTGTAAGTAATGTGGCTCGAAGTTTTTCATTTGAAATTTTATGAACAATGTAGCTGGAGTGTCAGTGTGCAACTACAAAATAATGATTTAGTGTAACATATAGCATAACAAGTATATTTGAATGTATGCAGGTGTACATTCAGGTCTTGCACACAGCAGCAAGTAAAACTGTATGGCTACAATTACGTGCAACAGACCCCCCTGAACGTGGCCAGTGTTCTGTTCTGTGAGCATCTGTTATGTAACGAGTCAACCTAAGGGACAGAAGCTCATGGAAGATGAGATGGCGTGTGACTTCCTCCTCCCACTACTGTCACAGCACCGCAAACACTCTATACACACACACACACACACACACACACACACACACACACACACACACACACACACACATATACAGTACATGCTGTGTTAAATCTGGCACTCCTTAGAGAAGAGTGGGAGCCTCTGCCATCACTGAATAAGCTTCCTTGATGTGCACGCTTGAGCAGGAAAATTTGACATAATTTTCTAATGTTAAAGCATTTTCCCAGTGACAGTGAAAACACAGATGTTTGCAGTTATTTTTGACTGATGATGGCTCCTCTCAGGACTGTGGGTGTTCTCTTGTTAGTTTTGTTTGCATCCTTTGGAGCAGGACAACCTTTATGATTCTGATAAATACATGGAGTTTATGGTTCCACCCAACATCAACCTGAAATGAAGTCTAATCAGCCAGAATAATTGAAAACACCTGCACGGGGCGTGCAGGGCCTTTAAATTACAATATAATAGTATGAGCAAGCACTCACTAAAACACTGTGTAGGTAGTAATGTGTGTTTAGAGAGGATGTAATACTATGGCAGCTGATTCAGAGGTTAATGGAGCCTCTCATGTGAATGAGGCTTTCATTGCTCTGGAGACCCAAATACACTCACCGTGATTACAGCAGCTTCCTCGTTCCTCCCTGTGTGTGTGTCTGTAGTTGTATGTGTGTGTGGTAGTTATCTACTTCAATGAGGAGGAAACATGTACCTTAGATGCAAAATCATTATGTTATATATATTTTATATACATACATGTATGTATATATATATATATATATATATATATATATATATATATATATATGTGTGTGTGTGTGTGTGTGTGTGTGTGTGTGTGTGTGTGTGTGTGTGTGTGTTATATACAGTCAATTATTTGGTTTTGGCCTTTTACTACTGTCTGTCTGTGATAACATTTATTTTCCAATGATGGCTATGAATTTGTTTAAAGAATTCTCCTCAAGCTAGAAACTTGTGTGCTTTAAAAATGGATGAAACTATCCTTACTCAAGGCCCACCTAATAGGATTTTCTGGGGCTTTTAACAGTTTTACACATTTTTTATCATCAGATTGGGTTCACTGAATTGGACCTGTTGATATAAGCTCAGTAGCTGTCATAATTCCATCCATAATCAACACCTTTAGGACCTCTTGTAGTGGTTGGCCTGTAAGTTAAGCTTGAAAGTTCATTCTGGACCTTGGAAAGTTTGACGGTACAGTTCCAACTCAAGATCCACTTACTGGGTTGTTTCCAGAGTTTTCAATACATTTTTATGTTTAACTTACAAGCAACTGACAAGTCCTAAAAGTGGTACAGATTAAATCTTAAAAGCTACTGAGCTCACATGTCACCAGATCCATCTCCATGACAATTGCGCAAACTTCACCCATTGATGAAGACTGTGTGATAAGGTTGAAAGCTCTGAAACTGGCATCTCTAAACACCAATCTTTGATCATGTTCTGCAGCGTCAAACCTCTCTAGCTCGAAAAATTAAACAAAGGAAGACAATATTCATTATTTGTGTTCACACTAGCAATAATGCACAGACATCAATGTGTTAAGAATGAAATTGTCAAAGTGTAGAGTGCGCCTCATGGCTGCTGTCTGATTAGCAGAGTGATGTGTGGTGGTGGGAGTTTGTTAGGCTGCAGTTCATTTGCCGCTGCACCCCCTAGGGAAGTTTAATTGAATAAGGCAAAGCTCTGTGCTTCTTCATTCAAAGATGGCTATAATACTAGCCACAAGCATTGAGATCAGACACTCATTTATGGCTCAGACAGTGAGTAGGTTCAGATTGGTGGGACAGATTATGGATGGATGTAGCATGGATTTTAGTTTAAATGTGATGAACTGATGACTCCATACAAAAGAGAGAGAGAGAAAAATAGGGTGAGAGGGAGGGTGGGAGGAATATAGAAATTCCAATCATCTCCATCTTCCTATGTTTTCTGTTCGTTGCTCCCACTGTGCTGGCTGAAATGTCTTGTAGCATTAGTCTGATGCGTTCAGATTTAGCTCAAATAAAAGTGGAGAATGGCTGCAGAGATGACAGGACAGAGAGGGAGGAGAAAACAAGGCCCGCTTAGAGCTTAGTGGGAGCTGAAAATACACATTTGTCATTCTGTTTACTGCACCCAGTGAACCAGAGTGACTGTCAAATCCAGATGGGTCATGTTGTGGTTGTCCATAAACTGTTGATCCCTGACCTTTAATTGTGTGCACTTATGTGCAGCAATTATGGTAACACTGTAGTGGTAGGAGAAAAACTGTAGGCTTGCTTATATTACCGTTATTAGCCCTCATTTTTCAAAACTGTAATTATCTAATAATGCATTTTAATTGTCTTTTCCTCGTCTCACAGGCTCTGTTCACACCCAGTATCCTGGCTGCAGCAACATAAGGTAGTCACTGTAAAGTGGTTAAAAGGCCAAGCAGGGGAATAAAGTCTCATAAACTAAGATTAATAGTGATTTAATAGAAGCATTAATTCAGATTCAACAAGCACAGTGTTTACAATTACAATCCATATTATTAATTACAGAAAAGCTTCGATTTAAATCAAGTACAGTGTAAATACAACTCAAAACGGCTGTGTTCACTGTATGCATTTATGATTGTATTTATATAGTTTCATTTGATAGCTCTGTCAAGAAAATTAAGCTAAATTTCAAATTTGTAGAGTGAAATATTTGCTTTGTGAAGTCTGTAGTGGGTGATTGTCACATGCAAAGACAACAAAGTATATCATAGGTCTCGAGGACCAAAGAGGGTGGGTGATGAACACATAGCCACAAAAGATTATAAATGATTGAATGCAAAACCCTGCATTACAAAAGCATCTTTCATAAAGCAAGTGTTTCAGTGTGAGAACAATGCTGATAATCTCATATGAAAAGCTACATCAATCTGATCTGGGTCGGATTTAAGTGTTATTTTTACATTGACTAGCAGAGCCAGACAGGATGGGTCTGCAGTTTTGAAGGATTTTGTTTGTTCCACTCGAGGATGATCAGCATCTGAGGAGCATGTAATAGATGTAATTGAGCCACTGGTTAACTTTCACAAAGGACTTTAACAGTCAGTTGAAACTGACTGTTAAAGTCCTTTGCTTTTATGTAATGTGTCCTCTGCAGCTGTGGTCACAATCACGCTGAGACAATTATCAAGCACAATGGCATGTCTTCACTGCCGCACTCTATGCATGTGTGTGTGGTCACCAAACAGCTTATGTGCTAACTCTACCTTTCCTACCATATGTGTCGTCCTGTAGCGATGAGAGGGAGATAGATTGTCCTCCACAGCAGATGTGCTGACGGCAGAGAAAAGTTAGTTCACTTCCCTGGCATATTACCCATGCCCCCCCTCCCAACTTCCTACCGTTGCTCAGAACTCTGAGAGATTTCTGAAAGGATTCCCAGTCAAGCTGACAAACCCCAGTGTTCTGGCTTGTGATCATAAATATGTGTGTGTGTGTGTGTGTGTGTGTGTGTGTGTGTGTGTGTGTGTGTGTGTGTGTGTGTGTGTGTGTGTTTTACCCTGCTTATATACAACGATCTCGCCTTCCTTTTCATCCCTTTTCTTTCTCCTTTTGACTCCTGTTTCTCATCTTTTTTCTTCCTGTCCTCTCACACTTTATTGAACCATCCAGTCCTTTCCCCTATGTCCTTTCTGGTCTCTCTTTCTCCCTCTTCCTACCCTCCTCAGTCCTTATAGAGAAACTTCAGACCCCATTATAGTTTGAGCTTTCACTTCAGGTTTTTCACAAATTAAAAAAAAAGCTTTCAAACACACATGCTGCAAGGGATATGAATTTACTCCAAACACTAAAACACTGCCTAAATGGTTGCACTGGGTCTGTCTCGTAGTACTCTCCATACTTTTGACAGTTGATTACTGTATTTATTTGTTTGTGGATGAGAGATACTTCAGGGATGAATGTGTTGCCCTGTAATTCAGGGGAGCTGGTACAAGATTGTTTAGGAATTCCTCAATCAAAGACATGAGGATGATAAAAATGCATACCTGGGACGTTTGAGGTAGGTCTGTGTCTCTGTGTCTTACGATTTTATTTGGAAAAAAAACAAAGAATTACTGTTGCAACTGACTGGAAGAAGGATCAAATAACAGTATAAAAACACAAAAAGGGTATTTTTACTGTTGAGTTACTCTTTAGTTTTCTTCCTCACTCCACATTTGTCCTGTCCCTGAATCCCCTCTGGCCTCCCTGCTGTAATGACTTTGAGCCAGGTTTGAGATCACAGCATGTCTCACCATACAGGCCCTTACACAGAGTGACTCACATACAATACAGTAAGGAATATAGGCCAAGTTCAGTTCTGGCTTCTTCCACGTTTCCGCCCACTACAGTACATCTCTTCCATGTTTGAATTCCTGCACAGTATTGATATCACAAGAGTGTCGTAGATGTTGACTCCACTAGTAGGTCATATTTCATCACTTAGTTTGAGAATGTTAAGCATAATAAAAATGCATACCTGGAATGTTTGAGGTAGGTTTGTGTCTCTGTGTCTTACGTATGCTGTTTGTTGTCTTTGGAGATGAACCAGTAATAAGTCAGCACAGATTTCAAAGGGTTCTTTTATTAGGGAGATAAACAAGATAGAAGACAGAAACAGGATAGGGAGTAGATACTGAGCAGAGGACAGATAGAAGAAGTAAAAGAGAAAAAAAGTGAGGATAAGAAGGAACCACCCTTTCTTGTTAAACTCCTCATCACTCCAGTCCAAACCTTGTAGGCTGAAGATCGTGGCAGGAGTATCTGTAATTTAGCCATTGGAATGATGTTAAAGCCATTAAAAAGAGAAACACTGTAAACAATTAAGGTCTAAAAATAACTGCAGGGAACACTGTTAAATGTTTCACCAACAAAGCTGTCATTGAGACCTTTCAGAAAGAAAAAAAAATCTGCCATGAGGAGTTGTTTTCAAATTTCCACGAACAAAACATGAATACTGCTGCCACGCTGTCACAACCTCTCTGTGTGGGTTATTTTTAGTCTGAAAGCAGATAAATACGGCAATTACTAATGTTTAGTTGAGCTGCTGCAGCACCAAGCTTGCTAAATCCTGCTAATTAAGCGCAAAGAGGTAAAAAAGAAGAAATTATTCTGTTGAGATATAAGAAGACATTATTTTTGTAGGCGAGAAGTTCTAATCTACTTTAATCACATCACCGACGGGTTTGCAGCTTTAATGCCTCTACTGACACACCCACACAATATAAAAATGAGGAGATCCCTCAGTATATTTTCTTGTGTATTTGTGTATTTTTTTATATGTGTATGTGTATATTGTGTATTTTTCAAACTGTTATTTCATGATACTAGCAGACATATTTATTTGCCGCAGCAAAATTCATTCAGAGCACATGAAAAACACACACAGAGGCAGACACGGTGGTGGTGTCTGCCTGTGGCAAGCGTGTTGCTCTCTCTGTCTGGGTAGTTAGGGCTGAGATTGCCAATAAATAGTGGCCGGTGGCCTTCAGCATCACCAGCGGGGAGAGATTTGTGTCCTTACACCTGATTGGTCCAGGCCTGAGGAAGAGAACAAACCATCTCGTTAATCAGGGAACACTGTGGGGACACAATGTGTGTGTTTCTGTGCCACTCAAACTCAGTGATGGTGGCACATTGTCAAAATACTGTGTGTGTGTGTGTGTGTGTGTGTGTGTGTGTGTGTGTGTGTGTGTGTGTGTGTGTGTGTGTTAGAGAAAGAGAGACTGAAAAAGTGAGTGTTGTATGTGTGCAATACTATGTCAGGCGATTGAGACAGCAGCAGTGCAGACCTGAGCTGATGGATGACAGATGACTGGGTGTTAAAGGCCGGAGGAGCAGTCATGACTCACATACACACAAATGCAAATGCAGAAATTTCTTAGCTGCTGTACCTGTCACATTAAACTCCTACCTGTGCGTACATTCCTCCTAGCACCAATTTTCACCTTTAAGGCTGCCAAATTAAGCCTTGCATGATGTCAGGCTTGAGTATCATCACGCTGTCGTCTAAAGACAAAGACTTAAGACTTATTTTCAGATTGATATCTTTATTTTTTCAAACAGTTTTAATTACTTTGTGTTCCCTTAAGTGTTGAAACTCATAACATCTGTTCTTGGTCCTGTGTGTCTGTGTCAAACGGCCAGGTGTAGGAAATCACACTCAAGCTGTAGGTGTGTATACATTATACGGTGCAAAGCACATTTTAGTTTTGCAAGCAACAAAGCTCCCAGCAAGATAAGAATGCTGCAGATGTATACAGCATGTGGGGTATAGTGTTGTGCTAATTTATGGAACAGGTATCTGTGTAGCTTTTATACTGTGTGAAATAAAATATTGCTTAGTAGACATGCCCTACTGTGCATCAGTCACATTAACTTTACAAGTAAGAAAAACCTATTTTTTCTAAAGCCTTGTGAAAGCTAAGGTATTGCAGCTGGTTTCTCTCTGTTTTTGCTTAAACCATGCATGCCATGACATCAGCCATCTGACAAGTGACAACACAATGCAGCTCATTTAAAATAACAAAATAAATACTCAACCTCCTGAGAAGAAGAAAATGCCTCTTTCACTAAAAGTCACAAAATAAAAATAAAATAGTGCCCATCACGTATTTGACATATTTGACCACTGCACAAGACTGAAGGAAGACACATTGAAATTGTTCAGAAGTGGGCTGTTACATGATAGAGAAGAGACTGTCGTTGCTGGTGTATAAGTGAATACAAGATAGTCATCTCTCATGCACAATACCACCAACCAAACACAGTCCACAGTCTACTCTACAGTTCCTCTCCTTGTCTCTACTTTTACATCATCCTACCCCACTTATTCCTCTCCTCGCCTTTCCCTTAGCCTTCCTCCATCACCCGTTCTGTCCTGGAGATAGCCCCAGGGCTTCCAGGTGTGTGTGTGTGTGTGTGTACCTGCTTTTTTACAGCTTGTGCACAGTGAATCCATCTTACTTTTTAGTTTGGTGTATCCAAATGTATCCACGTCTAAGTCTGATTGTTCCCATTCTGTCCAAGTTTGTGCCTAACATTGGACATCTTTTTATACTTGCATATTTATTAGCATATTCCTTTACATTGACATTTAAATATACCTCTACGACTGGCCACACATTCCGTAATACATTTTGTTCCCTCAAACAATTGACAAAACATACCTTAGCACACAAACAAGCAAAACCTACAGCAACAATGTGGTGCTTCACAGTGAAAATAATTTCCACCCCATCTATATTCCCAGTCTGACATACCGAGCAGCCAGCCATGGGGTCAGAGTCAGTGAAGGGAAAGGTGATGTGCTGTATTTAAACGAATGAAATATTAATAGACTCAGCCAATTAAAATAGGGGCAGTCGAAGTGTCTCAGGAATCCAGAGCAGACATTAGCACAGCGCTAATAAGATGATTTCCATCAGCCGCAGCCAGACAATGTAGGTAACGACAGCCATGGTCAGATAGACCTGTGGGCAGTAGGTTTGGGGACTCAGCAGGAACTGAAGTGGGGTGGAAGACGAAGGGTGTCAGTCAGGTGGGAGCAGAGCAGCGGGATGGAGTGAAAAGATGGACGACAGCAGCAGCCGTTAATTCAAATGCCTAAAATAACCTCAGGAACAAAGATAGAAGTAGTGTGACATTGTTATAGAGCCTTGTTCACATCCTGTTTCCCACACACAGTCATGAAATGAATATCAGTTATTTTAAAAGGTGATGACAAACATTGTATTCTGTTTGGATGTATTGCATAGAGAGCTCTGCCTGTGTGTAGGTGATAATAAATTGGGGGACACTGCTTCTTTTCTGTCTTTAAGCGGGGTGTTCACTTTATCAGGTAACTGTGTGACAAAAGCAACACAGATTACCTTTTCTTTCTCTCTAGTTTTTTCTTTCACTCCCTCTCTCTTCCTGTCTCAATGCAGTTCAATCTAATTCATCAGGGAAATTGGAATTTTTGTGGCCACGTAAGCACAGCACACTGCGGGGCACATACATAAAAACACAAAGCTCTTATGAACTCATACAAACACTGCAAGGAAAACATTAAAAACAGCATATAAGTATAAGAATACAAATCTATTCCTCTTTCAGTATCAATGTTTGTTGAATATTGCTTTTCTGAATGCTTTTTGGAAGCAAATATTTCATAAGCCAATAATTGCAAAAACATTGTAACTCTAAGTTTTAACTCAGTGCCAGTAAACTTTTTCAATTGGTGAACACCTTATTTTGGATTTCTCTCCATTGGCCATGTGTGCTCCTGTAATTTGCTGACTCATCATTACTAAAGGACACACAGCTCATCATATCACACTCCTCTTTCTACCCGCAACCTCCCTTTCTCTCCTCTTTCCTGGCTAGCTATTGCTATTCTTAGCAGGGGGACGCAAAGTTCTCCATTACAACCCAGTGCATACTGATGGTGTGTCTGTGTGTGTATGTGTGTGTGTCTGTGTGCGTTCGTGCGTGTGTGCGTGCGTGTTGTGTCTAGCACTAAGCTAGCTTAAGCCAGCTGTATCTCACACGCCTCATGCATGGCTTAACTGAGCGAGTGTTTCTGTATATTTGTAAGTCCATGCATCTGCATGTGTGTGTGTGTGTGTGTGTATATGTGCGTGTGTGTGTGTGCGTATTGCTTATCCATGTTTAATTCTTTTTCATGTGTGTTTGTGTGTGTCTGTTCATGTTATTATATTATCCATACGCCCTCTATCCCCTCCTCTTTTCTCTCTCACACACATAAAACACACACACACTGATACAGACTGAAAATGAATTCATCACCACATATTAACCTTTAACATTCCTACTGTTATGTAATTCAATAATATTTAATTTACTTCTGTAATGCAATGTCAGTAATCCTTTTGGAGAGATTCACAGAATAATATGCCAGTGACAGGCAGAACAAATACTTGGCTCACACATTGTGAGTAGGCACTCTTCCATATGTGTAACATCCACACACTCACATAAACACACACACACACACACACACAAACACACACACACACACACACACACACACACACACACACACACACACACACACACACACACACACACACACTGGTATTCACAGAGTAATCAGTGCTGCAGCTATTATTAATGAGAGAGAATCAGGTCATTAATATTTAAGCAGTGTCACTGGGGCCACTGCCATGTGTGTGTGTGTGTGTGTGTGTGTGTGTGTGTGTGTGTGTGTGTGTGTGAGTGTGAGTGTGCGTGTGTGTTTGTGTCTGTGTGTGTGTGTGTGTGTGGGTCTGTGTGTGTGTGTGTGTGTGTGTGGGTCTGTGTGTGTGTGTGTGTGTGCGTGTGTGTATATATGTATGTGTGTGGTCTGTTTGTGTGTGTGTCCACATATAGAAGAGGGGCAGAGGGACTATAAGGCAATTTCCTCAGGCAGCGTAGTGAGACCTACTCCATTACAATAGGATAGACAGAGATGGAGACATATTACTCCCTTAAACAGAGAGGAGGAGGAAGATAAAAACAGAGGAATCTGCTTTTTGCTTCTGGTCTTTAAGTTACCACCAACCCCCCTCTCCTCTCCTCTCCTCTCCTCTCCTCTCCTCTCCTCTCCTCTCCTCTCCTCTCCTCTCCTCCATCAGTTGTTTCTGTTCTGTGGAAGATGAAGAGGCTGGAACAGGAAAGATTGGGCAGATATCTCATTACATCACACTGAACAGGATGGGCCTGGGAGTTTCCTGTGTGCGTGTGTGTTTGAGTGTGTGTCCATGCTGCCAGCGTGAACCCCTCTAAATGAACACTGTTGGGGATTGTGACTCTTTGGTCTGTGTCTAGTCCTTCACACTGGGCATACTCTGGTGACAGCGCACACACACATACTGTACACACTTTTTCCTCATACCCACAAACCAGCATGATGGGGTCTAAGGTGTTAGGGTGTGAATGGTTGAAGGAAAGACTTAGTATAAAAACGGTAAATAATGACATTAGCTCATGCTCTTCTCTCTCTCTTTCTCTCTCTCATCCCCACAGCCTCTTCCTGTGTCTGGGATCAGTGGGTATTACTTGCTCTGCAGAGCGAGGAGAATGAGACAGGTCTTACTGCCAGCTCCTAGATAGGGAGAGCAGGGAAAATATTCCTTTATAATATCCTCTCTTTATTAAATCTAGCTGGAGGACATACAGAAGCCTATTTCACACATCTGAGCCGGTTGTCTGTATAGCTACCAACAGTTGTCCTGTGGAAAGGCCAGGGTTGATTGTTATATGTTTTTTTTTTTTTGGCTCAACATTAACATTGATTGATAGCTAATTACTTAACAGTGAATACTGTTTGGGAATAACTAGTATGAATGGGATGGTTTATCCAAAAATAAAGCAGATAATAGTTTTGTAAGAAAAGCCTATCCATACAAATTAGTCAGTCAGAATCACTTTCTATCTTTTATCCCACACACAGCAGGATATTTGTCAGTCCATCATTTTCATTGTTACAAAACTTTAGGGAGTGATGCGGTTCTTTGCAGCTCTTCCTTCTCTTTTGAAGTTACACTGATTGATGCAAAGGGAGGGGTAAAGTATTTATTTAATAGACTGTACTTCAAGCTCAATATCATGGACACTGCCCATCAGATTTTTACAGCACATATGAGCTGTAACCGAATTGTGATCGCATTACTAGCAACAGAGCACTTCAGAGTTTCTTTATCGTTCCTAAATAAATCAAATTCATAGATCTTTTTCACAGCAGGCGTTTTCTCATCCAAATCGCAGGTGGAACTAATAACATCTATGATGGATCTGTTCCTGCAGTTATTGCAATGCTGTGCTACCGTTACAGATTGTATTTGTTACACCCGTGTTTGACAAATTAGAAGAATATCTTAGAACCACTGATCTATGCAGAGAATGAACAAGATGTTTACTCCTGGAAAAACCTGGATGCCTGAAATATCTCCTTCCATTTTGCAATTCTATTCCAGCAAACAAAAATGCATCTTCAGCCATATTTAGCTCAAGTCAACATTTTATAATGAAGGCATGCAGTTTCTTCTGCTGTCTCTGTGGCAAATTTCAAAATGGGGTCCAATACTGTAAAGGACATATGTTCAATCATATTTGGTTATTGCTAAATATTTGCAGAAAGAGAAGAAACAACTCATTGGTAAGTTTTAAAAACTTTGACATGATACCGTTGAAGAGCCCATGGTGACTGTTCCCATATTGGCCATCTGCCTGTGTGTACAGTGATTTGATTACCTGGGAGCTTCATTAGGATAGAGAGACAGGGGAGGCCGCGCTGGTAGCTCCCCTATCCTCCCTCCTCGAGTATAGAGTTACCTTTGCACGGAAGAGGCTGCATTGATTAGCCATATGCCTGGGAGGTGGTGGGGGTGGTGTAGCCTCACCTTGTGCCATCAGGGTCGCCTCTGGGGGACTGAAAGCTGGGGAAGTTGGATGTGTCCAGCATGCTTTCCCCCAGTGCATCTTTGCATTAAGATCTTATCATGCTTGGTTACCAACAAAGCAATGATAATCTGGACTTTAATATGGGAAGCCTTGGCTAGGGGTTTCCAGGAAAGTAGCGGTGCAGGAAACTGTATGTCAATCAACAGAATGCACACAGATAGACGGGCACATGGCTTCGTACTGAAGGAGACACATGCCGTACCCACGACTGCCAAGGCCCTAAGGATGGACTTGTTTGTGTGAAGTCTCAAGCATGTTTTAAGTTTCTTCACAGCTTGACTTTAAATCTCTTCTAATCCTATTTTTCTCCCTTGTTGTCGCATTTTCTGCACAGATCCTGCTTCAGTGGCCATGTGTTTGTTTGATAGACGTGCACAATGTTCTGACCAGTGAAGCTAGTTGCAGGTGTGATCTTTACATACACATACCTCAGCTCTGTCAAGATTAGCCTCTGTTAAAGAGTGCTAACTGATTATGGTTTTGATTACATTTTATCAGCTCCTCTGTCAGCGCTGCTCCCCGTACGGAGCCAGCTTTGTAAGAATGATGAATGGCTTTTTTAATTGTTTCTAATTGATAACTGCTCTGAAAGACTTTGTTATGAAACACTGCCAATTTAGTAACACCGATACACTGTAGTGCCTTATTAATTCTCTCCCGTCTGGCTCGAGCACTATGCAATTGAAAAGAACTCCGTCTGTGCATCTGTGGGCCGACTAGGCAGTAATATTTCTTGGTGTAGGAGCATGCCAGTTTTTAAATGCCAAAACACTTTTATTTTTATTCATCTGCCTGTGTCCAAAGCTTCAGTGTATTCAACCATTCCACGCCTGGATTGTTTACAACATCACAATGTAATCTCTGTTGATTTACTACTCTGTTTAGGTAGCTGGGTCAGAGATGGTGAATAACTATGTTACAGCCTAGCTTATGTGTTTATCATTATCATTTATGATGAGGTGATATTGGATGATAAATCCTCATCCTGCCACCCCATGGCAGGCAGGCAGGCAAGCTTTGATGCTCCTCTGCTTGTGAGCTGCTTGGAGAGAACATTTGCATACATATTGTCTCACACCTTTAGATAGACTTTCCCTTTCTCTCGCCCACTCTTAATCCATATCTACCCTTTCTAAAGCACTTTCAAATATGTATTTAATGAAGAAAGGAGGAAATGAAGGAAGCAGGGGAGCAGAGGAATGTAAAGACTGACAGGAAGCAAGGGGAAGTGCATGGAGGTCAGCTGGTCTATGAACTGAGACACCTGTGACCTGTTTGGTCATTTGTCTTTATGTAGGCTGTTCACACCAACAGTGACCTGTTGTGTTGATTCAATCTGGCTGTTTCCACCTGCTTTACCTGCGGGACAAGTATTTACTGGTCCACCTGTGGTTGCCTTGTCATCCAGGTGTTAACACCACAAAATTAATGAGTGAGGCCTCAGTAAAACAGGAAAAGGACTCAAGAGCACAACTTATCAACAGACAAGTTAAGTTAAAATAAAGCTTACACAGCCCAAAGTATCTTTTACCAGGTAAAAGCTATGACATCCTTCCTGTAAAGGGAAAATGCATTAGACACTTAAGTTTCACTGCAGGTTAGCCGTTTGAATCACCACCAATATGCTGCTACATGCGCTTTGCCAACAGCAAAAATATCAGCAAGAAAAGAGTCCTGTCTATAGGACAATATGTATACTATATGTATTTGGTGTGTTTTGATGCTTGTTGCCTACTTCAGAAAACTTTGACCAAAACAGGTTGCAGCTTAAAGCTACCCTTACCTTTGTTACATTTTTACACATTTTTTGTTTAGGTTAAAATGCTATTAATAAGGTAACACTCTAAAATGTTAGAGAGATCCATCAGGCGTAGAAACTCATCATTATTCCATTCTCATATGGTTCTGTGAAAACTCTGACCAATCATATCATTCAGTCCAAATGTGGATCCACGGCATTATAATACATCCATGATCCACAGAGATAGCCGTAAACAGACAGTAGCGACTGGCAATGAGCGACAAAAGCGGGCCATGGCTTCCACCTCCAGCCGCCCCCACAGGGGAAAAGAAAACTATATAACTCTATAACTATATCTTCACTATTGTAGTGCACATTCGCGGAAGCGGAGGCGGAGGGGGAGCGGGAGTGGGGGGTGGAGGGGAAGGGAGTGCGGGGTTGAGACATAGGAGGGAGGAGGGGTTGTTGCTGTTCAAGTTTTTATAAAGTGCTGTGTGAAATGCAAGAAAGGTAAGAGTCGCTTTAAATGATTTTACCTTTGAGCTTTTTTGACACAAGAAGAAGCCATAGCCATGGTGCTAACAAAAGTGTGTCTACAATCAAATGTGGTCTAGAGTGATTCATCAAAGCAGTTAAACATTTACAGGACAACTAGAGTGTCTATGATCAATAAAAACAACAATGAATGATGCAGACTTTTACTCGACCAATTATACGTGCCATTGTAAAAACTGAGTTCATAATAAAAATGAATAATAATAAACAACTTACAAGCCAATAATGTGTACAGTAAATGTTCACACTTTGTCAGAGGATGATTATAACCAAATTCCCAATTCAACCAGTATTATCTCTCCTCTTCCTTAATCCATTGCCTTTTTTGTGTTTCTTCTCCTTCTTCACTTTTATCTTTCACTCCCTCTGCCACCCCTCTCTTTCAATCCCTCCATCCCTACAGTGCTCAGCTTGACAGATGTTTGGCTGGCTGGCCTGTCATAATAACTATGGAGGTGGTTGTCTCAAGTGGCTGCGTTGGCTGCTCTCTGAGTACTTCACAGCCAGGACAGGGCATGACATCGCATGGCAATGTGGGTGAAGGAAGGAGAAAGAAGGACATGAGCAAGAAGAAGAAGAGAAAGGAGGAACAGAGACAAGACTTAATATTTGTTGATTTCATAATGCTTTTTACATAACTTATTAATACACGCTGTTTCAGAACTGCTCGGTAAAAGGAATAGCGGACATGTTGCACTACATCAAACATGGATGTATGTAGTGTGTGATGATGCAATGGGTTGTGAGGATTCTTTCTGGCTGCCGCAGCTAGTCGGGGCTGACCAGTCACAAAAAGCTATTGTCAGGCTCTCTGTGTCTCTGCTGGGAACACAGGGAGTCCCGCGGAGCTTTGACAGTCACTAGAAGTACATTTATGAGCCATTGACAGAGTCGCTGTGTGGTTATCTGTGTTGTAGCTCAGATAACGCTGCTTCTAAGAGGGCTCTCCTGGTACATCTTTCTTTAGAAAGTGTCAACACAATCCTGCTGTTTAGTTAAATTAACGTTATACCCTAAAAACCTTCTTTAATTCTGAATATTTTAGTTATTGGTGGGTCATGTATCATGTTGACTGCCACAGAAGAGGAATAAATCCAAATATATGGGAGACACAACTGGGGATACAATCAGCCAGTGTTTTGTTATTTACGGTCTAGTTGGTGTGACAAGTGCTATCACAGTTGGGAGGGTGGGGGGTTAACAAACAAATCAGATTCTTGCCTCACAGTATGTCACGGTTAGGGAGGGGCCAGGGGATTCTGCTGAATTGAACTTTTAGATCTTAGCAGATGTGGACACCTGATTTTGAGCAGAAACA
Organism: Scomber japonicus; assembly: GCF_027409825.1. Lineage (NCBI taxonomy): Eukaryota > Metazoa > Chordata > Actinopteri > Scombriformes > Scombridae > Scomber > Scomber japonicus. The sequence continues at coordinate 15,023,490 of NC_070585.1, read as the reverse complement.
AGCTTCTTTTTTTCCCACGTTACGTTCCCATGTTATTGTTAGAGAAATCACTTGGTGTTTGAGTTGCCAACCATAAAACTGTTAATCATATTGCCATGAGCCGATGTAGGCAAAAAAGGTATGATGACAATGAATAATATTTTGCAGATACAAATGGATTTCCTCATATTACATTTCCTAAACATATATATTTGCTAATGGAAATGAACTGTGTATAAACCTCGTATTTAGCAAGACAAGATTGATTTGGTAGAGGAGACAATAAGGTGGAAGAAGGAGAGAACCGCTGCAGCCTTGGGGAGAGAGGTGGCAAGCAGGCCACAAACCCTTCAAGTCAGTGGCAGGCTGTCTCTGCTGAGATTTATGGGTACTCTGGGAGCCGGACCTTGCGCCTCACTGTCAGCCTCTGTCTCTTTATCTCCCTCTTGATGCACACACCGTTTCCCAGTAAGATTGATCTATAGCTGAACAAGTTTTCTTAAAGTATACACACAGGCAGTGGGGCTTGATAATACGTTAACAAGAGAAGAAGAATATGGCTTGTCTGCATGTCCTGTTGTCTGCATACTGGTGCTGTTATGTGTTTATCTTCACTGCCCTGTCATAGGTAGAGATGTTTTCCAATTATTTGATTTCATAAGAGACCTTAATAAATGTCTGGGTTTCTGAGGCTGATATAGACAGACACAGGGAAGGACAGGCAGGCAGACAGGTCAGTTTCAGACTGGATGAGACCTGCAGTAAGCCCTATATCAGCCTGGCTTTGGTGTCTTATTGGACACTAAGACTCCCCAGTTTACATCAAGCTCCTTAGAGCTGACCACAGAGCGAAGAGAGTTTGGGGACATGATTGATTTTTGCAAACAATATTGCCTCTGTGGGTGGCAATGATTAGATTACTGTGTTTTGAGATGTGTTTTCAATGTTTACAGGGGCTTTTCCTCCTTGCTGTAATTATTGATGTGACAAGAAACACTCACTCAGCTGCTTATGAGAAATATCACCACTCCATTTGGGCTCATTTGTGACAACATTTGCAATCATGAGAGTGAATTTTGTCAGTTTCAAACCTCAGTAGAGCTTATTTCATGTGGTGGCTTTGCATTATGAATGTGTATCTCTGCATACATTATAGAGTTTATGAACGAATGGCACAGCTAGGCTAATGAAACCGTAGCACAGCAGGACACAGGGGGAATCGGTGTGCACCACAGCACCTCCCCAGCAGCCAACAGCCTCGTGTGTTCCTGACAGACAGACAGTTATGTAAGAGGGGAGAGCTAAAGGTTGCCTTGTCTCCTGAACCACCAGAAATCCACACAGACACGCCGAGCTGCGGTGAGGATAGGTGGCCCTCTAGCCTGCTGATTATAAAGGCTGCTTCATGCAATATTAAAAAACGGTCCTCTACTCAACTTCAGGGAGCACAGGTAGAGATAATACATCAGCCTAAATATTATGGATCTTGGGATGTAGAAGTCGCCACTAAGGTTCGACCACTCAAAACATCTCATCAGCATCATAGAATCACTGTTAAAAATAAACAGCCTAACCTAAAGCGGTTATTAATAAATGGGCAAAGTTCAGTGCTTGATGTATGAATAATTATTATGGTCTTTTGGGAGCTGTCCATGTAAAATTAGATTGCTGATTGCCATCCTAAATAATTAACAGCAGTATGATTATGGGAAGCGTAGTTCACTATGTGTACCGCACTCTTTAGCCTTCACAGCTGTCATCTGGCAGCTTAGAAATAATGAGCATTCAGTACGGGGACACTGTGTTAGACAGCGAGGCATGTTACTACCTGCCCAGATGCTAGCAACCACGTTAGCAGTCTTCTGTCCGAGCCACTCATCACCTTGACAACTCATAAAGCTGTCACCAAAGAGACAAAATGTCCATACCCTGAGCTATGTGATTAAGACGTGTCTGTAAGTAAATTAGTTCACGTGCCTGTGGAGCCTTGATCTCACCATCTCCCCTCCTGCCTGCTGCCACTCAAAACAACCGCTACTTTAGGAAAATTACCCAAGAAATTTGCCTTTACATGGAAGATTTTGATTAGACTGTGTTTGTAGGCAGAAGCCCTCAAATCTTAAGCAATTGCCATGTTATTAATACAATACATTACTGTTTCATTATAAATAACTTGGCTCTGTTTGGGATAAAAAGTACACCTTTTACTGTAATAACTGAAACACACAAGCAGAATGTCTAATATCTTCTACAACCCTACAACAAATAGAGCAATTTCTAAAGCCTGGATTGTTTTTTTCTTCCACTGCCGGGAATGCCACCTTGAATTTAAGTGATTTATCTAGACATACAGTCTCAGTCAAAAGTTTGGACACACATTCCCATTAAATTGAATGAGAAAGTGTTTCCAAACTTTTGACTGGTAGTGTAGGTAACTTCGGCCAAATCCCAAAACAAATGAATACAACATAGAGCAGCTAACATTAGATCTTGAGTAATTTATCAGCCTTAACCTGGTTTAACACCAGCTTTAGAGACATAACTGTGGTTTGTGCAAGAATATATGTTAGGTTTTGGGACTCTATTAATGGCCAATCAGTCAAAATAGTGTCTATATCTACTTAGCTATGACTGTTTCATTTTGTTTCCATTAGTATGTTGTAAAAGTTTACAAGCACTATAACACAGCTGGTATCACCAGCCAACCAACCCTGTATGTTTATGTTGCTACTGTATGTCCGCATGTGAGTGTGTATTTACAGTATAATACTGAATAATTCATTATATTGTAATTACTATGTAAATACTGCATTTACTGAATCTGCTTTGCTACATAAATCCCTATTCATGAGGCTTAGTGTTGTAAATATGTGGCCGGTGTAACATACTGTAACACGCAAACTGATCCAAATGCAGATGCTTGCACACACACACACACACACACACACACACACACACACACACACACACACACACACACACACACACACACACACACACACACACTGTCATGCATGCCTACGTTGAGGCTGGTCAGAGTAGCCGCCATAAGGTCGGGCCAGTCATATTACAGTAGAGCCTCTGAATGCGGAGCGGAGCGATGTGCCACGCCTGACTGCCAAACAGTCACCTTAAACCAAAGACCACTGCTCACTAGTAAGATGTGGCTTGACCTGAATTATCATCACATCCCCTCTCTCTCTTGTTGTGGTCTGTAGTCTCCCCTTACTCTTTCGATGCCCTCCCTTCCTCCCCCTAACTCGTATTCAGTGGGCAACCAGACATTCTTGACATTTTGCAAAGGTTGAAAGACAAAGAACCTTTGTCTCCTAATAAGGCCATGCTCTATACCCCACCTGAATAAGAATACTTGGAGAAAGGGGATGGTGTGTGTAGGATAGTGTGCATGTAGAAGAGGGTGATGGTAGAGGTGGGTTGCAGTTTATATACTGTAGGGATATAGAAACCAGAGTGTGGAAATGTAAATGAGGAGAAAGGGTGGGTAGTGAAAGAAAAGGAAAAGAAAGTTGCAGGTGGGATGAGAGGTTGTGTGTTTTGTGTGTGTGCATGCAGGTAAGAGGTGTGGGTGGAGGAGGTTTGGGACTGAGAACAATCTTTTCTTGGGGAAAAGAAAAAGAGAACATTGTAATGAACAATCCCAGAGTGAGAGTGATAACGGTTTGGTTTCAGAGGCTAATGTAAGGTATTGCTGTAAGAAAGGCAGCAGCGCACACTGGCGCTTCGCCCGCAGTTACACAGACACACGGATGTTCTACAAGTGAGTGATATTCTCCATCACTGCAGAAGCTTGAAGCGGAACTCACAACACCCAAGGTCCTTCTGGTCTCTTCTCATCTCTCTCTCTCATCCATCACACCCCTCAGCTCTACCTCTCACCTCCCTCGCCGCCTCCCTCAATCTCTCTTGCACCTTATTCCTCCACAATTTTCTCGGAAAAACTTGCTCCAAAACAGCTGAAGCGAGAGAAAAACAGTGTTGTAGTAAGTGTAAGCAAGGACAGAGGTGTGATGAAAGAGTTAGAGTAAGTAGAGTAGAGTTCAATAGTTAGAGTTCGCCACCTGGTCAAACACCTTTCAAAATTTGTTGTAGTAACTCCTCTTTTTCCACTCTGCCGGTGTCACTTTGAGTTATCTCTACCTTAGTCCCTCCACTTAACATACAGCTGTGGCCCTATGTTATGCAATGTCTCTGCATTGTCTCGTTCTCTGTTTTCAAGCCACAGCAATTTTTGCAAAGGCGCATGCTTTAAAGTGAGAACACAACCATGTTTTTCTGTGTTTTGTCTCAACATTATATAAGCAGAAGGTAAAAATATCTGGACCTGTCTTTAAAAGCAGATGGTGTGGTTATGACATCAGGCTCGTTAAAGGCAGCTATAACTAGGAAGAGCCAAGGGTTGTTGTGAAGTACACCGCCTTAAATCCAGCTTCCTCCACTAACAAGGACCAGAGATGTTCAGTGTGTGTGTGTGTGTGTGTGTGTGTGTGAGAGAGAGAGACGAGCTATGAAACAGCACCAAAGTATGTGCTGCAAAAGTCTTTAAATTTTCCTCTCATGGTGTCTTGTCTTTCTCTATATTAATGTCGATCTCCCCCTCCCCTCCCCCTCCACCCACCTCCTGTTTCTCTTTCTGTGTGGGTACAGTATTCTGTCACTCACAGGAATGTGGGCAGATATGGGATCATATTCAGACTTCCAGATTCATTCTGCTAGCGACTCAGAAGCCAATATTAGCCATGCGGTCGTTGTTTTACCCATGAGCCCGTTGCCTTGGAAACGTTGCATAAGAGGGAGTGGGAAAGCGGGATGCCCCTTGCTGATTGGGAGACAAGGTGGCAGATCTCTTTCTCTCTATCCTCATCTTCCCTATCTTCTTTTTGCATCTTGTTCTTTTCCCTCCACTCAACACTTGCTGTAACTGTATGTGCCAAAACACTGGCGCTCCAACTGTCCCTTCATGCCACGTGTTGAATCAACTCAATACCCAGCACCTCCAAATAAATGCAGCAGTGATTTATAGCCCAATTGGAAATGTTTGTACACACAGAGTGTGTACAGCTACATGCACACATGCACACACACACACACACACACACACACACACACACACACACACACACACACACACACACACACACACTACTCCAAGAGCAGCATTGTGTGTCATCCTTGGTTGTGGGAGGCCTTGGCTGGAGTCAGAGAGGGTAGTGCTTTGTTGAATCCACTGAGACCACATGTTCAAGACTACAAGATGGCCTTCCATGGCTTCCATACAGGCAAGGCTATGCTGTGTCTACATACCAGGAGGATGGAAACGATAGAGGGAGAGAGAGAGAGAGAGAGAGAGAGAGAGAGAGAAAAAGAGTGAGAGGATGATGATGGTGATGATGAAGATGATGAAGATGAAGGACAGCGAGTGAAGGGAGAATGGCCTTGGCTCTGGAGACAGGACGATTTATCTCTATCTTAAGGAAAAAGAAACAGGATCAGACCAGACACTCAAAATGTAACATAATCTACTGTAGGAGACAGAATTATAAAATCCAAAATGTCCAAAGAACAGTACAGTGTATAGTCTGACATGCAAAAACAGAGATGTGATTAGTGATATGAACATATCAGATCTGCTATAGGTTGCACAGTTCCCAATAACCTCAAATTGAGTTTCTTGTATAATTTGCATTTTTCTCCAGCATGTAGCAAGCCAAGAAAAGTGCAGGGTGGGCAGCCCCTGTGTGAGGGAGCTGTCTTAATCCATGTGTTTAGCAAGCACCATCTGCTGCTTTTATTCAGATGGGAGTAGAAATATTTGGTTGATTAGGAGAGGATCTGTGAAGGATAGCCACACCGTTACCACCGGTTACAGGGGACACACATGCTCGATTCTATCAACTGGTGTCTTGGAAAGCAAACAGAAGACAGACACACAGACATCAACATGCAAGTGTTCAGATGAGTACATGTGTGCATATGGAGGTGAAAGTATAGCACGGACACACAACAAAAGTGTTCAAAGCACCGTAACGCTGCAGAGAGAAGCAGACACACACACACACACACTAGCAGGGTAGATCTAAAAGAAGGCAAACAGACAGGTTTACAAGAGATTGCTGCTTAATGAGGTAACAGCAAATAAACAAGAACATACACCACAGTACAACACCTGTTTGGTAAATGTCAAGACACATTTAATTTATGCTTTTTATAGATAAAGGTTAAAGGTAATCTGTGAGTTGTTTCTTTCCGATGAAATTGGTTACTGCACGATGCGCCACTGTGGGATCAAAGTCTATGATTTAGCCTGACTGCTGCATTAATTTGAGTTAACTTGGCTGCTAAGACATTGGTTTGTGACAATAAATAAGCCACAAAATAGTGCTGGCTGCCAAGGTCCTTGTCCAAACTTCAAGATGGTTGCTGTTTATCATAGATTACAAGCTTATTTCATTCAAATACCCTCTCTTTGTAAATAATAACATTAGTTGGATGCAGTTTAATGAGATTTTTACACAGACAATAATTCATTTCCAATAAAGAATAAGGGAGTTTAAGTGTTTTTTGCTTATATTTTGTATGCAAGTATATTTGCCAGTTCATTTAACATTAAATCTTTCATTGCATATGTTAGCTTTAAAAAAATGTGTATTTGTGTTTTTTGTCTCCAGGTGCAGATCTCGGTGGTCTTATGGACCTGGAGTCTCTGTACCGCGGTGTGAAACAGAGTATCAACCACACACGAGCGGGGCGAACACGCAGACAGAGCCTGGACAGAGCCTATAACATCGAGGTGCTGCTGGGTGTCGATGACTCAGTGGTCCAGTTTCACGGGAAGGAGCATGTCCAGAAGTACCTGCTCACACTCATGAACATTGTAAGTTTTACTGACTCACACAGGCACAGTAGATGGATATATGTCAAATATAAGAATGTCTGGCTGAATCCAGCATTGCCACATAAATTGACAACATTTGAGGTTATTCTAGGATGTCACATTACACACATACATATTAAAGAAACATATAAATGATTATTCATGAACACTCATTATTCACAGGTTCCCAAATGATCAAAGTGCTTGTCTTACTTTAAAAAATGAAATCATTACAGTGAATGAGGAAAATAGTTCCATTTAAGTTAAATGGGAAATAAGTCAGAGAGAGGTCAAAGAAAGAGGGTAACACTCACACACCAACTGAATGAGGATTCAATTCCTTTCCTACATATTCTCATCCAGCAATCAGCCTAGGGTAATCCTTTCTTCTCTATCTGAATATGATGAGATTTCATTTGTGAGTGCATGTGTGTGTGTTAGGTGAGCCCTCTGCTCCCCGACATATCATTTCATCAAGCTTTGTGTCATGTCATCATTCATTTTGAGTGTGTTTGTGTGTGTGTGTGTGTGTGTGTGTGTGTGTGTCTGTGTGTGTGTGTCTGTGTGTGTGTGTGTGTGCGCAAGGGAGTGAGAGAGAGATGCAGAGGCAGCAGGCAGTATGCTCCAGGCCACAACAACACTTAGCCAAGCACTCATACTCCCAGGTGTTTTTGCATGTGTATGTGTGTGTGTGTGTGTGTGTGTGTGTACATAAGCTTGTGTGTTAGTGTGACACTGAACACACTGCAGACTTTAATCTTTGCAAATTAAACCTGTGGTGAGAGTGCTGTTTGCACGCATTTGTACGCGTGCATGCCCGCATTCATGTGTGTCTGTGTGCGTGCTCCTGTTTGCTTTTGCTTCTATTACAACCCACTGTGTAAGGAACCAATCTCCGACTGTTAAGCAGGTGCAAGCATACAGCAACAAATCCTGCCACACCTCTTTGTCTCAGCTCAGCGCTTGAGAAAGAACAAGAGCCACTGTGCTCTCTGCCTCCCCTTTTAGATATTTGTTAGACAATATAGGAGAAGGGAGTACGCAGCTCTGTCGCAGCCCCCCTCTAATCTGTGGGGAAGAGATGGAGAGACAGAGTTAGAAGGAGTATTTTAAACATGCATTCGGAATAAATTACTGACAGCCAGATAAACAGAAATAAATAAATAAGGGCTGCCTCCCACGCGTGGCATCTGGGCGACTTTCTTCTTGAAAGTTTGCTTTGCTCACTTCAGGATGGGTGTGCTCTCTTGCTCTCTCTCTGCGTTTTATTTCTTTCCCTCTCTGTCTTTCTCTCGCTCTCCCAGTCTCTAAGCAGCACTAACTCGCTCTACACTGAGCCCTTTTGCATTGTTACCCTTCCCTGACTCGGGTAGTTTATGGCAATAAATCCTCAACGATGTTAAAAAACTTTCTAAGTATAATGTGAGTGACAACAAGATGTACTTTAGTAGAAGATATACAGAGAGAGATTTAAGAATATTTATTTGCCACAGGTTCCTTTTGAAGTTGTTCATACACAGAACAACATTTTGAGTTACTGTCACCGTAGTGTAGCTGCTTAACCACACAGGCAAAAGAGGAAATCCTTTTCTTCAATTTATTGCATTTTGCTGGGCTTTTTATTAGATAGTAGCATTTTAAGATGTTTACTTTAATAATGTATTGAATTATATATTACTATTTCCATATCATCTGTATGATTTAAAGGAAACAAAGGCAAGTCTGCAGTACATTGTGTACATACAGTATATTTCAGATATGAATCTAATGCTGTCTGATGTAATATCAAGACAGCATTGAAAACAAACAATACTCATCTCCACCTGTTTTACTTTCCTTAAATCCCTCTAATTTCTCTCCTTACTTTCAGACTTACTTTGGAGTATCTGATCTCCATCTTTCTGTATGTATGCATGTTTATACCTTCAACACACCTAAATGAGTGTGTGAAGTTCCACACACTGCTATCTTATGTTAGAGCAGCTGTTACACTACGCAGCCACCTTCAAGAGATAAAGGAAGTGTTGTTGGTTTAATGCAGAAGGTTACTCTGTAAAACTGCATTGTATGTGTTGTTTCTCATAGTTTACTTGATTCATTTTCATTGTATTTGAGTGCAGACTTGAGTCAAGGGTCAAGGTGGACAATATGATCAATTGGCATGTCTGTGTGTGAGTGAGTGTGTATGTGCATGGAGGATAGGGGGCGGCACTGCTGTCTTAAGGACATCAAAGCACTCTCACAGAAGACCCCTAAATCCTGTCTGCCAAGTTCAACCGGAGTGTGTGTGTGTGTGTGTGTGTGTGTGTGTGTGTGTGTGTGTGTGTGTGTGTGTGTGTGTGTCAATGTGTATGTTGAGTTGAATGTGTGCATTCGTAATTCTGCTTCCCACTCCTTTCCCATGTGTTTGCCTCCATATTGTCTTTTTGCTCAATTGCATCAATAGACTAAGAATGGGTCTAACCATGTGACTTCATTATTCACTAACAATCGATGGATAAGAAGGATATGCACAAACTATGTGTATTGTTTTTAAAAAAATCATGCTCAGGATGGAGAACAGAAGAAACTGCATGACAAAGAAGTGCCCATTTTTTTCTACAAACAGGTACTAGGGAAATGAACTGCAATATGCGGACCAGACCTGCATGAAAAAATTAAAAAAACATAGGAATAAGATTTCATTTGAGTAATGATTTCTTTGAGAGGGAGACAGAGGGCCAAAGTGGAAGATCTTGAGGCTAAACAGATATTAAAACCTTGCACTGTTGGGGAGTGGCTTCATCATTATTGTCATCATTCTCTTTACAATTCTGTAACATTGTCAGACTCAAAATTAGAGCTGGGTATCGGTACACAATACCTTTAAGGTAAGATAAGTAGTATCGAGACATCTCCCATCAAACGATACCTGCAATTGATCCTTTTTGCACCCAGAGCTAGAGAATATGACTATTTGTATGGACTGTATGGCTCACAGCCAATCAACACAAGCATTTTTTGATTTAATGTGACATGTGATCGGCCCACTGTTACATCAGCTACAACCTGTCTGTGGTGGTATTTTATGCAATTAGATTATTTTATTATCGTATGATGGGTAACGAATGAAGTACCGTATCGGTATCAGTATCACTTTAAGGTATTTGGATGAGTACCGCTATCATCATTTTTTAAACGATACCCAGCCCTACTCACAATAAACCTTTATCAAAATTGATGCAGCAGAACTCTAGATATTGTATTTTTTATTCCACACATTCAACTTCTTTGTCAACACCTAGCACCTACATAACCCAAAATGCTTGATTGTCGACAGCTCGGTCAGAGATTGGAGTGTGTACTAATGAATTAGCCTTGAGCTGCTAGCCTCAAGCAGTGATGAGGAGCCAGCTACAGAGGTCTAGTAAACTCACTTTTTTATAGTAACTGCTTATCCACATATTATCTTCCTTTTTCATTTCATTTTTAAACTTGTAGTTTTTAGACCCAACTAACACTGTGTCATGTGACAGACAACAATGATCGGGAATGGAATTTATCAGATAAAGAGCTTTTACTTTTTACTCCACATGTATTTCAATGAAGTGACAACCAGTTTCCTAGTGGCAAGCAAACCTTTGTAGAGCTTACCTGTGAGTTATAGAAGTGACTGACAAACTTGTCCTTTGTGACCTGGCATAGGTTGAAACATATAGACTGATGTAAACCCTAGCTCACCTAGCCAGTAGCCACAGAGTTGGACTGAGCACTCGTTGTTGCTGCTGCTTTGCTAAAAGTGATAATAAACACACAGACAAACACGAACAGAGCACTCAGTGTTGCTGCTGTTCAAAGTTAAAACAAAATTAAGAGAATGAGCTCTCCTCCCGCCAGTACACAGCTCCGGATCAGAACAGAATCCGATGTGACTAGAGGGTGTTATTCGTCCCGATGCTCTGGCTTTGCTCCCACTTCTCCTCCAGAGCTCCTGGCACTCAGCAGCTGTCTGTCCCTCCACTCCGTCCGGACTCAGTGCTGCAACATCACTCGTAGTATATATGGACCATTTTTTTTATTGTTTCTTGTTTTATTCTAATTCTAATACGAGCAAGTATGGAACTGCATGCAGGTGTGTGTGTGTGTGTGTGTGTGTGTGTGTGTATGTGTGTCTGTTGGTGGTTGGGTGGGAGTGGGGCATCAACATTCTAACCCTCATCAATGCTTTTTGCTAACAGCTGAATGGAATTTGGAAAGTACCGTAATATTGAGCTGCTTTGTTTAGTAGTTAATGTTAACAACTAAAGTGTAAGCAAACGTAATAAATATAGTACCAAAGCATATAATCTGTTAGAAATGACCAATGCATTTTGTTGTGCCCACAATATACTAAATGTGGCTCTATATAATTTCATCACATTTTGTGTGGCAGAGAATGTGTGTACATTAATTTGCACATAAAAAAACATTATTGGAACTATGCAGATTTGTAATTCGATTCCACAATTACAGTATGCACTTTTTATCTTTTGATATAATGAATGTGGTTTATTTAAAAAAACATGACAGAGGAGAAAAGCATTTTACTGAAATGGGCTCTTAAATAAAAGAGTGTTTTAGCAACAGTGTTGTGGTAAATACTGTAAAATATGCTGTGTGCAAATGCCAAGTGGAGGCCATTGTGCTGTAATCTTCCTGTGGCAAACAAGAACGTGATAGATTTAATAGCCAATGGTGATCTGTCTGTCTTACGTGTCTGTCTCACCCATTAATGGAGACCTTTACAGGGGTGCTGCAAAGTGTTAATCACACTCTCCATGGATATGAATAGTCCCTGCTAATGAGAGAGGGGTGTGTGCATGTGTGTGTGTTGGGTGTACGGTGAATGTGTGCACA